>NC_083096.1:90369156-91012062 GCF_949774975.1 Lagenorhynchus albirostris
TTTATTGCTACCCCTCCCAGAAATAGCTTCATTTTGGAGCCCGCTCTTTTGGAGATACTCTAAGAACTACAAAGACTGTGCTGATAGTAGTAATACCACTGAAGTTCTCCATAAAATGCAGAATATTTTTAAAATTAAAAATTTTTAATTTAAATTTTTATTTTAAATTTGTAAATAGTTTTAAATTATAAAAGATAGCACAGAGAGTGAGAGCTTGAAAACATGAGTGAATGTTCTAAACAGGCAATACCCTAGAATGTGGGAACAAGGCAGACAGTTGTGCAAGGTGATCTGTACATATGTCGACATCAAGACCAGGGGATCAGGGCTTCCCTGGTGGCACAGTGGTTAAGAATCTACCTGCCAATGCAGGGGACACGGGTTCAAGCCCTGGTCTGAGAAGATCCCACATGCTGCAGAGCAACTAAGTCCGTGCACCACAACTACTGAGCCCGCGTGCCACAACTACTGAAACCCTCGCGCCGCAACGAAAAGTAGCCCCTGCCCTCCGCAACTAGAGAAACCCGCGTACAGCAACAAAGGCCCAACGCAGCCAAAAAAATAAACGATCAGGGGATCTCCTAACTCTCATGGAGAAAACCAGGTTTTTAAAAAGATAATACTTATAAATAATAAAGTACTTTCACACCTGTTACCTCATTTGATCCCCAAAATGTGTGCCTAGAGCCCGTGTGCCTAGAGCCCGTGCTCCACAACAAGAGAAGCCACCACAATGAGAAGCCTGAGCGCCGCAACGAAGAGTAGCCCCCATTCACTGCAACTAGAGAAAGCCCACGCGCAGCAACGAAGATCCAACGCAACCAAAAATAAATAAATTAATTTTTTTTTTAAAAAAAAGGTAGCTTCCTAACAGGGTGCTTTCCTCCAGCTCTGACTGAAGTGATGAGTACTAGTTATTGAAAAAAAAAAAAAAAGAAAGTACTTCTAGTATGGAGAAAAGCAATTTATCCCGTCTCATAACCTGATATACATATCCAGCCTTTTTTGCTCAGATGCTGAGCTGACCAAACAATCTTTCAAATTGTATTTAGGAACACTGGGTTGATCCATTGCAGCAAGAGGAAATAAACACCCCCTATAAATAACCTGTTGCTATTTATCCTGCCAAGGTCCTCTTTTTGTTGTAAATTAATAGATGGTTGTTCTGGTCTAGAAAGCATCTGCAGGAGAATTATCATGAGTCAATTCTTTATACCAGGGCCATCCAGTGGAACTTTCCATGATTATGTTCAAAAAGGCAGCTGGCCAAATATGGCTACTGAGCACTGGAAACGTGGCTAGGGCAACTAAGGAAGTGATTTATAATGCTATTTAATTGTTTTTAACTTCTTTATTGGAGTATAATTGCTTTACAATGGAATGCTATTTAATTTTAATTAAGTTAAATAGCCACGTGTAGCTAGTGGCTACTGACTTGGACAGCACAGCTCTAGACCCCTGGTACTCAAAGTGTGGCCTGTGGATCAGCAGTGTCTGCATCACTTTATTAGCTTGTTAGAAACGCAGAATTTCAGGCCCCACCCTAGACCTACGGGTTCAGAATGTGCATGTTGACAATATCCCCAGGTGATCTGTATGCACATTAAAATCTGAAAATGGCAAGGTTATTTCTGAATGACCTGAAAATTAAAAAAAAAAAAAAAAAGGATTGACTGAGAACCATATCTGTGGTGACCTCTTCAATTGCAGATACCCGCATCTGAGACCGGTGTCCAGCATAAGGGGGCTTCTTTCTTTGTATCTCTCTCTTATCCATCCCTTAAGCATAGCAGAAAGGGGAAAGTGAGAGAAGGGAGAGAGCCTGGAACACCGAGTCTAAGGAAAGTCAGTACAGGATATGCGGATGGGGGTGCGGTGGGAAGAGCATGAGTTTCTCAGGGATACCTGTACAAAACAAAATGATGGAATTCCCTTGATAATTATTGACTATGGGTGATGGGTATATGGGCATTCATAGTATTATTTTCTCTTGTGTATGTATGACATTTTTTAAAATTGAAAAATAGATGTGATTTCAGAGATGATGTGTGTGATAGCCAGCCTCCAAAGTGGTCCCCAAAGATCATCTCCTCCTGGTATTCATAACTTTGTGTAGTTTCCTCCCATACTGAATCAGGGCTGGTCCATGTGACCAAAGTGGAGGTGACAGGTGTGACCTCATAAAGCTAGGTCAGGGTGACCTCTGCCTTGCTGTCTCTTGAATCTCTTGCTCTGAGGGAAGTCACCTACCGTGCTGTGAGGACACTCAGTCTTGTGGAGAGGCCTCTCCAGCGAGAAGCCAAGCTCTCCGGCCAATAGCCGGCCAGTCATGAGTGAGCCATGTAACTGAGCCTCTGTGGAAGTTGATTCTCCAGCCCCAGTCAAGCCTTCCATTGACTGTAGCTCCATTTGTTTGCAACTGCCAAGCCAGAACTGCCTTTCAAGCTGCTCCTGAATCTCTGACCAACAGAAACTGTGAAAGACAATAAATGTATATTCTTGTATTAAACCACTGAATTTGGGGCAATTTGTTATACCGCAATAAAGAACTGATGCAATGTGATTTCAGAATTTCCCACACCCTGAATACCCTCCCTACATTATCGCTGATGCCTGAAATAAACAGGAAAGGAAAGACCTTTTCACACTGTGCATAGGGTTAACATGCTAATACCCCTTGAAGAGATAATACATTCCCTTAAATCCATGGTAAAACATGTGACATATAAATTCTTTCTTTTGAAAACTCTTAGCAGGCTAATATATTGAGACATTAATTTCAGTCTTGTTCTTGCTGTTGTAAGAAACTAGAAAAAATAAAAAGGTAATTTCTCCCTCAGGGTCTACCATCTCAAGAACAGCTAGTCTTGAATTATAAGGTCTAGGCTCTTCTCACATCCCCTTATTCCCATGCCCAACCCCCAAAACACACACTGGTTAACAGCTTCTTGGTGTTTCAGGGACCACCCTAAAGAAGACACGCCCCCGCCCCCTTCATTTTGAGGATTAGGTGGCAGAGAAACTATGCTGGAATTGCTCCATAAGGGGAGGGGAAAGAGCTGATACTAGTTTAGGAAGAGGGCAAGTGCCAGGCTTGAGGGATGAATGATTTCCCCCAGGCTGGGAAGGATTTTGGAGTTTCCAGGAATGGAAACTTGTCCCTGGCTTGTATGCAGTCGGGGTGTGTGTGTGTGTGAGAAAGAGAGCGAGAGAGAGTTGCCTCACAGGGTGTCTGTGCTTGCACCAAAGATCCTCCCTTACCCCTACTCCTGCCCATCCAGCTTGTAGGCTGTGGAGCTGTACCCTTTCAGTGGTACCCCAAGAGTCGTGGAACAGTAGCATCAAGACTGAAAAATAAAGGCCCTTCTCCAAATCTTTCCCCCAAATGTTGGAAGTTCACAGACCTAGAGAGAGGGGAGGGAGGAACCTCAGAACGTGACTAATGAATTTCCCGCCAACATTAAGAGCCGGGAGCTGAACCAGATTTCTCTAATTTGTAAAATTAGAAGACATGTGACGCATCTTGGCCCAGAGCCAGTTGCAGCGAATTCACTTCAGTTAGACCTACTTTTCCTGAGAGAGGTTTTGGTAGGTAGAAGGATGGGGTGGTGAAGGGGCTGGAAGAAGGTGGAAGAAGTAATTGGGGAACTAAGGGGCCAGAGCCCTCCTCCCGACAGTTTTCCTCGCCAGGTCCCAATACTTTCTGAGAAGGAACGAGCGGCGCGCGACCGCCGGTCCGCCAGTCGGGCTCCGACACAAACACACGCACGTGCGCCCCGCCCCCGCCGCGCGCACGCGCCCCCAGGCTCGGCGGCGGTGACGGGCGCGCGCGCGGTGTTCGCTGCCCCCACGCCGCTCCCAGCGCTCGGATCGCGGCGCCTCCCGCTCCCAGCACCGCTGCACGCCGGCCCGGCGGACCCGGAGACGGTGGCCGTGGTCTGGGGGCTCCGACGGCGCAGCGGTCGAGGCTGCGGCGCGGGGGGAGCGGAGCGGAGCCCGGCAAGTCCCCGGGAGGCGATGTTGCCGGGCGCGGGCCCCCGCGAAAGGCGGGCGCCGCGGCAGGCCGGCCGGTGAGGCGCCGCCAGGGGAGGCCGCGACGGAGCTCCCGGACCCGCCATGGGCTGAGACACGTCCTCGCCGAGCAGGTGCAGTGAGCAGAGGTCCCGCGGGGGGAGCCCGCCCCGACAGGCCCCGGGGCCCCTCAGCCCGGTTAGGGCTCGCCCTACCCAGCCTGTGCCCCGTCGACCTTCCTTCAGCTCCTCCCCAAAGGCCCTACTGACCCTGCCTCCAGACCCGGGCCCTGCAATCCCTGTAACCCCAACAGTCCCTGACGCCCCGGCGATCCCCATCCTCCGCTCCTGTGACCCTAGCGCAGCAGGCCCTTGTGCCCACCTCCTCCTCGGTCCCAGTATTTTGAGCTCACCGCCTGCACAGTGCTTGGGAACTACCCAGCATCTCTTCCTTTCTCTTCTAGCCCAACGGGGATGGGGCCGCGGGGTGGGGGGTGGGGGAGAAGAGGGGAAGGCAGGAAAGTCGGTCCTTCCTGCCAGAGGCCCCAGTGACCACAAACCCATCCTCTTTCTCTTAAGCCTATGGTGAAAGTGACCCTTCCTTACCCCACCAGAACATGCCCGGGTGACTTCCTCCCAGATCTTCCTTGTGGCCTTCCTCGCCCTCCCCAGTGACACTATGCAACCCCAGTGTGACCTGCGAGGCCTCTGGCTCCTGCTGCTGTCCTTGTTCCTGCTCCTCTTTGAGGAGGCCAGAGCTGGCCGTCCCTTGGTTAGCTGTCCAGCCGCCTGCCTGTGTGCCAGCAACATCCTCAGCTGCTCCAAGCAGCAGCTGCCCAACGTGCCCCACTCCTTGCCCAGCTACACGGCGCTCCTGGACCTCAGCCACAACAACCTGAGCCGCCTGCGGGCCGAGTGGACCCCCACGCGCCTGACCCACCTGCACTCCCTGCTGCTGAGCCACAACCAGCTGAACTTCATCTCCTCTGAGGCCTTTTCCCCAGTACCCAACCTGCGCTACCTGGACCTCTCCTCCAACCAGCTGCGTACCCTGGACGAGTTCCTGTTCAGTGAACTGCAGGCGCTGGAGGTGCTGCTGCTCTACAATAACCACATTATGGCAGTTGACCGCTGCGCCTTCGACGACGTGGTCCAGCTGCAGAAACTCTACTTGAGCCAGAACCAGATCTCCCGCTTCCCCCTGGAACTGGTCAAGGAAGGAGCCAAGCTACCCAAACTAACGCTCCTGGACCTCTCCTCCAACAAGCTAAAGAACTTACCATTGCCCGACCTGCAGAAGCTGCCCGCCTGGATCAAGAATGGGCTGTACCTGCACAACAACCCGCTACACTGCGACTGTGAGCTCTACCAGCTCTTTTCCCACTGGCAGTACCGGCAGCTGAGCTCCGTGATGGACTTTCAGGAGGACCTGTACTGCATGAGCTCCAAGAAGCTGCACAATGTCTTCAGTCTGAGTTTCCTCAATTGCAGCGAGTACAAGGAACGTGCCTGGGAGGCCCACCTGGGTGACACCTTGACCATCAAGTGTGACACCAAGCAGCAGGGGATGACCAAAGTGTGGGTGACACCAAGCAATGAACGGGTGCTAGATGAGGTGGCCAACAGCACAGTGACGGTGTCCAAGGATGGCAGTCTTCATTTCCGGCGGGTGCAGGTCGAGGATGGGGGCGTGTATACCTGCTATGCCATGGGGGAGGCTTTCAATGAGACACTGTCTGTGGAGTTGAAAGTATACAATTTCACCTTGCACGGACACCATGACACCCTCAACACAGCCTATACCACCCTCGTGGGCTGTATCCTCAGTGTGGTCCTGGTCCTCATATACCTGTACCTCACCCCTTGCCGCTGCTGGTGCCGGGGTGTCGAGAAGCCTTCCAGCCATCAAGGAGACAGCCTCAGCTCTTCCATGCTTAGTACCACACCCAACCACGATCCTATGGCTGGTGGGGACAAGGATGATGGTTTTGACCAGCGGGTGGCCTTCCTGGAACCTGCTGGACCCGGGCAGGGTCAGAACGGCAAGCTCAAGCCAGGCAACACCCTGCCGGTGCCTGAGGCGACAGGCAAGGGCCAGCGGAGGATGTCAGATCCAGAATCAGTCAGCTCGGTCTTCTCTGATACGCCCATTGTGGTGTGAGCAGGATGGGTTGGTGGGGAGATTCTGCCCCAGGAGAGGTAATGCACCCCTGAAGGATATGAGGGGATGGAAGAGAGGGCTAGCTGCCCAAGGGAGTGGGCTCCCCCCGAACTCAAGGGAATTGGTCACGGTAACAGCAACAGGCAAGACCCCAAGCAGGGTGTGGCTGCCATGATTTTCAAATATGGATATGCTAATTCTCAGGCAAATGCTACACCCCATCCAGAGCCCTGACAGTTCTCAATGTGGTGGAAGAAGAGGAGTGTATCTGAGCTGGTGGGAATGAGGAAGGGGTGGGAGGAAGAGCGGATTCCTTAAACTTTTTTGAGGTCATCCATAGCTCCTTAAGAGAAAATTATTTGGAAAAAAAAAATCATTTTTTCCTATCTCTGCCCACCCACACCTGCGATGTTGTGTGTGCTGGCGGGAGCTTCCACAGCAGCCATGTTGGGGGAAAGCTATGTTATCTTTGACCAGGAAGTCACACTTCACAGCTGGGGAAATTGGAAACCTTTGGAAAAATGAGTCAGGAAAAGGCTGAGACCTTAATCAGTAACACTCCCCAAAGCCGTTGTAAGACTTCCCACTAATGCCTTCCTCTTTCTGGATGAGCCCTGGGTGGATGGTTCTTTGCAGGAGCCTGGCCTGTTGCCTGTCAGATGCGGCAACAATGTGAGATGTGGTATCTGTGCCTTGTCCTGGGACCAGTGGTACAGAGGGGTACAACATGAATCGAGGGGTCCCTGTCACAGCATAGGTGCCAGCACAGAACTTGGAGGTGGGGGATAAACTCCAGATTGGCTAATTCCCTGGTTGGTGAAACCCTTGGTTAGCGTTTGATTCCCAGCACCTGTGTGTAGCACCAGGGTGGAGGGTGCTGAAAGCAGAGCTTCTATGGATGCCTGCCACAGACGTGGGATGGGGGCCTCTTTGCACTAGGAGGAGGAGGGTAAATCAGCCTCTAGTATGTAGCATCCAGCTGGACCTACCTGATTTTTTGTGTATGCCATCTCTTCATTCAGTCTCCTGGTCAAGTTCAGGTGGGATTCTGAGTGTTCCCTAATATGCTGCTCTGCAAAGGAAGGAGTCCGGGAAAGTCTGGCCCCAGCTGGGTTAGATTGGGCTCGGAGATGGAGGGGGCCGGGTATGTATCGCTTCTGTGTTGACAAAGCCGCTTTGCTCCTCTCTTAGAGATCTCAGCCCTGCTGCAAGGCCAAAGCATGGGATCTCATCATCCGAGGAGATGGAATTGAGTGGTCTCTGCCACGGAAGAATGGCAATTTGGAGTGTGGCTAAGTCTTGCCCTCTCCACGAGGTTCCAGGCAGTCTTGTAACAGACAGTCAGTGGCACTAAACTTTGAAAAGGAGACCCTGTCAGCCAGAGGTCTGTGCAGTTGTGGTTGTCAGGCCCAAGGAACTTAAGAACAGGCCCAACGTTCCATTCCAACCCAGTTGCAGGATACTTTGGGTATAGAGACGACAACTCCCTTTGACTCTACTGCAGGCCCTGGGAGTTGGTTGCTCTGAGCTTTGGCAAGGGGACGAGCAGGGCCAAGGTGAAAACGTTCTCTGACGTTGGTCTTTTCAGTCTCTCCCCTCTCTCCCACCAAGTCTCCTTCCATCGGAAGTTCTCCAGATCTTCTAGTTTTCTGATCTCTCTTTAGGTTCCAAGAAGTGTCATTTACCTGCGGGTGAAAGCTGCTTGCTAGGAGGGCCTAACTCCCGCTGCCTATTAAGATTCGGGGAGGGGACTGGAACTCAACGTCTGCTTCTTGTCTGTTCCTGGGATGTCAAGACTGCTGTCCATCCTTTATTAGTAACCTAGTTTTGTCAAGAGAGGTGCAGCATTTCCCTCAAGTACTTGCATGCTCATAGGGATGCATGCTTATAGGTCTGCATGCACCCCAGCACCTTGACTTCCATCAAGACAGTGAGTCTTCAGTCCCCACTAACGTCCACTTCCAGAGTGGTTTCCACCCATGTGCACAACTTCATGCACACAACTTTCTTGCCCTGTAGGAGAGACAGTGACCATGCCAGGCTCCACAAATACAAACTTTTGTACTTTAGATTTCTGAACTGCCTGAAGCTTCACCCACATCTCCATGACACTGAATGCCTTCTCAGCAAAGGCTGGAGTTAGGAGAACTACAGGTTTAAGATCTTGAGAGAAGGGGTGATGAGGAGCTAGCTGGCTCTTCAGACCCCTCAGAAACCTTCCTTGGATTAAAGATGATATATGTGAAAAATAAATGTAGAACTAGGTCAGTGACAGACCCAGAACACTGGCAGGGGACCAGGGAGCTGTAAGTTGCTCTTCCTGTGTTAACTGCCCTGGTAAGACAGGGGCAGGAGGAAAAAGTTGTCTGGTTATATTTCAGAGACTTCTGAAGATTCTGATACTGAAGCTATAGGAACCAGGACTCCCTCCTCAGACTTACCAGGGAATCGGGGAAAAATCTCACCTCCATACTGCAGCTTCCCCTCTAGGCACCATCTGGGGCTCTGAAAATCTTTAAAGTGAATGTCAAATGAAGTGGGTCTTCTGGGGCCTTCTAGCTGAGTTTCTGAGGACTAGGAGGGCCATTTGCTTCATAAATCCTACCCAGTGTAGGGCATAATATCAATAAAAGGCCCTGAGGATCTAAGTCTCCCCACTGTATCCACTAGGTTGGCCAGTACCTACCGGTCTGAGAGACTGGTAGACGTGCCTGGCTGCCCCACCAAGGGACTGAAGTGATGAGCCTCCTCCCATGGTTTCAGTCGATAGAACCCAAAGGTAGCTTTCTACCTGGGGGATCGGGTACTCAGCGTATGTAAGCTCAGTAGAACCCCGTGTAGGAAACTGCTAGCTCTGGTTATAAAGGTCGAGCCATCACCCCAACTCCCATAAACCAGACGTGTCTCCCAGGAAGCAGGTGTCCCTGGAGACAGTACGACAGGGCTGTACAATCTGTCTGTGTGATTATTTGTGATTTTTTTTCCTTTGCCTGTATTTATGAGGCTCCTAGGAAGGAGCCAGGAGCGGGTATACCCCAGCTGGGGAGAGTAAAGCCAACTGATTCCAGTTTTCCATGTGTCCTTACCTTTGTACTTCCTCGTAGCCCTGCTGGCAGAGCAAGCAGGCCTCCCCATGTCCAGGATCCTAGTCTTCCCACTTATGTACTCTCAGGCTGGCAAACCTTGGAGCCTCTGGGCTCTGAAAACTAGACAATGATCATTAAACCTGGCTTGAGTCTCTGTTCTGGCATAGTCTGTGACTGGTTTATTTATCTTTTCAGCCTGTGGCTGGGGTTCACTGGACCTCAGAAGGGTGTGGCCTGTCTAGGGGGAGAAGAGTTAAATGCTGTTATAAGGGCATGGGTTGAATCCACATCTAGGCATTAAGATGGACCAGGGGTCAGCCAACCTTTTCTGTAAACAGCCAGACAGGAAACGTGTTCAGCTTCGCAGCCCGTATAGTCTCTGTTACAACTACTCAGCTGTACCGTTGTGGCAGGAAGGCAGCCACAGACAGCACACAAATGAATGACTGTGGCTCTGTTCCAGTAAAACTTTATTTATGGACATTAAAATGCGATTGCCATATCATTGTAACATGTATTTGAGGTTTTTTAACCATTTAAAAATGCACAAACTCTTACTAGCTCACAGACCATACAAAACCAGGCAGCAGGTTGGTTTTGGCCAGCAGACCATAGTTTGCCAACCTGGCAGGTATTCTCAAAAGAAATGTCACTGAGGCTTTAGCAAGAGAGAGTTTAGAAATTCCATGACTTGGGGCTAGAGCCTGTAAATAAAGAAGGCTTTCTGGATCCCTGGGGAGGAGGGTTGTCTCCCTGAAGAGTTCTCTTAAAAGTCTGGATCAAGCCTGCAAACTGTACCATGGAAAAATGCTTGGACTGGGTTAAAAGAAATGATGGGAGAGCAGCTCGGTTTCACAGTATTTTGATTATTACCGGTATATGTTCATGTCGTGAATGGTAACCATCTTAGTTTGGCTTAAAGTATATTTAATAGGAAGGTTATTATTCATTGACAGTGTAATATGTCCTAGGCATTGCACAGAACACAGAAATGCGGTCCCCACTTTCTTGGTACAGAAGACAGCTTACCAGAAATTGGACTGGATTCTACTAAACTCTGAACATGCAGTTTCTTTGGCTACTCTCTTGGTAGGGGATTGTCATGGTAGATTCCACAAGGGAAGAGGAAATGGTATAAGGAAAAGAGAAACTAAAAGAATCAGAATTTGGGGAATTCCCTGGCGGTCCAGTGGTTAGGACTCCACACTTCCGCTACAGGGGGGCACGGGTTCAATCCCTGCTTGAGGAACTAAGATCCCGCAAGTCATGCAGTGCAGTCAAAAAATAAAATAAGAATCAGAATTTGAATAATTACCTAATTTCTTACATTGATAAAATCTTGACCAAAGGACAGTCCTCCTCTGTCTGGAAAGCTGTCTTTTTCTCTTCATGAGGAACAAGTAAAGTGGTGATGGATGGAGAGACCTCACAGCCAGCCACATCAGACCAGTCAACCTTGGCAGTCAATGCAATGACCGATGTTGATGCCAGAGCACCCCTAGAGTCTACATTTATATAGTATTTTTTAATCTTTCCAAAGCAGTTTTTGCTATGGCTGAGTTTAGCCAAGAGGGTGAGCTGATAAAGAGAACAGATCTGGGGAAGACTACTGAGAGTTCTCCCCTGTATTTTGGCCTGTGCCAAGCCCTGTCTCTGTGCCTGAAACGTTTTGATACTCCTTTTTCCATCATCCCAAGGAATCCGTGGCTGCATCTCTTCAACCCTCCCCTTCTCCCCCTTCCCCAACCCCCGAGGGAGTTCCATAGGTTCTGGCCAAGATGTGCAGTTTTGTCTGCCATGTTTTGCAGCTCTTCCCCTAGCTCCTCTTAGGTGGCACTGCAGGAGAATGGATGAGGTTAATATGATGGTTACCTTTTAGAACAGAAAATGGGAGTTCAGTGGATTGCCCAGCCTAGTCTCTCTTCCATCTGATCTCTCAAACTCCTTCCCTTTCTGCAGATGTAGCTCTTGTACCCCTTATCTTGTCTCCCGGGCAACCGCTGGTGAAGCGTCACTTTTCCCACCCACACTGCAGGAAAGTCTCAGGCCCATGCAGTAGTATGGTTAGCTCTTCTGGTCTGGCTGCAGTGAGCCTATGCTGGATGCTTCCTTTCCCCAGGCTTCAGAGGGGAGAGCTAAAGCAGCTGCCACGTCAAGCCCTTTCATCAGGCTTATATACTGTTGTGTGGAAAACATGAAGTGTTTTCCTGCCCTGAGGCCTTCCAGTCAGACATAGGCTTTGTTACAGTCCCACAATCACAGAGGGCATGGAGAGAACCAACCTTTAGGACATGAGGCCCTGCAGGAACTTCTAGGTGCCCTACAGCACTGACACACATAAGGTGAGAGTCACTGACCCCAAAGTTGGGGGGTGGTGTATGCATGTGCACGCCCATACAAACATGCACACAGGTTGGGGAGCACTGTAGCTGGATAGAACTCTGTGCTGCTTTTCCTGCACCTCCCACTGCTCCTTCACTTGGCCGTAGTTTGCTTTAGGCGTGGACCTAAGCAGAAAGGCCGAGCCTAGTCTTGGGCATCCTTAGAAAGCACTGTGAGATAAGTGGGAATCTGCTTTAAAGAGAGGGGTGCTGGGGGCCTCTCATGTATACTCAATGAGACAAAGTTGAATCCTCTGGTACCAGAGACTAGCCTGAAGTAGCTGCTTAATCTGCTTTTAACAGAGGTTTAAAAAATCTGGGAAATTCTAATAGCAGGTAGATTAAAAACTGGAACTTATTCCCTGCACATCGGTAACTTAGTCAAGCCTTCTGGGTGGGTGGGTGGGTAGGGAGAAGGCAGTCTTACTGGAGGGAATGGAGGAAATCTGTCTGCTTTAAGCTTAGCCCAGTGCTGGAGACTGTCTACATCAAACCACCATCCAGGGCAGTTCTGGGCCACTATCCTCCTGCCTTTCAGCTGTGTCTTCTCTGTGCCTATGCTTTGCTGAGGCCATGACTGCAATGCCTGACTAGTGTTTCATTCCTGGATCCCAGGACAGAGAAAAAAAAATAAAATAAAACCCACCAAGATTAAAAAACAAATACTGAAGCCTCTGCGCTCCTGGGGTGCCTGCCTCTCTGTGTCCACTCTAGGCAGACTGCTGGCTGTTCTCAGACCAATGGAATGGAAAGTATCCTTCTTCTAATTTAAACATAACTGCTTTCATGGCGTGTGTATGTGTGTGTGCATGTGCGTGTGTGTTTTAATTCCAATAAAGTCCTTTGAGGAGGAAGGGGCTGTGATCCTACTCCAAGAGCCTGAAACAAGGAAGGAGAAACAAACCCGTGAACAAGCCAGGGGTTGTGTCTCACAGCTCCCCACCTCCATGCTGTGCCTGGGTGAGGGCCTGAGGCAGCCTGTGGCTATGGGGGAAACCAGAGGGCTGGTGTGGCAGTGTTGTGTCCATTGCTGTGTCCAATCCCTTCCTGGATTGTCTGCTCCGCCTTTCCCTCAGAAGAGCAGAATTAGGTAGGAGAAATTTAGATAGACTTGTGACCAGGAGCTCCAGACTAAGACCAGCTCCAGGAACTTCAGGCTGGACCTGGGGGATAACTGACTCCCAGATTTGCAATCAGCCCTGTGACTTGAAAGCACTAGCTGGCAGCACTCAGGGCAAGCTTCACTAGAGTCATAGCCTTGGTGGCATTCCTGACCTTGCATCTAGGAGGAAATGTCTGTGTTCTCCAGTGATGGCCAGCAACACAACCTCTCAGAGACTTGGGTCCTCTAAGCATCATTATCCATAACTGTTTATTGCCTCCCTAAAAGAAGCATAAAACCCAGAGCCAGGTTGAGTGAAAGAGAGATAAGGACAAGCACGTAATACCACCTGTTTACATCTGTTCAATGCTTTGAACTTCCCAATGCCTGTTAACATAGCATTCTGTCATCTAGCGCTCACAACATCACTGTGAGATAGGTCAAGCAGTAAGTGATTTGCCTGCGGCCACACCAGTGTTAGGAGCTGGGTAAACCCAGACTGTAGGTTTCCTAGCTCCCAGGTCGATTCACTTTTCACTTCATGATATGTAGGCTCTTTATGCCAACCAGACGCAGGGGCAGCGGGAGCACTGAACCAGACGCCTCCCTGCTCCCTAAGCCTGCAGAGGGCCACCAGAAATGCTGAGGGAGTCAGGGGTGTCCCCTGGAGGCCAAGACAGGTCAACAGAAGGAAGGGCAGGAGTACTAGAGGTTCAAGGTCAACAGCCACCACTACCAGTGTCAGTGGAGCATGTACTACGTTCCCTACATCTTGACCTTTGTCAGGTGAAAAGGCCTTATTAGTTTACTCAGAGGATGCTCAGGGCCCGCTCCCAGAGGAAGGATAAGGCTTGGCTGGGAGGTGAGACTCCTGACCCCTCCTCCCTCTGCAGCCCAAGAAGAGGGGGAAGGTGAGGGCTGGCTGACTCAGCCTGCAAGTGCTTAGAGATCTGGAGCTGAAAAACCCCAGCACTGTTCAGCTAGCGATTGTTGTTAACTCCGAACGGGCCTTGGCATAGCAGCCAGCTGGCTCAGGAAGAATGCCTGGATCTCCCACGGTGAGGTTTTAAAAACAAGACCCACGGCAGCCATGCCCAGGGGTGGAAGGGTGGGGACGATGAGAAGGAAGGGACAGGCCGGTGTTGGAGTGGGGAGAGGTAGTCTGCGCTGTGAGAGGGTGCGGACAGAGGAGGCACAGGCTGGCAAGAGATAGCAGCCTACCTTCGGTGCAGCTGAAAAGCCAAGAAGGTGAGGCTGGGAGACTTCCCCAGACAGAGCTCCTGCCATTCAACACCACCCCCCAGCCAGGGGCAGGGCGGGGGGAAGTGTTGGGGTGGGAAAGCGGTGGCTATGGGAAAGATGGGGGCTTTGGGGTGGTACGTGAACCCAGAATGGTGATCCTATTACCATTTGGATTTAGATACAAAAAGCATCTATATTTCTAATGTCCTCAAGGCTGAGTTTGAATGTAATCATATTCGGTATCAGGACTTAGTGAGCTTGATATGCAAATTTGTGCAAATGACACAGAATTTAAAAAAACTTGAACACCCTGGCTTTTTTTTTTAAAGGCAAAACAGGCTGGCTACTAGCAGCTTTCCCTAGTTAGGGGACAAGGGCAAAAGGGCAGCCATTTGCTTCTCCCACAAGGCCTCTGCCTCACTCCTGAGGAGCCCAGATAACACCCCAGATGGGGAGATACAGGGAGGTGGGGGGATAGAGGGTGTAGGGAGGAGGAAACACACAAGCAAGAGGCATATGCAGCCGTCAGCCCCCGAGATCCCAGCTGGAGGAAGAGTGCTCTGGCACTGAGGTCTAATGGTTGCCCAGCTGCTGCCCCAGGATGTGAGGGCAGGTGGTGATGGAAGGAGAAAGGAGGGGAGCGGAGGGAAGTCCCCCTACAATCTGGCCAGCTGGGAAGAAGGGCTCCTCCTGGCGACCTCCTCTCTATACTGCAGTCAGACTGGCTAAGCAGGAGACCGCCTGTGCCCCCCTCTCTGCCCTGTGCCTCTGCCCCCCCACCCCCGAGGCCTACCGGTCAGAGAAGTGACAGCTGGGACCCCTTCCTCCTGCGGAATATAAATGACTCCCCCTTCCTCCCAGGGCTGGGAATAGACATCAGCTGGCACTGCCCACGCAAACTGCCGGCTGTCAGCCAGCCTGCCCGCTCACCAGCCCCCGCACCACCTGGGAGGAGGCAACACCTCAGGCAGGCTCGGGCTTTATGGTGTTGCCTGCTTGGCTCCCAGAGCAAGCTGGTGAACCCCACCCAGCCTTCCTACCCTGCTATAGACAGAGTAAGACTCCCAGCACTGACTGTGGTGGGCAAGGGGTGATGGGCTCCCTGATCAAAGCGACCTTCAGTGAGAATCTCCTCCATGCAGCCCCAGCAACCATCTCTCCCAAGTTCAGAACACACTGAGGAGTTGGAGAGGGGAGAGAGGGCAATGAAAAAGACAGGAACAATCACCCTCTGCATAGCAGGGGTCCCCCTTGAGATGTTCAGGGTCTGGAGAGCTCCTAGGAGATGACACCTGACCCGGGAGGATCCTAGCGAGGTCCGCTCAGAGAACCCCTCTGCCCCTGCAGTTCTCACGCCTGTACTGTTGAATCATACCAACCTCCCTGCTTCTGAGCCACCCAGAAAGGAGGTCTTGAATCTTCTAAAGACCTGAGATATCCAAAATATTGCTATCTAGGAACATCTACTCCTGCTCCTGGGACCTAGAGCTCCAGGCCCTACACCCCAGGCCTCCCAGAGTTCCCACTGAGCTCTCTCCACCAGCCTTAACACCAATTTCCTGGCTCAGCCATTTTCAGTATTTGCCATGGTCTACGGAGGTCCCAGCTCCCCGACTGAGCCAGACGACAGTTAACCAATCTAGCAGCCAGCCCTTATCACCGAGGGCAGTCTGGGGAACTACTGATACTTGCAGTTTGGAACAAGGAGGGGTCTCTGCAGGGAAGAGAGCCCAGCCCTCATTTGCCAGCTGGCACCAAATTCAGCCCTGTCCTGGGCCAAAGAGCTGGCAAGAGATGACACTTGAGGAAAGCTTAGCTGACGAGGGGAGAAGGGGAACCAGAGACACTTTGTTTTCTCTTAGATCAGAAGAGCCCTGCCCCATTTCCTTGACTCTTATTTTGTTCTAACAGCTTCGGAAGAGCTGCACGAAGCTATGTGCTCAGGCAAGGACCTGAGCCCTAAGAAGGACAAAACATGAGATGTTCAGGACTACTTTGCCACTGAGAATGGATGTCTCGCAGCCCTCAAGCCCAGATCCTGAAGTGAGCTGAAGGACGTTCTTAGCTGGGCTAAGAAGCCCAGCCGAGGCTTAGTTAAGCCAATGCCCTTTTGCTCCTCCAAAAGTTTTAAAGTGACTTTAGTGCCTTTACTGTCTTGATGTTCTGGAGACCCTCACCTGGGCCCCTTCTCTCCACAGTGCCTGACCCCTTGTCCCCTGGTGCAGGGGCCAAATCGGCACAGATTCCTGAAAGGCCACGAGAGCAGACCTGTCCCTCCAGAGGGGTAAGGAGACAATGAATGTAAGAATTACACTCTGAGTCTGCCGAGTGGGCCAACCCACGGTTCAGACCTGAGAGGGTGTTCTGTGACATCAACTTGACAGACACTGAATGTTAAGAGAAATTGTTTAGAAACAATCACTCATTACACAGATGAGGAAACTGAGGTCCTGAGACATGTGACTCTCATAAGGTCCCACAATAGCATGTACAAGGACCACACCCCATAAACAAGACCCATTGGCTCTCTCCACTACACTGCTTTCTCAAAGTGACCCAAAGAGCCATAGCTGTCATTCATAAGTTACAGGAATCCAACTTTTCACCAGGCATGCAAGCAAGAAATGACTGCCAGTACCATCACCACCACCACCCGACACTTCTGTCTCCCATCAAGAGTGGAGGCTTCAGGATCAAGCTCCCCATCACCTTTCACTTGCGCCCCGTACATTTCCCCATTTGGGCCCACTGAGTCATCTGTCAGCAACAGCAGTTTGGGTTTCTGCAGCCCCTAGCCCAGCTAAGAAATACAAAAACCCTACCACTTCTGAAGTAGATCCCTGAAGGTCACCAAAGGAACCACTGAAGTCCAAGTCAAGTGTCCCATCTTGATTCACAGTTTGGAGGAATTCACATTTCCATTTTCTTCCTTGGCAAGTAGAAGCTGGAGATCTGGTGCATGATTACCAGGGCTGGATAGAGGGGCAGCGCCAGACACAGGTACCAGGCTGCACCTTTGATCTGGGCCTGGAACCACACAGAGTGCATACCCAGGAGCACTGTTACCGTAGCCATTAGGTAGATCACCAGTCCACATGTCAGATGGTAGAGCTTGAGGCGAGCCACCCTTGAGACCCTGGCTGCCCGGGGACAGAGGAGGCAGAGCCCACACAGTGCCTGGACGCTAGTGGCCAGCAATGTCAGAGCCCCTACCCAGCTGTGCCAGGACACCAGGTGGGGCAGCTCACTGCGGGTCCTGCTGGAGATGATAAAGCCCAGGCCCAGGGCTGCGCAGAGGATGGCTAGGGTCTGCCCCGCCCAATGGAGTCGGATCCGGGCCTTTCGGGAGCAGAAGAAGAACAGGGAGTGCTCAGGCGAGAAGAGTAGGATGGCCTCAGCCATGCAGAGGCAGAACTGTGAACACAGGAGAGGGCCAGTGAGCCTCAGACCCAGCTTGGAGGCCTAAGAAAAAAGAGGTGCCCTCATACATCCAAACAAGGAGGACAGAGGGTGGGGGCTAAAGAACTCCCACCAGGACCGCCTGCCACACAGGTCCGCATTTGTGGGCAGAACTGGGAATCCATGCTAGAGCGGAAGTCTCATCATTCAGGCTGACATCATGCCCCCACCTCCACCACAGACAATGACCCTCATTTCTTGACCAATGGGAACAGCAAATGTTAAACTTCCTCCTGAACTTTGGGAGTGGGGAGCAACTGGATTGCACCCCTTCCACTTCCTCCTTTCAGGCCCTAATGGAGAAAAAAATGGTATCTTCCATGTCCTCCCACCCCCTTAAACCACCTGACTACCTACAGCCCAGCCCTCCATGTTTCCTGATCTCACAGGTAGCAGGGAAAGATGGGGCCCTGGGCATTTCCCCCCACCTCTCTGAGCCTCAGAAAGGCTAAGCCTTCTGAAGGCTGGATGCTTCCTTAGGGGCATATCCAAACCAATCACCTGCAGAAAGAAGCCCAAACTCACCGCCAAGGCCATGAATACAGGGTGCCAGGAGAAAAGACCTAAGAATCAAAGAGAACAGACTGACGACTGGGCACCGTTGTTTCTACCCCTGTGGCTGGCTGGAGCCCAAAGAGTCTGGCTGGAGGGGAAAGGTCAGAGGAGTGTCTCCAACCCTAATGGGTAATCAGGAACTCCGGGCAAAGTGGAGCAGCCAAAGGGCCTTAGGGTGAGTAACCAAGAGGGCAAACATACCACTTTGGCCTGCGTTCCCCATTCAGCACCTCGCAGCTACCAGCCCAGTCCTAGAACAGACCTTGGCAGCCCTCCTTTACTTGTATCATCCACGAGGGCCTTTGCTTATGATGAACTAGTGAGTTCCATTCACTTCAGTCGCCTCCTCTCCTCCCAGCACCCAAAGCCCCACCCTTCCAGGCCCCACCCCCAAGGCCACGCCCCACCGCGCCCTTACTACCCCTCCCTAGTCCGCCCATCCACAGCTAGGGTCCCCACTCCACGCCTCTTAGCGCTCCCAAGCGCTGCCCCTCCAGCATCTCGGCCCCGCCCCCTTCCCCGCCCCGCCTTGCACACTTACTCGTTCCTGGCCGGGACAGCACTGTCAGAAAGATGGTGAAGCCCAAAGCGACCAGGTGCGCCAAGATCCCACTGCCTCTCCGCAGCCACCGGGTCAGTCTCGGCTCCCTCTGTGGAGCGGGAACCAGACCTACCTCCAGGGACTGCATGGCGGTGCCCAGCCGCCCCACACTTCCAGCTGCCAGGGCACGTCTTCCGGGTTTGCGATCGCGGAGGCGGCCTCGGCTGCGGGAGAGGCTCCTCCCCGGGACGCCGCCAGCAATGCGGCGGTTCGTCCACAGCGCCCTCTGGGGGCTGGGGGAAAGCGCATCCGTCCTGGAGAGCCCCGAGGGCAGAAGGCGACTGGACAGCTCCGGGCCCACCGTGTGTCTTCTGCCCAACTCATGTGTATCTTTATGTCTACCCGGGCTGACGGGGCTTATGTCTCAAATAGCCTGTGGAAACTACATTTACGACAACTTATTTCACCCGAATCACAGATTTGGTATACTGAACCAAGAGTGTGAAACCAGTGTTTTGAACAGTTTTCCAGAAATACTGGATTTCCCTGGTTGCCCACTCTCTCCTGCCACCTCTTCTTCTGTCTTGTTAAGGGAATAAGATCCCTCCCTGCCTAAAAGCAAGGAGACTGAAAGGACAGGAGAAGGCTAAAAACTAGTGCCCTGTGCCTGGTGAATTCAGGTTTGAGGACCAAAGGAGGGACGTGCAACAGTCGTATCCCCTGTCTGCACAGTAGCTGTTGTCCCCAGTGAGACAAATGGAAAAACTAGGGCACTCCCAGCCCTTGCCGCCTCCACACCATCTGCTCAGCCCTGGGGAGCCAGGCGAACCTGAGGGGCTAGGGCCTCCCACACAGCTGCTGCCTCCCACACCAAGGGAAGTTCTGTAAGTGAGGATACCTTTTCCCTTCCTGCCTCCAAAAAAGGGTGTGGTTCAGCTTAAGGAGGCCTACCTGGGAGAGGCCGTACCCCTTCCTGAAGGGTATACCCACAGGCCATGGAGAAAGACCAAAACCAGGCTGTCCCACAGAAATCAGGGACATCCTGAGTGCAATTACCAACTCAAGCTCCAGTGGTTGAGAAAATAAGGCTACTAGTAAGAGACAGAAAGGGCTGAAGAAACTGAGGCAGAAATTCAGAGACAGGACGGAGGAGCAGGATTGCTGGAAGACCAGAAAAGGACCACAGGCGGACATCCACAGACCTTCAAGGCCAAGATCCAAGAGTAGAGCCAGAGGTGTGGCTCCCCTCCCCCATCAAGTTTCCTTTCCCAGTGGGACTGTAGTCCCCTTGCTCGCTCCGAGCCACATGCCTCTTCATCCTAAGACTCCCCCAGTGATACAACCCCCAGCCATTTCCACAGACTAAAAGGACAAAAATATACGAGTGTAAGAGATTTTTTTTTGCAGGCAAGTGACGGGAGCTGGAGTCTGACTGCCTATCATCTCAGCCTCCTGGGGAGCAGCTGGGGACAGTAAGGACACTCATTTTGTTACATTTCTTTCCTTCCTTTTCTACGTTTCTGTTTTTATATTTTCTTAGCAGCAACAGAACAGGGAGACAGTCTTGAGGTATTTTAAAGAGTTTTTTTTTCTTAAAAAAAATAATATAAAGTTATAAAAAGCGGCAGCAGCCTGGGGCCCGGATCTGGAGGGGAGGAGGTGCTGGCGGCTCCATCGCAGTGGGCAGGCACTTTCTTGTTAATGGGCTTTTGACTGTAGGAAGACAAGAGGCAAGAGACAGGGTCGGGCTGGGGGTCTAACTGTCCTCCTATCCAGCAAACTATGTGGGCCAGAAAAGCTAAGGCTTGATTTCCTCCTGCTGGTCTTGTGAGTAAAGCTGGGCAAGGGGGAGGATGAATGCCAGCCCAGCAGAGGCAGCCTGGAGATCACCCATGCACACGTGTGACAAAAACACACTCAGGCCCCATGCAGCTGTCAAACTTACTACTCTCGTATGGGCACCAAAGGTGTTGGTATGCATCTGGCCAGTGCCTAAACCAGGAGGGCATCTCCCCTTCCCACCTCCAATGCGTTCCTCCTGGCTAAGGTCATATGGATAGCTCATAGCATGCTACTCCAGGGCTCCCGTCAGAAGAGGCAAATAAACCTGGCTGCTGGCTTTACCAGAAACCCTGGAGAGCTTGCCTGCCACCTCAAAACCTGGCAGTGGGTATATGTATAAGATGGGCAGACATGCATATGGGGACCTTGGGTTATGTCCCTGCCCTTTCATGCCCTGATGCCCAGAGGCAAAACCAATGAACAAGACCAGCCCACCCAGCCCGTGCGCAGCGTGTTAGGCCACAGCTCAGGGACCCAAGCTCAACCCCACTGCCCAAACCTTTCTTATCAGAGCTCATGGAGTCCAGCTTTCTCTCCTTCGGGGAACAGAGGTAGCTCCAAGTCCTGGAGTGAGGGCCACAGCCAATTCAGAAAGTGGCCCTTTGATTAAAGCAAGCAGGGGAAGGGCGAGAGGCAGAGGCAACATCTCCTTAGCCCAAAGGAGAGGGCTGGGGATAGGGGAAGGCCCACCAAGCAAAAGCCGGGGTCACCTCTCCCTAGAGCAGATGGCCCAGGAACGCTCTCTCAACTTCCCCAGTCTTCCCTTCCCTGCAAGATGTTTACTTAAGCACCTCTTTTTGTCAGGTGCCTGTGCACTCCAACCTCATCCATCCTGACCCTTCCCTGCCCCTGCTCTTCAGGGAGCTGGGCTGGTACCTTCAGTGTAGAACACTTCTCCTCAAAGGCCAGGGCTGGACCCGGCTTCTTGCGGCGCACAGAGCAGGCCGCGTCGGCAGGGGCACCAGCCTGGCAGTGCTTGGCCTTCACTGGCCGGCAGTAAGTGGCCAGGTTTTTCCGCTTCTTGGCTACCTCCTCCTCAGAGAGGCAGTTGGTCGGCAGGGCCTTGGCCGGGTGTCCAGCCGCTCCCTGGTTGTCCAGGTGAGAAGCCTTGACTGGCGTGGGGGGCTGATGAGGGGAACCCCGACAGTCCAGGGGCCCTGCCCGCTTCACTCTTGGCTCCACCGTCCCATTAAGCCCCATGCCCAGGCCTGTTTTAGTCTTGGCCGAGAGGCCCCGGCAGCCAGAGGGTTTGCCTTTTCCAGTGGGCTCCAGGACGCAGGTCCGTTTGAAAGTGGTGGGCCCAGGGGATAACTTTCGCTTTCGAGAAGGAGCCTCCACCTCGAGCCCGTCCTTGCCTTTGGATGACTTGCTGGCCTTGGAAGGTGGGAGCTTGCTGAAGGACGGGGAAGGTGTGTTGGCAGGCAGTGGTGAGGTGATAGCCTGGCTCCCACCCATGCACTCCGCCTGGCTGCAGGCGGCTGCCACGTTGGGGGAGCCTGCAGGGTAGCCAGGGCCAAGGCTGTCCTTGGTGGGGGGCGTGGAGGCTGGGCAGGCAGGTCTGGGGGGTGGGCCTGGAAGGCGGGGGCAGCTGCCCGTAGAGGATGGGCTCAGGGGAGCAGATGGCGGGGAGCTGACAAGGTGGGATGGAGGCTCAGCCGCCGGGGGGATCTTCCTGCAGCAAGAAGAGAGCCCCACTGTGATGCCAAGCAAGCAAGAGGGCCTCCCCACCAACATACAAGTCTTTCCACCCACGTAGAAATGGCCCACAGAGCCCTGGCAGTGCCGCCCTCTGCTGGGAAACGCTGGAACTCAGGGATAGGAAGAAGGCACAGGGAAAGGCAGGAATGAACTAATATACAGACCCTTTAAAAACCTCACTTTAAATCTCAGGCTATCTGAGGGATATCCCCTATCCCTACTTACCCAAAAGGTACTGGGAGTGATTGGTGAGAGTTAAGATTCACTCCCAGGCGACCCATTCAGGCCCTGCCTTAGCCCAGCTCCAGGCTGCCAAGTTTCCCCACCTCCTGTTCACCCTACCTGGGGTCTTCCTGGCAAACAGCCAAGCCACATCTACAGGTATGTGTGATGAATTAGGGGTTCTGAAGCCCGTGTATGCCTGGGGCCTGGGAAGGGAGGTTCTGGGGCCGAGAGACTCACTTCCACATGTGTGAGCTGAGGTGCCGTTCCAGCATAGAGCTCAGTGCCGAGCAGAACCGGTCCAGCCGGCGGCTAAACACGTAGCATCCTGGACTCACCAGCCGGCTCCCAAAGGTGCAGAACTGGAGGCAGAAGGAAGGCACATGGTTAAAGGGGCCTGAAATACAGGGAGGGCACCTTCACGTAGGATCTGACCTCCTCCCCACATTGTGGGCCAGGAGGACTGGCTCCCCACCCCCAGGTCCCTGCCCCAGGTCCTTACCGCCTGCGGCCGAGGGGGCCGGGTTGCATAATGGCAGTCAGTGGGGAGGTGGAGGTCATCAGATGTCCCCTCCTCCTCACTCTCCTCGCTGGAGGCCTGGGTACCACCCCGGGGCAGGGGGAAGGGGAACAGGCCTGGGTCCCCATCACCACCACAAGGGCCTTCATCATCCAACTCACTCTCAGAGGAGGCCCGGGACCTGGAAGGGCCAAAGGGGATGTGAGGGTGATGTGATGAGAGTGGGTCACGGTGGGTGTGTCCCTGAACCTGCCAAGCTCAAAAAGTCAGGGCAGACACCCTGCTGGGCGATCAGACAAAGAGGAAGGAGGACAGGAAGGGAGGGAACAACAGAGCTCACAGAGTAAGAGCCAGAAAGATCAGGGGCCACAGCTCCCAAGGGGTTTTCTCCCCAGCCCCTTCACTTCCCTGGCCCTGCCTCCTCAGGGGGAAAATCTGCTTCACATTCGCCTCCTCCAGAAAATCTGAGTATAACCGCACCCAACTCTGGTCAGCCCAGTCAATTTTCTCAACCCCCTTCTTGCATCACATATTCCTGTGAGCCTATCTGTGAGCTGAGCCTATGTTTCGTGTCTGCCCCCATGTTACAGGCAGAGATGCGTGTGTGTCTCCTTCCGCAAGGCAGGCTCTCCCCAGGTTCCAGCGCAGCCTCTGCACACGAAGGGGCCAGTGAATTAATACACAGTAGGACTGCCTCACCCAGGACCCTGACCCTTTCGGCTCCCCAATTACCACTTTTGGCCTGTTGGAAGCAGCTGGGAAAATGGTTTTTCCTCGGTGTTGGAACACTACAGAGAGCCTGGGGTACTGCGGTATGCCGGGTTAGGAACAGGGTGTCACCCACCTCCACACCACCGCCAGGGGCCCCTCCCCACACACTCAGGGTGGAGTGAGCAGCATCTTCCAGGGCACTCCCTGGGCCTGCAGGGGTTCCTGATGGCCTGGGGCCAAGTGTCCCCAGGTAAGATGGGCGCTGGATCCTGGACGTACCTGGGCAGTGCACAGTATGGGTAGGTCTGCTTGGCACGAGCAGAGAAGGTGCTGCTGGGAGCAGCCACTGCTGCCACAACCTGGACTGAGGAGGGGGGCTCCTGGGAGGGGCGCTCAAGAGCTGCCTCCTTGCGCCCTGGGCTCTTCTCCTTGGGAGACTCCCCTTTGCGGGAGTTGGCCTTCAGCTCTGCCACCAGCACGTCAAAGTCCTTGGCTCGGCCCTGGACTTCCCTGCGCTGGTGCACGGAGTGGATCTAGAACACAGCAGGGGGGAGGGTGGGGAGGAGCTGAGCAGAGGTAAGGGGCAGCGGTGTGCTCTGGCCTGGGCAAGTGAAGAGACTGGGCGTGTGAGTGTGGGTGTGTCTGTGTGTCCTTGTTTCACTTCCTGACAGGGCCAGAACCCTCCTCTGGAGAGGGGGATCGGGAAGCCACCCCCTGCCCGCTGTCCCCACCTTGGGCCCAGTATGGAGAGCCTCCCCTCCCCTTGCCTGGTCTGGGCTTAACCCCCATCCCTTCAGCTGGATCTTGGATGAGATCTCACTTGCTCTCCCTGCCCAGGGCCCGTGTCTGTGCAGAGGGACTGGGGATTACCTTGCAGGTCAGCAGGCGGGTACAGATCTTTTTGGTCTCTGGATTTATTACCCCACACTGCCTGTTGAGGTCGCACTCCTTCCCTGTGGGGAAAGCAGTTCCCATGAACCCCAAGGCCATTTCTGGGAGGGTCTGGCGTCTTCAGGCCAAAGGCCTGGGAAGAGCTGGGCCTAAGGCTGGAGAGCCTCTGGGCCTCAAGTCTGGGGCTGCAGCCTTCCAGAGATACTCCTCTGGGCAACAGCAGCTCTCTGCTGGGTGTAAGAACCATCCCGTCCCCATGCCAGCCCCGGCACTCCTTTGGGGGGCCCCAAGTCTCAAACAGGGCAACATGTACCAGGAAACAAAAGCAGCTACAGGCATCTGGGATGCCAGGGAAACCAGCTATGGGAGGCTTCTGGTGCCCTGGATCTAGACGAGAAAAGAGATAAAGTTCAACAGCCCAAGGTGAGGAAAAATACCTTCACCTTCTTGGGCACAGGCTCCCATGGCCTTAATCAGGAGACCTGGGCTGAAGAGAATCTTCCAAGAGAACAAGCAGGTCAAGTGAGTGTCCACGTCAAGGGATGACCAGGGGCTCCTGTACCCTGGCACGCTGTGATGGCCAAGCCCACCCTTTCCTGACCCCCTCTCCATCAGGCCCAAGGACAAAGCAGTCCAAAGGAGTCCCCACTCTACCTTCCTGACCCTAAGACCACGACTACTCACGAGCCATCTTCCGGTGGGTTTTAGGGGGCAGCCTGGCCCCACCAGGCTCCTTTTCAGACGGGCTGCCTTCAGCCCGGTGACTGGAGCCCTCGCTGGGGGTTATCTCGATGCTCCCTCTGCCAGGAAGTTCTTTAGAAGGGGATGCCATGGGGTTTTTTCCAGGGGAGTCCTTGGTGAGGCCAGCCGGCTGGCTGAGGAAAGCAGAGGGCGGAGCCACCCTGATTCCGTGTCCATCAGGCTTCGGGAGACTGGACATCTTTTCCAGATTCACCACAGGCACGAAAAGGCTATACATGGAGAGAGGGTGCAGGCTGGGAGGTAGGGAGGCTGGGCCTGGGCCCCAGACTCTAGCCCAGAGCCATCTCCTTTCCCAGCCCTGGAACTTGGGTGAGCTCCTGCAGGGGTGCAGAACATGGGAAAAGGGGACCCCATATTCCCTGGAGCGAGTTGAAGGGAGCTGCAGAGAGAGATGGCCGCCTCCCGCAGTGAGCAGTGCCCATCGCCCCACAGCTGCCTCCATGTGTGCCAACCCCTCCCTGGGCTAGGGTCAGGGCTTGTCTCAGGGAGCCTCCAGCCTTTCCTTACCAGAGGTTGTCCTTCTGGGTCTTCTCTGGAGGCTGGTGGCCACGGCTCCGGGACCCCTGGCCCTTCTCCCTGGAGGAGGTTTTGGTGGAACCTGGGGCCCTACAAGCTGGGCCCTGACCGTTCACTACATGGCATTTCTGAGAGCTGGCAGGGGCTGGAGGTGGGGGTGGGGCCCGGGCGTAAAGCTTGCTGAGCGGCCCATGTCTTCTTTCTGTCACCAGGAGGTGGAGAAAGCAATCGAGGTGAGTGGCATCAACTGTCTCCTTCCCCAACCTCCTAACCCTGCTCACAGACTCATGATAGAGAACCTGGGGTTTCCAAAGCTTAGATTTTAAATTTGCCTCCTTCCCATTTGAATTTGAGCCTTCAAGACTCAAAATTCTAGAAATCAGCTTCCTGAACCTCTTAGCTCTTCCCAGACGCTAGAACTTTACTCCACCAGATGCTAAAAGGTTCCTTAAACAATAACCCCAACCAACCACAATCTGTGAAGCTCCCCGCCTCCACCTTCTTATTCCCAAAGCCTCCCTCCATTACTCACATGACCTCCCAATTGGCCCTGTCCTCAGAGTTCCATGTTCCACCTTCCCCTGTCCCCTCTATCTCCTCCCGAGGGCTCCCCTCACCGCAGTGCTTCTGGAAAGCTTGAGGCTTCACCACTTGGCTGCAATGGTTACATACAACCAAATAGAAGTCGTCATGGGCAGGGCAGTGCCCGAAGATGGACATGTCTGCAATGACAGAAGCCCTTATCACTGGAGCTGAGGACACCAGATTTTCCCTGTAAGATCAGAGAACACTCCCACCCACCACTCAGATGACACTTCCCCTCCCAGCTGATATGACAAGCTTTATATTGGATGCTTCCAGCTTCCAGAGTTCAATCTAACCAGTCCCTAAGAATGTGGGCTTTCAGGTGAGTGGGCACCAAACACCAATGATTAGGATCTCCCTCAATAAGTCACAGGAGCCAGGGGAATAGGCTGACTCAGACCTATCAAAGTGAGAATCCCCAGACCTGCTGCTTCAGGCAGCCACCTCCTGGGTTGTGGTGGAAGAAGGGAAGGTGGTCCTGTCTGCCCTGGGCCCCAGCCCCAGCATGTGTCAACTCGCACCTTCTTTAATGAGGGTCATGGCATCCAACTTCTTCAGGTTTTTGTTATTCTCCTCCAACTCAGCCCCTGGAGGAGAAACACAGCTCAGAAGGACCACCCCCATCCCAGAAGCCCCATCTCCCATCCGACCAGGTCCTGGGGCCAAGCAGGAGGAAGCTCTCACTACTTGACAAGCACCTGGTGCTCAGGACCACTTGGAGAACCTTTCAGTGGATCTTTCTCAAGTGCCCATTCTTCCTTCACCTGTTACCTCTGGAATGAGCTGGCCCCATGAGGAGGGATCCAGCCACCTTTCTTATGGATCCTTTATTCCAAGGTACAGTTCAGGATTCCACTGCTGACTACTTGGGTGACTATGGGTAATTATCTCTTTTCTGGGCCTGCTTCCCCATTTAAACGGGAAACAGTCCTTAACATATTTTACTACAGATCCCTGAGTCCCTTCTTGAGATTTCTCAGACAGGTCCTTTCTGCTTTTCTGTGGCATCCCAAACAGATAATCTCCTAGGTCCCCATCCCCAATTTTGTTCCACCTGTGTTGCCATGGCATTGTCAAAGTTACACCTAGCTTCTCAGGTCCTGCACTGATAGGATGGCCACAGAGGAGAGAAACTGCTGTCTTAGGGCCCTTCAGCATCTTCAAAGTCCCCTTGATCAGCTATGCAAGCCTTTTTCCTCTTAAGAGGGGGTTTGGGCAAGGGTTGCCCTTGTACCTCAGTTTCTGGGTTGATGACAAAAACGTTTTAGCTGTGCAAAGTAGCTCTTTCCCCATCCCCCTATCTTACTCCTCTCCCCTCCCTCCTCTACGCCCCCTCCCTGTCCCTTGGAAAAAAAAATCAATTCTGAGTCACCAAACCCGTCTGATTCCATTTCCGGTTCTCAATGCACCCAGACCCTGACAATGGCCCCATCCTTGCCCACCCAGCATGGGGCAGTTCTGGGGTGGCCTGAGGCTCCCACTTAGGTCTGCTTCTGACACCTACTAACAGACGTGCACCTTTCTAGAATGAGAAGAATACTGACAGTCTTATATAATCTCCAGATATGAGGGGTGGTGGGTTAGGCATGCAAGAAACAAGGGGCAGCTCCCACTCTTAAGTCCATTAAAATGCAGTGATGGACAGAACTGAGCTGGGAGTTGGACGTCTCAGAGGAGAACAAGTGTCATCAGAGACCGCTCCATGTGGTCTCCTCCTCCACCTCTTCTCACTTGCAAACTTCTTCAGGGGTGTGATGCCTGCTGTCACCCCAAAGGCCACGAGGCCAGATGCCCCCTGGGGCCCAGGAGACAAAGATCAGGAGAAGGGGCTGTCAGCCCGCTCACCAAAAGCACTCAGGGCCTAGAGAAGGTGGGGTCGGGGGAGAGAGCTCGGGAGGCAGGGCAAGAGGCCCGGGAAAGGACGGAGGGTTGGAGGCATGTATGGATGGACGGAGGAGGAAGGAAGGGAGGATGGATGGATGGATGGACCGACGAACTAATGCGGAGGAGGCGGGGGTCTAGTGGCACTGCAGCCGACAGGCAAACGCCGAAAAGGAGCAAAAGGTGTAGGGCAGAAGGCGAAGGAACAAGGGGGGTTGGGAGGGGGGCACAGAAGTGGGGTGCGTGGGAAACACGTGGAGAGGACTGTTGCGGATGGGGAAAGCTTGAGGCAGGTGCAGAAGGGGCGGAAGCTGGAGGACAGCAGGCGAGAAGAAACATAAAAGCAAGCAGATGTGGGGGCAGGTACTGGGCAACGGCAGAGGCAGAGGTGGGCAGGGTGGGCTGCTGGAGAAGAGCCGGCGCTAGGACCCGGAGGCGCGAAGGTGGATGAGCGGGCGGGCACTAGGACCCGGCGGGTCCTTTGTTTGGGGGGCCGGGGAGCCGGACGGCGGCTCCCGTCGGCAGCTCCCCTCTGTTGGCGGGGGCCCGGAGGGGGGGAGGGGAGACAGTGATGGGGTCTTCAGACTCTAGGGGTGCTTCACTCACCGTCGGCCGCGGGCAGCTCGGCCCGCTCCACCCACGAGCTCCAGCTCTGTCCCGCGAAGTCATCGAGACTCGGCACCCGCCGCTCCAGAGCGGCCATTGCTGCCGCCGCGCGTTCACGCACCGCCATCACCGCCGCGGACGCGCGCCCGCCCCGGCGCCGCCGCTGCGCGGCCCCCTCCCCCCATCCCTGCCGCGGGCACGCCTCCCCTCTCCCTCCCACCTTTCCAGCTCACTCTTTGCGCAAGCGCAGCACTGGTTGCCTTCCCCTCACTCTCCCTGCCGCATAGCCTTCTGGGAAACGTAGGCTTAGAGGTGGTGAGGTTGCCTACTGAGCTTGACGAGAGAGCCCCTCCAAAATGCACAATTGCGGGGGAAAAAGAGACCAAAGCCCCAGGACCTCTGCTCCTAACCGTTGTGAACCCATTCTTTGTGCTACCAGCCCACTCTCTTAAGTTCGCTGCACACAAACCCCAGTCCCAAACCTCTCTCTGCCCAAGATGCCCCTTTAAACCGTGCCTCCGCCAGCTGGCTGGCGCCCATTCCCGGGCTGGCGGCCACGAAGCGACTTCGCTTCCCCGTAGATCGAATGCGGTAGGTGCAGGGAGGTGGGCGCTGTGAATCAGAAGGGCAAAGGGAGGGGGTCTGTAGGATGTGCTGAAGGACACAGGGGTTGGAGTGGGGGGAGGGTCCTCAACTCTCGGGTTGTGCCTCCTGTGTGGCAAACCCACGCTGCCCTGACGCAGAGCAGAGGGTTGAAGTGGCGTTGTCTGGGTTTGGGAGGACCTAGCTGAGCTGACCGGGATCACCTGTCAGGATGACAGAAGGCTATCTCCGAGCCAGAGCCAGCCCCGGAACTGGGGTGGCCCCGAGGCTGCTGGTGTTTGCAGCATCTCTGCTGATCCGTCTCTCTCCTCATGAGCACTGCGATCGATACCCTGTACCGCCTCTTCCCAAACCCTGGCTGGACCCTGACTCCATCCAACCCTTTGGCTTCTTTTTCTAACGAATATTTTCTCTGCTGGCAGGGCTGCTACCAGAGCCTGGGCACAAGGAGATTTCTCATCAGATCTGTCATTTTCCTTGCTAAGGCCTGGAAAATACCTTAATCATCCACCTCTTTCTCTTTTCTCAGCTGATAACATTCCTTCCCACCCTCACATAATCAAGAGACAAAAGCCTGCCCCCCACCCCATCACATCAGAAAAGAGATACTAATTCTCTTTTCCCTCCTCAACCCCTTACACCTCACCACATATATTCATTCTTTCATCTAAGGGGAAACCAAACTGGAGGCAAATAAGTCAAGGTCTGTGACTTCAAGACCTCAGACTGTCTCATTTTCACCCAGGGAAGGTTTAAGTACTTCAAGGATAATCTCTGAGGGTAGAGATTCTTAACCTGAGAACCATGGATGATTCCTAGGGGGAGTGGGAAACTGGTGACATTGAACGTAATATTGTGCCCAAGTGTATTTTTCTAGGGAATGTAAATGTAGCCTGTGACTGTTTGTCAGAAGGGGCATAGAGGTGCAAGTCTGTTCAGCAAGAATCTTTATAGTTAAAAGGGCAAAGCACGTGGCCCTCAACTCCTGACAGGAAGCCTGTCTAGGTCACAGATGGTAGGAGAGTAAGTGGAAACAGCATTGTGGAAGCCAATATCTCTCGCCTTCTGAGTTTGCTCTAAATTTACTAATGAGTCTCAGTTACTTTGGACTAATTGGTGCCACCAGAAGAGGAGATGTTGCCAGACTGGGGTCCGCCAGGAACAGCTCCTCAGCCTGCAGACTCTATCGCTGGGAGTGCAGAGTGGAGAGGAGCGGAATGATGTTTTGGCGGAAGTGCTGATATTTGTCCAAGAACTTAAAGCAAGGGGAGGAGGAGGAAAAAGGTCCCCAGAAGGGCTACATTCTTGGCTCCTTCATGGCAAATGCTTGAAGCACTGTTTATTCAAATGTATAATAACAAGCACCAGAAAACAACATGCAACATTTTCCCCCCACCACTGATCTTCAATCCCAGAAGAAGGATACCTATGACCATGATAGTGGAGGGAACTCATGTTCAGGAAAGGTCCTAGGTGGGCACCCTGGCAGGGTCAGAGTTTACTAGGGCAAAGGGCAAGTGCCCTGCCTGTTGGCCTCCTGTGGCAACTGGAGAAACCAGCACCTTCTACCTCAGGACCCACTAGGCAAAGTGGCGATGCCAGCCCTAGTTGGAGGGGACATGAGTCCTATGAGGACAGCCGCGCACTCAGCATTTGACCCAGCCCAGCCCTCTGAAGGTAATGAGGTGAAGCAGCCTTTCCTCTTAGGGTGGCTATGGAGAGAGAGGCCATAGCCTAAATCAAGGCTCTTCAGGCTGAGAACAAGCCAGCCTCTTGAAGAGGAGAAAGAGCCTTCTCTGCTCTAGGGAGAGTTCTGGGCTCGGAGTCCTTGGCAGGAGTGCATACCCACCCACCCCCTTTCCCTAGCTGAAGGGCCAATTAGTAACTTAGGCCCCCAAATGAGAACACTTTATCCATCACATTTCAGATAAATTACAAATATGTACACAGAATCCAAACAGAGTTCCAGTAGAAGCTGCTCACAGACCCTCACAGGGGCCAGCTTGAAGAAAACTGAAGGTCATCCCTTTGTTCTCTGTGTCTCTAGAGCTGTGGGCAAAGCTGTCTCCCCTTGTCCTTGAGTAATCATGGGGACAGCTCAGGACAGAGAGGTTCAGACTTAGAAACACCCTTATCCCCATCTCCTACCTTCCCTCCTCAAATGCCTTCCCCCAAATCTAAAAAACAAAACAAAACACCTAATTTTTCACTGAAGGACTCTGGAGCATTTGAAGATGTAAACCTCACACTCCCCTGTCAAGTGGGGAAACGGACCCAAAGAAGAAATGATTGGCCCAAAGTCAAAGGTCCTGCCGCCTAGGTACCCCAGTAATGCACACATTACAATGGAGGGTGCTGAGGAAGGTGAGGAGGTTGGAGGGGTTGACTCAGTCCTGAGGAGAGACTGGCACAGGGCACATTTACCTTTGGGATGGCATCTGGGCTAATTGGCACTGGATTGGAAAATGGCTGGATTCTGCCTTCTTCCTTCTTCCCTGGGCAGCCCTATGGCCAGGGCAGACTGAAATGTTTTGAGCTGGATGGGAGACAGATGGCCCTTATCCAGTCAGCACTGACTCTTGGGCCCTGGGGTCCGCAGAGGGACTGAGGAGGTGTCAGGAAGGGGAGACACACCAAAGACAAATATGGAACTGGGTCCCGAAGTGAAGAAGCACCAAGAGCATCAGCCTGCCCTGGACTGGGGTGGGTGTGTAGGGGGGACAGAGCTTGGAACAGATGCGGAAGCAGGGGAGGAATGGCGGGCAAAGGGAGAGGGCATGTTCTTTCGTAAAGGTGAGAAGGGGAAGTATGAAACGGGCCAGAGAAGGAGCAGGGCGGGAAAAAAACGAGCAGAGAGTGAGGAAGAAATGGGCCCATCCATCCATGTCCTGGGGCTCTGGGGCAACTTAGACTCATGATGGTCCTTTATTACCCTTTCAGAGCCCCTATCTGGCCCTACAGGAATGAAAGGAAGGCCTGGACAGACTTTGAAAAGGATCTTGAATGCCTCAGACCCAAGAGGCTGGGGAAGGGAGAGGAACAGAGAGGTGGGAGGCGGGGAGGGCTGAAATGGAGATGCTCCTAGACCCCTCATCTTGTGTCCCAAGTGTGAGACCAAGCCCAAGTAGGAGGACAGGGAGGAAGGTAAGGAGTTTCTAGGGCAAGTATGAGTTTAGAGTGTTGGTGGAAGTGCCCCAGCCTGGAGGGGTGGAAGGACTAAGGGAATTTAAAAAAAACTGATTCCCCAGCAAGTTTTCTGGCTTCTGTTTCTTTAAGTTGCAACTCAGTTGCAATTTATCTGCTCCCCACCAAGTCTCAGCCTACTTGGGACCCTCTGAAAGGCTGTTTTCTAGGCTAGTCCGCCTCCTGGGTTCCCACGTGATGGGCTCTGTGGGCAAACAGAGGCCAGAGGAGGCAGAGGAGAGGGTGGGGAGCATACTGAGCTCAGGCGGATTGGAGGTCAGCGCAGACACGGGGCCTTGATGACAGCCATTGAAGAGGGGTCACTAAACCACTGGTGGGCCCTCCATGCAAGGGGGCAGGGAGAAGGCTGCCAGCCAATTTCCCCTCCCCCCACTTTTATTGACGCTGGACAGACTGATAGAAGTGGCAGCTAGGAACCAGTCTCAGGTCTCCTGACCCCAACCTTTGCCTGTAGCAGAGGCTGGTTCTCAAAGGCTGTGAGGGTACACGTAAGACCCCAAGTAAGATGCCTGGGTCCAGGCAGTAGATAAGAAGCACTGAGCTCCTGCCATCCGGGGCTCCAGCAAGAGGAGGGATAGGAAGCCACTGGGAGGGCTGCCCAGGTTTCCGACAGCTGATGCCTGCCCATCCAGTGAAGACGTCTCAAAGCTCAGAGCCCAGAATAATGGGGGAGGGGAGTTGGGGGAGGAAGAAGAGGAGGTCCTGGAAGCCAGAGGCGGTTGAAGAGGCGCTGTCCTGTTCGGGAGTAGCCGGGTGGGGGCCGCTTACTGCTTCTCCACCGCTCCCTGCTCAGCTGTGCTCTCCTGGCCGGCGCCCTGGCCCTGGTCCTGGCCCTGCCCGTGCCACGGGGTCTCCTTGAACACAAACCAACAGTTCCCGGCCCACAGGAAGAAGCTGATAAAGCCAAAGAGCTGCAAAGACATCAGAGGGAGGGTGGCTTATGAGAATAGGAGGGCATCCTGGGAACAGGGAGGGGGAGTACCTGTGTGTTGGGGGGAGGGGGAGGTGCAGAGGGCTAGAAAGACTAAAAGAGAACTGGATGTAGAGTCAGGGTTTAAGGCCACCACCCACTAAGGGATTCTCTGGTGAAAGTGTCTAACTCTGTCCACAGCATGCACCCAAGTTGTGGCTTGGTCGCTAGGAGAACCTGGCTCCTGGAGTGGAGCACCGTGCAAAGCACAGCAAGGAGCAAGGGCTCTAGTGGCACTTCCCACAGCGTCCGCAGGCCGTTTTCCGAAGGCCTTGTCAGGGTGGGTGGGGCCAGAGCTGTCCAAGGTGCTCCTTCCCTAGGGTAGCGATCCAGCCAGCTCTATCCAAATATTTATTCAAAATATTTAAAAACCTATCAGCAGGGAGTATTTAGGGGGAAGTGTACTGATGTCTGCAATAAACTTTGAAATGCATTAAAAATAAGATGGATCAATAGATGAAGAGAGGCAGATAGATACAGGACAAAGCAAGTCTAGTAAAATGTTAATGGTACAGTCTAGCTGATGAGTGCGTGGCTGTTCATTGTAAAAGTCTTTCAACTTTGCCGAATGTGTGAACATTTTTACAGTAAAAGGCTGTGGGGCTAACACCTATCAGCAGGGTTCCAACAAGGTCTAGAAGGCTCCCTGGTGTGCCAGCCATTAAACCTTTCAGTTGCTGGGCCCGGGGAAGGTTCAGGCCATTTTCAGGGCAGGGCTGAGGCGGCTGGGCTGACAGGAGGGCATTTGCAAAGCTCAGCTACTTACCAACTAATATGGAGATGTTTCAATGTTCTAACAGCTGGGGTGGCCAAATACATGCATACCAGCTAGACCCACCACTGCCCAAAGACCTTTTCCAGCCTGGAGGCCTGAGTGACAATAAGCCCCTTCTCACCCACTCTGGGTCTGCCCCCCCTCCCCCGCTTTGAGCCCCGTCACAGCCCTAGGCTCCCCCTCCACCTGCTCATGTGTGTACATTCACACAGACTGTAAAGAGGCAGGAGGAGGGAGAGGCAGTCACAAAGAGCACGCCTGGAGGTGGGGAGAAGAGAGGGAAATGGGAGGCAGAGGGCGGAAGGAGGAAGGCACAGGAGGCTGAGTGGCTCTTGGGTTCCCCCTGCCCAAATGTCCCTCAGGGTCAGCCAGGGGCCAGCAGCCAGCATTAGGTGCAGCAGAAGCACTGGCTGCCAGTGCCGGGGAGGGCAGCTGCGAAGACACCCTCTCTGTCCCTCTCAGACCCTGCTGTGACAGGCCTGGGCGGCTGGGAGTGTGCTGCCTTCCCCAGACCCCTTCAGTGGCCACAGGTCTCACCACGGAGATGTTGGCCAGTCCCATGGAGGGCGTGGCCCCGGCACTGCACACCGCCTCCTCTCCATGGCACACAGACATGGCTGCTGTCAGGCTGGATGGTCGTGTGGCCCCCTTGACGTCAGTCAGGCCCTTGCCCCAGGCAGCTGCAGCTACCAGCCAGAAAAAGGTGAAGGAGACAGTCACACAGAAGTCCTGGGAGGAGCAGAGGGACAGGAAATACAATCAGAAAGGCCTCCATGATTCTGTACTTCTTTTCGTCTTGCCATAAGGCACTGGGATCCTGGGGTCCCAGGACAGCTGCCTCTTCCTATCCTACCCAACACCTAGAGTTTCAGGAACTCAGATCATCCTAGGGAATCTGCCACCAAGAGAATCCCGCCAGCCAGGGCTACCCCTGCCCATGCCCTCAGAACTGAGGTCAGGTAACAATGTGCCCAGGCATCTGTTGGTCAGTGTCATCCCTAAACCCACGTGGCCTAAACTTGACACTCTCCCCACGCCCAGCCTTTCCTTTGATCACCACTGCTCAGTTGCAAGTGGTGGCAGAGTGAGGGCAGACTGCAGGAGATAAATGGGGTCCCCTAAGGCACCCCTTCCACCTTGCATTCTGGGATAGGGAGAAAGTAAAGGGGAAATAATATTGATAATAGCTAGCACTTATGGAGGCTAACTATACACCAGGTATTTTACATGCACGTTCACTTTATCTTTCCAAAACACTATTAGATAGTTATTATTTTATTCCCATTTTATAGTTGAGGAAACTGAGAGTTAGAGAGGTTAAGGAAATTGTCAAGAGCACACAGCTAGTAAGGGACAGTGCTGGGATTTGAACCCAAGCAATCAGACTTCAGCGCCTGCCTCTTGAAGCTATTGTGCCTACTTTGAGTAGAGCAAGCGATGGGAGGTTGGTAGACGCAGAGTCCTGGGACATGGGCCTTCCACTGGCCCGAGGCCCTGTGGCAGCCCCAGCACCCGAAGGGACCAGCAGCAAAGAGCTGGCAGGGAGATTGAGGAGGTTCACATCCGAGTGTCAGGGACCCAGGAAAGCCACCATGTTTGTCCTCAGCCCGGAAATGTATGTCTCCTCAGTGCCTCCACCCCATCCCTCCTGGCTGTGCCCACTCACCACCAGGGGGAAGCGCCTGTTCTCCGTGTAGATGTTGTGGAAACGCAGGTAGAGGACGAGTGCAGCTATGGTGTAGAAGAAGGAAAAGATGCCCAGGGTCACGAAGAACTCGGCGGGGGCAGAGAAGTCCCCCATGAGATGCATGGTCTTGGAGGTGGATTCATCGTCGCAGAGGGGCATCTCATACTGGACCCGGTTCAACCTGCAGGTGGCACGGAGCCCACCCTGAGCTCAGGGCGATCCTCCCCCTGTGGAGGCAGTGGGCTTCCCCTGCCCCAGGAGCAGTCCTGCACTAGTTCTCACCCAAGGACTCTTACAGAACCAAGAAAGGGGCAGGTAGGGAGCAAAGTTTCTGGAGGGAACCTTGCAGTCAGAACAGGAATTTTCCTGGAATTCTGGTCAAACTCTACCTCCCTCTCAGCCACCACCCCACACTCATCCACCCTGCCCAGATACGGTGACCCTGTATTTCCACGTATCTCCACGACCCTTTAGATTGTAACCACAGTATATATAGTTCATCTATTTCTGGTAGCCAAACCACCAGGGAAATCAGCTTCATTCTGTCCCTCGGAAAGCACAGGTCCACAGTGGCCAAGTTAAGATTGGAATCACCCATTCTCAGGCTTTATTTAGGTCCCCCAATGAGACCACACTGGACAAAATCAAGAGAGAAAAACAAATACCCTATTATGAACAAGAGACAGCTAATCTAACTTAGCTGCTGCTACTAGAAATTTCTGAAAAGCTGAGCGCTGTCCCCATTCCCCTCTGAACACTTGGGCTCTCCCTTCTCTAAGCTCCCAAACACTCAGGAAAGAGTACTGTCTTCTACCTCCCGGCCAAGGTATACCCCCTTGTATTCTGGTGGTACTGGTGAGCATCCCCCATCAGCTCTTCAGGATCTGAGTACTGACAAGCTTCCTTACCTTCAAGGCAGGGAGGAGGCTGCGGAGGGTCGAGAAGCCTCCACCCCACACTGCATAGGTTCTTTCTGTAAGAGCTGTTGTTACCTGCTATTGGTTATCCATGGACTGCAACATTATTATAACAGGGATCTATTTGAGTTTCCCTTATATTTTTCTCTGGCCAGTGTGTCTGAAATTCCTAAAGGGCAGGAAGGACCTGAGCCTTGTATTCTATCTGAAACTGGAGTGGCACCCAACAAAAGGTCTTTAGGTTTCTGAAGGAGAAAGAGACCAAGCAGGTCCTGCCAATCCAATGAGAGAGGCTATGCGGGGTCAGAATCAACTCCTGCTCACCTGAAGGGATAGCCGAACGAAACAAGGATGGTGCTCACGTCCTTGGCTTCGTTGTTGCAGCGAACCGTTGCTCCTGTTTCCCCACTGTAGGAGCCGCAGGACCCGAAGGCGAAAATAGCAAAGAGCTGAGGGAGAGTGAAGCCCCTCTGAGAGTCAGAAGGTCTCAGCTGGCCAAGGTCTATCACTTCAGAACCACCCTCTGACTCTCAGCCGGTGCAGATATGGGGGCGGGGGGAGGGCCAGGAGTCCCTTTAATCAAGTCCCTCTGGGCCAGTGACCCATGGCTTCCTTTGGTCTCCCAGCCTCAGGGTGCTGTGTTCACTGCACAGCGTGCTGGACCAAATAGCCAAATGAATAAGGTTGACTTTGACTGGTACCTGGGAGGGAGATGAAGAGGGAGAAATGGGCAGTTTCCAGGTCTCCCCATCGGATGTGACACTGGAGACCACAGGTAGCCTCCTTAAGATGATGACTAACAAAAAGCAATTTAGGCTTTGGAAACTTCTATCTCAAAGTTGGACTTGAATTTCCTCCCCAAGGGAGAGGCACCCTAGAAATAGATTTCCCTGCACCGATCTAGATCAGGAGTGCATGGAATTCTTTCCATTTCTCCTTTGAAGCCATCAATGAATCTTGCCATTACCTTCTTGCTAACTTCCAATGGCTTCCTGCCTCAGTGGAGGTATAGCTAGAGGGGACAACCTCCGCCAAGCCTTCCGAGGGGCCAAGGGGGCAGGGGCCCGGCTGCTGTGTACTGCCAGCTAACTCCTCTCCCCAAAAGGCACCTTTCCTTTGGCAACTGTGCTGGCTGGGTTGATGACGGCAGTCCTGGCTCAAGCCCAGAGAAAAGTATCCTCAACTTGCCTTATCAGCCTCTGCTTTTTCCCCAGTGGTGTTTCCCTTTATAATCCGTTGCTGCTGCCATTTCTCAGTGTTAAGAACCAGAGGCGTTTCAGATCACATGAATTGTTTTCCTCTTCACCTTTCATCACATTTTACTAAACCTCCTGCCTTGAATGACATGAAATTCCCTCATCCTATGATTTTCTAATTTCTTTCTGAGGATACACACCTTGGTTAGAAGGAGGTGAGAAATTGGAGTCTCTGATCGTCCCACATTATCTGTTCAGGGCTCATTTCCTGTGCACTTACCATTGGCTTGTGCACGATATAATCATTTGTATTAAGCAGTGAGCTTATTCTGTTAATTGTTCACTTTTTGTACGTTTCTTTGCGATTTGGTATCTTGGATATTAAGCACCTAGAAGACAGCTAATTCACATCCCAGTCCTGCATCCAGTGTTTATAGAATAGAGTTGTGTTCACATTATTTTGCTAATGCTTGATAGTATTGTGGAGTGAAGAGCCCTGGATCAGGAGTCTGGAAATCCAGGTCCTGGTCCTGGCCCTGTCACTAACTGGCAGGGTGACCTCTAATAAGTCATTCTGCTCTCTGAGTCTCAGTTTCCTCCTCTGTAAAATGAGGAGTTTGGAGCAGGTAATCCAAAGGTCTTTTCCAACTCTATGATTCTCTCTCTCTCCGAGGGTAACGCTATCAGTGTGCCCTTGGCTGGGCTTGCCAGCAGCTGCGCTCTGTCCCTGGGTGGTGTCCGGTGCCACTGCCCCACCTTGCATCGCCTGGCCTGGCAGATCTTCTTCATGCTGGAGCCACTGACCCCTCTCTAAAGGTCATAATGGGTACCTCTCTGTTTCTAGGAGGTTTAGTTCAAACAATGACAATTGTCTCCATCTTAAAAATCGTCCAGGAAAGGAGACAGTATAACCTCTCTCCAATGCCTGCTTAACCTCCTGATCTGACTTACATTACAGAGGCTGCAATAGAGCCCTGTTTGCTCATCTTCTTGACAGGCCTGGAGAGAAGTTACTCAAAGCCTCTGCATCATTATCCTTTACCTACTCCAATTTGCCTCCCTGGCATAACAGTGGAACTTCTCTAGCTCGTCCTCGTAAGAATTCTCCAATCTTGTCAGCTCTGTTTCTTGTCAGCTCTCTGATTCCTCTTGGAAGTTTCTTTGTTCCTCTTAGCTTCTGGTGCCCAGAACTGGACACAATTAGGGCGTTACATTCTGGGAAGGGCAGACAGTTGGATATATGTTTACTGTTGGCAGTTAGCCAGTGAATGGCTCTGTAATAGGTTCCCCCCAAAAGTAGGTACTCCTAACTTGGGGCAATGAACAGTTAGTTATGGAGCCTGCTTTTTACTAGCACTCTCTTGACTGGCACTCCTGACCATTTACAGAAAGATGTCATTTACTGAGCATCTACTATGTACCAGGCATTGTTCTAGGCGATATGATTTATTAGTGAACAAAAGAGAAAAAAACCCTCTGTCTTCATGGAGCTCCTACTATAGAGCTGCACTATCCACAATGGTAGCCACTAGCCAAGTGTGGCTATTTACATTTAAATTAATTAAAATTAAATAACACTTAAAATTCAGTTGCTCAGACACACTGGCCACATTTCAAGTGCTCCCTAGACACATGTGACTAGCAGGTTCCATACTGGACAACACAGATTATAGAGCTTTTCCATCATTGCGGGAAGTTCTGCTATGGCCAGATGACAACCTTGAGGTTCTGAAAATCCTGAACCCTCCTTTACTATTCCTCTCTGGGCAAAATATACCCATAGTAACTTTAGTATTAACTGTATTCTCTTCTATTCTGATTCTTTGTAAGTCAGGAGGCTCTAAACACCTTATATAACTTTATTAACCAGAATATATGATTAAATTTGAACATAACACAGTCAGATGGTGTCAGATAACAGATGACAGTTGGCTATGCAAGTGAATGGATGGAGGAATCTCAGCAAAATCTCACAGGTTCACAGAGCAAAAAGGATCTCAGAGATTATCAAGCACAATAGTCTCATTTCATAGAGGTGGAAACTGAAGTCCCAAAAGATTAAGTGACTTCCCCAAGGTCACATTTAGCCAATGTGAGAGCCAGGCTTAGAATTCACAACTCCTGATTCCCGGTTCTGTGCTCTTTCTACATCACCCATTCATTAATCAACAAAGAGTTATCGAGCATCTACTTTGTGCCAGGTGCTGCAAAATCTAAGTTGAATAAGACCTGGTGCCTGCTCTCAAGAGTTTGCATCCAGAAAGGAGAGAGTCATGCTCAAATAAAAACCAAAACAGAACCCTGCATCACAGAGTTATAAAGGCTGAAAAAGATCTCTACCGTGTGCAGGGAGGATTGCAAAGAGAGAGGAAGTAGCTCTGCACCTGGGATGCAGGAGCAGAGAAAGACACGCTTTCCCAGCCTCCTCTACCTTTCTGTATCAGATATGCTTTCTTCCTTAACTGTGCCAGGTGACTGAGCCACAGGGAAGAGTGGGGAAGAACAGAAACCACCCCTGTCACCAAGCACAAGGCTCTGAGCCAAACAAGCTGGTCATAAAGAACAGGAGCCACAAAGACATGGAGACCCTAAGACAAGGGGCAACTCCAGAGCTCTGATACCAACCAGCCTTCCTCCTCATGGACCTGCATTGCTGGGAACAGCAGTGGTCATACACTGCCACCCTCCTCCCCCTCTTCCTCCTCCTCCTCCTCCTCCTCTTCCCCCTTCCCCTCCTCCCTCTGCATCTCTCTCTTTTTTTAAAAATAAATTTATTTATTTTATTTTTGGCTGCATTGGGTCTTTGTTGCTGTGCCCGGGCTTTCTCTAGTTGCAGGACTACTCTTTGTTGCGGTGCACGGGCTTCTCATTGCAGTGGCTTCTCTTGTTGTGGAGCACAGGCTCTAGGCACGCGGGCTTCAGCAGTTGTGGTACGTGGGCTCTAGAGAGAAGGCTCAGTAGTTGTGGCGCACGGGCTTAGTTGCTCCACGGCATGTGGGATCTTCCTGGACCAGGGCTCGAACCCGTGTCCCCTGCATTGGCAGGCGGATTCTTAACCACTGCGCCACCAGGGAAGCCCTCTGCATCTCTTTTGGAAAGATGTCAGAATAACCTTGCTACTTTAAGGATGAGGCTCCACTTTGGTGCTGACTTGCTTTTTGGTGATAATCCTTTGTCAGTCCTGAGAACACTAACATTTCCACTTAGTGCAGGGCACAAGAAAGACAAGTTCTCCCCCAAATCCTATTCCCACAATCATCTCACTGGTTTTTATGGACTCTGATGGTGTACTTTCGAATTCCCCACATTTACAGAAATAACTTATTTTCATTACAGAGACCCCAGGGCCAAATAAGTGACTTTGGCACCTCAAAGGTGAACTACTGATCAAGGGCACACCAAGTTAAAGGTAACGTGACATTATCGATACAGTAACTGAGTAATCCAGGAGATTCGTACCTTACCCTCAAAGTGAGGATTTGGCAGTGACATCTGAATAATCTCACCAAAGGACAAGTCTAGCTGACAGTCTGCATAAGGGGGAAAGTTAGGGAGAAGGAGAGGTTTGGGAACAAACACTTGCTGAATACCTCCTGGACTGCCAGGCTCACCATGGTCTTCCTGAATGCTCCAATGCTTTACAGATATTAGCTCCTGTAATCCTCCCAGTGAGCTCATGAGATAGACTTTACCCTCATCTACAGATAAGAAACTGAGACCCATGAAGATTTCATCACTTACCCTAGGTTCCATAGCTAGAAAGCAGAGAAAAACTAGTTCTCCAATAATTGGTATATGCCTATGTTATTTTCCTAGCTTAGTGTAGACTTAGTGAGACCCCAGAACTGCAATTGAGGTGAGATTAGTTAATCTTTAAATTTTAAGGAGATACCCCAAGCTAAGCTCCTCACTAATAAAAGAATAACATTACTTTTATCTCACCAGGATTCCAGTAAAACCTTTGCTTTTTGTAATAGCGACAACAAAGTTTTCAATTATCATTACAATAACTGCAGGTTTGTCTGTGGTTTTTTCCCCCTTTTCCAGACCGGAGTATTTGATCCCTCCAAGCAAGAAATATGCAAAAAGTCCCAAACGACATTTTCACTGTCATTTTGGTGCTGGTTCCTGGTGCTGGTTCCTGTGTTCACCTGCAGAGGCTCAGAGCAAGTGAAACTCACTCTGAATTCAGGCTACCAGGATAGCAGTAAAAGCAAATCATGTCTCTTTATGATGCTACCCTTCGAATGAAGGCTGAGTGCAGAGCCTAGCCCTGGACTCTTGGATTGAGTATTACGAGAGAAAGGCATAACTTCCTCTCTAAGAAGCTGAGGATCTTAACAAGTCAAACACGGGGCTTCCCTGGTGGCGCAGTGGTTGAGAGTCCGCCTGCCGATGCAGGAGACACGGGTTCGTGCCCCGGTCCGGGAAGATCCCACGTGCCGCGGAGCGGCTGGGCCCGTGAGCCATGGCCGCTGAGCCTGCGCGTCCAGAGCCTGTGCTCCGCAACGGGAGAGGCCATAACAGTGAGAGGCCCGCGTACCGCAAAAAAAAAAAAAAAAAAAAAAGTCAAACAGGTCTTAATTCTTAGGGATCAGAACTGACCGTGGGAGGAGACTAGGCATTGCTTTGTGCAACCTTATAGAAATGTTGTGGGTATTGGTTGGGGGAGGGTTGGGAAAAGGATAGAAAGGTTAAAGAAGGAAGCTTTTCAGAATCCCTCCCATGGAGGATGATTCCATGGTCTAACAACCTCATTGTTTCCCTCATCCCTTGACAGCCTTTCTCAAATTTCCCTTAGATCCATTTGTCTAGTTTAATGATAAAATTGTACCCTTACATTTCTGGTTCTGCTCCTCTGGACCACTCATAATGGATCCCTAGTTTTGGATGGTAGACACACAGAGTCTTAATATCATTCTTCTACGGCCCCCTCAAGTACTCAACTGGTGGCTCATGGCACGGAAGTAGGGGGGAGGTGAAAGAGCTCAGTCAGCAGTAGTTCCAACCGCTCTTGAGGCAGTAGAGAGAGTGGAAAGTCCCCAACAGGTCCCAGAGTTTGCACTTGGGAGCTCCGCATGCTGGCCTGTAGCCCCAGTCAGGGTCTCAGATATCCAGAGGTAACCCCAAATGCACTATTGCCCCCGAATTCCAGATCTGATGATTCTCGTGCAAAGGATGATTTAAGAATCAGCGACACAGTGCTAACTCCTGTCTCCAATGAGTTAAAAGCCCCTTAGAACTCAATCCTCCTCAGTATTAATGGTAACTTATTCCCTAGCTGAATTCTGTGCTGAAAGCACATTAATTAAGTTATTCACACACCATTTGGTGTGTGGATTGTCTAACTTAAATCTCTTCTGTGACAGTGCAATAACTGCTCTCGAAAAGTCTTTATGATTTGAAAGAGCGACTGCACCTGTCCACATTCCTAATTTATACCCAGGAGGCCTTGGGCACCACGAAGGACAGAGAACATGCTAATGTCTCAAAGTACCAGTGAGGCAGGAGAAGATGGTATTTCCCCTATACCACTGCAGGGGAAACTGAGGCCCTGGGCAAATGATTTCTTCAAGGTCACAGGATAAGTCTAACCCAAGGGCAATGTTCTAGCATGCCAACCCATTTAGAGCAGAAAGGGACCCTAGGGATGGTCTGAACATTTGATTAATATGGAAACTGAAGTCCAAAGAAGAGAATTGTCCAGGGTCAAGTAAGTAGAAAAGGCAGGTCCAGGTCTAGAACCCAGGGCCCCAGCCTTCTAGCTCAATATTCTATCTTATTCTACAAGCCACATTTTGGCTGATTTTTATTCTGTCTTACTATTTTTTCTTTTATGTAATCCTAGAGCCATGAACTCCATTCATTCATTCATCCACTCCCTCACGCAGTTACAGGAACACAGATTACTCTAGTGACCTCAACAGGACAGCTGCCAGCCAGGACCCTGTCCCATGAATCCACCTCCAGGATCAGTTAGGTCCTGGTGGGTTTGGGGACAGGATGGTTTCCATCGCCTGCCTCCTTCCGTCCTCTGCCCTCTGCAGCTTTCCTCATTCCCACTTGTCCTCTTCGCCCCTCCCGCCACCGAGGAGTGGTATGTGCAGGATCAGAGTTCTGGAAAGGTTACACCCGGGTCCTCTCGCCCGGGTGAAATGTGAGCGCCCTGGGCAAAGACTCCTTGCACATAGAAGGACCGAATCCGGGGCTCCGCATGCTTCGTTCCTCACCCTCCTGCCACCAAGTGCTGGAGAAGCAGCCCCAGCCCGCCCCTCCCCCGCCCACCTGTCGCCGCCCCCCACCCTTCCTCCGGGACCGGCCTCAGCACCTCCCCGCCCCCCACTTCGGCCACATTGCTCGGGTCAGCGTCACAGCCCAGGCTCCCGAAATAGCCCTCGTCTAGGGCAGCGACTCACCCACTGGAGAACTTTGATGAAGCCCAGCGGCTCCTCCAGCCGCCTCCAGCGCAGCCCCACGAGCAGGCGGTCCACCTGCGGAGACAGGGCTCGGGGTCAGGGCGGTGGGGGACCCAGGAAAGCGCTGGCCCTCTTCCTCCCACTCACACCCGGGAGAGAGGGCAGAATAAGGGTCGGCCCGACACCCAGGTGGAGAAGGGGCGGCGAGAGAGCCCCAGGGGCGTGCAGGGAGTACCTGCTGGCGCGGCGACTTGTCCGCCGTGCGACTGGAGCTCTCCGTCGAGGACATGCTGGCGCGGCGGGGCTGGGGCGCGCGCGCGGTCCGCGGGGACCGCGGTGGGGCTCGGGGCTGCTGACCCGCGGCGGGGGAAGCGAGCTGTACCGAAGCGCGAGCGGCCGTCGGCGGCCCGGGATCCAGTCTGGCTGGGTGGGTCGCGGGGGCGCTGCTGCTCGCGCTCGCCGAGGCCGCGGCCGCCGCTCTACCCCGCCGGCTGCAGAAAACCCCCGAGTCCAATTCAAACTTCTGTCAAACTCGCGAACGAACTTGGCAATAGAGTCACGTGGCGTGCGCTTGAGAACCCTTCTCCCGCCCCCTTAGCTCCCGGGTCCCTGCCCGCAGGATGCCTTAAAGGGACCTGTGGCCTCTGCGGGCAGTTCGGCCGCGAGGGGGCTCAGGTTCCTTGCCAGGAGCCTCCAGGGCCAGTCCCAAGCGAGACATCACAGCTGCCCCGACCCGTAGCCAAAGTCGGGAACCAGCCTGGAGCGCTGGCAATCATCGGCTCCTAGTTTATCTTTAACAATTTTCCTGGATTTGGAGCTGCTCTGTGCCGTTTTTTCTTCTTTCACACCATAATACTCAGAACCTAAAGGATTTTCATAAAGGCATTATCAGGGCTGAAATAAAGTTCTGAAACTTACGGTTAACAAACTGCTTGCTTCCAAAATCTTCAAGAGCCAGTACAGACGAAATGGGCAATAGAATGTAACTGACTTATTGTTCTGTCTAGTTAGGCGTTGCTTTAATTTGTTAACACCAAAAGCATTCTTACGTTAGTGATTTAAAAGTTATGGATCATTTAAAAGTATAAACTCAATCTCCTTTAAAATAGCCCTCGCCATTTAAATGAGAGTGAAAATATTCTTTGAGGAATGGCGGGGGCGGGGGGTTGGCTTAGAAGATGTACTTTGTGTCGAAAAGTTGACGTTGTTGCATATGATCCACCGTAAATCGGTCCCTAATTTTCAAGATGTGTTCCGCAGGAGCCTGAATGAGTAATGATGAATATTACACATTCGGTTTACCGGAGTGTAAATATAAGTAGTGAAAGGTTAAGTGATTTGCCCAAGGTCACTGAGTGAGCCAGTGGGAGGTAGCCAAAGAACCTGCCTTCACCTCCTAAGAATTGACTTGTAAATGTGTATCCATCGCCTGGGAATCATTCCTGGAGGCCCCTTCTGGTACTTCAGGATGACTGGTTTTTGAACATTTAGCTATTATTAATACAATTCGTTCCGCCACTAAATAAGTGCCTTCCAAGGTTGGGGTGGGGGGAGTGACTGGGGTCAAGTCACCTGGGCTTGAAGGGAACTTCTCCAGTGGACTTCCATGCAAATCTAGGCTAAACAAGGAACTACTGAGTCCCCAATCCACTTCAGATTCCTTTTCTATGGAATAGGGATAATAATTTCTGTCCTTATTTCATAAAGTGATCATGAGGCTTAAGTGGTGTGAGGTATGTAAATGCCCACACTACACAAATATGAAATAATCTACTCATTACCGATGTCGACAACAATATGCATATAGAATACAACACAAGCAGAAAAGAATCAGAATAACACAGCAAAATCCACACACCCACCAACCAGCCTTGTTAAATTTTAACACTCTTCCTCATTTGTCTCAAATCTATTCCTTAAAAACAAAATTAAAATGGCATATAAAATTGAACCCCTGTGTGTGTAGTATTCCATCCTATTACAAAATATGACCCATCACTGTTTATTCACCTGCCAAAATACATTTGGGTTATTTCCATTTTATTTTTTTACTATTATGAGTAGAGCTGTTAAAAAAAAACATTTTTTGTACAGGTTTTTGAGTGAAGTAAGTCTTTATTTCTAGGATAAATACCAAGAAGTAGGATTTCTAGATTATATGTCTAACTTTATATGAAACTACCGAACTGTTTTCCAGAGTGGGCTTATCGTTTTGCTTTCTCACCAACAATGTATTCCAGGTGCTTTGCATCTTCTCCAGACCTTGGTACTGTCAGAATTTTTTTAGCCATTCTAAAAGGTACGTGGTGGTACCTTATTGCCATTTTAATTTGCATCACCAATAGCTAACGATGTTGAACGTTGTGTATGTGCTTATTTGCCATCTGTGTATCTTCTCTGGTGAAGTGTTTGTTCAAGTCCTTTGCCCATTTTTTAGTTGGGTTTTTTCTTACAATTGAGTTCTGAGAATTCTTTATATACTCTGAATGCAAGTCCTTTGTTGGATATGTGATTTGCTAATATTTTCTCCAGTCTATAGTTTGTCTTTTCGTTCTTTTAAGTGTCTTTTGCAGAGCAAAATTTTACACTTTTGTGAAGTCTAATTCATCTTTTTTTAAAAATGGATCATGATTTTAGCATCATGTCTGAGAACTCTTTGCCTAACCCTAGGTCACATGTATTTTCTCCTATGTTCTATCCTAAATGTTTATAGTTTATGCTTTCCATTTAGATATTTTTGAGTTATTTTTTGTATAAGGTATGAAATTTAGGTCAAGGTTCCTTATTTCTTCCTTCCTTCCTTCCTCCCTCCTTCTCCTCTCTCTCTTTCTTGGCATGTAGATGTCCAAATGTTCTAACAACATTTTTTGAAAAGACTATTCATTCTCCATTTAATTGCTTTTGCACTTTTGTAAAAAAATCAGTTGGCCATATTTGTGTGAGTCTATTTCTGGACTGTCTGTCTAATCTATGTATCTATGCCTTTGCCAGTACCACACTGTGTTGGAAACTGTAGCTTTAAAGTAAATCTTAAAATAGGGTGATATAATTCCTCCAACTTTAGTCATCTTCTTCAAAATTGTTTTAGCTATTCTAGCTCCTTTGCCTTTCAAAATAAATTTTAAAATCAGGTTGTCCATATCTTCAAAAAATTCTGCTGGGATTTTGATTAGAATTGCATTAAATCTACAGATCAATTTAGGCAAAACTGACATCATTTCCCTGTTGCATTTTCCAATCCATAAACATGGCATGCCTCTCCATTAATTTAGGTCTTTGATTTCTTTCATCAGCATTTGAAGGTTTAAGCATACAGATCATGTACATGTTTTGGTAGATTTATTCCCGAGAATTTAATTGGGGGGGGAGCCATTATAAATTATATAATTTAAAATTTAAGTTTCCTTTTGACAATTGTTAGTATGTAGAAATATGATTTTTTCTGTTGACCTTGTATCCTGTAACCTTTCTAAACTCACATTTTAGTTCCATGAGTTTTTTGTAGGTTCCTTAGGATTTTCTATGTAGACAATTACATTGTCTGCAAATAGGGAACGTTTTACTTCTACCTTTATAACCTGTATGCCTTTTATTTATTTTCCTTGCCTTATTGCACTGGCTAGGACTTTCAGTATGATGTTGAATAGAAGTGGTGACAGTGGACATCATTGCATTGTTCCTGATCTTAGGGGAGAGTATTCAGCTTTTCACCATTTCATATGATATCAGCTCTAGGTTTTTTTATAGATGCCCTTTATCAGCTTGTGGAAGTTCCTTTCTTTTTTTCTTTTTTAAAATTAATTAACTTATTCATTTATTTTTGGCTGCGTTGGGTCTTCGTTGCTGCACGCGTGCTTTCTCTAGTTGCAGTGAGCGGGGGCTACTCTTTGTTGCGGTGTGCGAGCTTCTCATTGCGGTTGCTTCTCTTGCTGTGGAGCACGGGGTCTAGGCACACGGGATTCAGTAGTTGTGGCACATAGGCTCAGTAGTTGTGGCTTGTGGGCTCTAGAGCGCAGGCTCAGTAGTTGTGGCGCACGGGCTTAGTTGCTCCATAGCATGTGGGATCTTCCTGGACCAGGGATTGAACCCATGTCCCCTGCATTGGCAGGCAGATTCTTAGCCACTGTGCCACCAGGGAAGTCCGAAGTTCCCTTCTATTTCTAGTTTGCTGAGAGTTTTTAATCATGGATGGATGTTGAATTTTGTCAAATGCTTTTTCTGCATCAATTGATAATGATAATGTATTTTTTCTTCTTTGGACAATTATGACAAGTATGGTAGATTACACTGATATATTTTTTAGAATATTAAAAGGATACATAAATACATATATAAAATATATATAATTTAAAAATAAAGTATATGTATACACACACATACGTACATATATATATATATATATATATACACACACACATATATACACACATACATACATACACTTTATTTTTAGAGCAGTTTTAGGTTCACAGTAAAATTAAGCAGAAACTGCAGAGAATTCCCGCCTCCCTATCCCCTCCCTGCATGCAGCCTCTCCCATCATCAACATCCCGAATCAGTATGGTACATTTATTTGTAACAATCAATAAGTCAACACTGACATCATTATCAACCAAAGTCCATAGTTTACATTAGGGTTTACTCTTTGTATTATATAGTCTATGGATTTTGACAAATATATAATGACATGTATTCACTCTTATAGTATCATGCAGAATAATTTCACTACCCTAAAGATATCCTGTGTTTTATCTGTTTATCCCTCCCTCCACCCCACCCTGCAACCAACCACTGATCTTCCTGCCTCCCTATTTTTGCTTTATCCAGAATATCATACAGTTGGAATCATTCATTATGTAGCCTTTTGAGATTGGCTTCTCTCACTTAGTAATATAAGTGAAATATATATAATAATACATAAGTTTCCTCTATGTCTTTTCATGACTTGATAGCTCATTTCTTTTTAGCGCTGAATAATAGTATTCCATTGTCACAGTTTGTGTATCCATTCACCTACTGAAGAATATCTTGATTGCTCCCAAGTTTTGGAAGCTATGAATCAAGCTACGATAAATGTCCACGTGCAGGTTTTTGTGTGGATGTAAATTTTCAACTCCTCTGGGCAAATACAGTTCAATTGCCGTATTGTATGTTTGGTTTTATAAGAAACTGCCAAACTATCTTACAAAGTGGTTGTACCATTTTGCAGCCCCATCAACAATGAATGAGAACTCCTGTTGCTCCACATCGTTGCCAGCATTTGGTGTTGTCAGTGTTTTGGATTTTAGCCATTTTAATAGGTGTATAGTGGTATCCCATTGTTGTTTTAATTTGCAATTTCCTAATGACATGTTATGTTGAGCCTCTATTCATATGCTTACTTGCCATCTGTATATCTTCTTTGGTGAAGTGTCTATTCAGATCTTTTCCCCATTTTTAAATCAGGTTGTTCATTTTCTTATTGTTGACTTTTAAGTGTTTCTTGTATATTTTGGATAACAATACTTTATCAGATATGTCTTTTGCAAATTTTTTCTCCCAGTGTTAGGTTTGTCTTCTCATTCTCTTGACAGTGTTTTTTGCATAGCTTTTTAAAAAAGTTTTAAATTTTTTTAAAAGTTTTAAATTTTAATGAAGTCTGACATCAACTTTTCCTTTCATGAGTCATGCCTTTGGTGTTGTATCTAAAATGACCTCACTAAACCCAAAGTCATCTAGGTTTTCTCCTATGTTATCTTCTAAGTCTCATAGTTTTGCATTTTACATTTAGGTCTATAATCTCGAGTTAATTTTTGTGCAGAGTATAAAGTCTGTGTCTAGATTCATTTTTTTGCACATGGATGTCCAGTTTTTCCAGCACCATTTGTTGAACAGCATATTTTTTCTCCACTGAATTGCCTTTGCTTCTTTGTCAAAGATCAAATGACTATATTTTTGTGGGTCTATTGACTGATTTTTGAATACTGAATCAGTCAGCTTTGAATTTTTGGTCATGATGTGTTATTCTTAACGTATATATATTCTATAATATGTATGTGTATATTATATATTGTTGAATTCAATTTTTAAATTCTGTTGAGAATTTTTTTTTTTTTTTTGGCCATGCCAGTGCACGGCATGCAAGATCTTAGTTCCCTGACTAGGGATTGAACCTGGCTCCATGCAGCGGAAGCACCGAGTCCTAACCACTGGACCGCCAGGGAATTCCCCTGTTGAGGATTTTTTTCATCTATGTTCATGAGGGCTATTGGTTTGTAGTTTTCTTTTTTGGACTCTCTTTGGTTTTGTTATCAAGGTAATGGTAGCCTCCTAAAATAAGTTGGAAAAATCTTCCCTTTTTGTTTTCTGGAGAGCTACTGCTTTTTACAAAGCTGAAGCTGTATTGTGGCCAAATTGACTGTACATTCAAGGTAACGTCACTCAGCATTTTTTTTAATCCATGAAATTTATTCCACAGCAGGTTTTTTTGAAAATTATGCCTGTTAGGAGTAGAGGCACCCTACAAAAGGAGACTGACCACTTGCCAAATTTCTGTCCTGAATAGTTTTTTGTTTCTGTGTTTATTTTAGATAATCTTGGGAGACCCTGAAGACTTTTTGGACTTCTGGTAAAATGACTTCTACTATTTGGAATCCTAATTCTGTTGGATTTGGATTTATAAACAATTTGTAAAGGCCTAATACATTTCCAAAACACTTAATCTTTGTACATACTTGAGAAGAAAATAGTTTATTTTAAGGGAAGAAATATATATATGTGTGTGTATATATGTATATATGTAAAAATCAATGGCTGTTATTGTAATGGAAAATAAAAACTATGACAATTATTGTGTGAAACAGTGATTTAAATATTTCTATTTTTTTCTGGAACCAGTGACATAGAGAAAACATTCCTCCATAAACAAAGACATGGAAGTGTGTATTGCTGAGGCATATTGGTGATCAACAAATACTTCTATTTGCCCTGAAAATCAGATGTATGACGGGCCATAGTAGAAAATAAAATTGGAATGGCAGTTGGGGGTAAGGGCCTTAAGTGATAAGCCCTTAGACTTTATTGACTACTCACTCAGATTTTGAGCAGAAGAGGTGATAAAGAATAGAGGTTAAGGGCTTCCCTGGTGGCGCAGTGGTTGAGAGTCTGCCTGCTGATGCCGGGGACGTGGGTTCGTGCCCCAGTCTGGGAGGATCCCACATGCTGTGGAGCGGCTGGGCCCGTGGGCCATGGCCGCTGGGCCTGCGCATCCGGAGCCTGTGCTCTGCAATGGGAGGGGCCACAGCAGTGAGAGGCCTGCGTACCGCAAAAAAAAAAAAAAAAAAAAAAAAGAATAGAGGTTAAGGATCCAAGTGGAGTGAGACAGATTAGTTCCAAACCTAGTTCTGCCACTTAGGAGCTATGTTTCCTTTTCAAGAGACTTAATTTTCCTAAGCTTCTATTTTCTTATCTACAGAATGGGGTTAATGACAGTATCTACTATGAAGGGCTGTTATGAAGGTTAAATAAGGTAATATAAAGAGGGCCTGGTGCCTGCCACATACCAAATATTCAATAAATATTCGTTGCTCTGTGGTAGAACTGTGATTCAGAACTATTAATCTGGCAGCAGTGTGTATAAGTGATGTAAGTACATGGCTTTCCTTCTTAAAACAGAACCAGAGCCTTTCAAGGTTTGTGCCAAAAATACTTCAGGAAGTTGAATCTCCAGGTGGAGTGGCATGTGTCTGAAATTGAATTAACAAGATTTAGCGGCTACTCTGACTGAAGGTCAGGAAAGAGGGAATCATGACTGCATTACTGTTTTCTATATTCCAGTGTACCTGTATACTGTGCTATTTTTAAGCACTGAAATTAAGGTATTTTTACTGGTGTAATACCATTATTTTAGACCTCAGTCAGCAGCTTTATCTACTCTTCTTAGGTCCTCTTCAAACCCTCCTTCCTCCTCCTGCTCTAACCTCCTCCTCATCACTAACCATAAACCATTACCATTTATCACCATAAACCCTCCCATCCCCTCCTTACCACCCTGTTCCAGTAACTCCCTACCTCTTCCAAACTTCATCTCTTCCAAACTTCATCCTCCACTATGCTCTCTCAGCAAAAATGCTGAGCGAGGACTAAAAAGGAGGAGTCTTTGAAGTAGGAAATCTCCCCATAGGGGATGGAGAAGAGTCAGACCCAGCTAGGGCCATCTCTTTTGGGCTCACAGGAGAGAAATCATTTTCAATCAGAGGAAGTAGTCCTGAAAACCCTATGGGTTGCTAAACTGGGCAGGAAAGTCTAGAAGCTCTTCCTAACCAGCTACATCATAGATGACGTGTATGGATATGTGTGGGGTAGAAGTGAAGTTGCAGAAAGCAGCAGAGCCAGTAGTGGCCAGAAGGATATTTTGTAATTTGTTTACAATTTTTGTTTTTAAATGTGTTAAATAATATTTAGTTACATTAATATTTTTAAAACTTTATGAATTCTAAACATGTAAAAAAATCCAGTATTTTGGCTTTGCAGGAAATTAAAGCAGAAAGTTTAAAAATATAATTTTGCTCTAGTATTGTAACTACTCACTAAGAGAGGAATCAAAGATGGTTTTAAGTGTGAAAGACCATTGATGACAGGTATAAAAATAGGGAATGTCACATCAGGACTATCAAACATTGTCCTGTACTGTAAGATATGATGTCATGATCTGGATCCCAAACTGCTTTCTTTCTTTTTCTTTCTTTTTTTTTTTTTTAATTAGACAGAGAGATTTTGTAGTTTTCCTTTGCTTTCCTTTGGTGTCAGCACCAAGTACCAAAATATTGGATTTTATTTCACTAAGTGTGCAGAATTCATAAATTTTTAAAAAATTAGTGAAACTGCTGCTAATTCATATGCCTCCAAGCAAAAACCCTCCTCTGTTGTTGCTTCCAATTTGCTTGTTGCAGAAAACCAGATGAATTAGTTTAAACTACTTTAGTGCAGACACCTGACTCAAACAGGCTTAAGCAGAAAAGGAAATTTGTTGCCTCCTGTAACTGAAACATCCAAGAGTTTCAGTCATGACTCGTTCCAGGGGCCCAAATAACATCAGAAGTGGATTCTTTCTCTACCTCTGTCTCTGTCTATCTCTCCTCTGCTTTTCTCTCTATGTCGGTTTCATTTTCCAGCTGGATTCTCCCCCTTGATAGCCCAACAACATGTCTGGTCTTAACATCGTAACAACCTAGCAGCCCCATAAGAGTTGCAGGCGAAATTCTGGGTAGGGCTCTCAATAGCCCAGGTTGGGCCACATTCCCATTTCAGAATCAGTCACAGTGTGGCCAAGGGACTGGCCAGATCCTTGTACTCATTCTTGGACCTTGTGGGTAGTATCAGTCCTATCAAAACCACAAAACTGAAAGTTAGAGAGAACTAGTTTCCCCAACGGAAAATCAGGGTGCTTTTGCCTAAATAAGAAAGAACAGTGAACAAGCAAAAACAAAGATGATCATTACATCAGATAACAAACCTGTTAGAACTGCACCTAGAATCATGGCAAATTGACTCTAAGAGAGGATCGAAGAATGTTGCCCATAAATAAAGTCCATGAACTCTGGTATGTAAACTTTGTGACATCTCTTTCAGTAGTTTCAAGTGATTTTTCAGAGCTGAGGGCATGGAGATGTTCTTCTGCAGAATCATCTTCTGTCAGCTCTTTAAGTGTGGGCACCTCTTAGGGTTTTATTCTCTGAATAATTAATTTGTCACATAAATGATCTCTGGAGAAGATGAATTGTACCATAATCTGACAAGCTGTATTTCTCTCATTTGGGATTGTACCAGCAAATCATTAGGTTGTAAAGAGAACCTCACAGGGTATCTAAGCCACCTGGAGTACAGACAGAACAACCCTTCAGTGTAGAATTTAAGAACTAAAGGAATCTGGGATTGTTTTCCAGAATGCAGCTAATTTTCAAAATGAGATGTCAATTAAATAAATATCAGCTGAACACGGTTCCATTACTGATTGCTTCCATAGTATTTATTTCCCCATTTTTCCAACAGTAGTACCCGGATTTTGTATAAGGCAAGCCATTTATGGCCAAATGGTTTAAGTAAGATAAATCCCACCTCTGGTTTTAGAAGTAGGTTCTGATTGACTTATGGCACTATTTCTGGTCATAATAATTCATTCAAGGATGGGAATATGACCCAATTTTGGCCAGTTATACTCAATTCTTGAACATCTATTTGAATGAATAAAAATCTCTCTTAATTGGATGTAAATCCACATGCACATAGCTTCAGGAACTATTGGCAGCCATCCTGCACCAGGAAGGGAGAGTTTGCTGAGGATGACGCCAGTCTCAGGAAAAACTAGGAGAGAAAAACTAGGTCCTGGTCACATTATTTGAGTTGCTGGGTCAAGCCATGCTTGAAGCCATGTTACTTGTGGACTTTTTTGGTAATGTGCACCAATAAATTCCCTTCACTTTTTAAAGTCAGTTTGAGTAGAATTCTCTGTTTGTTACCTGTTACTCTAACACAAACCCCAACTGAATACAATTCTGATGCTAACCACCTGGAGGTAGTGTAAGACTACGCAGGTTTAAGGGCACGGTCCTCAGCAAGACTGCCCTTACTTCAGATGCCATCCACACTTTGAGAGTCCCCAGGTCACCCACACTTCTGACCAACTGGCAGAAATTCAGGGGTTCCCATTATCCCATCAGGTTCAATAATTCACAAGAATAAATCACAGAACTAAATGACTCAGAAAAGCACTGCACTTAACAATTACAGTTTTATTTAAAGGATACAACCAGGGCCAGCCAAATGAAGGGACACATAGGGTGAGGTCTGGGAGGGTCTTCAACATGGAGCTCCCATATCTTCTCCCTGGGGAGCCAGGACATGTCACTTTCCCAGCACACCCGTGTTCACCAACCAGGGACTCCTCTGAACCTCAGCATCAAGACATTTTATTGGGATTTCACTGGGAAGGCATGACTGATTGGATCATTGGTCACATGATTGAACTCAGTCTCCAGCTATGTTAGAGATGTTTCCTCAAGCTCTCTCTCCCTGCTGTCCCCTCTGCCTCTGCATTAATTCAATCTCTCACCTGCTCTCACCTGAACTCTTAGTACAGCTTCTTAGTTGCCATTCTTATTCCATGCCACCTTCCCACAGGTTTGGCCTCCTCACTCTGGCAGCTTCTCTGCCTTGATTAAGCCCCAGGGGATGGGCTTAGTCTGGAACAATAGGGGTGGGATTTCTTTGAGCCTATTTAACCTGCAGTTCGAAGACATTCTTGAAGATCCTCATTATCTGAAACAGAGAATACAATTAAGGGGAAATTTAGGTTGTTTCTCCTCACTATTCCCTCTCCCTCTTGCAAAATCTGCCTTTTTCAGGTTCATGTCATCTATCCATTCATCTTTTCTCCCTTCTGAATGCAATGATCTTCCAAACTCTTGGCCACTTTTCTCATTCTCTGAAGATCTGCAAGCACCTGGCTCATGGCCTTCCTGTCCCCTCAACTTCTGCCACTCTCCTGGGCAATTATAAAGTCCATGTGGCCTCTTAGCTTCCTGTTCTCATTATCTCCAATCCAATGAATTTCTTCTCAACTCTGCATCATCCATAATCCTCTTCTGTTTTCATGCTACCATGTCTCCTTGGCTCTTGTATCAACTCTTATGGCTTTAGACACAGTCTGTGTGCTCATGACTCCTAGCTATTCTTCCAGCTCAGACCTCTCTTCTGAAATTCATACCTCCATATTCAGCCGCCTTTTCAGCATATCCCTTTATATGTCTCATACTCGGGCATCTCAAACTCAACTTCTCAAAACTTAGCTATTGCTCCTTTGAACTTCCTAGGACAAATCTGCATTTCAGCAAGTGATACCATCAGCCATTCAGTTGTGCAATCTATCTTCCTCACCCCCTTTTGTCCTATCAACTCCTGTTCATTTTACCTCCAAGATATATCTTGAATCTGTTTACTTTTCACTATCCCCACTGCTGCCAACCCAGGCCAATGCATCATCCCTTTTCGCCTGGACGACTGCATTAGTGTCCAACAGGTCTCTCTCTATTTGTTCTTGTACTCATTCAATCCATTCTTTACATAGCAAGCTTCATGAGGGTTTTTTTTTAAAGTGCAAATTTTACCTTTATTCTCCTTAAAATCTTTTAGAGGCTTCATAGGATGATGTTCAAGATCTTTTGCATGTTCGACAAGGGCCTTGCGTGATCTGGTTCCCACAGTCTTTCTAGCTTGCCTCCTGCCGCTCTCCCCTTTATTCACTGGGTCAGTCACACAGCCCTTCTCTCTTTTCTGAAGATGCCAAGTCCCCTCATGCCTCAGAGTATTTACACACACAGTCCCTTCTACTGTGAACGTTCTCCATGCCCTACTCCAATCTTCATCTACCCCTTATTGTGTGACAGAAGCTGTGGGCTGAATAAAACACAACTCTCTTCCCTTAAGAGCTCATAGATTAATAAGAGACCTACATGTAAGCAAAAAAAGAAAAAAATTCCACCACAGTATAATAAATGCAATAGAAGTATGGCCAAAGGAAGAAATATTTATCTATCTCTGAGAGTCAGGAAAGGACATTTAAGTAGAAGAACCAGTATGTCCCAAGGACACAGGCAAGGACATGAGGAGATATAAGCAGTTTGGTGCTGCTGGTAAAGGTGAGGAGGTTGCAGGAGGTGACTTGGATGCTGTGTTGAGGGGCTTGAATTTTATCCAGTAGGCAAAGAGGGTGTCCCCTACAAAGGATTCTACGTAGGAGAGACATGAATACATATCAACTACAGTGCTATCAAACTGGTAAGTAATGGGAGAGAAAGACATCAAAAGAAGGTGAAGGCAGAAAGTCAAGTAGGAGAATACTATAATAGTCCTAGCAAGTGGTGATGGCAACTGAATTAAGGCGAAGGTAGTGATAATGGAGAAGAAGATGGAATGAAGATATTTCTAAGGGGTAGAATTGATAGGACTTGGTGACTGAACAAAACATGAATCCTTGCCCTTATAGAGCTTGCATTCTAGTGTGGAAGGCAGATAATATATCCAATAAACAAATGCAAAGCAACTGACAAAGGATTAATGTCCAAAATTTACAAGCAGCTCATGCAGCTCAATATCAAAAAACCAAACAACCCAATCCAAAAATGGGCAGAAGACCTAAATAGACATTTCTCCAAAGAAGGAATACAGATTGCCAACAAACACATGAAAGAATGCTCAACATCATTAATCATTAGAGAAATGCAAATCAAAACTACAATAAGATATCATCTCACACCAGTTAGAATGGCCATCATCAAGAAATCTACAAACAATAAATGCTGGAGAGGGTGAGGAGAAAAGGGAACACTCTTGCACTGCTGGTGGGAATGTGAATTGGTACAGCCACTATGGAGAACAGTATGGATGTTCCTTAAAAAACTACAAATAGAACTACCATATGACCCAGCAATCCCACTACTGGGCATATACCCTGAGAAAACCATAATTCAAAAAGAGTCATGTACCAAAATGTTCATTAGCTCTATTTACAATAGTCAGGACATGGAAGCAACCTAACTATCCATCGACAGATGAATGGATAAAGAAGATGTGGCACATATATACAATGGAATATTACTCAGCCATAAAAAGAAACAAAATTGAGTTATTTGTAGTGAGGTGGATGGACTTAGAATCTGTCATACAGAGTGAAGTAAGTCAGAAAGAGAAAAACAAATACCGTATTTTAACACATATATATGGAATCTAAAAAAAAAAGGTCATGAAGAACCTAGGGGCAGGGTGGGAATAAAGACGCAGACCTACTAGAGAATGGACTTGAGGACACGGGGAGGGGGAAGGGTAAGCTGGGACAAAGTGAGAGAGCGGCATGGACATGTATACACTACCAAACATAAAATAGATAGCTAGTGGGAAGCAGCCACATAGCACAGGGAGACCAGCCTGGTGCTTTGTGACCACCTAGAGGGGTGGAATAGGGTGGGTGGGAGGGAGACATAAGAGGGAGGGGATATGGGGATATATGTATATGTATAGCTGATTCACTTTGTTACAAAGCAGAAACTAACACACCATTGTAAAGCAATTATGCTTCAGTAAAGATGTTAAAAAATAAAAAAAATAATTAAAAAACCCAAATGCATACATAATATAATCCCTTTAATGTTACAAGCTATGAAAGAAAATAGAGCAGAGTAAAATCCCAGCAAATGAAGGAGTTATTTTAGATGAAGTAGTCCCTGTGAGGGGGTGACATTTGAACAGAGAAATGAGCCATGTGAATATCTGGAGAAAGAGTATTTTAGGCAGAGTGAACAGCAAGTGCAAATGTCCAGAGATGGGAATGTGCTTGTCATATATTTGAGGAATAACAATGAGACTAGTGTGACTGAAACACAAAAAAAAGGAAGGGGAGAATGGGAGAAGATAATATCAGAATATAGCAAAAGACCTCGTAGATCATGGAAAAAACCTTGGGTTTTATTTTAAGTGTGATGTGAATCGTTGGAGGATTTTTGAATAGGGGAGTACCATATCCTAACTTATACTGTAAAAGGATCACTCCCAAAAGACTATCATGGGGGAAGTGTGGAAGCTGGGTAGCCAGTTACAAGGAAGGGATCTATGTAAGAGATGATGGCGGTTTGGACTAGAGTAGTAGTGATCAAGTTAGTGAGAACTGATCAGACTTGGGATATATATATATATTTTTATAAATGTATTTATTTATTTATGGCTGTGTTGGGTCTTCATTGCTGCATGTGGGCTTTCTCTAGTTGTGGTGAGCAGGCGCTACTCTTCGTTGAGGCGCACAGGCTCCTCATTGCAGTGGCTTCTCTTGTTGTGGAGCATGGCCTCTAGGCATGATGGCTTCAGGAGTTGTGGCACACAGGCTCAGTAGTTGTGGCTCACGGGCTCTAGAGCGCAGGCTCCGTAGTTGTGGCACTTGGACTTAGTTCCTCCACAGCATGTGGGATCTTCCCGGACTAGGGTTTGAACCCACGTCCCCTGAATTGGCAGGCAGATTCTTAACCATTGCGCCACCAGGGAAGCCCTGGGATATATTTTGAAGGCAGAGCTGATGCAATGTGATGATGGATTGAATGAGGGTAGTAGAAAAAGAGAGCAGTCAACAATGACCCCAATATTTCTGGCCTGAGCAACAGGCTGAATCACAGAGCCAGTTACTGAGATGGAGAAGACTGAAGGGAATTAGGTTTGATAAACAGGGACTCAAGAGTTTGATTTTAGACATGTTTAGTTTGGAATACTGTTAGACTTCCAAGTAGAATAGTTATTGGAGATATGAGTCTGGAGTTCAGGGGAGAGGTTAAATCTATAGATATACATTTTTGGATTTATTGGCTTATAGGTGACATTTAAGATGATGGAATTGGTTAAGATTTTCTAAGATGAGTATAAGCTAAAACTGAGTAGAAGTCCAAGGATGGAACACTAGAATACTCTAATACTTAAGGGTTGAGAAGAGAAAGAAGATCCAACAAAGAGACTGAGAAGTGTCCAGTGAAGTGAGAAGAAAATCAGTAGAGGGTAGAAGCCAGGTAAAGATAGTCTTTCAAGAAAGAGGAAATGATCAACTGCTTAAATGCTGCTGTTAGGTCAAGTAAGTTGAGAATTGGATTTGGCAACACGAAGGTTATTGGTGACCTTGATAAGTCTAGGTGAGAGATGATGGTGGTTTGGACTACAGTAGTAGTGATCAAGAGGGTAGAAGCCAGGTAAAGGTAGTCTTAGAAGAGTAGCAGGGATAAAAGACTCATAAAAGTTTTTAAGTATCAGGCTTCCCTGGCGGTGCAGTGGTTGAGAGTCCACCTGCCAATGCAGCGGACAAGGATTCAATCCCTGGTCTGGGAGGATCCCACATGCTGCGGAGCGGCTAAGCCCGTGCATCACAACTGCTGAGCCTGTGCTCTGGAGACCGTGAGCCACAACTACTGAGCCCACGTGCTGCAACTACTGAAGCCCACATGCCTGGAGCCTGTGCTCTGCAGCGAGAGAAGCCACTGCAGTGAGAGGCCTGCGCGCTGCAACGAGGAGTGGCCCCTGCTCGCTGCAACTAGAGAAAGCCCACGCGCAGCAACGAATACCTAACACAGCCAATAAGAAATAAATTTATAAAAAAAAGTTTTTAAGTATCATAAAAGGTTAAGATGCAGTAGAAAGAAAGTGAGAAGATTCTCTATATAAAGGGGAGCAGAAAAGTAGTGTAGTAGCCGAAGAGACATATGCCATCAAGGGAGGGTTTCTTCAAGAAGGGAGGGAGGACTGGTGATGCAGGAGAGAGAGGAGAATAAGTGTGGAAGCAAAGTCCTTGAGTAGGTGAGTTGTCTGGATATTTGAATATTTAGGCCTGGAGCTCAAGAGAGGGTAGAGGCTAGAGATACAAATTTTGTAATGATTAAATTATATATGAAAGGGACAAATATGAGAGTGGATGAAATTAGGAAGAATGAAAAGCAGAAGCCAGGGAATAATCCTGAGGTATCAATTTTTTTTGACAACAGCACATGGCATATTGTTTCACTTCTCATGCCTGTTAAAGCCTTTCCTTCCCTGGATTCACACCCATCTCTCATAGTACTTTACAAAAATCTTCATTAGCACTTATTTCATTGCATTTACGTTATATATCTGCTTCTTCCACCAACCTGAAGGCTCCCTCTGCCAAAAGCTTTATCCATCTTCGTTTCTACAACTCTTAACATAATGCATAGTAGGTGCTAAATGAATGAGACATGGAGCAGGGGGAAGTTAATCCACAAATAGACTGTGTGATATATAAGCATCAGGAAGTGTGAATATGCCTTTTATGCCTTTCTGAAAGAAATATACATGTTGGAAGGAATTCATCAGTGATGCTATCTGGAGTTTTCTTTGTAGAGAGGTTTTAAATGATTAGTTCAATTCCTTTAAAATACAAAATATAGAATTTCCTGTTTGTTATTGTTTCAGTGTTGATAAGCTTTATTTTTCAATAAAATTTTCCACTTCATCTGAATTGCCAAATTTATTGGTATAAAGTTGTATCCTCTTATATTTTTAATAGCTATAGGACTTGTGGTGATGCCCCTATTTTATTGCTGATATTAGTAATGTGTTCTCTTAAACTTTTCCTTGATTAGCCTTGCTAGGAGGTGATTAATTTTTTGTCTTTTTGGAGATTAATAAGTTTTGCTCTTGTTGATTTTCTCATTTTTTTGCTTTCTATTTTTATCAATTTCTGATTTTATATTTATTTTCTTTTTAAAAATTAATTTATTAATTTATTTTTGGCTGTGTTGGGTCTTCGCTGCTACACGCAGGCTTTCTCTAGTTGTGGTGAGCGGGGGCTACTCTTTGTTGCAGTGCATGGGCTTCTCATTGCAGTGGCTTCTCTTGTTGTGGAGCACGGGCTCTAGGCGCATGGGCTTCAGTAGTTGTGGCTCATGGGCTCAGTAGTTGTGGCTCACGGGCTCAGTAGTTGTGGCACACAGGCTTAGCTGCTCTGCATTATGTGGGATCTTCCTGGGCCAGGGCTCGAACCCGTGTCCCCTGCATTGGCAGGCAGATTTTTAACCGCTGCACCACCGGGGAAGTCCCTTTATTTTCTTTTTAAACTGTCTTTGCAAAAATTTCCTTTCTCTCAATTTCCCTCTGAGCTCTGAATCCCAACAGTAGTTCTCAAGCCAAAGTGTCCCATTAGAGGAGTCCCAAGTCTGGAAGGAATGAACCTGCATTATTACTCCACCATGCTCAGTAGTTAGGTAGGAGTAGGTTGTGGGAAATGTGGCCTCAGATGTGAACACACTGGTGGATCCAGATCAGTATCTGGGTTCATCAGTTAACTATGCTATGCACAGCAGGAAATCCAGTGGCACATTTTCAGAAACACCACAGTCCACTCCTTTGACCCACTGATCTATACACTTCTTCTTGTTGGTTTGGGGAGAAGCTCTTCCATGGTTTCCATGGGCCTCTCTTCCTGATGAGAAACTTGAAAGAGGAAGGTTAGTGGAATGAACTATAGAAATCGGTCTGGAGGCCACAGTTGATACTCATTCTCTCCCTTTTCCACTATCCACTCTAAATTCCCCTCACCCTCAGTTTTCATCTTAGCAGGTCTTGGTGGCTTATGTGGTGGTATAATCCAAACCCTTATTCTTGAGGGGACTGAGCTCCTAGTAACCCCACCCTTCTTAGTCCAGAGTTGCTGCATGTGTTCACAGTTACAGTGGGGCAAGGGAGTATCAGGAGATGCCCAAGTGGATCACATGGATTCTGTAAAAAGCCGTGATACCTTCTCCTACTGATCAGGGTCAGTTATCCTTGTCATGATGGTGACTTCTCTTTTCACCTACTGGTCCCTGGAATAATGAGTCCAAAGTGCCCCAGCAGCAGTCATAGCTTACAGTTCAATGGGACCTTTGCTGTGTCCCTTAACAGGAGTGCAATCCCGTTGGGGACCAGTACCTCCAGCCCTATATATCCCAGGTTTGTGGGTACAGGAAGCACAAAATCCTCTAGTGGGTCATTGGTAGTAAAGGTAAATGGAGCTATTCCTGCATCCACTCCTTGGTTAGTGGACCCATGTACTTTTCCTATTGGGTTCATAAAGGCCTGGGATTTAATGTGTATAACATATCCTGAATGATAGCATCTTGTTTTTTCAGAGTTGCCTCTGCAGCATGTGGGAGGCTGGAATAATGAATAAGTGAAATGAATGGCATTTCACTTGAGACTTTAGAAAGCCATTCCAGCTCTTTATCAGGTCAGCTTTTTCTGGCTGGTGCGGTACTAGGTCATGGGTCCACTCTCGCACTTCTTTTACCATGAAGCAGTTGCCCTGGTTGGATGCTATGTTATGCAGGATTCTGTGCCTGTGGATCAGACACTCCACAAATCCCAATTCAGTAATGTTGGCTGAGGATCTGTTGGTGGAAAGGAAAACCCATATCCAGAATAGCTATCTATCACTGTGAGAATGAAGCACTGGCCCCCGCAGAATGGAAGGGACTCAAAGTAGTCAACTTGTCACCAAGTAGCCAACTGTCTCCATGAGTAATAGCTCCATTTTGGGGGCTCAGCATTGGTCTCTATTGCTGACATGTTGGACATTTAGGCATTAGTAGCTAGATCAGCCTTAAAAAGTTGGAGTCCATACTTTCTGGGCCCATATATAGCTTCTATCTCTACCACACCATTTATGTGTCTGTATTAGTTTCTTAGGGCTGCGTTAACAAAGTACCACAAATTTGGTGATTTAAACAACAGAAATTTATTGTCTCACAATTCTGGAAGCTAGAAGTCTGAGACCAAGGTGTCAGTAGGCTTGGTTCCTTCTGAGGGCTGTGAGGGAAAATCTGTTCCATGCTTCTCCCCTAGCTTCTTTGGTGTTCCTTGGCTTCTCCTGCATCACCCTATCTCTGTTTTTATCTTCACATGGCATTCCCTCTGCATATTTCTGTCTTCATATGGCCTTCTGTTTATAAGGATACCAGTCACATTGAATTAGGGGCCCATCCTACTCCAGTATGATGTCATTTTAACTAACTACAACAGCAAGAACCCTATTTCCAAATGTCACATTTTGAGGTATTGGGGATTAGAACTTTAACGTATGAATTTGGGGGGGATACAATATAACCCACAACAGTGCCCATCAGGCTGGTTCCAAGGTAGCCAATGATTAAGGCTGGTAATGACAACTGCATGAGTTATTTTCTCTACTTAATTGTTTAGTACCTCTTCCCTAGTGGGTGCAAAATATGATACAAAAATCTTCACACTTCATGCCCACTCATGTATATTCACCCACAAGACTCTACCCTAGACCTTCTTGTCTTTGGTCTTCCAGTCTTTTTTCTTCCCGGCCCCTTACCAGCGGGCCAGGCCATTGACACATGCCCAAGAATCTATATATATTCTTACTTCAGTCTGTTTCTCCTTATACACAAACCAGATGACCAGGGACAATGTTTCTAACTCTACCCATTAGGAAGATTTTTCCTCTCCACTATTTTTCAAAGCTTCTCAAGTATGTGACTATAATGCGGCCACTATTTAACTTTGGCTTACATCCACATCTTAAGCTGACTCACCCATAAACCAAACTCAGGCTTTACCCCTCCTTCAGCTGGTCACGGTATTGGTGCAGTTGTGGTGGGTGACATGGGGGTCTGGACTACCTGGTCATGCAGCTTACAAGTACCTCAGTTGTGCTTGACCTCCATCTCAGATGCACCATTTCCATCTTACAATAAATGCTGCTGGGTCCATCTGAACACCAAAAGAACCAAGGCCGTAACAGGCAGTTTTGGACACATGACTACTTGGAGTCCCACGGTTAAGTGTTCGGTTTCTTCCAAGGCCTAGTATCACATTAGTAGCTGTTTCTTAAAACGTATATAATTCTCTGCTGCAGATGGCATGGCCTTGCTCAAGTTCCAGTGACTGCATTGTGATTTTTCCACTGAGGCTTACCATAAGTTCTGTCTTAAGTCAGTTTGGGCTGTTATAACGAAATACCATAGACTTGGTGGCTTAAACAACAGACACTCATTTTTTCACAGTTCTAGAGGCTGGAAGTCTGAGATCAGGGTGCCAGCATGTTCAGGCTCTGGCAATCCCTTTTCCTGATTTGGAGACAGCCACCTTCTCATTCTCACTCTGTCCTCACGGGGTGGGCGGAAAGTGCTCTCTGGTATCTCTTCTTCACCATCACATTGGGGGTTAGGGCTTCAACATAAGAATTGGGCAGGGGGACAAATTCAGTCCATAACATTCCACCCCTGGCCCCTAAAATTCATGTCATTCTTAAATGCAAAACACATTTATTCCATCCCAATAGCCTCCAAAGTCTTAACTCACTCCAGTATCAACTCTAAAGTCTCATCTAAATATCATCTAAATCAGATATAGTGAGACTCAAGGTATGATTCATCCTGAGGCAAAATTCCTCTCCAGCTGTGAATCTGTAAAATCAGACAAGTTATGTGCTTCCAAAATACAGTGGTAGGAGAGGCACAGGATAGACATTCCCATTCTAAAAGGGAGAAACAGGAAAGAAGGAAGGGGGGATGCATCCTAAGCAAGTTCAAAATTTAGCAAGAAAATTCCATTAGATCTTTAAGGTTTGAGAATAATCCTCTGGCTCAGTGCTCAGCCATCCAGGTCCAGTGGGGTGGCAGCATCACCCCCAAGGCTTTGCTGGGTAGTCCCACTCTCAAGGCTTCAGGCAGAAGCCGCCTGCCTGTCAAAACTGAGGCAGTGGCCCTGGTGATCATCTATCACTCTGTCCTGTCCAATTCAATAAATCTAACAGCCATCCTTCATTTTTCCCCATCTCTGTCCCCTTCAGTTCAAACTGGCAGTGCTTCTGCTCATGTAATCCTGTAAACTCCTTATCAAGTGATAATCTCATCACACCATTGGTATTTGAACATGCTTTCTCATTTTTTGCAATATGGATAGGCTGAGAATCTTCCAAATCATCAAGTTCTGGTTCCTCTTTGCTTAACAATTCTTTCTTTAATTCATCTCTCTCCTTTCACATTTTACTGCTAGCAATCAGGTGAAACCAAGCCCCTCCTTCAATACTTTGCTTAGAAATCTCCTCAGCTAAACATCCAATTTTATCACTCAAATTCTACCTTCCACAAAACACTAGGACACGGTTCAGCCAAGTTCTTTACCATTTTATAACAGGGATCGCCTTTCCTCCAGTTTCCAATAACATATTCCTCATTTCCGTTTGAGATTTCACTAGATTTGCCCATAATGTCCATATTTCTAGCATGTAACTTAAAATTATTCCAGCCTCTACCCATTACCCGGTTCCAAAGCTGCTTCCATATTTTTAGTTATTTTTTACAGCTGCACTCCACTGATAGTATCTCTATTAGTCAGGGTTCTCCAGAGAAACAGAACCAATAGGAGTTAGATATAGATATAGATGTAGATTTATTATAAGGAATTGGCTCACATGATTAGAGAGGCTGAGAAGTCCCAAGATCTGCAGTCCGCAAGCTGATGACTTAGGAGAACCAATGTTTAGTTCCAGTCTGAGTTCAAAAGCCTGAGAACCAGGACACCGATGGTATAAGTTCCAGTCTGAAAGTTGGCAGGCTCAAGATCCAAGAAGAGCTGATGTTTTGGTCGAAGTCTGAAGGCTAGAAAAGACCAACGTCCTAGCTATGCAGTCAGGCAGGAGGAATTCCCTTTTACTCAGCTTTTTTGTTCTATTCAGGTCTTCAATTGATTGAATGAGGCCCACCCACATTAGGGAGGGCAATCTGCTTTACTCATTCTACCAGTCCAACGTTAATCTCATCCAGAAACACCCCCCACCCCAACACACCCAGAAAATGTTTGACCATATTATTTGGGTACTCCATGTCCCAGTCAAGTTGACATAAAATTAACTATCACAAGCTCCAAAATGCATCTTTTCCCATTCTTGACACCTCTAATACAAAAGAGTCTACTGGAATATATGGCCAAGTGGCAGAGATGCTTGTACAGGAGCCTGGACCTTCTGAAGAGCCCTTCTCCTGTTCTGGGCCACAAAGCTGGAAATCTTCAGTACTACCTGGTATATGGGCTGGAGCAGTATTCCCAGGTATGGAATGTATTGCTCCAGAACATAGAGAACTACCAAGCCCTGTGAATTCTCCTTTGTGGTAGGGGATGCAAGATGCAACAATTTGTTTTTTACTTGGAAGGATATACTACTAGCACACCTCTAACCAGTGGACCCTTAAAAATTCACCAAAGTGGCAAGTCCTTGAATCTTTGTAGCATTTTTCTACTCTCTGGAGCACTGGTCTTACCAATACCTCCAGCATACTAGCCACCTCTTTCTTGTGCTTGTCTGACAAGCATAATATTATTTATGTAATGGGTCAACTACTGAAGCCTGCAGTAGTCTACAGTCATTCTCCAGGATCCATCTGCAAGGGCCAGACTGGCTAATTAAGTGGAGACATGATAGGGACCATCCTCCCTCCACCCACATTCTTTAGGTCTTTAATGGTGGCACTAATTTCCATTATGCCCCTGGTATGTGATATTTGTTTTTTTAATTCACTATGTTGGCCAGGGGTGAGTGTTTCCACTTGGCCTTCCCCACTATGATAGCTCTTACTTCACACAGGTCAAGGATTTAATGTAGGTAGGTATCACTCCAACCGCCAAATATATCAATTCCAATTACACACACAGGAACCGGAGAAATCACCATCGGGTGGGTGCATAGACACAATGGACCCACTGTAAGCTGGACTTTAGCCAGGACCCCATTTACTACAAGGCCCCCATAAGCCCCCACTCTAACAGGGGCCACGACAATGCTTTGGGTCTCAGGGTACTGATGTCAACTCAGACTCTGAGTAAATTTTCTGGTTATTCCTCTTCCCCAGTGTGTACAGTCACCAAAGTAAATGGCCACAGGTCTCTTTGGGGAAGGACTGAGGAATCATTACATGTATACTTGCTTCAGTGCTGCAGGATCTGCCACCTCTTAAGTCAATGGGTTTCAGATCTGAAGAGTGGCTCAAATCCAGACACTGAACAAGGGATAATGACTTTTGGTGCAGTGGGGGGGAACCATACTCAGGCTCTTGCTTCTCCATTTTGGCCTTTTTTTGGTTGTAGATGTTAACTTTGCCCCTAGAGATGCCAAGTTCTATATCCATCTCCACAGTTCGCTGTGGGTCAGGCCCCCTTGGTTGCCACTCTTGTCAGATGTTGTTGGTCTTTGTCATAATTGTAGCCTCCTGGCTTCTGGTGACTAAGTGCCACCATCTGGTCTCTCTTACCTGGGGGAAGGGGAATATCATTCCCATAGTTATTAATGAGCCCCAGCTCTGTGACTGTTTCTACTGTCAGCCCAGGCAGCAGAGAACTTCTTGGTGATGCTCTTGCCCCTCACCAGATTTCTGATGGCCTCAGTGAATGGTGTGTTTTCTGGGCCTTCCTGTTGAACATAATCTTCTGATGGGTCTTCTGGCTTCACAAACCTATTCCTGCATGCCCACTTTCCTGTCTTTTTTTTCATTATTGTATCATATGCCAGGGCAACTGGGGCATTTCTACTTTACTCAGCACTGGCCGTCACTTTCTCTAGGTTTCTAAAAGCCTCCCGGCAGTGAGTTTTTTTCATCCCCAAGAGTTCTTGCCAGGGTGTTAAATCCTGTGCCTCAAGAAAGTGCTCCCAATTCAATGAATTCCTGATTGTCTAGTCTTATATTCCAGCCACTTTGATCAAGCAACCTCAAATTTCAATTGCAGGGTACTCCCCTGGCTTCTGTCTATATATGCGAGCTAATTCTTACAGCTCTTTGTATTTAATCTCTTTCCTCCGTTATCAGGCCCAGTATGTTCTCAGCTGGGGTTTTTTTTAAATATAAATTTATTTATTTATTTTTGGCTACATTAGGTCTTTGCTGCTGCGTACAGGCTTTCTCTAGTTGTGGCGAGCAGGGGCTACTCTTCCTTGCAGTGCACAGGTTTCTCATTGCGGTGGCTTCTCTTGTTGTGGAGCATGGGCTCTAGGCGCACTGGCCTCAGTAGTTGTGGCACATAGGCTCAGTAGTTGTGGGTCGCGGGCTCTAGAGTACAGGCTCAGTAGTTGTGGTGCACGGGCTTAGTTGCTCCGCGGCATGTGGGATCTTCCCGGACGAAGGCTCAAACCCACGTCCCCTGCATTGGCAGGCGGGTTCTTTTTTTTTTTTTTTTTTTTTGTGGTACGCAGGCCTCTCACTGTTGTAGCCTCTCCTGCTGCAGAGCACAGGATCCAGACATGCAGGCTCAGCGGCCACGGCTCACAGGCCTAGCCGCTCCACAGCATGTGGGATCTTCCCGGACCGGGGCATGAACCCATGGCCCCTGCATCAGCAGGCGGACTCTCAACCACTGTGCCACCAGGGAAGTCCCTCAGCTGGGTTTTGTTAGGATTTAACTCTAGTTACTGGCCTGGCAGCCAGGACAGGAAGTAGGGGCAACTTCAATGTTGCCTCATGGGGCAGTGGCTCTGCAGTGTCTTTCAACATGCAGAGAATAATACGAAGAGGTGAACCACCTCTGCAAACTTTGTAAGTTCATGTGGGTTTGCAGAACTAACATCCTTACAGATGTCCATCCAGAAGTCCTATCCCTTGTTTCAGGGTTTCAGGTTTTTGCAACCAGGGCCCTGACCTGCTTTGGTTGCACATTTAAATGTCTCTGGAACTCTGTTGCCTCTATCACGACCTGAGTCTGTGGCTTAACTGTGTCAGCTCTTCCACTATAGGACATAAAAGCCTCTTTGTAAGCTATTAAAGAGGTTTTCTGTCTCTCACACTTAGGCATTAACCCAGGGAGAACCCTTGCTTTCTCCTTATTCCTTTTCAGAGTGTCAATACAACTTAGCAGTAACCAGCCAACTCCACTGTCCTTGTAGGCATGTTCCCACTCATATATTTCACATGCCTGAAATTCTATCTGCAAGGGCTTTCTCCTCCACTGGGATGTTTTCCCAGGTCACTACTGATTAAATCTTTAGCAACTGGGTCACCACCTTGTGCTAGGAGCTACCCATGCCCCTAAACTGCTCAGGATAGCATCGTCTTTGCTTATGAGGTAATGAGTGTGCCAGTCCTGAAACTTCAACTTATTATGTTTTCTTGGACCTCTCCTGGTACCACTTGTGCTAGTTAGGGCCCTCTGAGAGGCAGCTGCCAAGGTGGGATTTGACATGTGTATTAGCCAGGGCTGCCATAACAAAATACCACAGACTGGGTGGCTTAAACAACAGAAATTTATTTCTCCTTTATTTCTGGAGGCTAGAGGTCCAAGATCAAGGTGTCAACAGGTTTGGTTTCTTCTGAGGCCTCTGTCCTTGGCTTGCAGATGGCCACCTTCTCACAGTGTCCTCACATGGCCCTTCCTCTGCAAACATGCCCCTGGTGTCTCCTTACGTGTCCAAATTTCCTCTTCTTATAAGCAATCAGCCAAACTGGATTAGGGTTCACCCTACCTAACACCTTCATTTTAACTTAATCACATCTTTAAAGGACTCATCTCCAAATGCACTCACATTCTGCAGTATTGTGGGTTTAGGGATTCAACATATGGATTTTGGGAAGGACACAATTCATAACAACATGCAAGATATTTTTAGGGGAACTATCTGTGAAAGATAAAAGGGAAGGGAGCAAGGGAAGGTGGGAGAGTCTGCAAACTGTGACTCAGGCCTGACACCTATGAAGGAGAGGGAAAAGAAAGGATTGAGAGTAGGCAGGGTCTCAGACCACAGCACAATTTGAAGAAAGTTCAAGCTAGGATGATGGGTTCTCCAGCCAAAACTGCCCATCAGAGACCCAAACATTACAGCAATGAAGCACATTAGCCATGTTCAGTCATTTATAAGTTAGACAGTTACAGGAACATAAAGAATTCAGTTTGGGGATCAGTTCTCACTGGTTTCTCCAGTAGTGTCTCCAGTCCACTCTGACCATTCTGCCACACTTTATTTTGCTCCAGGAGCCATGTGCCTAGCTCTCCGAGATGTTTATACACCTTTCTCAGTTTCTGAATCTAGCTCATTCTCTCATGCTTTACTCCATTCCTTTCCTTTCTGTCTTCTGTGGCTCATTTTTTCAGAGGGACAGCTGGTTCAACTTTTAATGAAGCATTTATTGAATGGAATTGATTATAGGCAAGAAACTATACTAGGTGCTGGATTTTTTTTTTAATTTATATTTTTTCTGCATTGGGTCTTTGTTGCTGCACGCAGGCTTTCTCTACTTGTGGCAAGCGGGGGCTACTCTTCGTTGCAGTTCATGGGCTTCTCATTGCGGTGGCTTCTCTTGTTGTGGAGCACAGGCTCCAGGCGTGCAGCCTTCAGTAGTTGCAGCACATGGACTCAGTAGTTGCAGTGCAAGGGCTCAAAGGCATGCGGGCTTCAGTAGTTGTGGTGTGCAGGCTCACTAGTTATGGCTTGTGGGCTCTAGAGCTCAGGCTCAGTAGTTGTGGCGCACGGGTTTAGTTGCTCTGCGGCATCTTCTGGGATCTTCCTGGACCAGGGATCAAACCTGCGTCCCCTGCGTTGGCAGGCGGATTCTTAACCACTGTGCCACCGGGGAAGTCCGTAGGTGCTGGATTTTTATTCCATAATGGTCCACTTTCTTGGGAGAAACCAAGATTTCCCTTCTTATCCACAATGAGAGCTACCTGTGGCTCCCTTTCACTTATGATATATAAGGCACAAACACATTTACCCAGAGGAGTCTACATTCAAATAATCTTGTGAGACATTCACCACCACATCTGATATGAGTAAGGGCTGCAGAGCACCTTGCATCCCTGGGTGTTCAGGAAATACTATTATGCTCAAGTACCTATATAGGTACATAGGTAATATTTATGTAGGTATATAGGTAGTTACTATATATTAATTTCAAGAGAACTTCAAAAGAGAGGGCATACTGAAATTAACTAAAATTTTTTAATAGAAAGGGCACATTAAGCTGACCAGAAACTAAAGGATACCATTCCTTTCTCAGAAATCTAAAAGGTCCCTGAGGATTGCCACTTGGAATTTCTCCTCAGTTTTACTGGTGCCAAACTTCTTATTGGCTAGGGACCACAAAACGAAATTCCTGTCGAATTTACCAGGGAAAGAAATAAATGTTGGGCAAAACAGATGTCAATACCCAAAAGGCTTATTTCTACATTTCCCCTACCACTGAATTGCCTTGGTCATTTACAAACCTAATCTAAGGCTAAGTTATGAACTTAACTTGAGAGAGACAGGCCTGGAGAGGTTAAGGCCTTGACCAGTGGTATATCTTTAACCAGAATCGGAACCCTTGCGTTTCCCTTTCAGTCATACACTGCTCACTAAATGACTCCCTAACTGGTTATCTTTCTTGAACACATAATTCATTTACAGTCTTTCTATGAAGCTGTGAAGTTGCTCTCCTATGCTTAGGGAATGGAAGCATGAAGCACAAAAAAGACGGCACCTTCAGCTAATTCATGAATAACAGAAAAACAGTGAACAATTTGAATCCCACATCCAGAGCTCTGGGTCACCAGGTCGAAAGCCTGTACTGGGGGCAGCGGGGAGAAATGGAAGGAAATGCTAGTAAAATTACCTTGACCGTGCGGAAACTTGAAGACTTTCCTACCGACTAGAACTCACCAACTTTTCTCAACAAACGAGCCATGAGAGGGGAGTGCTGAAGCGACTGGACTCGCCCCCGGCGCCCGCTCAGACGCACCGGAGCGCACCTCATCACCTCCCAGGTCGAGTCCTGGAAGCCGTCACACAGCACCTGGAGGAAGTCCGCGCCGGAGCCGGAAAAGCGAGGAGTCCCGCCAAAGGCCGGGCAGGTGAAGAGCGAAGAGAGACTGGGACCAACGTGCTCTGGCGGGGATTGCGGGAGTCGGCGAGGGACCTATCAAACCAGGGTTCAGACAGACCGACTCTCCATACAAGTTCCCCAGTTGCCAATCTTGGGATGGCTTCACAACGTCTCTAAAACGTGAACTCTCACCACACACCTACCGTTACGAGCGCCCCTAGCAACCACAAGCAATTAAAAGCGGAAGAACGACCTTTGTCCCGCCCTCTCTGGAACTACCGAGGCCGGGCAGGGGAAGCGCGTTGGCCCAGTCACCTCGGCGGGAACTCCGACCAACCAATAGAAGGCAGGTACAGGAGGGCGGGCTGAAGGGGTTGCGAGCGCACGCGCAGTTGGTAACGGAGACTTGGCTGTGTGGCGGTGTGGGTGAGTTGGGTGCAGGTGGACTCGTCTTGGCCCTCAGAATCCCCGAGTGGCCGCTGCCGCTTTCTCCTGCCCTTACCATGTTTCTCACCCGGTCTGAGTACGACAGGTCTGTGTGGTTGGGGGAAATGGGGTGGAAGTTACGGGTCGGCGGGCCCGGGGCCCGGTCTGGGCCTGGGTTCTGCCGTGTCATGGGGGCGCCCCAGGATCCCGAGTCTGGCCCGGCTCGGGGATCTCTCGCCTTCCCCAGCCGCCCGCTGTGATTCCCCAGGCTAGAGTTGCGCCTGTCGGCCGCACTTGTCCTACCGCTGAGTCACTGCTGGGTCCGAAGTCGGTACGGAAGCGTGAAGCTCCGCTTTGTGCTTGGGGAAAGGCGGCTGGCGCGCCGCGACTCCGACCTTTAACCTGGAAAGGCCAGGAGTCACCCCTTCTCCCCTTCATCTTTTTGTGCTGAGTGTGACTGCCTTTTTAAAAATGTAAACGTGGGCCTGGAAGAAAAAGCAATTAGAGATCACTTAATGGGTTTGATCATTTCAGCTCCCTTTTCCTTCTAGGAGCACAACCTCGTTTTCCGTTTCTTAGCTGTGGTAACAGAGCAGCCATTCCTTTGATTGAGGTGTAATGGGGCGTGATGTGATGTATAGTTTCTGCAGAAGCGCGAAGGAAGTCTCAGCTTTGCCCAGATATAGTGTGTGGTGTCTGATTTTATGGGAACTGGAGTTTAGAGTGTTCTCAAGAGTTTTGTCATCATGCTGATTCAACTAGACCCAAGCTTTTCTGACTTTTTAAACAATTTAAAGCAAGTTACTTTAAATGTGTGTTGCAGCCAGATCTGTTTTTGAAATCAAAGCTGTGAGGTTGTTGTATTTGTATAAAACAAAAAATCTTTCAGAGCTTGGAAATGTTAAGTAATATTAAATTGTACATACTTATGCTGTAGACATTTTTACTTTCAGTTTCTGTTTTGATCAGTTACGTTTCACATAGCTATTGTTTTTTTAAAATTTTAAAGCCAGGAAAGGCAGATGTTTTCTTTGTACTAGATGGCTTGAGAAGCTGCATTTCTTGTCAAGTATATGTTGAACCTGTCAAAAGTTTTCAGTTAGAACTACCACTTTAAGAAAAAAATCCTTTTACTGACTCATAGAAGATGTATGTGAGGTTTTAAAACTGACTCCTTAAAAAAAAAAACAAAAAAAAAACCGGACTCCTTTTCCTACTGTCCTATAAAATAACTTTGTTAGTCAATATTTAGCTTCCAGAGCATTGAAAAGAATCATCTTTGGGTGATATAATTTTGAGTAAGGGGTGTGTATGATGGAAATTGTTATTCTTATCAGAAAGCCTTTATTAAGGTTTTTGTGATCATTTACTTAACATCTTTATTAACTGCTTTGTGTTACTCATTTTTGTATCTACCTAAAGAATGCCTAAAACAGTCCTTTTTTATTCACTTAGCTGAGGTACTTGAATGCTTGTCATATGGCAGTGAACAATATCATGATCCTTTTTCTCATATGGGAGACTGTCCTTTAAAGAACTATTTACAAAAGTAACTATAGTATAATTCAGAAATGTGTTCATGTCATTAGAGAAGCTCAAATCAACACTATGGGAGTTTGACGAGAGAGATTGCATTCAATATTAGGGTATTATGGAAAACTTCAAAAGGAGCTGATATTTAAACTGAGCCTTAGGAACTTCCCTGGTGGTTCAGTGGCTAAGACTCCATGCTTCCAATGCAGGGGGCCCGGGTTCGATCCCTGGTCAGGGAACTAGATCCCACATGCATGCCGCAACTAAGAGCCCACATTCGGCAATGAAGATCCCACTTGCTGCAAATAAGACCAAGCACAGCCTAAATAAATTTTTAAAAACATAAATAAACTGAGTCTTAGATGTAAGGTTTTAATAAATATGGAGAGTGAGAGTGAATAGTTTTGAGGCAGAGAATATAGGATGAACAAAGGAGGGGCAGTGGGAAAGCATACATAGTGTTTGTGAAAATTCTAGTCTACTGGCACATATGATACACATATGGGAATGGGGGGAGATCTGGGAAAACACTATGGTGCTAGATACTGAATGGTTTTTAATATGAGGTTGAGAAGTTTGGGTCTTATTTTGTAGGCATCTGTGTGGCATAAATTATAATTTTAAGAAGTTACATAATCATAATTGTGTTGTATACAGATTAATTGACTGGATTAGAGGAAAGAGAATCAGTACCAGTTAGAAGGCTATTAAAATACTTAGTTGAAAGGTAATGAGGGCATTGAGAATGGAAGGGAGTGTAGAGTTACTGTGTGGGGGTCATGGGGGGAACTGATTTGAATTGATATGACTTGGCATATTGTTAATTATGGGAAAAGGGGAGGAGTGAGTCAGATCGTTTAGAACTTTATAGTTTGGGGAACTGGGAGATGCAAGGTGTTTTAAAGTAAAAATGAAATAGGAATGGCAGGAGATGTAGCTGATTTTGCAAGGGTGACTGTATATTTCAGACTGGAAAATGTCAAGTGTTTGGCACTAATGGGATATCCAAATGGAAATGCTCAGGAGGCTTTCAGATTAATCAAGAAAGAGGTCAAACTGGTAATAGAGATTTGGAAGTAGTTAGTGCTTGACATGAATGAAATAACCCAGAGAAAGTTTGAAAACAGGGCCAAGAGCAGAGCCCACATTAGGAAAGACTTAGTAATACCTCAACAGGATGAAGTTCCTGAATTAGGGTGAAAATACTGTATTCGTATTCACATAGTACTTTACACTTTACAAAGTGCTTTCATAATCTGTGCAATTCAATACCAATTGTATTATGACAGAGGCAGGATAGATTTTTTTTTTTTTTCATTTGAGCAAATTAAAGTTAGTAAGTGGCAGAACTAGAATTTAATCCCAGGTCTTCTGCCCTCGGACTTTCCTCTCAGTGATTTTTAAAAGCTGTTTCTTAGAGTCCTAAATTTCCTTTTAAATGACATTAGGGATAGTACCTCTGGGGAAAATGGGAGGCTGGAATGGTGAGATTCTCTTTTGACTCCTGATAGTTGAAAGCTTGGTCTTAGATTGCCTAAATTCTCATTCCAGTTCTGCCTCTTATATGCTGAGTGACTTTGGGCAAATTAGTCAACCTCTTTGTGTCTCAACTTCCTCATCTCTAAAATCGTATCGCTTTAGAATACTATTTCATGGGATTGTTTTGAGAATTAAGTGTGTTGTCATTTAAAGGTTTGCAACAGTGCCAGGCATATAGTACATATTCAGTAAATGTCAACTTGTATTATTATCTGTTTTATATTTGGGATATATATATATATATATAAAATATTTCTTTTTTTTAAAAAAGAGGTTTTGATAAAACAAATTTGAAAACACTGCTCTATATCCTCTTACACGTTATAAACTCCAGACTCCATAAACCAAGGAGCACAACTATTTTCATTCATTTGTTCAAATATTCTTAAAGTGTCCATTGTGTGTGGAAAGCATTTATAGCTAAGACCATGATGCCTCTTCTCCAAAGGGATTTCTAACAGATGAGCAAGGAAAGGTTGGGAATTGTTTAAGGGAGAAGAGCAGTCTGGCATGTATAATGTATTGAGTAAATTAACTAGGTTAGGCTTTAGGAACTGCAACAGATCTCAGTCTGTTGTTAAGATAACAATACTAATTCATACAAATAAATAGAGAAATGTCCCTGTGGCTGACTTTTACTAAAAAGTAAGTATTAACATCAAATTCACGTAATGGGAAGAGGATAAGGATAAATGCACATTTTCTTAGGAATTGCCTGATAGTTTGGGGGCATGAATTTACCAGAGGGATTCCAAATTGATTCAAGATTGAGGCAGAAATTCACCTGCTTTCATTTGATCAGTTTGAAGATACTATGGGAGTGGGGCAGAGGTGTTCTATGTATAGGTTCCATTCTCTTGAAAAACTGTTAATGTACCAAAAAACAGCTACGGATTGTTGTGGGTAAAGGAGCATAAAGACAGTGTGCACATCTTGTAGCCATCTGAGCTAGATGTCAAGGAACTTGACTTTAGTGTCTCTATGCTTATTTTTTCTGACAATTTTAATACCTTTTTCTTTTTTTTTTTTAATTATAGGGGTGTGAATACTTTTTCTCCTGAAGGAAGATTATTTCAAGTGGAATATGCCATTGAAGCTATCAAGGTATAGTATCAAGTGGGGTAGTTTTTGAAATTTCATGGCAACTTAGTACTTTGCTGGCAGAACATTTGGAGTAAATGTGTTTTAGCTATTCCTTTAGAAAATGTTCTTTATCTCCCTTTAATCAACCACAGTTACCCTTCTTTTTAATTTTATTTTTTTATTGAAGTATGGTTGATTTACAGTGTTGGGCACAATTAACCATTTGTATAACAATTTCAATCCCATTCCTAACAACTACTTTGGAACTTTTTAAACAAATAACTGCTTCATAGTTATGTAAGTAGCTTTTTCTTAGTGGGGTTGGAAGGACATGTTTGTGTTTATAATCTTCTTGGCTATAAAGAAAGGGGTCTAGAATTCCTGAGTTAGCACCTGGGAGATATTTTATCATCTTGAACAAATCATTTAACTGATCACCTGTATTCTTGTTGGTAAATTTGTCAATTTGTACTAGACATTTTTGGGTCTGAATAAGAGATGTGTCCTGTAATCTAACAACAAAATCGAATAGTTCAAACCATATTCAAAAAATTAGTTAGAAAGTAAGCTATTTATACTAAAGTTAGTTATGTGGGATCTTCTATTTGTTGGATTATGGATAATCTAAATTCTGCTTTAGATCTAAATTAGGTCGTTTAGGATAAGGTCCAGGCATCAGTATTTTTAAGGACTACCTCAGTGATTCTTAGTGTCTAGCAAGGGTTGAGAATCACTGATCTAGTCCAACTCTTCACTCTGTTTCAATCACCTCTGCATCGCCAAACAGCTTCTGTTTTTATAGATCTAGTGACAGAATATTTTCTCACTAGATAGCTCATTCTGTTTGGAAATCGTTCATAATGGTTTAGAAATTTATCCTTATATTGAATTGAAAGTCTAGCTTCCTGAAGTTTCCTTCAGTTGGCCCTAGTTTTGCCCTTGAACCATACAGGATGTTTAAACCTCTTCCATAAGGCAATTCCTCACATATTTGAAGAGAACTATTGTGTTTCCCTCTAAGTTACCTCTTCTAGAAAGAGTGTATTGGGGGAAATAGTTGTATGAGAATCTGGAAAGGGCAAAGAAGATTCTTAGTTGAAGACATAGAAGTGAAGGTGGAAGCATTGTAGTAGATAGTGGGCAGAAAACGATGGGCCAGCTACAAAAAGTGCCTGTTTTCTATTTGTAATCATGTGTGCCCTATATTTAAACCATATGTTACTATGAAGTCTGAGATTATCACAATTCCAAGCTGTAGCATTTATTTTGAGCCTCAGCTAAGGTAATAGTTCTATACAGATGTGCAAGCGAAGAGTAATTCTCAGTTTTTTTGGTTCTCCTTAAGCCCGTTAGTGCTAGTAAATTCCACGTTGCTTAGAGATAACGAGATAGTATCTGATCTCTGTAGCCCTAGTTTGAGCTAGGATGGAGTAGTGCCATTAATGTATGCTGCTTAACCTGTGTAAAAATTCATACTCCTAGGTGTTGAAACAACCTTGCTGTCTTGGCAACTTAGCCAATGTGAAAGCAATTTGATAACTCTAAGGATTTAGTAGTATGAAAGGAGCTGGAGAAATGACTGAAAATGGCTGACAAATAGAAATTATCACGTAGAGGTGCTGTATGGATGGCATGGGTGAGATATAGCCAGCAGAGGTGGGGGCAGAGTGCCTTTTAGAGTTAGGTTTGGGGGAAGAAATGGAAATCTGTGACAGTGTCAAAATTATTGTATTATTCTGAGCATCTGGACATTGGTTACTATGCTAGTGAATTATATTAAATAAATAATACATAGTCAGTTCAAGTGTTCCCTTTCTTCCCTTCTCCGTCTCCCCAGTCCCAACCCAGGGTGGGGGTGGAGTTTAGTCAGAATCGTAATATTGAAATGTCTGGGTATAAATATAATGTACAAGAGAAAATTATCTTGATTTTGATATATTTTGTAAAATAGCCTGTTTCAAAATATTGACCCTTTTTTGGAGTAGAAGCATAGAAATTATATTTTTTAATTAATTGATTGATTGGTTGATTTTTGACTGCATTGGGTCTTCGTTGCTGCGTGCGGGCTTTCTCTAGTTGCGGCGAGTGGGGGCTACTCTTCGTTGTGGTGCTCAGTCTCTAGGTGCACGGGTTTCAGTAGTTGTGGCACGTGGGCTCAGTAGTTGTGGCTCGCGGACTCTAGAGCGCAGGCTCAGTAGTTGTGGTGCACGGGCTTAGTTGCTCCGCGGCATGTGGAATCTTCCCAGACCAGGGCTCAAACCTGTGTCCCCTGCACTGACAGGCGGATTCTTAACTACTGCGCCTCCAGGGAAGTCCTAGAAAGCTATTTAAGTTGGAGGCCAAATTGAACAAGTTGAAAATTTTTTCTTGTGCTATGAGAACTTCCTCCACAAAATAATTACAGGGACTATTGACATTTTAGAATGGATAATTCTTTGTTGTGGGGGACAGACCTGTGCATTGTAGGCTGTTTAGCAACATCCCTGGCCTCTACCCATTAGATGCCAGTAGCACTCATTCCTCCAGTTGTGACAACCAGAAATGTCTCCAGACTTTGTCAATTGTCCCCTAGGGGGTAAAATGGCTCCCGGTTGAGAATAACTCTGCTAGATAAAATTTTAAGGTAGGCATGGGGACTTCCCTGGTGGCGCAGTGGTTAAGAATCTGCCTGCCAATGCAGGGGACACGGGTTCGAGCCCTGGTCCGGGAAGATCCCACATGCCGCAGAGCAACTAAGCCTGTGAGCCACAACTACTGAGCCTGCGCTCTAGAGCCTGCGAGTCACAAGTACTGAAGCCCACATGCCACAACTACTGAAGCCCATGCACCTAGAGCCCATGATCCATAGCAAGAGAAGCCACCACAATGAGAAGCCCACGCACTGCAACGAAGAATAGCCTCCGTTCGCCGCAACTAGAGAAAGCCTGTGCGCAGCAACGAAGACCCAATGCAGCAGTAAATAAATAAATAAATAAAAATTTACAAAGTAGGTATGAATTCTGTTCTGCTCTGTTCAGTTGGAGATTCAAGATCAATACACTATACACAAAACAATTAGAGGACAACTAAGTGCCAAATTAAATTCTCTGACAATGGTTTCTGACTTTATTTTACAGTTGACCCTTGAACAAGGCAAGGGTTAAGGACACCGACCCTCCAAGCAGTCTAAAATTGCCCTATAATCTATTGATATAGTTGGCCCTCCATATCTGTGGTTCCTCATTCACCCATTCAACCAACCACAGATCAGTACTGTTGTATTACTATTGAAAAAAAAAATCCACATGTAAGTGGACCTGCACAGTTCAAACTTGTATCGTTCAAGGGTCAACTGTATTTTTAAGGCATACGTGCATGTAGTTTTAGTCAGAAGGTAAAATAGTTTTATAAACCTTGTAACAAAAGCAGAAATCCCTGAGCCTGCCCCTCTTTATCTTCAGCTTCTCAGATGCAACATTTTAAAGTCTTTTAGCTAATTTTCTTGGCATTTACTTCCATATCTCTAAGATAGGAACACAGACTTACATTTTTTTCACCTAGGTATTATCCACAGACTTTTCATTATGAAGGATGACGACTTCTGCCCCCAGTGACACACAGATACACAGTTTCCTACTGGAGTAGAGATAGGGCAACCCTCTCAATGTATGTCATATCTATCGTAATTTTGTTAGATCATTAGTCAACATTTCTATTGGTAAGACTACGTAAATGCTTTTCATACCTGAGCTGTTTTTCTGTTTCTGCACAATAGTGTTTTCCTGGGAGTTTGTAATTCTCTTTAAAAATTTTGCCTAATTTAGTATGTAAATATCAATAATTCATCCCCAAGTTCTCTCCAAATTATGTATATCCTCTCAAAACACTCAGGCACATTAAGTATCCTGTAAAAGATTCTTAAAGAAATCTTTGAGCCTTTGACCAGCTCTAATCTGGACTGGTTCTCTGGGCCTGCTGCACAGCTGTATACTTAGGCTCTTCTATCATCATCATCATCCTAGGAACTCTCTTTAACTCCCTCTTGCGTTAGATCGCAAGTCATTTTCTTTTTTGATGTATTCCTTCAATTTGGTAGAACCCGTTCTCCAATGATTTCATAAGAAAGTTTTTTCAATTTCCAAGCTTTTTTGTTTTTTTTCCTTTTTCTTATTAGTGTCCTGTTCTTGTTTTATGGATGAAAATACCTTTTTCAAGGACTAAAAAAAATTTTTTTCTTTAGATTTCTTTTTCCCCTTGAACAAGCTAGATTCGTTAGAGATATATATTTTTAAACTGCAGATCTTGACCTATTAGTGGGCACTGAATCAATTTAGTAGGTCATGGGAGCATTTCTTTTTGACGTAGACTGGAGCAGTAGATCTCAGAATGCCTTGCTCATAGTATTGGTGAGTGTTTTCTTTTCTTCATGAAACTTTGTTTCTATTGTATTTATTTCTTTGTACCTGTTTGTGTATTTTGGTCATGATATAAAGTATATTTCTTAATGTAGATTTGGGTCAGAAAATTTGAAAACTACTGCTCTAGAGAAAACTGCCTCTTCTCATTTCATGCCTTGAAGGTGTTTCTGCCTGCTCACTTCTGAGAGCTGAGCAGGGAAAGAAGGCTGGGGTTCTTAACATTAAACTTGTCAATTTTTACTTAATTCCCCTGTTTTCCTGTAGTACTCTGCCTTCGATGGTGGCATCCCCCAATCTAGAGACCCTCTGTTTTACTCTCTCCAGAGTCTTCTACAGGAGTGGGAGTGGGGGGCCATCATCTAGCTTTACAACGTAGGGTAAGAGATCTGGAAATCTGTCTCTTAAGCAAACGTTGAACTAATTTTATAATTTTTAGCTGTTCTGTTTCTATTTCCAGAGGTCCTTGTTGCCACCATTCCCTTTTTGGGGGGTCCTATGATAGAAATCAGGTTGTTTCTTGACTTTCTTTACTACTGGCTTAGGATTTGGATTTCTCAGGTTTGCTAAGTAAGTAATCACTAACCCATCTTCTTTCTTTAAAATTTTGTGTCTGTGTCTTTGTCCACTCTTTGTCCTAGTGGATTTATCCAGTCCCCACTTAAGCCTTTTAATCTCCTGTTCTCAGGCTTGGAGAAGGAGTAGAGCTAATGTATGTATTCAGTCTACACCTTTACTTAGAAGTAAGAGTACTCATTTTTTACATAAAATTCTTTGACATTTTATCTCCTGTAGTTATGCATGTACCATTAAGAAAATATACAGTGAAAAGCAGATATATATATTTAATAACACTTCTAAATAAAGTCACAACTTTACACATTTGAAAAATAATACATATATGTAAAAGACATGATCATTCAGTCTGCATGCGTTTTAAGCATGTTATGCACAATGATTTATGAAATTCTTTGGAATACTTTGCAATAACAGACTCCAGGAATCTGATGCTCACACTGATAGTCATTGCTTTGTAGAACTAAGTAAATATAGTGATTTACTGTAAGTAAATATAGTGATTATTTAGAGGAGAGAGCACGTATAGTTATGGAAGCCTTTATGAATGATGGGTGGAATTTGGATAGGCAAAGGGAGGAGCGTATTCCAGGTGGGACAGCATGGGCAGAACAAGGGTAGCGGATAATATAGCATGAGAAAATGGATTTGGCTATACCTGAGGGATTTTGCTGGAGAATGATAAATAATAAAGTTGGAAGAGTAAAGTAGGATTAGGTTTTGAGGTCTCTGGAAGCTTTACTTGGATTTTATGTTACAGGCAGTATAGAGAGATATTAATTCTTTAGAGAAGGAGAAGTATAATGAAAATAGCATTTTATTGTATCAGTCAGGCCATAATATGAAAGATACATTGGGAGAGAGAGATTAAAGATAGGGAGACTAAGGAGGCTTTTGAAGTAATCTTGGCATATAAAAAAATAGCTAACATTTGTTGCTCATTTATTATGTGCAAGTTAACATTGTAAGCATTTTATATATGTGTGTTTACCCCTCTTGATGTGTAGGTATTGTTGTTATTATCCCCCTTTTGTAGATAAGGAAACTGAGACAAAGAGGGGTGGGTGACTAGGATGGTGACATGGAGATGGAGAGATGAAATCAAGCTATATTGTAGACTGCTAGTGACCTTGAAAGATATTTTTATGTTGTTGTTGGTGTTTCTTTATCTTTTCTTTCTTTCTTTTTTTTTTTTTTAAGTAAATTACTTTTCTGGAGTCACATAGATTTGAGGGATATCACCTTTTCAGATAGATCAAGGTAGCAGAAGTAAAAAGATACCAAGTCCAGAAAAAACATTAGAGTTGTATTACTTCTTGCCCTCTATGTTTAGAACTTTAGAATCTGCCCCTCTCCAAAAAACTGGCATTAGAGTTGATCATTTTCCGGACATTTTCAAGACCTTCTTGAACTTCCCCTTTAGAAGCACAAAATTCTGTAAATCAGTGCTCTTGCCATTGACAGGAATAGTACATTATTAGGGTGCTCCTTATTTTCTCTGTGTATTAGATATGGCTGATTGAAGCTTCTATCATGTGAAGATATACAGAGAGATTCCTGGTGAGTATGTGAGATTGTTCTTTGACTTCTATATGATAACCATAACCTGTTTCTCTTTAGCTTGGTTCTACAGCCATTGGGATCCAGACATCAGAGGGTGTGTGCCTAGCTGTGGAGAAGAGAATTACCTCTCCACTCATGGAGCCCAGCAGCATTGAGAAAATTGTAGAGATTGATGCTCACATAGGTAAGGAGTAGGAGAAGGCTGTTCTGTAGGATCTTGCCTGGGTTAATCAGTCTTCTTTGATGTTTCAAGGGAGGTTCATTAGGTGAGCATCTTATCCCTTGTTAGTTATCATTTTCCAGGTAGTAGGCCATTGTGCATAATATAGGTAGTAGGAAGCAGTTATAGGATTCACCTACTCCCAGACGTTCCTTTCTCCCTCAGATTTATACTTGGCAAATGTGATGGTTATTGAAATATGTGAAGGTTGAATCATAGGCCAGCTCCCTATGGTGGCTGGGTCCTCATCGATGCATAACATTAGGAGGCTACCTGGAGCAGAGGATTGTGTGGGAAGGTAGGGGTGTCCACTAAGCAAAGAGAAATTCTTAAAGATCTTCAGAGTGACCAAGGTGCAGAGAGTATAAGGATGATAGACTTTGACCCAGATCGGTACTCTTCCTCTGTTTTCAGATTTGTCATTTCAATCTATCTCCCCTCACCTTCCCTTCCTCCCTTTTTTGGGTCCCTGTTAAATTCCCCTGCCGTGGCTTCTGGCATCATTGTAGCATGATGAGTAGTTCTACTTATTTATAGCATGGCATTTTAGTTGACTGCCCACATTTACTTAACCTATCTAGTCATCTAATTACTGAAACATTGGTAAAATAATTAATTGCTTGAGGGCGTCAGAATCAAATGCCATAGTGACTCAGGGAGCTTGACATTATCTCTTTCATAGATATAGAAACTGAGATTTAGTCTTTTAAGATTAGAACATTTTATCTACTTTCTCTGAAGCCACCTACCTTTTGGACATAGGTCAGTGTCACTTCATTCAACAAATTGAGAACCTATTATGTGCCAGACTTTGTGCTAGACACCAGGGGCACACAAAGGAATGAGACATAGTCCCCGTGTGTTCCAGGAGCATACAGTTTAATAACAGAGGTAGATATGTAAATAAGTCAATGCAATTAAGTGAAGTAGGTATTAAGAAAGGCTGTAGTATATGCTTAGTAGGGGTACAACGGAGGAAACAATTAGTTTTCCCTGGGGCCAGTGGTAGTGAGGTTTTCAGAAAAGGATTCCATAAAGGTGATGCTTGAGCTGAACTGAATTCTAAAAGATAAGGAAGTGTTTACCAAGTGAATAAGTGTCTGGGTGTAGCAGGGGAGAGCTTTCTGGTCGGAGGGAATAGAAGAGCAAAGCTGTGGTGGTGTAAAATATAAAATACCCTGGCACACGCAGTTTGGCATGACTGGCAGGTGGAATGTGGCAAGAAATGAGTCTGGGATCAAACAGTGGAAGTCCTTTTTACCACACTAAAGAGCTTGAACTTGATCCTTTTGCATTGCCAAGGTTTTGAGCACTGAGGAAATATGATCAGATTAGGATTTGAGAAAGACCATTCTGATAGTAGTGTTGAAGGTACAGTGAAGGGGGCTGAGACTGGAGGCAGGGAGACCAGGTCAGAAATTTTTTTAATAGTCCAAATAAAGAGATGATGAAGGCTTAACCAAGGTGGTGGCCAGAAGACGGAGAGGTAAGGACTAATGCCAGACAGGCTAATCAGACAGCAATTGATAGAATTTGGGATTCAGTTGGTTGTGAGGGCCAGGGAAAAAGATGGAGCCTAGAAGGGAAATGAGTTGAGTCTGTGGTCTATCCAAGTAGATATATTAAGGGAGTCATTTGGCTTTATAGGTCTGAAATGTGGGAGTGAGACCCAGGCTGGAAATTTAGATTTGAGTCATGACGTGTAACGTCACAGCCATAATCTTGGCATCTTGGGCCATCTCTCATATAACTAGTTTGTGTTTGGTCAGAAAGTGAAAAGACTTGATTTTCTTCTAGGGTCTTCCATTGTAGCTCATAGTGAGATAGTTATTTTTTTTCCCTTGTTTTTCCTGTTGGACTGTTAGTGCTTGCTTAGTTTGAAAGTGCATCACGGGCTACCAAAGAGTGCTGAAGGAATGCTTGAGGATGTAACGTGTGGAAATTCATGTTTGAGTAGCTGCTCTTCTCTGTCTCCTACCTTAATAGCTGGACTTCTGTTTCATTATGAATGGTTTTTATTTGTTAGTGATATAATTATACTTGTGTTCAGTGTAGATAATTTCCCATCTAATCTCTTAGGTATATTGCTATGGGATTGCTGAATGGCTGCCATGGTTTCACTCCAGAATTTCAGTATTTCCTGAGTGGATTAAAGAGTTCTACAAGGATTTGGCTATCGGGTCACTGTTGCTTTTACATTGCAGGTTGTGCCATGAGTGGGCTAATTGCTGATGCTAAGACTTTAATTGATAAAGCCAGAGTGGAGACACAGGTAAAATTAGCATCATCTCTCCTTTTTACCATGATGCTTGTGTTCCTTGTTTAGTGATGATATAACTGCCTGGGCTGTACTGCAGGTATCTGTGTTAATATCAGATGTAGCTCTTGGGAGTGATTTTGGGTAGAATCCCTAGTTACAACTTTCTGAGGCTTGGAGTCTAGCCATCCAACCATTGCAGCTTTGAGGAAGCCCTGGTAAATAGTGCTGACAGTCTCTTGCTTCTTTTTGACTTGCCTTATATAAAGCAAGCATTGCACTGCATTCTGTTCCCTAATTGACTTTCTGTGGGAGCACCATAGCAAGAGGTAGAAATAGCTAAAGGAATTCTCACCCCAACTGCCTTTGCAGCTAGGCTTGCAAATGACAGCTCTCCTGTAGTGAGTAATGATATGTACCAGGTGATAAATGCTGGTTAGGAATACTGATTTTTTTTTTTTTAACTGAGCTCCTGCTGCCTACAGAGTAGTAGACTGGTAAGAAAAAAATATCTGATTGGTAAAAAATTTTTTTTGTGCTTATTTGCAGGTTTGCTGTCAGTACTTATGTAAGAATAAGTCATTTAATTTAAACTCCAACAGAATGATAAGATAGGGCCTTTGAGGGAAAGCGGCACTCAGCTATTAGCCTTCACTTTGTGAAAAGACTAGATTTGGTGCTCTGAAGGGTTAACTCTGTTTTTCAAGGGAGCAATCCTCTCCCTTGAAAAGTCGTCATTGCTTAGAGTCCTTTTGGTATAACTTTTATTTCCAGAGCTATTTCTCTTCCTCTCGTGCAGTCCCGAGCATTTGAGTTTAATGTTAAGGAAAACACACCAGAGCTTGAGCATTCAGTTTTTAACCACAGTTCAAAGGGATGTGTGTGGTGAGATGGTGGGCTACTTTTAATGCCATTCTTACGAAAGGTAGACCATGCTTTGCTCTTCTTTTAGAACCACTGGTTCACCTACAATGAGACCATGACAGTGGAGAGCGTGACTCAGGCTGTGTCAAATCTGGCTCTACAGTTTGGAGAAGAAGATGCAGATCCAGGTGCCATGGTGAGTTTGACGCTTGTGCAAAGCTTTCTTGCTGTCCTGTGGAACTGATGACATTTGTCCTCGGAACATGTCTTTCCTGTCTCTTCTCGCCCCCCTACTTCATAGCTATTTATCTTAATACCTCCTGCTTTTTGGTTCTAGTCTCGTCCCTTTGGAGTAGCACTGTTATTTGGAGGAGTTGATGAAAAAGGACCCCAGCTGTAAGTACCATTTGGCCATTTTTTTCCTGCTTCCTTTTTGGGAGAATTATTTTCATTTGGGATGGGACTGGTTGTTTAAATCAAGTGAGAAGATTATTGTAGAGTTGTAAAAATGAAGGGCTTCTAATTCTATAAAGTTCATTGATTCTGTGCTGCTTACACAAAAACAAATTTGGGGATTTTATGAAGAACTCCTCTACTGGAATCAGTGCTATTTCTGGAAAGAAATTAGAAGTAACTTTGTTGCTGTAGTCAAAATGTGTTTGAGCCTTGCTTTGGAATATTGATTTGATCCCTGTCCTCAAATAGTATTTAGATAGGCATACATAAGTATCATATTTATATATACTCTCTATATAAAGTATTCTTATACATACTTCTCTTCTAAATCCCTGAGGAAATTATTATTAGTTTTCTTAAACACTTTTTAAAAGATCTGGTTTCTCCAGCCATAGAACATCTTTTGGATTTGTGCCTCGGTATTTCCTGGCTGCAGGGCCAAGCATTTATATTTTTTAGTGAGACGTTTGTTACATAAAATGCCACCGTTCTTAAGCATTTTAATCCTCTTCTTTTTGGTGGTTTTGCAGGTTTCATATGGACCCATCTGGAACCTTTGTACAGTGTGATGCTCGAGCGATTGGCTCTGCCTCAGAGGGTGCCCAGAGCTCCTTGCAAGAAGTTTACCACAAGGTAATTAAGCATTCTCACGACTTCTATTATCTTTTTTTTAAATCATGGTATAATTTACATAAAATAAAATGCACAGACCTAAGAGTTCAGTTCTATGAGTTTTGACAATTGTATACACCCTTGTAACCAGCACTTAAAACAAAATATAGGGACTTCCCTGGTGGTCCAGCGGTTAAGACTCCACGGTCCCAATGTAGGGGGCCCCGGTTCGAGCTGTGGTCAGGGAACTAGATGCCACAGGCCGCAGCTAAAAGATACCGCATGCCACAACTAAGACCCGGCGCGGCCAAATAAATAAATAAATAATTTAAAATAGATACATATATATATAGCACACTTCCATCACCCTGCCCCAGAATGCTTGCCTCCTCTCCAGTCAGTCTCTTCCCCCGTTTCAGGCACATTTACCGTTGTAGATTAGTTTTGTCTGGTCTTTCTATGAATAGAATCATACAGTTTGTATTTTCATGTCTGCCTTTTTTTGTTCAACGTACTGTTTTTGAGATACGTTCGTATTTTTGCACATTTCAGTAGTTTCTTTTTATTGATGAGTGGTATGCCATGGTATAGATATACCACAATTTGTTTATCCTTTATCTTCACAGCTTTACTTAGCAGTTTATATTTCCTAGTCTGGCTCTCCAAGCAAGTGGGCATTTGGTACTTTTTATCTTTGTGGGATGGGAAGCCTTGGTTTGGGGTAACTCATTGTAGTGGCTGAAGGCTGCCCTACTTGTCATTCACGTGGTTCATACAGGGATGCCTGCTTAAATCAACTTCTAGTATTGCTTTTACGTGTGCAGGAAATTAGATACAAAATGGGGTAAGCAAAGAGCAGATTTTCTAAACCATTGGGCTACCTTCTAGATCATTTGGGAATTATTATTCACAGGATATCATCAATATTATCTTGCTTCTAAATCAAAAGACAATAACTAGAGAAGTCTAACTCTTTCCCCTTCTTCAAAGATCACTTAACATATTAAAGTTGGTAACTTTGTTCTGGTTCAAAATAAGACTTTTTTTTCTCTGAATAAAGGTACTCTACTTATTTACCATTTACCTGAATTCTGGAGATACTTGTAATGCACTGTACTTATTGAGATGTTTGATTTATTAATATTTGCTAAATCATTTCTTCAGGGAGATATAGGGGAAATCTTTGAAGGAAGGAGGGATTATGTACAATTAATGGCTACTCTTCTTGCCCTCTTTGTTTCAAGTCTATGACACTGAAAGAAGCCATCAAATCTTCACTCATAATCCTCAAACAAGTAATGGAGGAGAAGCTGAATGCAACTAACATAGAGGTATTTTTCTGTTTTATTCAGATATCATAGCTCTCATTGCTGAAGATCAAGATAGTAACATTTTTGTATGCTCAGTTCTCAAGAAGTTATTATCCTGTGAATAAGCAACTTTAGTAACGTGGTATGGCAGAAGCCAGAATTTGGTGGGTTAAAGAATAAAAGGGAGTGATGAAGTGGACAAAACAAGAATATGCTGCCTTCTCAAGAAGTAATTAATGTCAGCAGCAGGCAGCATTAAAGAAAAGGATTTTTGTCTTTTTAAGGATGGGGAAAGATTTGAAAATACTTTTATAGTCTGAGAAGCAAGTAGTGGATAGAAAAATGTTAAAAGAATTAAGGGCTTCCCTGGTGGCGCAGTGGTTGAGAGTCCGCCTGCCGATGCAGGGGACACGGGTTCGTGCCCTGGTCCAGGAGGATCCCACGTGCCGCGGAGCGGCTGGGCCCGTGAGCCATGGCTGCTGGGCCTGCGCGTCCGGAGCCTGTGCTCTGCGACAGGAGAGGCCACAGCAGTGAGAGGCCCGCGTACCACCAAAAAAAAAAAAAGAATTAAAAGTGGAAGTTAGATAGTGATGGAAAAGTTCTAGAAGAGAGAAGGCATGGTACAAATGAAGGAGTTGGTTTTGAAAAATAGAATTGATTCAGCATTATATTGAATACCCATTACATGCCAGGTACTATGTAGATGCCAGGGATACAGACACAGAAAATCCAGTTCCCATTAAGTAGTATAGAGGACATACAGATAATAACAGCTTGGGTTGATACTTCTGTAATAGCAATATGAATGGATTGACACAGGAACATATAACTTATACTGGGGCGTTAGGAAAGCTTACTGGAAGAGGTGAAGTTAGGAGAAGGGAAGAGAATGGTATTCCAGGAAGAGGGAACAGGACATGTAAAATAACGTGGTGCGTAAAAGGGACTCTGAGGGATTTATCTGAATGCTGGAGTGTGAGATGTATGTGAGATAGGGAGATGACACTGGAGAGACGTGGACCAGATTCTGAATGCCCTTATTTAGGATCCTAAGAGTAGACAGCAGGATGGGAGGTAATGATGAGTAAAGTTAAGGCAGGCTTGGAGGTGAACTGGGAGAGAGGTGTTATATTTCCCTGGTGATTGTTAGATCATCTGCTGAAGGTGGGTGAATGCAACAGTGAAATAAAAAGGAATGGAAACTATTTGGAAAAGTCATTATGGATAGGGAAAAGGGAAGACAGGGATGAGTAAAAGGATTGCTGGGTCACATTAAAATACGCTAGCTGAGGCTGAAATCACAAAACAAGTTGTTGTAAAAAGTCAGGATAGTGGTTACCCTTGGAGGCATGGTATGTATGTATATTATATTTTAATTAAATTTTTAGGGCTTCCCTGGTGGCGCAGTGGTTGGGAGTCCGCCTGCCGATGCAGGGGACACGGGTTCGTGCCCCGGTCTGGGAAGATCCCACATGCCGCGGAGCGGCTGGGTCCGTGAGCCATGGCCACTAGGCCTGCACATCCGGAGCCTGTGCTCCGCAACGGGAGCGGCCACAGCAGTGAGAGGCCTGCGTACCGCAGAAAGGAAAAAAAAAAAATTTTTAAAGGCCAACTGAAGCTGGAATCACAAATCAGTAATTAAACCAATCAGCACTTATCAGGATACTTTTCAGCTATACTCAGCATAGATTGAGAAAATGTATATTTAGATAAATCTCTGGCAAAGGATTGACTGGTTATGGGCAGAAGAATGGAGAGAGTACTGGAGAGTATTGTTTGTCAGTCTGTCACCAATAGAGCCCGGTTCCTTAGGCTGCAGTGAAAGGGGCAAAATTGGGCACCAGAACAAGGGGCTGGCCTAATGGTGGGAAGGTCTGAGAAGAGTTGGAGAGAGGTTGGGGCTGCGGGAGGGGTGTTTGGCTTGCTTCTTCAGCAGTCATGGGGAGAGGGGGTTATGGAATGGAAATGGAAAACTTACTTCATAAATAGTTGTTTTTTCACCTTCTCAGCAAAGATTTGAAAATGCTTCCCCTTCGTGCCAGTCTCTGAGATGATGAGGCGCAAAATATGCAACGATAGCCCATATTGACCCTTAGGAGGGATTTTGTCAGTTCCTTTTGTGCTTTGTTTTCTGTGGTACTGAATGAGATAGGGTCTTGGCATTTCCACTAAGACTATCTCCTTGCTACCTCAGAGTAATTCACATGTAGCTCTTTTGATCTCACAGTGAAGGTTCTAAGGCCTGCTTGGTTCAACTAAAACTTCAAAGATATTTTTTAGCTCATTCAGTTTCAGTGCAACTACAGTGTTGCTTTGAAGAGAGCATCAGGTGTGTGTCCCATCCATGCTCTATCATTAATCCTTGACTAGAGTTTTCTTCCCTTTAACACAGGGGCACTTCCACTTTTCCAAGCTCTAACTCATGGTTTCCAAACCTGGCTGTCCATCAGTCTTTGGCTGTCCATCAAAAATCTCTATTTTTGAAATCTCCTTGGGTGACTCTGATGCTCAGCCTAAGAAGGTCAGGCATTTGGGAGCCACTGCTCTAGAGCCCACCCTCCTCTATCTCTTTGAGGTCCCTGCTCCTCCAGTTGTCCCTTGCGTCACCAGCCTCTCCTCAACAGCTACTTCCCCTCAAAAAGGGAAAATTTCCAAGTTGCATCTTTCTTTAGAGAAACAAAAAAACAAAACCCACCTTTGTCAACCCCTCTCTCTACCTAGTATCCTTTTTTAAAAGATCAACTTCATTGAGGCATAATGTACATACTGTAGTGTGTGCCTGTTTTAAGTTTACAGTGCAGTGAATTTTGACAAAGGTATAACCCTCGTATCCGCAACCACAAAATACAGAACGTTTCTGTCGTCCCCAAAAGTTCCCTCATGCCCCTTTTTAGTCACTTCCTTCCCATTGATCTGCTTTTTGTCACTATAGATTTGTTTTGCATGTTCTAGAATTTCTTATAAATGGATCTTACAGTGTGTATTCTTTTTGTGTCACACTTCTTTCACTTAATAATTTTGAAATTCAGGAGTTTGTTACATTTTATTGCTATTCCATTCATCATATCTTTTAACCTTTAATTGCTAGATGATGAATCTGTATTCATTGTCTTCACTGCCTCGCCTCTCATTTATTTCTCAATCACTGCCTTGGTTTCTGTTATTATTTCCCTGAGACTGCCCCTTGCTAACATAACTCCTCTTTATCAGATTTCATGGTCATTTTTAAGACTTCTTATATGACCTTTTCTGAAGCAGACACCTCAAATTTTTGACAGTTGTAAAACTAAACTCATTTTTCCTGAAAACCATTTCCTCTTCCCTTATTTCTAATTCTGGTTGATGACACCTTCAGTGAACCTGTCATTCACAGCAGAAACCTGGAAGACTCTGACCTCCCTTTGCCTTCACCGATTTGTTTCTTTGCCTCCTTAAATAACTCTCATATCAGTGCCTCTTCTTCATGCCTATTCCTAGGGCCTTCTCTTGTTCAGGCCCTCATTTTTCTCCTGCCTTGTATGTTTTGAGATTTCCTAGCTAGTCTTCCTGCCTCTAGCCTTACCCTCCTCATTTCCATTCCATTTCCCCTGCCATTGTGCTACTGAAGTGGATTTTCTAAATTGCATATCTAATCTCAATTGTCCTCCACTTGTAAAAAGTCTTTTCTGACTCTTAACTGTCTGCAAGATAAATTCCAAACTTCTTTTCATGTCATAGTAATTCACTACTTCTTAAGGCATATGTTTAACCTGTTAGGTAGCTTGCTAATTTTACATGCAATTATCTTTTAATCCTCACAATAGCCTTATGAGATAGGTATTCCTACTTCCATTTTACAGAGGAGGAAACTGAGGCTTTGAGAAGGCAAGACCTTGCCCAAAGTAACAGTATTGGTAAATGGTGGGGTCACGGTTTGAAACCAGGTCTGATTTGGGGTCCTGTCCTTTTTTTTTTTTTGCGGTACGCAGGCCTCTCAACTGTTGTGGCCTCTCCCATTGCGGAGCACAGGCTCCGGGCTCGCAGGCTCAGCGGCCATGGCTCACGGGCCTAGCTGCTCCGTGGCATGTGGGATCTTCCCGGACCGGGGCACGAACCTGTGTCCCCTGCATCGGCAGGCGGACTCTCAACCACTGCACTACCAGGGAAGCCCGGTCCTGTACTTTTTAACACTTTAATACACTATCTCTGTATAAGCTCTGAACTCCTGCTACCTCTCCATTTCATCTCATCACATATGCAACTTCTGCTCTAGTCATTCGGAATTACTTTCAGTTTTGCAAATGCATCATCTTGTTTCGTGCATTTATGCATTTGCGTATTCAGTCTGCCCTCTGCTCCTTGACTGACCCATTCTTGTAGTGCTTTAAGATACAACTCAAAGATTGCTTCTCCTTGAAGCCTTCCTGGACTCCCCCTAGATTACTCCTTTGTGCCTTTATGTATGCTTGGCTCTGTTGTAACACTTACCTGACTTTAAAAGCATTTGGTGTCTAGAGCTCTTAGTAAATAAGACAGACTTTCTTCATGTTTGGATCTCTAGTGCCTTGTACAACTGTAACTAGTACACAGGTGCTTAGCAATTAATTATTGATCAAATCAATAAAAGAAAATATCTGTTTTACCTGCCTCACAGAGGTTTTTTGAAAGTAAAGTGAGGATTTCCCTGGTGGCGCAGTGGTTAAGAATCCTCCTGCCAATGCAGGGGACACAGGTTAGATCCCTGGTCCAGGAAGATCCTGCATGCCACGGAGCAACTAAGCCCGTGCGTCACAACTACTGGGCCTGTGCTCTAGAGCCCGCAAGCCACAACTACTGATCCTGAGTGCCATAACTACTGAAGCCCACACGCCTAGAGCCTGTGCTCCGCAGCAAGAGAAGCCACCGCAATGAGAAAGAAGCCCGTGCACTGCCATGAAGAGTAGTCCTCGCTCACCGCAACTAGAGAAAGCCCACGTGCAGCAAGGAAGACCCAACACAGCCAAAAATAGTAATAAATAAATAAATAAATGTATTTTTAAAAAAAGAAAGTAAAATGAGATAAATAGAAAAGTAGCTTTCATATAGATTATGTAAGTAAATGGCAAGGGGTTATTTTTACTCATCTAGTGATGGGTACCTTCCTGAAGGCAGTATTTGGTTTAAGTCCTATTAGTATTGATTTGCAGCCTGGTTCTATAGGACTGTTCTAATTCAGAGTTGCCCAGTTTCTGGTTTTTAGCCCCTGTAATGGTTTGGGAGGACTAGCCTGTGAGCCATGGGTGACTTGACAATAAACTCTATAGGCTCTCACTCTTCTCTGGTTTATTGACTTTGTATCTCTCTGTCCTCATGTCCTTAAGAAAAGCATTTATATATTTTAATTTCCTTGGAATAGAACTCATGGTCTATATGGACATTACTAAATTATTTAACATACATTTTACAAATATGTTTGGGACTCTTCTGATATTTCGTGTAATTGGATAGATCTTTTAGGAGAATCTAGTGGAGACTGCAGGCTTTGAGAGAACATTTTTTTTAGTCTGTCCCCAGACCAGATCTTCAGGTGTTTTAAGATGTGCAGTAGTAGTCTTCTTCTAAATTTTACCTGTAGTTGAGGCAGAGAATAATAAACATTATGTAACTGAGCTGTGCTAATTTTGGCAGTTTTCAAATTATACTAAATATCAATAGTGAATGTTACTCAAAAAATGCCCTATTATGTTTAATTTTAAAGTTAAAAAAAGGTAATATAAGGAAATGACATTTCAAACAAACACAAAAGCTAAAGGGAAAAGTGAAGTGGCACCTATTCCTCAGTATTACCCTGAAACATGGGACTATGTTGTCAGCAGAGATGATGGAAGACCTGGTGGTTTGGTTAAATTTGAAACTAACCATCTTCTGACCCTAGTCTTTTATTGCTTAAATACATTATAATCTGGACTGCTGGTTATTACTAATATCTTTAGTGGTAACTGATTTCCTATGGTCAGTGTTAATGAGATCTTTTCATCGCCAGTCCTTTTAAAAAAACAAAACAAATGTTTTTCTTGTTAAGTTACCATATGGGCAGTTTTAGAGAAAATAATACCCACCAATAATAGTTAATTATGTGGTGCTTATTACAATGTTCTAGACACTGTTCTAAGCACTTTACATGGATTGACACATTTAATCCTCACAACTACCCTATGAGTTAGGTGCTTTTATCCCCATTTTACTGATGGAAATTGAGGCACAGAGTGGGCAAGTATACCAAGGTCACATACACAAGTTCAACTTGCAAGTGTGTGAATATGCTTTTAATATATTTCTAAAGGAATCTTTAACAGAAAAAACTACTGACACCAATTTGCTGCTGCTTTTGTGATCCTTGTTGAAGTAACCTCAAGAAGTGACAGTGATGCCAGGCATTTGGTTAACTATTATGTGGTGGGTTAACCTCAAAATAGAAAATTTGGTCAAGAAGATTTTTATTTTGGAGTCAGACAGCTATTTTAGGAACTGCTGCTGGAAAGGATATCCCTGGGACAGCAGATCCCTTAGTTCCTAATGAACAGCTGTGTCACCAACAACTTCTCCTGACCGTGCTGGGGCTATAAGCAGGGTGATCGAGCCGAGCTTATTAAGCCTTCTCTGTTTTCTTTCCAGCTAGCCACAGTACAGCCTGGCCAGAATTTCCACATGTTCACAAAGGAAGAACTTGAAGAGGTTATCAAGGACATTTAAGGAAGCGTGATCCTCAGAATTTCTTGGGGACAGTTTCAGTTCTCCTAGTTGCCCTTAACTTTTATTTCCAGCTCCAATTCCTTGGAAAATCTCCAGTGTATGTGCATTTTTTTATGATGTCTGTACATAAAGGCAGTTCTGAAATAAAGAAAAATTTTGAATATTTGTTAATAGACTATTCTCTTCTAAAGCAGTCTTGTGTATACAATACTTGTGTTGTGGGCAGAAAGGATAGTGGTATTAACATCCCTATCCTATCAGTATCCTAAAATTGTTTTAGTGGCTCTGTACAACAGAATCAACTATATTATGAATTCCTTGGTGTTGACAGATGAACTCCCAGCTAGTCCAACTCCTCCTCATGTGTTATAGGTACTAATACCACTGTAAACTTCAGTTCTGTAGTTTTTCTTGAGTAAATAATTTTTTGCTGCTTTCCTTATATGAAGGAGATGCTACTAATTGACCATCAAAAGAACATGTTTTGAGGCCCTCCCCAAAACTGATGGGTTGGAATAAGCCAGCTACAATGTTGTACTATTTCTTGTGCCTTAAGGGACAATTTGGAATGAGATTTTCTTTTTTTTATGAAGTCAAGGACTATAAAAGCATCAAATTTATGATCTTGGCCTCACTGGCAATCAATTACAAATCAGTAAGAGAGAACTGGGTAATTCAGAAGTAGTTTACATTAGACTTTGGAATATACTATGAACTTCCCCCGTTAGAGCTGCCAGCATATGTCTGGTTGAGATGATTTAAAGAATCAATCTATTGGAGCCTCAAAAATGGCCATATGGACCCAGCAATCCCACTACTGGGCATATACCCTGAGAAAACCATAATTCAGAAAGAGACATGTACCACAATATTCATTGCAGCACTATTTACAATAGCCAGGACACAGAACCAACCTAAATGTCCATCAACAGATGAATGGATAAAGAAGATGTGGCACATATACACAATGGAATATTACTCAGCCATAAAAAGAAACGAAATTGAGTTATTTGTAGTGAGGTGGATGGACTTAGAGTCTGTCATACAGAGTGAAGTAAGTCAGAAAGAGAAAAACAAATACTGTATGCTAACGCATATATATGGAATCTAAAAAAAATGGTACTGATGAACCTAGTTGCAGGGCAGGAGTAAAGAGGTAGGCATAGAGAATGGACTTGATGACCTGGGGTGGGATGGCGAAGCTGGGGCAAAGTGAGAGTAGCATCGATATATATACACTACCGAATGTAAAATAGTTGGCTGGTGGGAAGCAGCAGCATAGCACAGCACAGATCAGCTCAGTGCTTTGTGATGACCTAGAGGGGTGGGGTAGGTAGGGAGGGTGGGAGGGCGGCTCAAGAGGGAGGGGATGTGGGGACATGTATGCATATGGCTGATTTGTTGTGCAACAGCAACTAACAGTATTGTGAAGCAATTATACTCCAATAAATATCTATTAAAAGGAATGGCCACATGAAGTAGATATTGTTACTTATACTTAACAGATGAAGAATGTAAGGCTGTGTGACCATGGACTCAGAAAATTAAGCTGTTGAGACTTGAACTCAGGTTTTAAATCATCAACTCTTGGTACAATGCCAGGCATGAGAAGCCTAGATACCTACTGAGTAATAGGGAAATCTCATTGAGATTTGAAATGTACTATCCACAACATGGCTAATCCACGTGTGAATAATGCAGAATTGATTGTGTATTGTCTTCATTAACATTTGTAGGAAGTTGTACTCTATGATTTCAAATTCTGATGATTTGAATAGGCTGAATTCATATTAAATTTATACCAAATTTCCAGCAAAAAACGTGCTTATATACATTTGGAAACTGCAATGATGGGAAACATTTGGGAAAACAGAATTTTGCTCTAGACACACACACATAAGGTAGGGAACTAAAGTTATATTGTCGCCAATGTTCTTGAGACTGTCCTAGTGATTTTAACCCTGTTATTAAATATAACGTGATCATGAGATTAGTTTCCCTCGTGTTCACCTCTTATCCTAATAGAAAATGCCATTGAAAAATCCTATCTCAACTAATATTTGTTCAGATTTAACAAATTTGAGTACCTATGTGCTATATGCCAAGTAATGTATTAGGCATTGGGGATAGAGCTGTGGTCTAGGTATGGTCTGTGCTCCCATGAAGCTTCTAGTGGGGAGAACTAGGCAATAAATACCCCATTTAACTCAATGTAGATTAATGCAGAAATGGACTAAACATGCTGCTTTAGGGCAAGGTGAAGTTGTGCCTCTGAATCATGTGTATTATGTAGGGAAAAAACATATACCAAGGAATAAAGTAGCTCTTAGCTTCAGCTTACACTGTACTGGTGAAACAAAAAATTTCATACCCTCTATAATTCCAATTATAGAATTCTTGAAAGAGATGGACTTTGGTTTTCTGTAGAGTTTTAAATTTTCCTACGAAGTTTCTTTTTGTGTCCATTTAAATAGAATCAGAAATAATCTTATTAGCAAAAGCAATGGTTTTGTGAAACGTAACTGCTTTCAATTCATCTTTCTGCCACAGAATTTATCTTGGAGAAATGTATGGTTTTTAGTAATAAGATAAATTTACATATTTTAGTTCTGCAAGTAAGGTAATATCTTAGGTGTGGTATTTCACAAAGGATATCTGACAGTGCAACTTTTGTATTTCGTGCCAGTGTCATTGACAAAAGCGAAATACTAAAATAATTCATTCACTCAAACATTTTCTCAGTTCCATATGCAAGGTACCATGTCCCCAGAAGCTGATACAGTTTGAAGAAGGAAACATATTCTGTAAACATACAATAATAACTAAAAGCAATATATTAAAAAATGAAGGTACAGGTAATTCCAACAATTTAAGAGTTTAAAAGTGTATTTAGTAATTTCTCCAGGAGATGGCACTGTTGAGTTGGCTTTTTTCTTTTCGGACAGTAAGACAATAGACCATTCATCTTTGTGTCACCCAAACAAAGAAATATTCCTGTATAGACCCTTTTCTCTCCCCGGCTAATCACATGCTACTGGAACTGACTGTCTTGTGATCTACTCCACAGTTGGCACAGATTAAAAAATAATCTCTTACAAAAATTATCTGACACATTGTAGTTAATGGAAAGGAACAAATTGTTCACCAGTTTTCATGGAGCTTTATGTCGTCAGTTCAGTAGCTGAGAACTTGGAATACTATTTTAGTGATTTTACCATCCTGCTCAGATGCCATTCAAAAATATTTTTCACTTGTCATGTCTTACTATGGTTGTTCTGGCAAAATGTAAATTTGTAAATTTTTGTTTGCAAATTAATGTGACTACAGGATTTTAATGTAAACCTTGGGTTCGGTGCACTGCACCATTTATTTTCCTCTACAATAAATATATTCTCATTCGGGTTTACCTGCAGTTAATAGTTAAAAGTAATTTTTTTAAAAGTAATTTTTAGTTGCTTTCTTTATTTGGGTGTAACGTGTTGTATACTTTGTGTCTTTCTATTTCTGAACAACTGAACAACTGGCATTCTGAAGAGATGGAGTCAATAAAGAGAACATCCAGAACTGGTTTTACCTGCACTGCATGTTCCAGAATAAAGTTATGGGTGTAGTTTCTGCGATAAAGGGAACAGCGTAGGGGTTTTGTTTTATTTATTGGAGGCGGGATGTTAATTTAGGGGATATTATATATCGAAAACCAAACTTGTGCAGTGCGCTCACTGCAGGGTTAAGGCACCCTGATAAATATGCATCTATGCAATGATCATGTCTAAAGTCGGCACTGAGCCAATTTTATAAAAGGGGGCAATTCTCTTGCCCCCTTTTACCTGCCCCTAATGCCTAAGCTACTTTCTAACTCCAGGAAAATCAATAAGCAACTTCTTCTTTGGCTTAACCCCCTGCATAAGAGGAAGGTGAGAGAGAAGAGACTTTCTCCAGGCTTGCGTGAGTCACGGATGTTCTGATGTGTGCCTCCATGAGACTTAGCCCACACAGTTCTCCTTCACCTTGTGTCAGCAAGGCGGCTGCTTCAGCAGACAATGGGCGCTGCAGCGTGCGGGGGTTAAAAACCAGAAGCACCGGTTCATGACGGAGACCCGTTTTCCAGCTGAGCAAACTCAGGGTTTCCCCGAGGAGATTTTCCAGGCGCTGCCACAACCCAAGGAATTTTACGGGTGTCTCTGGGGGAGAAGAGGGGACCAACCCAGCCCCAACTTGAGGGTGCCAGAGGGAGCAACGAGGGGTCGGGTCGCCACGAAGCGGGGGCGTTCTTGTGAAGGAGGGAAGCTCCTACGCTAACTCTAGAAGCCCGGCCTTGGATACGCCGGCGAGAGGGGGATGACCTCAGCCGTCTCTGCCACGTTCCAGCCAATCAGTCCTGCAACTTGGCATCCTAATCCAGGACCCCCGAAGCCGGAGGCGACGCAAGCCAATGAGCAGTGGGCCGGGGAAGAAGGACAGGCGGCCAGCCTATGGGGGCGGAGAGGCCCGGCTGCGCGTATCCAAGGAACGCCGGGCTCGGGCTCGGGGGTGTGGCGCGGCGCCGGCGGGGGTGGGCGGGCGCGCCGGGCGGCAGGTGTCGGCAGCGTAGGCAGTCGGCGGCGATGGAGCGGCTCCGGGGAGCTGCTGGCGACCTCTCGCGCTGGTCCCACAGTCTCAGCCTCCTCCTCCTCCTCCAGCTGCTGCCGCCGGCGACCCTCGGCCAGGACCGGCTGGACGCGCCGCCACCGCCCGCTGCGCCGCTGTCGCGCTGGTCCGGCCCCGTCGGGGTGAGCTGGGGGCTGCGCGCGGCCGCGCCTGGGGGCCCGGCTCCCCGCGGCGGCCGTTGGCGCCGCAGCGCGCTCGACGAGGATGAGGACTGCGGCGGGGTCCGGGACTTCGTCGGCAGGCTGGCCAACAACACGCACCAGGTGAGCGGGCGCCGGGCCCGGGCACCGCCCGGACTACGAGGTGCCACCCGCGGGCCCCTGGGCCCGCGCACCCGGCTCCTCTTTCTCTGTCCGCGCGCCTCGCGTCCCAGCGGAGGAGACCCCGGCCGCTCGCCCGCCGCGCGGCGCCCGCGCCACCTGGGCCGCAGCCCCGAAACTACGGCGGGCGGGCGGGCCGAGTCGGGCCCGGAGAGCGGTCCCCGGACGCCGCAGCCCGGGCAGCTGTGTTTCGTCACAAGGGAAGCCGGCTTAGACTTTCACGCATTCTTTTTTTTTTTTTTAAGTTGTCAGAATCTCTCGAGCGTTGTTGTTTTCCGTCTGTATAAATAATTCGGATCCAGCAACGCTATACCCCAACAGGAAGCTGGAGGAGTGGTTGGAGAAGTTGGAGCTAAACAGAAACAAACGTGTGTCCTCGCGGGGTCAGTACTTTCAGGGTGGGTAGGCGGGTGTTCAGAAATCCCAAAGCAATGATTAGGTTCCTGTGTGTGTTTTAATAGTTAAAGGAACAAGCTTGGCAATGGGGTGACAGCGTATATGTGATCTCTCTTACTCCTTCAACTTGACCTTCTATCATGGCATTGGACTCTGACCAGGATGTCTAGATCCTGTTGTAACAAGGTTTGCAATGGGTAAGAAACACATTGCAGATACTCTGCTTTGAGCTAGGTCCTAGTCGGACACTTTAAAAATTGTGGCAGTTCTGTTTCTGGGGACAAGCAACCCAACCTCTGCACACTACTGTGTTGACAAAGCCAGTTGTTGGCAATGTCCTGGCTACTTGCTCTAGATCAGCTCGGGCATCTTCTTCGTGTTTTTTCTAGAACTGCCGGTTTAATTGTTGCATAATGTATTTTCAATTTAATGCATTTTCTCTCTTATATCTCTTCCTCATTCAAAGAGAGTTGCACATGGGGACAGAGGTGAGGGGCTAACTGCACTTGTCCTCGTTGAACCACATTCTGTATCAGCCGAATCTCAGTCTCCCCTTGATCTTTCTCCCTCTGCCTGGACTCTACTTGTTACCTGTGCAGAATTCTCTGATCTGGGGACCCAGGGCAATTGCAGTTAAAGCATAAGCAGTCAGGGAGAACTCTCGCTAAACGCAGTCCAAGCAGCAGCTGCCTAAAGGTGGCCAAGCTAGTGCTGACGTGTGGGATGGGTTGGGTGCAGATAGGGCAGAATGAGAACTGGGAAGTCTTCACGTTTGATGAGGGGGAAAAAATGTGTAGACGTCCATCTCACGGTGGAGAGTTGAGAAAGGCTTTACAACACCAGTGCCTAATTTATAACAGGAGCACTTCCTTCCTTGAGCCAGCCAGACACAGCATTCTTACTCCATATTTGGATTCTTCTCTTGCTGATTGACCTACCTTTAGGACCTGGGGCTACTGGATTTATTCCTTTAGTCAGAATCTTCCCTGGTTGGTTTGAATTTATATGTCATTTGCAATATATTGATTTCTAAAGCAAGAGGTTGAAAAAACTGGCTCAGGGGGTTCTTAGGCCAGATCTACTCAAGAGCAGATCTGAAACCTCATTCTTTGAAGTCCACATGTTAATAAAAAAATCTTCCCTCTTTTTCTTTCATTTTATTTAGTTATTGTTTCCAGTGACTTTTTAAATTTATTTTTTTGTCTTCTTTCATTGACCTCATTTAAACGAACTGTTTTTGCATTTCTTAATCATCCATGGTTTCTTCAGAGATCCCATCCTTTTTGTAGCATGTGTATGTGGTAAAAGTGGAACCACTGTTAATAATCTTCACCTTAGAAATGGTTGAATAAAGCAGTTCTTAGTGGTGCACCCCCTTAACCAAGAACTGTTATCTAGTGGTCTGTTCTGCTTTTCAATTCTGTAGTTTTAGAAGTCATAATAAATCATCCTGACCTTTGCTGAAGAGATCTGGTGTTGGGGGAGCCTTTATAAATAGTGTGAAATAAAAGTATAGGCATAACAGAACAACTTTTTATTAGAAATATTGTATACTTTTGTACAGCTGGGAAAGTGCCATTTAGAGTAGTTTTTCATAAGATGACAGGATTCAATGCCCAAGAAAAATGAAAAGTTCGTTGTTCTCTTATTTGTTATAACTTGCTGTTCATGTCAAGCCACATTGCTTCATGTAGTCAGTGTACATGAATGTCCTCCAAAGGTCCAAGATGTGCTAGATACTGGGGGTGCCAAGATACAAAGAAGAGATCATTCAGACTGGAGAACGAAAAGCCTCAGAAAGTTTTAGCGAATCTCCTAGACCTGTTTCTATGGCTTATTTGGCTTTGTGAGAATAGGTTGGTGTTTAACTAATCTTCTTAAGAAAGCAAAGTAGAACTAAAGCGTGATAGTGCTTTTATAGTCTTCTGGTTTTAGGAGACCTTTGCCCTAATGACCTATATAACTCAGTCTTCTCACTCATGAAATCCAGCAAATATGTGTGTGTGTGTATTTATAAATGATTTTTTCTTAGACTAATGAATAACCTTCCTTTTGCCTTTAACCCCAAACTCTTTTCATGCCACACTGTTAACTGATTCTTTCCTTTAAGTGCTTGGAATGTTCATGACATGTATAACCTTTGTGCATGAGAGAAGTTGAGCAAGCCTAGAGTTTATTAATGTTGGTTGCTAAGTTGGATTGCTTCCAAACATTCCTCCTATAAGCACCCCTTTGAGGTTAGGCATGAAGCTCCGTCTTAAAGAAACAGATGAAATGCCTTGGTCAGAGTTATGGTGGTGGCTGACATAACTTCCTTACTTCTCATTCCTGAGTTCAGACTATTTGACAATTTCCTTAAAACTTTTAAAACTTACGATTAGTAAAGCCAGGAATGTTGTTCATTCTCTGTCCTCCTTCTGTTCCTGTCATTAACTACTTCTTTACACATAACTTCCCAACATCAAAGCATCTGGTTTCTTATATAAACAGGCCCTGTAGTGAGGTTGTGTTGTATGGGGTGTCAGCTCTGAGAAGAATGCGTGTATTTGTTTGCTGGTGCTGGCAGGGCTGAGTCCAGGCTGACAGGACTGAATGTGCCTGTTGGAGGCTTCAGGGAGCTGCCGCTCTTAGCCTGTTGTGGATCTTTGTCACACCCGGAAATCTGAAGGTCAGTGCATTTAACTGCCCCAGAACTTTCTAACTGCCTCATTTATCCCAGTACCCACCCTCTCTTCATACTGCCTTCCCTGCCACTCCCACCGTCACCCTCTAGTTAATCTTTCTTGAGTCCTGTTTCATCCATTTGTGCCGGGGTCAAGGAATAGGAATTCTGTAGGATCTCCTTCCTGGTCCTGGTTGAGCAGAATGAGCAAAATCCTCATGAGGACTCTGCGCCCATACAGTATATTCATCAGACTTTTAACCCCTACGGGATGTTAAAATGAATTCTGTATTGGGGATTTCAGTTAGAAGTATCAGCAAAGTTGATGAAGTATATTTATCTGGGGAAAGGTTAGTTGTCATCTGAGGTTTGGTTGAGGTGAGGGTAGAGAGCTAGCCAGGTAGGACAAGTGGCTCAAAGGGAATGCAGGGAAACAATTAGGTAAGTTCTCTGCTGACTCAAATTTTTGGTTCTGTGCATAGTGATTTTTAAGTAGAAAATTAAAAATCACTATGATGAGTCTCCTGGTCAATTTCTAATGACTATTTTCTTTCTCTAATGATAATAGTAATAGGCTCCTTATCCTGCTGTTTTGATCTGATATTTTGTGTTAGGTTCACATAGGCTATTAGCTTCTTTTGCACTCTGCCAATTTCAAATCAACTCTTGCCAATAAACGTTGGGTTCTCAGTGGGTGACTGCAGAAACCATGCCCCCCAACTTTGTCCTAGTTGGCTTGTTACTCATGTGATCCTCACAGAAAGGGCAGTGCTTGAGGGCAGTGGCCAGATGCAGCTTTTCTAGCAGAGGGCTGTGTGGCAATGGCTCCAAAAAAAGATACTGCATTTGTAAATTTCTAAAAAAAATATTCAGTTACCTTTTTTTTTTTTTTTTTTTTTTTTTTGCGGTATGCGGGCCTCTCACTGTTGTGGCCTCTCCCGTTGCTGAGCACAGGCTCTGGACGCGCAGGCTCAGCGGCCATGGCTCACGGGCCCAGCCGCTCCGCAGCATGTGGGATCTTTCTGGACCGGGGCACGAACCCGTGTCCCCTGTATCGGCAGGCGGACTCCCAACCACTGCGCCACCAGGGAAGCCCTCAGTTACCTTTTTATCTTTTTCTAACTAGTGTTTCTGTTGCATCTTGTACTGTTCTATTTAAACGCTTGGTGAAAACTTGTTCTTTCCACTGTGTACATGGCCTCACTGATCTGTACGTAGGTGGTTTTGAGGGGTAATGGGGCTTGAGGAACAAACTGGTCAATTTCAGTCTGTTCTAGGCAGGGTTTTTTTTACTGACACTGTAATAGTGACTGCAGTCAAAGTTGGGTTAGTAATATGTGGCTTTGAGCTATCTGAGTTGAATGAATCTTCATGATAGACGCTTCATACGTCTTGGTTGTTAGGTGAATGCTGGACATGTGTTTTTTTGTTTTGTTTTGTTTGTTTTGTTTTTTAAGATTGGGGCTATTTTTTCCTTCTCTGTCCTCAACCCCAGTCTCAGGAAACCACAACAAAAACAAAATCTTCCATTCAGAGCCTGTGGTGTTTTCCTGAGAAAGTTTTCTGTGAATGTAATTTATTTTCTGTTTTGCATTTCAGTATCTGGCCCTCAACTCCTCATCTACAGCATGAGAAGTTTTGGACTAGATTTAAAATGTCTAAAGAACTCTGTGATTAATATGGAAGAAGAGGAGGCCAAAGGTTGTGATCACAAATGTTTACTGGTTGTTTCCAAGTTTAGAAGCAAATTGTGGCTGTTCCCTTTCCCAGTTGAACTTGAACATAGCCTGGATTTCACATCTGGGGGTAATTTGTTACCACCTCCAGAGCTTGCTTCAGTGAAATATGAGTGTTCTTAAAGATAACAGGAGTATTTCTTTTTTCATATAATTGCGAAAGACATTTGACTTTTTATTTTTGGGAAATACTTTATTGTTCCTTGTTGGCTGAAAAAAAATCTAATGCAAATCAAAGCTACTAGCTTGGATATTCCAAAAGCAAACCAAATAGATATCTAGCAGTAAATTTGTTTTTTCTTTTCCTTCCCTACAGCACTCTGCCAAAACTGGGGCTTTTATTTTTTCTTTTTGTCTTGGCTGCCTGTGTGCTTGAAAATAGATGGTCAGCTTCCCATTAAATACTCAGCCCTGTGCGAGTTAGACACTTACGTGTGATTAATTGGCTTGATTTATTTTCATTAGAAGAAAATGTATGTTTTTTTCCTTCTAGGGCTTATGAGTAGTATCTCTCTTATGTTTGCTTTTGTTAAGAGTTTTGCTCTTTTTTTTTCCTGTATGTTCTAAAAAACTAAGTTCTAATATTGTAGTTGAGCCTGTTTGCAAATCTGATTCAACAGTAAGATCACCCTGAAGTACCAAGAGAAATTGAACTGGGAAGGAAATTTTTAACTGACGTTAGTACTTCCCAGACAGGATAGTTCAGATCAAATGTTTATCTGGTACCTGCTCTTTGTCAAAGAGTTTCACATCATAAATATGCTATATGAAAAGTTCAAAAAAGACTTCTTAATACTCAGATTTGAATCCTGGCTCTGCTGTTTCATAGTTGTATGGTATGATCATAGACAATCACTTAACTTCTCTGACCTTTATTTATTATTTTTTTTAAAACTGGAGAATCAGTTTTAGGATTATTTGGAGGGTCAAGTGAGAAGTTTTATCAGAATGTTTTGTTAAATGTATTGTGCAGATATCTTTCACTCAAACACTTCTGGAGTTCTGGCCTGTACGTAAGAAAAGTTAAACATTAAAAACATCCGCATTGGGCTTCCCTGGTGGCGCAGTGGTTGAGAGTCTGCCTGCCGATGCAGCGGACACAGGTTTGTGCCCCGGTCCGGGAAGATCCCACATGCCGCGGAGCGGCTGGGCCCATGAGCCGTGGCCGTGAGCCTGCGCGTCCGGAGCCTGTGCTCCGCAACGGGAGAGGCCACAACAGTGAGAGGCCCGCGTACCGCAAAAAAAAAAAAAAAAAAATCCGCATTGATGTCATCTTAAGTATTTAGCTGTTCAGAGATGGCTTGCTGAGAGTTTGGAAGAGTTTTTGAAGAAGGCATGACCACTGCAGTGCAGTGGTCTGGGAAGGCCTCATGGATGAAGAGAGAATCAAAGTGTGGAGGGAATTCTTAGGGAGACCTGTAAAGGCATGGAGGTAGGGAAGTCCAAGACATGCTCAGGGGATGATCAATGGGGACTTTCTGTTGGGGAGAAGTAGTTGATGAGAAGTATGAAAGACTAAGGTTTCCAGGAAAACATATAGAGAAGTAAAAAAAGATAGCTCTTCCTGCCGATGCAGGGGACATGGGTTCATGCCCTGGTCCAGGAGGATCCCACATGCCGTGGAGCGGCTGGGCCCGTGGGCCATGGCCACTGAGCCTGCACGTCTGGAGCCTGTGCTCCGCAACGGGAGAGGCCACAGCAGTGAGAGGCCCGCATAAAAAAAAAGATAGCTCTTTGTGGGGGATGGGAAAAGAGGGGAGGTATGGGGAGGGAGTCTGCCATTAGGACTTACTGGAGAAAGTGTTTTAACAGGTAGTGGTTGACATGAGGCTAGAGCTGGATAAACCAGAGGTGGAAATGGGGAGCCAAGAAGAGTTATCCTTTTGGACGTTGACCGTTACTGTGCTCTGTCCAACAGGAGAGCAGAATAGAGGGCAGGGCCGACCATCTTTTATACTTGAAGTGCTCAAGGTTCCAAGAAACAATCCAGGACTCCTGGAACTTATTGAAGGAGGTTGTGAGCCCAGGCATGAGGAACCCAGGAGCTATAAGACAGTGAAGCCCGTGAACAGATTTTTCTGAACATTTGTGAACAAGGGTGAGATTGAACTCTTGCTGATAATGTGCTTAACAGTTTGAATCATAGATTGTTAAGCTGATTAACTGGTCAGATCTCTTACCAAGAAGGCTAAATGACTTGCTTACAGGCCAAGAGCTGGGCGTAGAACACTTATGTCCCAACATGGTGCTGCATTTGGAAGTGTTTCATAGAGATATTTTAAGTCAATGCATTTGCTTTAGGAATAAGGCAGGGTTATAGACCCCAGTTGTAAGTCATGTAGTTGTGAATTTCTCTCTGCTCCTTGAGGTCATAGTTCCCTCAACAGAGCTCAATTAGCCTTTCTAAGCCTCAGCTCCCCATCATGTAAAATATTATTATCATAAGGCTTCAAAGAGAGAATGTTTTGAAAACCTTGAATCCTACCACATATGTAGGATTTATGTCATTTCTATATTTTTTTAAATTTATTTTATTTATTTTTGGCTGCACTGGGACTTCGTTGCTGTGCGTGGGCTTTCTCTAGTTGCGGCGAACGGGGCCTACTCTTCGCTGCGGTGCGCGGGCTTCTCATTGCGGTGGCTTCTCTTGTTGCAGAGCACGGGCTCTAGGTGTGCGGGCTTCAGTAGTTGTGGCACATGGGCTCAGTAGTTGTGGCTCGCAGGCTTTAGAGCACAGGCTCAGTAGTTGTGGCGCATGGCTTAGTTGCTCTGCGGCATGTGGGATCTTCCCGGACCAGGGCTCGAACCCGTGTCCCCTGCATTGGCAGGCGGATCCTTAACCACTGCGCCACCAAGGAAGCCCCATGTCATTTCTTTATAAGCCTGTTGATTTATTACTGTGTCCATAGAGTCCAATTGTCAGCCAAATGAGCCTGATAAATACCAACTCCAGAGGAACATGTGCATAAAAGGAGACAGATGAGGCATAAATGTATTCGGTTTTATCACTTGGCAGGGTTGGGTGACAGGCTTGGGCGGAGGTGGCGAGAATGAGAGTGAGTCAAGATTGGCAGAAATGTAAGAAGCATATGTGTTCCTTTTTTTTTTGTTAACCTTCATGATTACATCAAAATTTTAACTGGTTAATATGAGTGATACTAACAAGTGGTATTAATTGGAGTTCTTTGAGGCCGTGGTTAGGAAGGAATGTGATCACAGGTTAGACCTGGATTCAAACTTCAGTGGTAACCAGGGACAGATGACCCTTAGTGAACCTTAGTTTTTTCATCTATAAAATGGATATACTAATATGTACCCCTTAGGGTCTTTGTGAAGATTAAATGAGACTGTGTAGAATTTGGTGTGTATTCATCCTTTATTGGATGTTTTTTATAATGATTATCTACACAAAGCTTCTAATGCATTACCAGTTAGATGCTCAGATATTTGTGTATGCACTTAAATTTTTTTTCCATAGCTGAAATATTCCAGGAGAATTAGTATGGGTACTCACAGGAACCAAATATGTATTAAGAATTATGTACTAGTTATGTGCTTGGACTTGGAGTTAAAAAAAATTGGGTATGGTAAGGGAGAGACCATCTATTCAAAGTATCTTTCTTGAAGCTATGGGAGATGGAAGAGAAAATAACCCCACCATCATCAGATACCTGGTCATCTGGTTATAATAGTTTCAAGTATATATAGTTATTTACTTATAGTGTTAAAGAACTTACAATTAAAAAAAATAAGGCTACTTGTAATTCAATAACTATTTCTCTTCTCATTCATTAAGCTTTAAATATGCGGTTTTAAGTTGACAGCTCTAAAATAGCACTTTGCCTGTTTCACCCTGATTCATTAACTGAGCAATCACTATTAGCTTTGTACTCTATTGACCTCTGTAACGTTTTAAGAAATATTAGTGAGATGTGATAGGTACTCCTCAAGAACTTAGCTTGAGAGCAGGGCAGACCAGAATGTTAATGGAATTCTTTTTTATAATGCGCATATACCTTTAAGGTAGTATCTCACTATTTCCTGGCCTACGTTAGCTCTGCTCTAGTTGAAGTTACCTTATCACCAGTCCCTTTAGCTTGCCATGTGCTCTGTTGCTTCTCCATTTTTGTTTTCATGGCATTCCTCCCGTCTGAATGCCTTTCTAGCTCTGCTTGTTTTTTTTCTGTTCTCGCCTACAACATTTAACAATGCCATGTAATCCAGCACTTTACTATAGTATTCTATTTTGTATTCACTTTCATTTATTCAATTGGTATTCTCCAGATTATAAACACCTTAAAGGTAGTACAAGCATGACCCCTTAACTTCACCCTTTTGCCTCACATAGTGCTGGAGAAAGTGTAGTCATTAAATGTATAGTCTGGAGTCAGACAGGAGCTTGAAACCTTGCTCTGCCACTTACCAGCTGTGTAACTTTGGGAGAATTATTTAACCTCTCTGACCCTCCTTCTTCATCTGTAAAGTAGCAATGGTGCTTTATATATCATGAGTGCTCAGTAAAGGTCAATATTATTATTATTCAAAACTTTTTATTGAGCACCTACTATGTGTTGGGCCTTGTACTGGGTACTGGAAACTGATTTGGAACGCAACAGACAAGATCCCTGCCTTTATGGACCAGTAGAGAAAATGGACATTAAACACATATGTAATTACAAATACAATAAGTACCAAGAAGGAAAAAAGCAACTACAGGAGAATAATTGACAGAGGTCCTTTTAGCCTGGGGCACTAGGAAGCGCTTGCTGAGAAAGTACTTAAACTGGTACTGGAAGTTGAATAGAATTTTTCCTGTAGGAGTGTCCCAGACAGAGAGAAAAGCATGTTCACAGGCCTGGGGCTAGAAGGAGCATGGTGCACCCAGAGGTCTGGAAGAAGGCCAGTGTGGCTGTAGCAGAGGGAGGCCAGGCTGGTCCCCACACCCAGTGGGGACTGGTGAGCTTTTATGGTCCAGTCAGCTGGCCACAGGCGCATATCCTTTCATCACTTTCTTTTCTTTGAAATGAGATTAAGATGTAAAAATTAAATGCCAACAGTTTGAAATTTAACTCATTTATTAGGCATGATGAGAAATGAATTATCCCATGAAGATGAGTTTTTCGAAAACTAAGCCTAGGGTAGACATTTAAGCCTACCCTTTTGAATGCCAAAGTTTGTTGTTTTTGTTATTTTTAATGGATATCTTTCTAAAATACATATGTCTCTGCCTTCTTTGTCAACAGTATGACCTTGGATCATTAAGGAGATTAAATTATGCTGTACCACGACTCACATCATTTTAAAGTGGTATGGCATTAATGCCCTCAAGGTCTGTTGAGATTTGTGGGGCTATTTTCTCCCATTTTGAATGGCCCAGATTTATAAGCTTAGTGCCATTGTCTGCCTGTTGAAGTTTACTCTTTTTTTCCTGCAGAAATGATAGTCCCCTTGCAATATCCTGTTCCTTCTTGCTGCTGTCCCTGTCTCTAGATACAGTGTCGCCCAAATTTAACTTCTGTAAGCTAAGAAATTTTACTTCTGTAAGATGCTTCTGTAAACTGAGAAAAAGATTTCTAATTTTAGGCAATCTAACAGGTTTAGCAGATTGATTTAGAGCGACGGTCTGCAGGTTTCTCTTAGTGGTCAGGTACATAGGGTTTTATTGCATGGACACTGTCATCAGAGGTCTCTCTCCCTTGCTTCCTTTCAGTGAATGTCCAGGTTGTTGAGGTTTCTAGATAATGGAGTTGCTGTTGCCCTTTCCTGTTGACACTAGAGTATTGTGGAGCAAGGGGCTGATTTTTTTTTTGTTTTTTTCCCAAATGAAGGCAGAGCAGTGGAAAAGCAAACTGAGGTGTGAAATTATTGATGAGTCATAGAATTTTAAAGCTTATAGGTACTGGAAATGCTGTCATTCCAGCTTCCTCGCCTTGGTGGTGAAGTTAGGTTTTACTGCCCAAGTTCACAGAGCTGTTGGCAGAGCCGGAAATGAAATTCACATTGACCAGGTATTAGCCCAGTGCTCTCCTCTGTTCCATCCTGCCTCACAGAAAACTCTGAATAATTGAATAGGTTTGCAAACTTGTATACTGTTTTATGTTTAGCCTTTTTATTTCTAAGGATAGTCTCTGGGAGGACTGGAACATTTGTGATCTTATTTTTGGCTCGTGTTTTATGGTCCTAGCAGTGCCTTATTTAACGGAACTGTATTCTGTTAAGGTTTCATTCCTGCCCGCAAGAGCTTCGCCCAGGTCTTGTCCCAAACCTCTCTTACACCATCACTGTGTCCTGTCTATCCCTGTGTTCCCTGTTTGGGGTTTGGAAGCCTAAATCTTAAATTCCCAGCCTTTATGGGATCACCAGTGCCTTGTTATTTCATCTGATTCTTATTATTCCAGTGAGTGAAGGAGCATAATTCAGTTTCACTCCTGAGGAAGTAGATTCCCAAGAGAGAAAATGATTTGTGCCCACTTTCCCAACCAGTTAGTTACTAGACCAGGCTTTAACACCCTTTTGCAGTTTTATTTTTCACAATGACAGGTTGTCTTCTGTAGGTTGAATATCTAGCATGTTTAGTCTTTATTCTTAGACTTCTGTTAAGAAGTGTGTTCATAGAGTATAAGCTCCCTGAGCACAGAGTATGTGTTATCACTGCTGTGTCTGCAGCGCCCCAAAGAGGGTCCGGCCCATGGTAGGCAAGCAGATGTATTTGTTGAAAGAAGGAACATGTGTGAAGGATGGCATCATTGAATTCACTCTCTGTTTACTTGCCAGAGAGGTTGCTCCTGATGGCCAGACTGTCGGGTCATCTGCAAGTGGCTTTTAAACTGGGGCGCGCCATGTGAAACTGATCCAGGCTCAGTTGTGCTGGTGTTAATTCTTTCAGTGTTTTACTTTTGACCAGGTGTGTAACTAAAGATAGGCAGAGGTTTCTCATTACCAGAATTTTTTTCCAAGCTACGGTGACTCTCGGGACCAACTTTAAGTTCTCCCAGCTATAGTAACAGTAATTTAATTAGACTTCTTGTTTGATTAGATGTGAAGACAAAGTTATTTCCATAAAGAATGTTGTGTTTTATGGCCTTTCTCTTTTCCAGATGGAACTAGGGATTAGCCAAATGACCACAGAAATGGACATTTTTGTTAATTCACGGTCTCTAAAATGTGTGGACCTCAGGCTTTAAATGGTGGGCATTTAAAATTTAAAATGTGTGGATGAGTATTGCATTATCCTGTCAAGATGGTTGTGTTTCAGAGAAGGTAGTACAAGCTGTCACCTACTTTCTAACGTAATGGGTCCCTGAAAACCAATTTGGTTATAAATGCCAGTCAGTGACTCCCTGCTGCCCAGAGCTCCCCTACCAGAGGTCAGTATATGGCTATCAGTGCCACCTGGAACACTAGAAATCACTATTCAACAGATGATGGGGTGGGGAGTAATTCAGTCACCATGGAAAAACTATAAAGAAGAAACACCACCATAAATTCTGCCACTTAGAGATGGTTGCTGTTAATATTTGGAAGAATGTTTTTAACCATAAACGCACACACACACGATTTTACATGCTATTCTGTAAACCTGCTTTTTACTCAACATGTTATGAATATCTTTCAATGTCAGTAAATACCTGAAACATTTTCATTAGCACCTGGTATATTGTTTCATTGCATAACATAACGCATTTAACAAAGCTTCAGTTCTTGTCTAGGATATACAGGTATAGTAATATGGGGTTGTTATGTGGATTAAATGATAATGTGTGTAAGATGTTTAACACAGTAGATGGCCTGCAGGATGCAGTAAACCTTCAGGTGTATAACCTATTTTGTAAAGATGTGTAGTTATCCCCTGATAATAAATTCCTGAGTGGGATTGCTTGGGTCATGTGGTGTGGACATTTTCAGTTCTGATTCACGTCACCAAATAGCTCTCCAGAAAAGTTATAGCAGTTTATATATTCCCACCCACAATGCACACAGGTGCTCTGGTGTCCACCCCTCACTGGATACATTTTGTCAAGCGCTTCCAACAGGTGGAAAATGTTATCACATTATTTTTCTTTGATTTTCTTTTGATTACTAGTGAGATTGAATAGCTTTTCAAACATTATTGGTCATTTCTGTGTCCTTTTGTGAATTACTTGTTTGTGTCCTTTGCCTATTTTCTTTTCTTTTAAATTTTATTTATTTTTGGCTGCGTTGGGTCTTAGTTGCTGCGCACAGGAGCTACGCTTCGTTGCAGCGCGCAGGCTTCTCATTGCGGTGGCTTCTCATGTTGTGAGCATGGGCTGTAGGTGCTGGCTTCAGTAGTTGCAGTACAAGGCTCAGTAGTTGCAGCACGCGGGCCCTAGAGCACGTAGTTGTGACACGTGGGCTCAGTAGTTGTGGCTCGCGGGCTCTAGAGCACAGGCTCAGTAGTTGTGGCGCACGGGCTTAGTTGCTCTGCGGAATGTGGGATCTTCCCGGACCAGGGCTCGGAGCCATGTCCCCTGCATTGGCAGGCGGATTCTTAACCACTGCGCCACCAGGGAAGTCCCTGCCTATTTTCTTTTGAGATCTTTGTCTTTTTCTTATTGATTTGAAAACTCTATATTAACCCTTTATTGTGTTGCAAATAATTTTTTACAGTTTTTTTTAACTTTATGTTCAGTATTTTGCCATTAATTTTTTTTTAATAGTCAAAGTAATTGCTATATTAAGGGTTCTGGGTTTTGTATCATTTTTTGTAATGGTCTTCTCATTTCTAAGATTATAAAAAGATTCACTCATACTTCTAGGATTTTTATGGTTTAACTTTCTGTATTTAAATCTTTGTCATATGTGGAATTTAATGTGGAGTCGGGGTAGGGGGGTAAGAAGGGAGTTAGGAATCCAGCTTTTTATTTTTCCCAAATAGCTGGTTTTTCCAAAACTCTTTTACCACTGATTTGAAATGCTTGCTTTATCATACACTAAAAGAAACTTTGTCCAGCCTTGGACTTTGTTTTGTTCCATTGATCTGTCTTATCTATTCCTGTGCCAGTGACTGTGCTAGGGGATTAATAAACCTCTCACTAGATGGGGCAAGTTTCATGCTCATCTGTTCCTGATAGAATCAAGCTGACACTTGACATAGCTAATCTTAAATTTCTTGGTTTCTGAGCTTTCTACAATAGGGTATGATTATGTAATCTGAATTACTGTATTTACTCTGTGGCCCCTCTAGATGCTGGTTTTGGATTGCTAATCACACAAACAGTATATTTACGCGGTTTCCCTTAATTTTGACCTGCTTCTAGATCCTGCATTTGACTGACTGCTTAGCAATATGTAGTGGCCAGATCGTGTTCTCTTTGTGCTAAATAATCTCTCTTAAGCATACTACATTGGAGCAGCACAACTATTGTTTACCAGAAATAAAACAGGCTTCAGCTCTCTGCCATCTCCTCCATTTCATTTGTCATGTATACAGCTAATACATAACATCTTTTTTGTAACAATGCTTGAAGTAGACACTTTACCTTCTATTGGCTGGACTCCTCAACTCCTAAATGTTTTATTTATATGTTTAGTATTTTAATATTGTAGGATATTCATTGGAAATATTGTGTTGGAGGTTTGGGGTTTTCTCTTCCTAAAGGGCTTATTCTGCCTTTCAGTTCTTTCTATCCAGAGTTTTGTCCTCTGCTCTTATTTCTTTTATTCATCTAACTTTGCCTTGATTAGAGCAGTTGAACCATAACTTATTAGTTGATTATGTTCAGCTGTATGTACCGTTGGAAACCTTCCTCATTTTTTTTTCTTTTTACAATTTGTTTTTATTTGTATCACACAGTACAACTATTCAAAAAACTTTATGCCATTCTGGGAAAGAAAAGGCTCCCTTAAATAGAAGGACCAAAGTGATAATGGGGAGAATAAAATAGGTTAATGCAGGAAAATGCAGTTTGGGATTCTTTATCTAATAATAGTATGATAGGCAGAAAGAGTTCCAAGTTTTACTTACAAAGGACCAAAACAAATGAAATCCTAGAAAAGAATATGGAGGCAGCCAACTAGCCAATTGACCATTACATAGGTAGAACATAACCCCCCTTCCATTTATCCCATCGCCAAGGAGTATCATTTGCTTTTGCTTAGGACCAGGAATGTGTACATTGTGATGCTCAGAAAGGCAGCAGAGAAGCACCATATATTTTCAATCCAGAATGAACACAACATACCGTGGAATCTTTTGGGTTTAGTTTCTCCCAAGAATAGATCTGACTCTTGTGGGGTAAAAGAAAGTAAGAACCAGGCTGCCCTGGGAAACCTTCCTTGTTTGAGTGAGTGATCCTGTGGCCTCGTCTCAGCTTTCTTTGGGTATTTCAAGAAGTACTTTTTCTTTTCACACACATTTCCTTTTCTCTATTTTTATTTTCCTTTTATTCCCACTATAACTGTGTTTATCCTGATCTTGAAATTCTTATTTAACAAGTACTTAATAGCATCTACCGTATACGTAGCACTTTACTAGTTGGTGAAGTTAATATATTTTATTTGTGTTACCCTTTGAACTTTTTCAAAATACTTGCCTATATCTTCGTGTTTGTTCTGCCTGCACAACTCCCTCTACCATACCTTGCTATTGCTCCCAACTGCTCCCACCTCTGTCAGCCCTGCTTAAATCTTAGTGGACAGACTTTTATTTCTTCATACTCAAATATTTGAATTTCTCTTCTGTGTAGTCTACTCCTGGCCGTTGCCTCTAAACACTTTGATGTGTTTATCAATTTTTGACTATATGGAATTGATGGTAACTACAGTGAAGGAGAGGAGTAAGGTCACTATTGTATGTGTGAATACCCAAGAACACATACTAGTGTTTAACAATGTTGTGGCTGGCATAGGAAGAAACCCTACTTAGCTAGTATTTACTGAAATGGTGGTAATCACGGTAGAGGGGAGATTACACACGGATCAATTTTGGTAGCAGGGGTTTGGGAATACACTTTTACGGAGATGGTCTTGGAGAACTTACTATCTATAAGACCTTGTGCTAGGCCTGACAGGAAATACCAGATCATACTGTTTGCCATCTAAGAATTCCTAACATGATTTGAGAGGTAGCCAAATATGTAAATAGTTATAGTACAAGCAACATCAATAAGTGCTGTGAGAATAATACCTAAGAAGAGGTTATTCAAGCTCTGATAATTAGGAACTAGAGTGGTTGGTTTTACATGGAAAAATGGGATTTCAGCTGTCTTTCAGATCTTTTGCATTGGTGTAGTCCCTCTCTTGTGGCTATCAAAAAGAAACACCCACAACGTGGGAATGTAAATTGGTGCAGCCACTATGGAAAACAGTATGGAGATTCCTCAGAAAACTAAAAATAGACTTTGCCATATGGTCCAGCAATCCCACTCCTGGACATACACAGACAAAACTATAATTCTGAAAGATACATGCACTCCTATGTTCATGGCGGTGCTATTTACAATAGCCAAGACATAAAAACAACCTAAATGTCCATCGACAGGTGAATAGATACAGATGTATGTACACAATGGAATATTACTCAGCCATAAAAAATAATGAAATACTGTAATGCCATTTGCAATGACATGGATGGACCTAGAGATTTTCATACTGAGAGAAGTAAGTCAGAAAGAGAAAGACAAATACCATACAATATTACTTATATGTGGAATCTAAAATAGGACACAAATGAACATAAGTACAAAACAAAAACAGACTCACAGATACAGAGAACAGACTTGTGGTTCCTGGTGGTGGGGTGTATGTGTGTGAGGGAAGGATTGGGATTTTGGGATTAGCAGATGCAAACTATTGTATATAAAACGGATAAACAACAGGGTTCTACTGTATAGTACGGGGAATTATATTCAACATCCTGTGATAAACCATAATGGAAAAGAATAGGTATATTGGGTTGGCCAAAAAGTTCATTTGGGTTTTTTCCATAAGATGTTAAGGAAAAACCCAAACTAACTTTTTGACCAACCCAGTATGTATAACTGAGTCACTTTGCTGTACAGCAGAAATTAAACACAACATTGTAAATCAACTATACTTCAATAAAATTAAAAAAAGAAAAGAAAAACCCACCATATAATGCTGAGGAGCAATGGATATGTTGAGAACAGAACCTTTCTTCTTTAAAACCTGCATTTTTTTTTTATATTTAAACATCTTTTTATTTTTTTTTCCTTTTTTTTTTTTTGTTAGTTTCAGCTTCACAACAAAATGAATCAGTTATATATATACATATGTTCCCATATCTCTTCCCGCTTGCGTCTCCCTCCCTCCCACCCTCCCTATCCCACCCCTCCAGGCGGTCACAAAGCACCGAGCTGATCTCCCTGTGCTATGCGGCTGCTTCCCACTAGCTATCTACCTTACGTTTGGTAGTGTATATATGTCCATGCCTCTTTATCGCTTTGTCACCGTTTACCCTTCCCCCTCCCCATATCCTCAAGTCCATTCTCTAGTAAGTCTGTGTCTTTATTCCTGTTTCACCCCTAGGTTTTTCATGACATTTTTTTTTCTTAAATTCCATATATATGTGTTAGCATACGGTATTTGTCTCTCTCTTTCTGACTTACTTCACTCTGTATGACAGACTCTAGGTCTATCCACCTCATTACAAATAGCTCAATTTCGTCTCTTTTTATGGCTGAGTAATATTCCATTGTATATATGTGCCACATCTTCTTTATCCATTCATCCGATGATGGACACTTAGGTTGTTTCCATCTCTGGGCTATTGTAAATAGAGCTGCAATGAACATTGTGGTACATGACTCTTTTTGAATTATGGTTTTCTCAGGGTATATGCCCAGTAGTGGGATTGCTGGGTCATATGGTAGTTCTATTTGTAGCTTTTTAAGGAACCTCCATATTGTTCTCCACAGTGGCTGTATCAATTTACATTCCCACCAACAGTATAAGAGGGTTCTCTTTTCTCCACACCCTTTCCAGCATTTATTGTTTCTAGATTTTTTGATGATGGCCATTCTGACTGGTGTGAGATGATATCTCATTGTAGTTTTGATTTGCATTTCTCTAATGATTAGTGATGTTGAGCATTCTTTCATGTGTTTGTTGGCACTCTGTATATCTTCTTTGGAGAAATGTCTATTTAGGTCTTCTGCCCATTTTTGGATTGGGTTGTTTGTTTTTTTGTTATTAAGCTGCATGAGCTGCTTATAAATTTTGGAGATTAATCCTTTGTCAGTTGCTTCATTTGCAAATATTTTCTCCCATTCTGAGGGTTGTCTTTTGGTCTTCTTTATGGTTTCCTTTGCTGCGCAAAAGCTTTTAAGTTTCATTAGGTCCCATTTGTTTACTTTTGTTTTTATTTCCATTTCTCTAGGAGGTGGGTCAAAAAGGACCTTGCTGTGATTTATGTCATAGAGTGTTCTGCCTATGTTTTCCTCTAAGAGTTTGATAGTTTCTGGCCTTACATTTAGGTCTTTAATCCATTTTGAGCTTATTTTTGTGTGTGGTGTTAGGGAGTGATCTAATCTCATACTTTTACATGTAGCTGTCCAGTTTTCCCAGCACCACTTATTGAATAGGCTGTCCTTTCTCCACTGTACATTTCTGCCTCCTTTGTCAAAGATAAGGTGACCATATGTGCGTGGGTTTATCTCCGGGCTTTCTATCCTGTTCCATTGATCTATATTTCTGTTTTTGTGCCAGTACCATACTGTCTTGATTACTGTAGCTTTGTAGTATAGTCTGAAGTCAGGAAGCCTGATTCCTCCAGCTCCATTTTTCGTTCTCAAGATTGCTTTGGCTATTCGGGGTCTTTTGTGTTTCCATACAAATTGTGAAATTTTTTGTTCTAGTTCTGTGAAAAATGCCAGTGGTAGTTTCATAGGGATTGCATTGAATCTGTAGATTGCTCTGGGTAGTAGAGTCATTTTCACAATGTTGATTCTTCCAATCCAAGAACATGGTATATCTCTCCATCTATTTGTATCATTTTTAATTTCTTTCATCAGTGTCTTATAATTTTCTGCATACAGGTCTTTTGTCTCCTTAGGTAGGTTTATTCCTAGGTATTTTATTCTTTTTGTTCCAATGGTAAATGGGAGTGTTTTCTTGATTTCACTTTCAGATTTTTCATCCTTAGTGTATAGGAATGCCAGAGATTTCTGTGCATTAATTTTGTATCCTGCTACTTTACCAAATTCATTGATTAGCTCTAGTAGTTTTCTGGTAGCGTCTTTAGGATTCTGTATGTATAGTATCATGTCATCTGCAAACAGTGACAGCTTTACTTCTTCTTTTCCGATTTGGATTCCTTTTATTTCCTTTTCTTCTCTGATTGCTGTGGCTAAAACTTCCAAAACTGTGTTGAATAATAGTGGTGAGAGTGGGCAACCTTGTCTTGTTCCTGATCTTAGTGGAAATGGTTTCAGTTTTTCACCATTGAGGACGATGTTGGCTGTGGGTTTGTCATATATGGCCTTTATTATGTTGAGGAAAGTTCCCTCTATGCCTACTTTCTGCAGGGTTTTTATCATAAATGGGTGTTGAATTTTGTCAAAAGCTTTCTCTGCATCTATTGAGATGATCATATGGTTTTTCTCCTTCAATTTGTTAATATGGTGGATCACATTGATTGATTTGCGTATATTGAAGAATCCTTGCATTCCTGGAATAAACCCCACTTGATCATAGTGTATGATCCGTTTAATGTGCTGTTGGATTCTGTTTGCTAGTATTTTGTTGAGGATCTATGCATCTATGTTCATCAGTGATATTGGCCTGTAGTTTTCTTTCTTTGTGACATCCTTGTCTGGTTTTGGTATCAGGGTGATGGTGGCCTCATAGAATGAGTTGGGGAGTGTTCCTCCCTCTGCTATATTTTGGAAGAGTCTGAGAAGGATAGGTGATAGCTCTTCTCTAAATGTTTGATAGAATTCTCCTGTGAAGCCATCTGGTCCTGGGCTTTTGCTTGTTGGAAGATTTTTAATCACAGTTTCAATTTCAGTGCTTGTGATTGGTCTGTTCATATTTTCTATTTCTTCCTGATTCAGTCTTGGCAGGTTGTGCCTTTCTAAGAATTTGTCCATTTCTTCCAGGTTGTCCATTTTATTGGCATAGAGTTGCTTGTAGTAATCTCTCATGATCTTTTGTATTTCTGCAGTGTCAGTTGTTACTTCTCCTTTTTCATTTCTAATTCTATTGATTTGAGTCTTCTCCCTTTTTTTCTTGATGTGTCTGGCTAATGGTTTATCAATTTTGTTTATCTTCTCAAAGAACCAGCTTTTAGTTTTATTGATCTTTGCTATCATTTCCTTCATATCTTTTTCATTTCTTTCTGATCTGATCTTTATGATTTCTTTCCTCCTGCTAACTTTGGGGTTTTTTTGTTCTTCTTTCTCTAATTGCTTTAGGTGCAAGGTTAGGTTGTTTATTCGAGATGTTTCCTGTTTCTTAAGGTAAGATTGTATTGCTATAAACTTCCCTCTTAGAACTGCTTTTGCTGCATCCCATAGATTTTGAGTTGTCGTGTCTCCATTGTCATTTGTTTCTAGGTATTTTTTGATTTCCCCTTTGATTTCTTCAGTGATCACTTCGTTATTAAGTAGTGTATTGTTTAGCCTCCATGTGTTTGTATTTTTTACAGATCTTCTCCTGTAATTGATATCGAGTCTCATAGCGTTGTGGTCGGAAAAGATACTTGATACAATTTCAATTTTCTTAAATTTACCAAGGCTTGATTTGTGACCCAAGATATGATCTATCCTGGAGACTGTTCCATGAGCACTTGAGAAAAACGTGTATTCTGTTGTTTTTGGATGGAATGTCCTATAAATATCAATTAACTCCATCTCGTTTAATGTATCATTTAAAGCTTGTGTTTCCTTATTTATTTTCATTTTGGATGATCTGTCCATTGGTGAAAGTGGGGTGTTAAAGTCCCCTACTATGAATGTGTCACTGTCGATTTCCCCTTTTATGGTTGTCAGTATTTGCCTTATGTATTGAGGTGCACCCATGTTGGGTGCATAAATATTTACAATTGTTATATCTTCCTCTTGGATCGATCCCTTGATCATTATGTAGTGTCCTTCTTTGTCTCTTCTAATAGTCTTTGTTTTAAAGTCTATTTTGTCTGATATGAGAACTGCTACTCCAGCTTTCTTTTGGTTTCCATTTGCATGAAATACCTTTTTCCATCCCCTTACTTTCAGTCTGTATGTGTCTCTAGGTCTGAAGTGGGTCTCTTGTAGACAGCAAATATATGGGTCTTGTTTTTGTATCCATTCAGCCAATCTGTGTCTTTTGGTGGGAGCATTTAGTCCATTTACATTTAAGGTAATTATCGATATGTGTGTTCCCATTCCCATTTTCTTAATTGTTTTGGGTTTGTTATTGTAGGTCTTTTCCTTCTTTTTGTGTTTCTTGCCTAGAGAAGTTCCTTTAGCAGTTGTTGTAGAGCTGGTTTGGTGTTGCTGAACTCTCAGCTTTTGCTTGTCTGTAAAGGTTTTAATTTCTCCATCAAATCTGAATGAGATCCTTGCTGGGTAGAGTAATCTTGGTTGCAGGTTTTTCTCCTTCAACACTTTCAATATGTCCTGCCACTCCCTTCTGGCTTGCAGAGTTTCTGCTGAAAGATCAGCTGTTAACCTTATGGAGATTCCCTTGTGTGTTATTTGTTGTTTTTCCCTTGCTGCTTTTAATACGTTTTCTTTGTATTTAATTTTTGATAGTTTGATTAATATGTGTCTTGGCGTATTTCTCCTTGGATTTATCCTGTATGGGACTCTCTGTGCTTCCTGGACTTGATTAACTATTTCCTTTCCCATATTAGGGAAGTTTTCAACTATAATCTCTTCAAATATTTTCTCAGTCCCTTTCTTTTTCTCTTCTTCTTCTGGAACCCCTATAATTCGAATGTTGGTGCGTTTAATGTTGTCCCAGAGGTCTCTGAGACTGTCCTCAGTTCTTTTCATTCTTTTTTCTTTATTCTGCTCTGCAGTAGTTATTTCCACTATTTTATCTTCCAGGTCACTTATCCGTTCTTCTGCCTCAGTTATTCTGCTATTGATCCCATCTAGAGTACTTTTAATTTCATTTATTGTGTTGTTCATCGTTGCTTGTTTCATCTTTAGTTCTTCTAGGTCCTTATTAACTGATTCTTGCATTTTGTCCATTCTATTGTCCATTCTATCTCCAAGATTTCGGATCAACCTTACTATCATTATTCTGAATTCTTTTTCAGGTAGACTGCCTATTTCCTCTTCATTTGTTAGGTCTGGTGGGTTTTTATCTTGCTCCTTCATCTGCAGTGTGTTTTTCTGTCTTTTCATTTTGCTTATCTTACTGTGTTTGGGGTCTCCTTTTTTGCAGGCTGAAGGTTCGTAGTTCCTGTTGTTTTTTGTGTCTGTCCCCAGTGGCTAAGGTTGGTTCAGTGGGTTGTGTAGGCTTCCTGGTGGAGGGTACTAGTGCCTGTGTTCTGGTGGATGAGGCTGGATCTTGTCTTTCTGGTGGGCAGGTCCACGTCTGGTGGTGTGTTTTGGGGTGTCTGTAGACTTATTATGATTTTGGGCAGCCTCTCTGCTAATGGGTGGGGTTGTGTTCCTGTCTTGCTAGTTGTTTGGCATAGGATGTCCAGCACTGTAGCTTGCTGGTCGTTGAGTGAAGCTGGGTGCTGGCGTTGAGATGGAGATCTCTCGGAGATTTTTGCTGTTTGATATTATGTGCAGCTGGGAGGCCTCTTGTGGACCAGTGTCCTGAAGTTGGCTCTCCCACCTCAGAGGCACAGCACTGACTCCTGGCTGCAGCCCCAAGAGCCTTTCATCCACAGGGCTCCTTAATTTGGGATGATTGTTGTCTATTCAGGTATTCCACAGATGCAGGGTATATCAAGTTGATTGTGGAGCTTTAATCCGCTGCTTCTGAGGCTGCTGGGAGAGATTTCCCTTTCTCTTCTTTGTTCTCACAGTTCCCAGGGGCTCAGCTTTGGATTTGGCCCCGCCTGTGCGTGTAGGTCGCCAGAGGGCGTCTGTTCTTTGCTCAGACAGGACGGGGTTAAAGGAGCCGCTGACTCGGAGGCTCTGGCTCACTCAGGCCGGGGGGGGGGGGGGGGGGGGGGGGCGGTAGGGAGGGGCACGGAGTGCGGGGCGGGCCTGCGGCGGCAGAGGCCAGCGTGAGGTTGCAGCCTGAGGCGCGCCGTGCGTTCTCCCGGGGGAGTTGTCCCTGGATCCCGGGACCCTGGCAGTGGCGGGCTGCACAGGCTCCCCAGAAGGGCGTGTGGCTAGTGACCTGTGTTCGCACACAGGCCTCCTGGTGGCGGCAGCAGCGGTCTTAGCGTCTCATGTCTGTCTCTGGGCTCCGCACTTTTAGCCGTGGCTCGCGCCCGTCCCTGGAGCTCTCTCAAGCAGCGTTCTTAATCCCCTCTCCTCGTGCACCAGGAAACAAAGAGGGAAGAAAAAGTCTCTTGCCTCTTCGGCAGGTCCAGTCTTTTCCCCGGACTCTCTCCCGGCTAGCCGCGGTGCACTAACGCCCTGCAGGCTGTGTTCACGCCGCCAACCTCAGTCCTCTCCCGGCGCTCCGACAAAAGCCGGAGCCTCAGCTCCCAGTCCCGCCCGTCCCGGCGGGCGAGCAGACAAGCCTTTCGGCTGGCGAGTTCCGGTCGGCCCGATCCTCTGCGCTGGAATCTGTCCGCTTTGCCCTCCGCACCCCTGTTGCTGTGCTCTCCTCCGCGGCTCCCAAGCTCCCCCACTCCGCCTCCCGAAGTCTCCACCCGCGAAGGGGCTTCCTAGTGTGTGGACACTTTTCCTCCTTCACAGCTCTCTCCCGCTGGTGCAGGACCCGTCCCTATCCTTTTGTCTCTGTTTAGTTTTTTCTTTTGCCCTAACCAGGTACGTGGGGGTTTCCTTGCCTTTTGGGAGGTCTGAGGTCTTCTGCCAGCGTTCAGTAGGTGCTCCGTAGGAGTTGTTCCACGCGTAGATGTATTTCTGGTGTATCTGTGGGGAGGAAGGTGATCTCCACGTCTTACTCTTCCGCCATCTTCCTGGAAGTCTCTGCATTTTTTTTAATGTGTAAAATTTATTGATTTTTCATACATTCAGAGAGTTATGCAATTGTCAACTACAATCATTTTTTATTTTTTTAACATCTTTATTAGAGTATAATTGCTTTACAATGGTGTGTCAGTTTCTGCTTTATAACAAAGTGAATCAGTTATACATATACATATGTCCTTATATCTCTTCCCTCTTGCATCTCCCTCCCTCTCACCCTCCCTATGCCACCCCTCTAGGTGGTCACAAAGCACTGAACTGATCTCCTTGTGCTATGTGGCTGCTTCCCACTAGGTATCTATTTTACGTTTGGTAGTGTATATATGTCCATGCCACTCTCTCACTTTGTCCCAGCTTACCCTTCCCCCTCCCCGTATCCTCAAGTTCATTCTCTAGTAGGTCTGCATCTTTATTCCTGTCTTGCCCCTAGATTCTTCTGACCTTTTTTTTTCTTTTAGATTCCATATATATGTGTTAGCATACGGTATTTGTTTTTCTCTTTCTGACTTCCTTCACTCTGAATGACAGTCTCTAGGTCCATCGACCTCACTACAAATAATTCAGTTTCGTTCCTTTTTATGGCTGAGTAATATTCCATTGTATATATGTGCCACATCTTCTTTAACCATTCATCTGTCAATGGACACTTAGGTTGCTTCCATGTCCTGGCAATTGTAAATAGAGCTGCAATGAACATTGTGGTACATGACTCTTTTTGAATTATGGTTTTCTCAGGGTATATGGCCAGTAGTGGGATTGCTGGGTCATATGGTAGTTCTATTTGTAGTTTTTTAAGGAACCTCCATACTGTTCTCCATAGTGGCTGTACCAATTCACATTCCCACCAGCAGTGCAAGAGTGTTCCCTTTTCTCCACACCCTCTCCAGCATTTATTGTTTCTAGATTTTTTGATGATGGCCATTCTGACTGGTGTGAGATGATATCTCATTGTAGTTTTGATTTGCATTTCTCTAATGATTAATGATGTTGAGCAGTCATTCATGTGTTTGTTGGCCATCTGTATATCTTCTTTGGAGAAATGTCTATTTAGGTCTTCTGCCCATTTTGGGGTTGGGTTGTTTGTTCTTTTGATATTGAGCTGCATGAGTTGCTTTTATGTTTTGGAGATTAATCCTTTGTCAGTTGCTTCATTTGCAAATATTTTCTCCTATTCTGAGGGTTGTCTTTTGGTCTTGTTTATGGTTTCCTTTGCTGTACAAAAGCTTTTACGTTTCATTAGGTACCATTTGTTTATTTTTGTTTTTATTTCCATTTCTGTAGGAAATGGGTCAAAAACGATCTTGCTGTGATTTATGTCATAGAGTGTTCTGCCTATGTTTTCCTCTAAGAGTTTGATGGTGTCTGGACTTACATTTAGGTCTTTAATCCATTTTGAGTTTATTTTTGTGTTTGGTGTTAGGGAATGTTCTAATTTCATTCTTTTACATGTAGCTGTCCAGTTTTTCCAGCACCACTTATTGAAGAGGCTGTCTTTTCTCCACTGTATATTCTTGCCTCCTTTATCAAAGATAAGGTGACCATATGTGCGTGGGTTTATCTCCGGGCTTTCTATCCTGTTCCATTGATCTATATTTCTGGGTTTTTTTGCCAGTACAATACTGTCTTGATTATTGTAGCTTTGTAGTATAGTCTGAAGTAAGGGAGCCTGATTCCTCCAGCTCCATTTTTCTTTCTCAAGAGTGCTTTGGCTATTCGAGGTCTTTTGTGTTTCCATACAAATTGTGAAATTTTTTGTTCTAGTTCTGTGAAAAATGCCCGTGGTAGTTTGATAGGGATTGCATTGAATCTGTAGATTGCTTTGGGTAGTAGAGTCATTTTCACAATGTTGATTCTTCCAATCCAAGAACATGGTATATCTCTCCATCTATTTGTATCATCTTTAATTTCTTTCATCAGTGTCTTATAATTTTCTACATACATGTCTTTTGTCTCCTTAGGTAGGTTTATTCCTAGATATTTTATTCTTTTTGTTCCAATGGTAAATGGGAGTGTTTTCTTAATTTCACTTTCATATTTTGCATCCTTAGTGTATAGGAATGCAAGAGATTTCTGTGCATTAATTTTGTATCCTGCTAGTTTACCAAATTCATTGATTAGCTCTAGTAGTTTTCTGGTAGCGTCTTTAGGATTCTCTATGTATAGTATCATGTCATCTGTAAACAGTGACAGCTTTACTTCTTCTTTTCCAATTTGAATTCCTTTTATTTCTTTTTCTTCTCCGATTGCTGTGGCTAGGACTTCCAAAGCTATGTTGAATAATAGTGGTGAGAGTGGGCAACCTTGTCTTGTTCCTGGTCTTAGTGGAAATGGTTTCAGTTTTTCACCATTGAGGACGATGTTGGCTCTTGATTTGTCATATATGGTCTTTATTATGTTGAAGAAAGTTCCCTCTATGCCTACTTTCTGGAGGGTTTTTGTCATAAATGGGTGTTGAATTTTGTCAAAAGCTTTCTCTGCATCTATTGAGATGATCATATGGTTTTTCTCCTTTAATTTGTTAATATGGTGGATCAAATTGATTGATCTGCTTATATTGAAGAATCCTTGCATTTCTGGGATAAACCCCACTTTATCATAGTGTATGATCCTTTTAATGTGCTGTTGGATTCTGTTTGCTAGTATTTTGTTGAGGATTTTTGCATCTGTGTTCATCAGTGATGTTGGCCTGTAGTTTTCTTTCTTTGTGACATCTTTGTCTGGTTTTGGTATCAGAATGATGGTGGCCTCGTAGAATGAGTTTGGGAGTGTTCCTTCCTCTGCTATATTTTGTAAGAGTTTGAGAAGGACCGGTGTTAGCTCTTCTCTAAATGTTTGATAGAATTCTCCTGTGAAGCCATCTGGTCGTGGGCTTTTGTTTCTTGGAAGATTTTTAATCACATTTTCAATTTCAGTGCTTGTGATTGGTCTGTTCATATTTTCTATTTCTTCCCGGTTCAGTCTTGGAAGGTTGTGCATTTTTAAGAATTTGTCCATTTCTTCCAGGTTGTCCAATTATTGGCATAGAGTTGCTTGTAGTAATCTCTCATGATCCTTTGTGTTTCTGCAGTGTCAGTTGTTACTTCTCCTTTTTCATTTCTAATTCTATTGATTTGAGTCTTCTCCCTTTTTTTTCTTGATGTGTCTGGCTAATGGTTTATCAATTTTGTTTATCTTCTCAAAGAACCAGCTTTTAGTTTTATTGATCTTTGCTATCATTTCCTTCATTTCTTTTTCATTTCTTTCTGATCTGATCTTTATGATTTCTTTCCTCCTGCTAACTTTGGGGTTTTTTTGTTCTTCTTTCTCTAATTGCTTTAGGTGCAAGGTTAGGTTGTTTATTCGAGATGTTTCCTGTTTCTTAAGGTAAGATTGTATTGCTATAAACTTCCCTCTTAGAACTGCTTTTGCTGCATCCCATAGGTTTTGGATCGTCATGTTTTCCTTGTCATTTGTTTCTATGTATTTTTTGATTTCCTCTTCGATTTCGTCAGTGATCTCTTGGTTATTAAGTAGTGTGTTGTTTAGCCTCCATGGTTTGTATTTCTTACAGAATTTTTCCTGTAATTGATATCTAGTCTCATAGCGTTGTGGTCGGAAAAGATACTCGATATGATTTCAGTTTTCTTAAATTTACCAAGGCTTGATTTGTGACCCAAGGTATGATCTGTCCTGGAGAATGTTCCATGAGCACTTGAGAAGAATGTGTATTCTGTTGTCTTTGGATGGAATGTCCTATAAATATCAATTAAGTCCATCTTCTTTAATGTATCATTTAAAGTTTTTGTTTCCTTATTTATTTTCATTTTGTATGATCTGTCTATTGGTAAAAGTGGGGTGTTAAAGTCCCCTACTATGAATGTGTTACTGTCGATTTCCCCTTTTATGGCTGTTAGTATTTGCCTTATGTATTGAGGTGCTCCTACATTGGATGCATAAATATTTACAATTGTCATATCTTCTTCTTGGATTGATCCCTTGATCATTATGTAGTGTCCTTCTTTGTCTCTTGTAATAGTCTTTGTTTTAAAGTCTATTTTGTCTGATATGAGAATTGCTACTCCAGCTTTCTTTTGATTTCCATTTGCATGGACTATCTTTTTCCATCCCCTCACTTTCAGTCTGTATGTGTCCCTAGGTCTGAAGTGGGTCTCTTGTAGACAGTATATATATGGGTCTTGTTTTTGTATCCATTCAGCCAGTCTATGTCTTTTGGTTGGAGAATTTAATCCATTTACATTTAAGGTAATTATCAATATGTATGTTCCTATTACCATTTTCTTAATTCTTTTGGGTTTATTATTGTAGGTCTTTTCCTTCTCTTGTATTTCCTGCCTAGAGAAGTTCCTTTAGCATTTGTTGTAAAGCTGGTTTGGTGGTGCTGAATTCTCTTAGCTTTTGCTTGTCTGTAAAGCTTTTAATTTCTCTGTCAAATCTGAATGAGATCCTTGCAGGGTAGAGTAATCTTGGTTGTAGGGTTTTCTCTTTCAACACCTTAAATATGTCCTGCCGCTCCCTTCTGGTTTGCAGAGTTTCTGCTGAAAGATCAGCTGTTAACCTTATGGGGATTCCCTTATGAGTTACTTTTTGTTTTTCCCTTGCTGCTTTTAATATTTGTTCTTTGTATTTAATTTTTGATAGTTTGATTAATATGTGTCTTGGCGTGTTTCTCCTTGGATTTATCCTGTATGGGACTCTCTGTGCTTCCTTGACTTAACTATTTCCTTTCCCATATTAGGGAAGTTTTCAACTATAATCTCTTCAAATATTTTCTCAGTCCCTTTCTTTTTCTCTTCCTCTTCTGGGACCCCTATAATTCGAATGTTGGTGCATTTAATGTTGTCCCAGCGGTCTCTGAGAGTGTCCTCAATTCTTTTCATTCTTTTTTCTTTATTCTGCTCTGCAGTAGTTATTTCCATTATTTTATCTTCCAGGTCACTTATCCGTTCTTCTGCCTCAGTTATTCTGCTATTGATCCCTTCTAGAGAATTTTTAATTTCATTTATTGTATTGTTCATCTCTGTTTTTTTGCTCTTTAATTCTTATAGGTCCTTGTTAAACGTTTCTTGTATTTTCTCTGTTCTATTTCCAAGATTTTGGATCATCTTTACTATCATTATTCTGAATTATTTTTCAGGTAGACTGCTTATTTCCTCTTCATTTGTTAGGTCTGGTGGGTTCTTGCCTTGCTCCTTCATCTGCTGTGTGTTTCTTTGTCTTCTCAGTTTGCTTAACTTACTGTGTTTCTGGTCTCCTTTTCACAGGCTGCAGGTTCGTAGTTCCCGTTGTTTTTGGTGTCTGTCCCCAGTGGCTAAGGTTGGTTCAGTGGGTTGTGTAGGCTTCCTGGTGGAGGGCCTAGTGCCTGTGTTCTGGTGGATGAGGCTGGATCTTGTCTTTCTGGTGGGCAGGTCCACATCTGGTGGTGTGTTCTGGGGTGTCTGTGGCCTTATTATGATTTTAGGCAGCCTCTGTGCTAATGGATGGGGTTGTGTTCCTGTCTTGCTAGTTGTTTGGCATAGGGTGTCCAGCACTGGAGCTTGCTGGTCGCTGAGTGGAGCTGGGTCTTGGCATTGAGATGGAGATGTCTGGGAGATTTTCACCGTTTGATATTACGTGGAGCTGGGAAGTCTCTTGTGGACCAGTTTCCTGAACTTGGCTCTCCCACCTCAGTGGCACAGCCCTGACGCCTGGGTGGAACACCAAGAGCCTGTTCTCCACACAGCTCAGAATAAAAGGGAGAGAAAAAAGAAAGAAAGAAGAAGATAAAGTTATTAAAATAAAAATAATTAAGAAAAAAATTTTTTAAGTAATTAAAAAAAAACAAAAAAAAACCCAGACAGGCAGAACCCTAGGATAAATGGTAAAAGCAAAGCTATACAGACAAAAATCATACACAGAAGCATACACATACACACTCACAAAGAGAGAAAAAGGGAAATATGTGTATATATATATATATATATATATATATATATATAGCTCCCAAAGTCCTTCTCCTCAATTTGGGATGATACATTGTCTATTCAGGTATTTCACAGATGCATCAAGTTGATTGGAGAGATTTAATCCGCTGCTCCTGAGGCTGCTGGGAGAAATTTCCCTTTCTCTTCTTTATTCGCATAGCTCCCGGGAGTTCAGCTTTGGATTTGGACCCGCCTCTGTGTATAGGTCACCTGAGGGCGTCTGTTCTTCGCTCAGACAGGACTGGGTTAACGGAGCAGCTGATTCGGGGGCTCTGGCTCACTCAGGTCAAGGCTAGGGAGGGGTACGGATGCGGGGCGAACCTGCAGCGGCAGAGGCCAGCATGACATTGCACCAGCCTGAGGCACGCCGTGCGTTCTCCCGGGGAAGTTGTCCCTGGATCACGGGACCCTGGCAGTGGCAGGCTGCACAGGCTCCCGGGAGGGAAGGTGTGGGTAGTGACCTGTGTTTGCACACAGGCCTCTTGGTGGCTGCAGTAGCAGCCTTAGCATCTCATGCCCGTCTCTGGGGTCTGCGCTGATACCCGCGACTTGCGCCTGTCTCTGGAGCTCCTTTAAGCGGCGCTGCTATTCCCCTCTCCTCGCGCACCAGGAAACAGAGGCAAGCAAAAGTCTCTTGTCTCTTCAGCAGCTCCAGACTTTTTCCCGGACTCCCTCCCGGCTAGCTGTGGCTCACTAACCCCCTGCAGGCTGTGTTCTCGCCGCCAACCCCAATCCTCTCCCTGGGATCCGACCGAAGCCCGAGCCTCAGCTCCCAGCTCTGCCCGCCCCGGCAGGTGAGCAGACAAGCCTCTCGGGCTGGTGAGTGCTGGTCGGCACCGATCCTCTGTGCGGGAATCTCTCCGCTTTGCCCTCCGCACCCCTGTGGCTGTGCTCTCCTCTGCGGCTCCGAAGCTTCCCCCCTCCACCACCCGCAGTCTCTGCCCACGAAGGGTCTTCCTAGTGTGTGGAAACCTATCCTCCTTCACCATTCCCTCCCACTGGTGCAGGTCCCATCCCTATTCTTTGTCTCTGTTTTTTCTTTTTTCTTTTACCCTACCAAGGTATACGGGGAGTTTCTTGCCTTTTGGGAGGTCTGAGGTCTTCTGCCAGCGTTCCGTAGGTGTTCTGTAAGAGTTGTTCCACATGTAGATGTATTTCTGATGTATTTGTGGGGAGGAAGGTGATCTCCGCGTCTTACTCTTCCACCATCTTGCAGCTCCTCCAGGACCCGCATTATTAAAAGGTATTTTCACTGTGTATAGAATTCTATCTTTACAGGTTTTTTTTTTCCTATTCTTTAAAGATGTTGATACACTGGCTTGCATTGTTTCTGGAGAGAAGTCTACTATGATTCTTTGTTCCTCTGTATGTAATAATCATTTTTTTCTGGATTCTTTTAAGATTTTTATTACTGAACCAATGGATGCTAATGGATGGGGTTGTGTTCCTGTCTTGCTAGTTGTTTGGCATAGGGTGTCCAGCACTGTAGCTTTCTGGTCGTTTTTTGTGTGTTTCTGTTTGGATAGTTTCCACTGGGAGTGTCTTCCAGTTTGTTAATCTTCTCTTCTACAATGTCTAATTTCCTGTCAATCCTATCCAGTATAATTTTCATCTCAGATGTTGTAATTCTCATCTCTAGAAGTCCAATTTGAGTCTTTTTTTAATATCTTCTGTATCCTTATTTAATACTTATCTTTGCTCAGTCTGTTCTCTAACTTCTTTTCTTTTATATTGGAATGTAATTGCTTTACACTGTTGTGTTAGTTTATTCTCTAACTTCTTGAATGAGCATATGGAGTATAATTATAACTTTTAATGTCCTTAATCTTATTATCTGTGTCATTTCCGGGTCAGTTTGATTGATTTTTCTCTTCATTATGGGTCCTGTTTTCTTCTTTGCATGCCTGGTTATTTTTTATTGACTGTTGGACGTGGTGAATTTTGTCCTCTTGGGTGCTGCATATTTTAATATGCCTGTAAATATTCTTGAACTTTGTTTTGGGACGTAGTTAGGTTACTTAACAATAGTTTTTGGTCTTGTTTTTAAGCTTTTTAGGCAAGGCTAGTATAGCATTTAGTCTAGGATTAATTTTTCTTCATTACCAAGGTAAAACTTTTCTGAGTATTCTGTCCAAATCCTTGTAAAATATGTGGTTTTCTCCTATGATTTTTGGGAACAGAAATTGTTTCTGGTCCTGTGTGACACACAGATATTGTTTCCTTCAGTTTTTTCAGGTATGTTTTTCCCTGGCCTCAGGTAGTTTCCTCACATTCATGTGATGATTAGTACTCAGATGAACACTTGGCACTGTTCTCTTTCTTTGTAGCTCTTTCCTCTTTCATACACTAAGCTATGAACTCCAGCCTCTTTGGCCTCCTCAGGCTATCAGCTCATCTCTTCAAGTGAGGAAGACCTCTGGGCTCTGCCTGGGCTCCTCTTCTTTGTACCGTGGCCTGAAAATTATCTCCGGACAGTAAGCTAGGGCAGATATAGGCCCTCGTTTGGGATCATTGTCCTTCATTGCCGGAAGTCCAGTGTCTTGAAGACTGTTGTTTTATATATTCTGTGCTTTTTTAGTTGCTTCAGGTGGGAAGGTGAATCTGATCCATGTTACTCCATCTTGGCCAGAAGCAGAAGTCCTCTCAGAATAGAACTTCTACATTTCATTCTCATTTCTGCCTTGGGGAAATTAAGTGGATCTGGCCTTATCTTTTCACTTCATTATCCTCCTTTTCAGAGCTTTGCAAGTAGTTCTTCTAGGAAATGAATTCAATATTTATTGTCTTCCATGTGCTATTGCTATATATTAGTTGCCAGAATGAATAGGCTTGGTCCCTGCCCCAGATGGGCTTCAGGTCTAGTGAGGGAGGCAGACAAGATTCTTGTTGCTATAGTTAAAAGTAACACACGTTTTGAAATATCTAAGATACTACCATAATGTAGAGTGACGTACATTGTGTTAAACACGGTAAATAATCAAGCATTAGAATTAATGGCCTTTTGCTGACATTTGTAAATTCTGTCTCCTAACTATGACCAGATTGTCCACCCTTTTCCTGGACATCTGTAATCCTGCCGTTGAAGGGGAAGGATTGTATCTGGGGTCTTGGTTCCCCATTCTCCTGGATTTGTCTCCTTTCCATATGACCTTTTCTTTCCACCTGAGCTCTGGTCTGTTAGATCTGATTTCATTTTTCTCTTTTACGTTCTCTAGTATAAGAGTGGTAAAAACTGAAATATAAAAAATTAATTGCTTTTTTCTCTAGGTGGATGAGTTTTTCAGTGAGTTTGTGTGTTTTCAAAAGTAAAATTTAATTGGTTGTTGGGAAGGGAAGGGAAGGTTAAGGGTAGCAGACCACAATTGTAATTCATGAATTTCACCTGCATTTTCCCAAAGGAACTCTGGATGATGAATGAGGTCAGCTATCCTTTGATTTGTTTGGGTTAAGTTGAGGGTTGCTAGTGTCATCTAATAATCCTCCTCTTTCTGTGACTGAGCAGTAGGAAGATGTGAGTAATTCCAGTGTCTGCTGATTGGGTCAGGTGTGTAGAGCATTGCCTGAAAAGTGAAAGCTTGATCAAGCTAGCCAGAGCTCCTGGGATGGGATTTTTCTTTTATCCTAGTCAGCTGTTGTGCCCAGAACCTTTCTTGGAAAGATAGCCTCTGTTTAGGTAACTGTTAGCCCATGTGATCTATCTGGTGTTTGTGGAAGCTCTGAATATTCCTGCTCTCCTCAAGAAGCTCATTGATGTAATTTCAGACACTGTATCCTCACTCAAGAGAACATGCTGTCTTGCTCTGTGTGGCATCTTACAAGACGCACTGCTGTGTCAGTTTTTAAGCTTCTGGCTCCAGATGTCTCTAGCAGACCTACTTTTTCTCAGATGCTTGGCCGGCTTACATGTATGAATAACCTTTCTGTCCTGCAGTGGCTGTGAGAAGCTCTGAGCGTTTGAGAGTTAACCAGCACTTACTGAGCAAGCCGTCTGTGTGGCACTGATTGTACTATTTACAGAGATTGTACAAGAGATTCTGTCGACCTCAGAGGTACTTACAGCACAGGGGGAAATAATATAGGTGAATTCAGTGGCCCATTTAGGAGGACCACAAAGGAAAATTAAAAGATAAGCAAAACAGTTAGTGTTTTGAGTTCTGTTTCTTCAGACTTGTCTGTTGGGAATGGTGGCTTGAGTGACCAAGCAGCTGGAATCCCACCAGCTGCTTATGGACATGTTCTATTTTGAGATCAACTTTGTGGTTTGGGAAGGATGTATAATCACTTTCAACAAATGCCTATTGAGTATGCAAAGTATCATGGTAGGCACAGGGCATACCGTGACTATAAAATTATATCCTCAGCTCCTAAGGAACTGCGCATATTTGGAAAGGCAGGACATATTTAAGATTTTTTAAATCTTAATAATATATAAGTCTTCATAAAAGAAAAGCATAGTCGTCAACATTTAGTAGAAATATAGACTAAACTACTAACCCCTCTGGGTGGTGGGGCTGTGGCGGGAAAGAGGAAGGATCTTCATTTCTTACTATATACATTTCTATATATATAGTAAGAAATTTTTACCAAGTGCTAATGCTGCCTTTTTGGTGTTATTTCTTTATCGGTTAAAAAAGTGATAGAGACCAGTAGATTATACACATAATGTTAACCTTGAATATCTCTGTGTGATAGAATTATGAATGATTTATATTTTCTTTATTATATCTATTGTACACATTTTCTATAATGGATGTATATTATTTTAAAAATAGAGAAGAAAGTAGTTGAAAACCAAAACTCAAAAGCACGTACAATAATTATTATAGCTGCATTTCAATATGATTACCATATTTTGGATATAATATACCAGCTTTCCCGTTTTTGTCTCCTCACTCACCGCATCTCTATTAAGGTTGTTCTATTATTATTAATACTATTATTGTTGTTGTTATTATTAAATAAAAAGGTGAAACAAGGGCATTTACTCTTGCTTCTGTCCCTTGTCATTTTGGGTGAGTTAGCCTAGAAGCAGAAGGAATCCAGCTATTAGCTATTCAGCTGTACTGTGAAGGCTGCTTAGAAAAATTTTAACTATGCTGATCGGGTTACAGTTATATCTGTCATTGTGGGCTGTGATCTCTTGTTTTAAAATATCCTAAGAATACTTTCTATATCTTTATATTTAGTTCTGTTGGAGAAGGCAAATAGATTATCCCATCTCCCCATCTGGTGCAGTGAAGAAAACTCATCTGCTTGGCTTACTTTGTATGAGAGAGAATTGAAATTTCCAACTTATTTGTAATTTAGGTTAAGTGGTTAAATACTATCTTGTCCAAATTTTTTTGTTCCAGGAATCCATATCCCCTTATGATTATAAACATAATTACTTTGAAAGTAATAGTGTTCTGTATTATTTAAAGAAGTCAAAGATTGAAGAGGAGATGTCATTTCTAAATTGAGGTTTTTTTTCCCTTATAGCATGTGTTTGATGATCTCAGTGGCTCAGTATCCTTGTCCTGGGTTGGAGATACCACTGGGGTAAGTAATGTTTTGAGTCTGTTGATTCATCCTAACAAGAAGATGGTGTAGATTTGGGGAGTTTAAGCGCTAAGTGTTTTACCTTCTGAAACTGTCTCCAACCTCAGTCGTAGAAAATGCATGTTTGCTGGACAGACTTTCAGAAAGCTGTGGTCGATTTTGTTTTGCTTTAGAACTAGGAACATCTTGTGACCACCTTCTTCCATAATAGGAAGATAAACACCTTTTTAGTCCTTGGTGGCTGCTTGGCATCAAGATGAGCAAGAAGAAGAAAGAGGAAAGAGAGTGCTATGTGTGAAAAGGGAGACTTACAGTACTAGGGAAGACTTCTGTGTGGAAGCGGAAAACTGCACATTACACATCTTGGCATTTTTCCTCCAAACTCTATTGTTCCGGTGTCCTTCCCACAGTTAATGTTGAAGGATTGTAGCGCCCATGGGCTTATCGCTGTTAGCTCCATCTTCTGTCCCTTCCCCTACCACAGAGGAGGTACTGCCAGGATCGGGGGAACGGGAGAGTCAATAAGCTCCCCCTTATCCATCCTAGTATGTAGCCCATCTCCTAGTAGGAGGGATGCTGAGGATTCATTGGCCTCAAGTCTTGAATCAGGGCTTGGCATTACCTGTGTCGGTTATTACCCTGCCTGACAACGTCAGGGACCATAGCTCATGCCCCTCTAGTATTCCAGTAATGTGTGCACCAGAGCACTGAGGCACGTGATGGCTGTATCAAGAGCTGAAAGAAATATAATTTTGGCACTGAAGAGTAAGTTATAAATTAAATTTTAAGTTCCTGGTAGAATTTCTTCAAGCAGGTCTCGTTTTCTTCTAAAATTTGAGTTGTTCCCTGTTTCCCATGATTTATCCATTTATCTAAGACAGTTGCTGTCTCCAAGATTTGTTATATGGCTATTTGAGACTCCCTAGCCGCTTGTTCTAATCTTTCACAATCTTACCTTCATGCATATTTTTCTCTAGAAAAATGCTTATTTAAAAAATTGATTTCATGGAGAGCTAACGGCCGGGGGAAGAAGAAAAGGACCGATGTGACATAGTGACTTCTATTAGAGCATCCACCCTATTCTAGCCTCTGTAAGCAGAGAGATGATTCTTGCTTGAGAATATCTTAGAATAATGTGAATACAAAATAGTTAAATCCTTCCTTTACTGTAATGTGGAGTTGATTAGCTCTGTCTCACTGCTTCAAATGTAGGCGATGAGACCATCTCAACAAAATGAGTGGAAATTTTGAATCATTGTAAGCCCTAATCACTTGGTCCTTCTTGGTTTTCAGATATAGTATTGCAATGTAGGCTCCTACGAAGCAGGGCTCCTGGCAATCGTTCAGATGGTCAGTTGTTGCAAGCATGTAATCGGACTATGTTTCTTACCACATGCTTTTGTCTCTCCAGATCATTCTCGTCTTGACTACATTCCATGTACCACTGGTAATTATGACTTTCGGACAGTCCAAGCTATATCGAAGGTGAGATGCCTAGCATATGATTGGGGCATCTGACTGAGTAATGCATTGTGAATGTAAGTTCTCTGCTTTTCTAGACATGATGGGATCCAACAGTTGATTTAAAAGATCTTCTGGCCATCTTAAATTTTCACCAGACTGTCACACTCAGCACACTTTTTAATATTTATCTACTTAGCAACCTGAAGAAGTATGAAAAGGGATCTAGTTCCAAGGAAATTAGGTTGACCTGACTGAGTGGCAGAACAGTAAAGGAAGATGAAGGAAGTGTCTGTAGGGGTGTATGCATATTAATTTAAATGGATATTTGTGGGGAGGTAGCTTAGTGTTTAACCATCTTTCTATTTATTATGAGCAAAAAATGGTTTTTATACCCCTGAAGTTACAATACTTACTGTATCTTCCAAGTGAATTTTTTTTTTTTTTTTGGCCATGCCGCACAGCTTGCAGAATCTTAGTTCCCCGACCAGTGATCAGGCCCAGGCCGCCACAGTGAGAGCGTGGAATCCTAACCACTGGACTTCCAGGGAATTCCCCCAAGTGAATTTTTTTTTTTATCTAACATTTTGAGCCCCAAACATTGTTTTTAGATCAGGAGGAGGTTCTCAGATCAGACGTACCAAAGTGCCTGGTAATGATTGTGGTAATGTATGTTCTGGAACCATAGTCTGTACTGTGACATTCACAAAGCTTTAGAATTATCTTCTCAAAGGTACAGCTTGGGGGCTTCCCTGGTGGTGCAGTGGTTAAGAATCTACCTGCCAGTGCTGGGGACACGGGTTCAAGCCCTGGTCTGGGAAGATCTCACATGCAGTGGAGCAGCTGAGCCTGCTCTCTAGAGCCCGCGAGCCACAACTACTGAGCCCGCGTGCTGCAACTACTGAAGCCCGTGTGCCTGGAGTCCGTGCTCCGCAACAAGAGAAGCCACCACAATGAGAAGCCCACGCACTGCAATGAAGAGTAGCCCCTGCTCGCCACATCTAGAGAAAGCCCACACGCAGCAATGAAGACGCAACACAGCCAAAAATAAAAAATTAATTAATTATTAAAAAAAAGTATAGTTTGGTTAAAGAGTAGGGTTCTTTTCGTTACCCATAAAATTCAAAACCAGCTAATATCCAGAAGTTGTTGATTGTCTTCCCAATCATTTGTTTCTATCCCATTTTTCCCCTAGAGACCTAAAGAAATTTGACATTTCAGCAGATGACACAGAAATTACCCTCAGGGCCAAAGGATCTCCCAGGAGCCATCATACTTTCTCAGGGTTCTTTTTTGATTGTTGGTCTTGGCCAAGATGGGAGTGAAACTCTGAGATAGATCAGCCCAACCGCCCTTCCTCAATAGGTGACCCTTGACTGCTGCTCCTGAGCCTGGAGATGGTGCTCTCTGCCCTTTAGCACAGTGACTTTAGCTTAAAAATAGGCCAAGAAGGAATTGCCATCTTGGAATTGTTGTACGCTCCATGAAGGCAGGTTCTTGACTAACTTGGGGTTCTCTAGCAACTAGCCAAATGTCTGACACATAGCAGGCAGGCAGTACATATTAATTGAATGAATGAATGGCTTGCCTTCTCTAATAATTCTTAGACTAATAATATTTTTGATTTGTTTGATAAAGATTGACAATGTATTATAGAATCCTAGTTCTAGAAGGGCTATAATTTATAGGTGACTTTGTTTATTAAGTTAGAACAGTAGTTGAACCATTTCAGACATATGAAAAGTATCCTGTTTTAGAAGGGAAAAAAATGCATTAAAATTTTTGTAACTTTAATAACTCTTTCCATTTTTTAAAAAAATTTGCTGTTGTAAAATCTTTCTTTATGATATAGTTTTTCTTACCAATGCACCTTTCATTAAAAAAAAAGCAGGGCTTCCCTGGTGGCGCAGTGGTTGAGAATCCACCTGCCAATGCAGGGGACACAGGTTCCAGCCCTGGTCCGGGAAGATCCCACATGCCGCGGAGCAACTAAGCCCCTGTGCCACAACTACTGAGCCCACGCACCGCAACTACTGAAGCCCGTGCACCTAGAGCCTGTGCTCTGCAACAAGAGAAGCCCCCACAACGAGAAGCCCGCACAAATGAAGACCAGCACAGCCAAAAATAAAATAAATTTTTTTTAAAAAGCAATAAAACCATATTATAAAACATTTGGAAATTTTAAAAGAAAGAAAAAATTCACCCCAAAGTCAAGTAATCTTATTTACAGTTTATTATCTTGATTTTTCCCCTATAATGTTATACCATATGGCTAGATAGTCTAGGAAGCAACATGGTATAGTGTAAAGTTGCCAAATTTTATTGGCATATAGGCCTGGGATTGGATCTCAGCATTGTCATTTGTGAGCAGAATGAACTTGGGCAAGTCATTTAACCTGAGTCTTTTTGGACGTCTTTTTGGACGTCTGTAAAGGAAAGGTGATAATAGCGGCCACCTTAGAGCTGCTGCGAGTTACGCTTTGCGGTGCCTGGCACGGAGTAAGAACTTGGTGCTCTTAGCTGCTACCGTGCCAACGGCCAGATATGGTATGTAGCCAGCATGTACTGGCACTGTGGTAGAGTTTTTTAAATGAATTGAAAGCCTTCCGAACCAGTTGATAAAAAGTGCCTGACAGCAGGTGCCTCCATGACTTCTACAGATGCACACCCCCCTTCCCCGCCAACATGCAGGTGTTAGTAACGCTTGGCGTTGCAAACTATAACCATTCTGATTGGTCAGTGCTCGTACCATGATACTTGTCATATTCCCTCTGCTAGTAACCCATCATTTTTGTTAGATTGAAAGAATTTATTTAATCATTATTCTCTTGGACAGTTAAGTCGTAGCTAATTTTTTTTACTATTGTTAATGCCGCTGTAATCAATATCACACATATATGTCACAGAAGATGCCTATTTCCAGTTTATGTTTTGGTAGCAAATGAAAACCTCCTCTCTGATTGATCTCTACATGTTTTGAAGCCTTTATAAACTCCTTCTCTTGGTTGAATTATCTCCTAAATCTGTTGCCTCAGCCATTTTTTTGCTTGCCTTCTGAATTCACTTTTTAGTCTCTATAGTGCTCTTTAATCCTGTGGCTAGAACTGGACCTGACAGACCTGCGTCATACCCGTGGGGAGTGAAATGTGTATTCATGACTTCTTTTCCTATTCTTTTGATTTTCAGCGTTGTGCTTACTTTGAGACAAAACCAAACCAAACAAAATGGTATCACTATGTTACTGTTTAAATACCTACAACCATCTGACTCAGCCCTTTTCCATCCTATATTTGTCTAGTCTTGTGAGAAACCACTAACATGCAGTTTACCAGAGAGTAATCCTATTTGTTTCTGGTATACTATCATGTTACTAAGGTTCTTTTTCTTCATTTTGCACAGCGGGTTGTTTGTTTGTTTGGTTGGTTGTACAAAGGTCATTTTGAATATTAATTACTTCCTCCCTGCTGTGAAGTGAAAACTCTTCCAGAGTTTAGGTGGAAACTGTAAGTATTCCTTGTTGCCTCTCCAGTTGGGCTGGCCTGGCCTGGCCTGAAGTGACTCATGTTGTTGGACACACCAGCCAAGAGGCACATGTTGCTTCAGAAATGGGAAAGGGAGGGAGCAGTTTGATCGAAATGAGTCCTGAATATGCTGAACTTGCCTAACTGAGGAATAAAATAAAAGCCTGTTGAAACTACTCTGAAGATTCTTCTGTTTTTCACAGCTTTAATGATTGTATTATTTATTGGATTATCTTTCTCTGCTACATCTTATGTAGTCAAAGGTTCATTTGGGATTCAAATAGAAGGCAGCTGATCACATGCCACCTGCCTTGAGTAGTACTGCATGGAGGCGCACACAAGGAGAAGGAAGTTGTCTCTGTTAGCTGTGCAGAGTTGGAGCATACTTCAGTCGTCAGGTTGTGAAAGAGGATTGTTGAAAGATTTGGGAAATAAAGTCCCTAGACATTAGTGTTTGGGTAGAATTGAATAATATATTAATATCTTCAATTAAAAGGAATCATGTTTGAATAGTATAAAGTTTGATTCTCTGTTAAGTAATATTAATTCATATAATAGATTATAAAGTACATTTGCCTCTCACTTGCAAATATGAAGTTAAAAAGGAAATAACTGGCTACAGTTAAGATGATAATTTGATTTTTGGCAACTAAAAGATGTTTTGCACCTTTTTGTTTTATGGCGCCTTGAGTCTAACCTTTCATTGTAAGATTAGCTACTTAGTAAAGCACATGTAAGCATTATGTACAGCAAAATTCTGTACCAAATTACCAGAAAACTGCTGGGCTATTTTATTTGTGATTTCTATTTCCTGTTGAGAGTTGTTCAGATTTTGGAAATTAATAAGGGAATCTCTGAGAGATTTCACATTAAATTTTATTCCATAGTCAATGTAAGTTTTTCAGGATGTTACTTGAGGTTTTAAAAAAAAGGATAACTTGGGCTTCCCTGGTGGCGCAGTGGTTGAGAGTCTGCCTGCCGATGCAGGGGACACGGGGTCGTGCCCCGGTCCGGGAAGATCCCACATGCCGTGGAGCGGCTGGGCCCGTGGGCCATGACCGCTGAGCCTGCGCGTCCGGAGCCTGTGCTCCGCAACGGGAGAGGCCACAACAGTGAGAGGCCCGCGTACTGCAAAAAAAAAAAAAACAAAAGGATAACTTAAAGATATAGAACAGATATTAAAGCAAAGTTCAGTAAACCAACTTCTCCAAGGCATGTCGTTATGACAACTTTTTTTTTTTTTTTTTGCGGTACGCGGGCCTCTCACTGTTGTGGCCTCTCCCGTTGCGGAGCACAGGCTCCGGACGCGCAGGCTCAGCGGTCATGGCCCACGGGCCCAGCCGCTCCACGGCATGTGGGATCTTCCCGGACCGGGGCACGACCCCGTGTCCCCTGCATCGGCAGGCAGACTCTCAACCACTGCGCCACCAGGGAAGCCCCTATGACAACATTTTTAATGATATGCTTGGTTCAGTTTTCACTGCAGTAGATCATTAACAATGACTGCATATTTTAGTTACAAGGTTAGCATAAATTCCATCTACAAAATATATTTTCCTGCTTTTTATTTCTTAAAGAAAAAGTTTATTGAAATGTATGATGATGGCCTTTTACTACAGCTTCACTTTTACAAACCTAGGGCATATAAAAATCATGAAACGAGGTGGTTTTCGTCACTTAAGAAATATTCCCATGAAAATACCTATTCTTAGGGTTGTCTTGTTTATCAAAGCAAAATAAGGACCTTAGTTACATACTCATATTCCTTCTGATAAAAAAAGTTTTGTGATTTTACTTACAATATTTTACCCTCTTTATTTTCCCTCTTATATTTTCCAAATAGCTATAGAAAACATGCATCCTTTTCCAATAAGGATAACACACAATGAAATATTAAATAAAAACACATAAGGTAGCATCAGACAGTTGGGGTAAAAAAAGAGACTGAAGTATTAGGAATTTAGTCTAATGTAAATTCAAGTTCTGCCAATTTTACCTGGCAGTGATTTCAGGTCTGTGATTCTTTTGGCACATTTTAATAACCTACATTCTCCTTACTGATCTTTTAACTGGAAATCTCAATCCAGTTAATTGTCATTATTCACGATAGTTATGTTCTACAGTCTCCGTGAATACTGAATTAGTGAATACTGAACCATTGCTCCTGGGGCAAATACAGAATTAGGTTCCTGCAAACCTCTGACCACAACATTCATTTTCATCAGTTGATCAGTACATAATCTTGTTTTGTGTGTGTTTCTGTTTAAAGATACCTTATGTGTATTATTGATTCATTAACATTGAGCTCACAGCCAACTCATGCCAGAAAGAAGCTTATCTAACTCACGTGTTTTCTCCAGAAACACTAAACAGCACTTCAACACCATGCTTGGGGGCTATTTAAACAGCAAAGCACCAACAGAAGGCACAAAAATGCAAAAGGCATGGTACTATATAGACCGTGAGGACGATACTCAGGCATAGTATAAGAGCTGAAACAAGAAGGCAGAGTGGCCCCTTGTTGGACCTCAGGTGGGAACATTTTTGACTCAAATTTTTTTCTCTGCCCTGTGCATGTCTGCAAATGACTAGGAAAGTGCCAAGAGTATGGGATTACAAATCTTAGTGAGTAGGCAGATTTGCAGGTATGGAATTCGTGAATCATGAAGATTAACTGTATAAGCTTTCCCCATTAGTGAAAACTATAAAACTATCATTTTTTTAGTTGTCATCCTTGTTGCTTTTATGTAATAATTTATAGTGACTTAATCATGGCAAAAATGAACTAAAGGAGTAGAGAAATGGTTAGTCCTGAAAGCAAACCAAATGAGGATATTTGTGCTTTTTTGATTGTTGAGAAAAGTAAAATATAAGATTCTCTGAGATATTATAAGATTCTTTTTTTTTTTCGGTATGTGGGCCCCTCACTGTTGTGGCCTCTCCCATTGCAGAGCAACAGGCTCCAGACGCGCAGGCTCAGCGGCCATGGCTCACGGGCCTAGCCGCTCCGCGGCATGTGGGATCTTCCCCGATGGGGGCACGAACCCATGTCCCCTGCATCGGCAGGCAGACTCTCAACCACTGCGCCACCAGGGAAGCCCCAGGATTCTTTTACTGTTACTTCTCGTTAAATGTCTGCAGGTCAGATGCCCGGTGTCACAAGTTCCTCTCTATTGTAAATGAAAAGTGCTCAGAAACAAGGGTGTAATCCTTGGCTATTGACATTTGGGTTGAGTGTCAGTCAGCATGTGAATCTTCTGGAAAAATGCCCTCCTGAGTCTTTCATCTTACTAGGAATTTTTTTTTGCATCCGTTCATTTATTCATTGGTTTATCCATTCAACACTTTTTTTTTCTTTAACATCTTTTTTGGAGTAGAATTGCTTTACAATGGTGTGTTAGTTTCTGCTGTATAACAAAGTGAATCAGCTATATGTATACATATATCTCCATATCTCCTCCCTCTTGCGTCTCCCTCCCACCCTCCCTATCCCGCCCCTCTAGGTGGTTACAGAGCACCGAGCTGATCTCCCTGTGCTATGCAGCTGCTTCCCACTAGCTATCTATTTTATATTTGGTAGTGTATATACGTCCGTGCCACTCTCTCACGTCGTCCCAGCTTACACCTCCCCCTCCCCGTGTCCTCAAGTCCATTCTCTACTTACTAGGAATTTTGATGCTATATCTTACCAGGACTCCATGTGGTGATTACCTTTTTTTCCCCATTTATTTAAATGTCTAGATTTTTCATGTTCTTTGGGGGTATTAGGCTCTATTCCAAAAATATTTGTATTCCAGCACTATTTTTTGTTATAAATGTACATATTCTTATGCGTGTTTATACCACAGATTTAAGCAAAAGTGATCATTTATTTTTAGTAACCAGAAAGAGCAGATATTAGGATTGAGGTATAGAATTGTTATTAAAAAGACTTATCTCTAAAACAGATGGTTTTATAGGGCTTTGTTAATGTTTGACTACTGTTCATATCTCTTTTATCATATGGAATTTGAAAAGTGATTTATTTTTCAGGGTGTTTCATTGATTTCCTCTTCCTGATATATCATGTATGCTGATATAATGCTGATAAAAAATAAAGCTACTTTAAAATAAAGTGCTATATTAAAATATATCCCTGAGCCCAACGCGGCCTCCACAAAACCCTACTTTAAATCCTACCAGGTTGAAACTAGTCCACTGTGCTCCGTTTGTTTAACTGGCTAAAGTGTCAGAGTGTTGCAGCAGATGATTTTTGTTTCGCTCATGTCGCTTCCTTTTTCTGAAGGGCAGGGATGTGTTTGTTGTGCCAAGTTCTTGAAAAGCAAGCAGACTTGTCAGCAGGGTTGTGGAGGGTCCCCGGGATGTCGTGAAGGAGCGGCAACGTGTAAGCGGGTGATAATCGAACCACTGCAGACCACTTAAGACGTTGTCTGAGCTATTGATGATACAGGCACTGTAGAACTAGGACATGTTTATGCATATCTCTTTTTTTTTTTAGTAAATGTATTTATTTATTTTTGGCTGCGTTGGGTCTTCATTGCTGCACGTGGGCTTTCTCTAGTTGCGGTGAGCGGGGGCTACTCTTCGTTGTGATGCGCGGGCTTCTTATTGCGGTGGCTTCTCTTGTTGCGGAGCACGGGCTCTAGGCGTGCAGGCTTCAGTAGTTGTGGCTTGCGGGCTCTAGAGCGCAGGCTCAGTAACTGTGGCTCACGGGCTCTAGAGCACAGGCTCAGTAGTTGTGGCGCACGGGCTTAGTTGCTCCGCGGCATGTGGGATCTTCCTGGACCAGGGCTCGAACCCATGTCCCCTGCACTGGCAGGTGGATTCTTAACCACTGCGCCACCAGGCAAGTCCCTATGCATATCTCCTGGCCTGCTGTTGGGAAGATAAGAACTCTTGTACTCCAAAGCCAAGAAAGAGTAATACGGGAATCAGTTGGGTGGTACCTAATCCCTGTTTTATTTAACTAGGACTCTTCTCTGTGTATGTTCTGAGAGATGGGAAGACAACTTAAAGTCCCATGTAGTTTGCTTTAGCATTCTGTCAGGGACCTGTACAGACACTGAGAGATTCTTCCCTCCTGTGTCTCTGCACCTTCCTATAAGCTGATCTTTCCTGCCAGGCCACAATCCCTGGCAAGGAAGAGAAAGACCACAGGTTGCAAAGGAAGAATTCCTAACACATAATTAAAAGTTGTCTCAAGTTCGGGGCTGAGAGTTAAGAGAACTGGACTGTAGTTTCAATTTTGCCCTTAATTAACTGGTTGACTTTTGATGAATTGCTTCCCCCTGAACCTCCTCATGTGTGAAATGAGGGATTTGGACAAGGTGTTCTCTTCAGTCCCTTGTATCTCTCATGTTCTGTGGGTCTGTGATTCTTTCTTTGTTGAGGCTGCTACCAAAATTGTACCATCTTTTAAGTCATATATACTATCATTGAAGACCACTGTACACTGTGTTTATCACTGGGCAACTAACTTGCAGTACATAGTGGTCATCACTCGTGGACATTGAAACTTAATGAATATTAAGATTTTAGCATTATATATCGTAACAGAACTGTGTATAGTATTAAACCTGTCAAAATTAAACAGCTACTGACTTTGTTTTCTTTTATTTTTTGAAATCTAAACATGGAATTTAATACCTCTCAAAGATACTGTTGGAATGAACTTTTGGGAAAAGCTTTACCAACCCAAAAGTTGAGATTAAGTTTCTTTGTCTTCCCTAGCTGAGTGCTGCATGCATTAAGAGACTTGTGCTTAGGGATGGTAACTTTGGTGGGGGACTTAACTTACAGCTTTATTGTGAGTACTGTGCATTGGTAGATTAGTTAGAAAGCCTTTGGCTACATTTACCAGAGATCCCAACTCAAGCTAGCTTAAATAATAAGGGAATTCATGGCTCATAACTAAATACAGAGGAAGGATGGGTTTCAGGGTCAATTCAGTCCAGGGTCATAGGTTCTGCTTCTCTGGAATTCCAGAATTGCCTCAACAGTACTGTCCACTTATGTTGGCTTCATCTTCAAGTTGTGTTCTCATTGTATCAGAATGCTTATAGCACTTTTTTGTTTTGCATTCACATACTACAACATGGGGGTTTCTCAACCTTGTGCTGTTGACATTTGGGGCCAGATAATTCTTTGTTTATGGGACTCCTGTGCATTGTAAGATGTTTAGCAACACCCCTGGCCTCTACTTACTAGATGCCAGTAGCACCTCAACCCTGAGTTATGATAATGAAAAATGTCTCCAGACGTTACCAAATGTTTACTTGGTGGGGTTGGGGGATGGGGCAAAAATACCCTGGTTAAGAACCACTGATCTAAAGGAAGACAGATCATTTCATTAGGTGGTTGTCTTAAATGTGTTTCCTAATAGACCCCAATTCCCCCCTTTTGCCTTACTGGCTCAGCCTGGATCACCCCCTCACTCCTGACCCCATCACCCATGAGGGGTTGGAACTTCTTTCCACTAATCAGGCCCACCACTGGAGGTACGGGTAGAATCAACTTCCCTGAAGCTGTGACCTCTTGAGGAGGGTGAGTGCTTCAGTAAAGTCGGCGAGAGTGATGGAAGCTGGGTGGGAACCCAACAGTGTCCGTGACCTCTGCATTCTAAATTTGTCTTTTTTTTCTTCCTCTCAGTGAGGACTATGGAAAGAACTTTAAGGATATTACAAATCTCATCAATAACACCTTCATTCGGACTGAATTTGGCATGGCTATTGGTCCTGAGAACTCTGGGAAGGTGAGACTCATTCATACATATACAAAGCTGTGCATGATACCATATACAGGGCTGTCAGATGTTGATATTTGAATGATCCAGTGGTACACAGCAATATATTTAGTTTACTATTACTGTGTTTTAAAAATTAAACATGATTTAATACTGATCACAAAAGAATGGAATTTAGCACACAGATTCTTTTTTTGGACCCTGTCCAAGAGGCACCAAAACTCTTCATAATTATGTGGTGGTTATTTAGCATTGTAAGGTATACATCTTAAGGCAACATTTTAGTCTTTGGGGAAACTGGCTAATCTCAAACTGACCAGGCTCAACTTCATAGATATAATATACTGGCTCAATTCAGGACAGTATTTTTTGATAAGACTAATACTTGAGGAGTAGAGTGTACCAATTAATCTGTTTTTTTAACTCTTCTTACTTTTGGAACTAAAATTTTCTTAACAAATGTCTGGTGAAAATGGTGCAAGAACTTCCTGTAGTTTCATAGTATTATACCCTGATGCTGAACTTCCTTCTCCCTAATCAGGTGATTTTAACAGCAGAAGTGTCGGGAGGAAGTCACGGAGGAAGAATCTTCAGATCATCCGATTTTGCAAAGAACTTTGTTCAGACCAATCTCCCTTTTCATCCTCTGACTCAGATGATGTACAGTCCTCAGAATTCTGATTATCTTTTAGCTCTCAGCACTGAAGTAAGTTAGGTGAAGAGCTTGTCTTGCCTTTTGCACTTTTATAGTCTCAAAATATACTGTCTTAAAACGACCCTGTAGGTAATGCTTTTTATGTTGGACTGTAGTGCCTTCTTATGGTATGAAGTATCTATTTTTTGCATTTTTTCCTATATGGTAAAGGGCACAGTTTTCATGTGCTATCTATTCCAGATAAGTATGATGTCTAGTTGTCATTACAATTTTTAAAAATTGAACAGATATGTGCTGTTGGAGTAATGAACTAGAAAACAGTTTAATGTAATCCTTCTTGTTCTACAGGGGACAAGCATAAATTGTCAAACTCCTAATGATGTTATTGTTCCTTTCCTATGGCGAAACCACATCTTTATAATTTTTTTGTTTAGGTCCTTGGTATAAAAGCCTGTTGATTTCTGTCTTTGACACCCATGTATTAAATACCCAGAGTCTTAAACCCCTGCACCCGCTACCACATTCCTATACTCTCCCCGGAAACCAGTGTCCCTCCCTGTCCCTCCTGCCTCTCTTCTGAAAGTTCCCTGAGGAGCAGCTCAGCTTTTCCTTTCCTGGAGGATCAGTCTCCTGTATCATGAATGTTAAGGGCCCAGAGTGGCTGAGTTGCTAGACTATGATAGTCGTAATTGCCCTCTATATTTATGTGGCTGTCTCTCATCTTATTGCTTAGAGTGTGGTCTAATGACCAGCAACATCAGATAGAAACCCTTGGGAGGCTGGTTTAAGATACAAACTCCTGGGCCCCGATCCAGATATAGTATGTTGGTGACTTCTGGTTGCGAGGTTGCTCGTGTTTTTAACAAGCTCCCCAGCTGAGCCTGCACACTAAAATTTGAGAGCTGTTGCTGTAATGACCATTGTGGGGACAGAAATAGGATTATCAAATATAGACAAGTTGGGCTGAACAAACGGATGGCATGGAGAGGAGGAGAAGGGCACTTGGAAGAGAGGTCTGGGTTCTGGGCCTTCTTTGGGCAGATCTTTGAGTTGAGGTGAGGCTGGAGGACTCAAGGAAGGTCAGAGTTAAGCTTAGCCAAAGGAGGCCAGAGGAAGGAAACTCGCCTTCTGGGTAGGCTTTAGATCTTAAAGCAGCAATTCCTGGGAACTGGCTTTCAGCAGCTTGAGCTGAAGGCCCTTCAAGGGAACAGAGAGACCCCTGTAGGAATGGACAGAACCATTGATCTGCCTTTGGCCACCCCATCACAATTATCAAGTGTCTTACGCTTATCAAACCAGGTTATCCTCAGGAAGAGGCAGGCACAGTCTGCCTTTATACCTGAAATTGCTTCCCATTAAGGGTAAGTCTGAAGTACAAGTAACCAGGGTAGAGAAGATGGGCCAATTTGTACTAAAGTGCAAATAGGTGATACCAGACCCTTTCCTGTTTCTGAGTAGAATTAGGTAGATTAGAAATGCTGGGAGGTGAACATTACTAGAGGAGGAAAAGTTAAAGAAAGAAGAATGGTGGGTGAGAGTGGAGGAGGACTGAAGGTAATTCTGCCTAGATCTGCACCATTTAATTTCAGCTGTACTGGGACACCTCTGTCCCACCTCCACTGAATCTGGGCCCACTAGGCTCGTGTTGCCAATGTAACTGAAATTGTCAGTCTCTGCTGCACTTGAAAGTGTTGACCAATCCTTCCACTTGCTTGGCTTCTGTGACATCATTCCCTTTGTTTTTCTCCTACCTTCTAATGGTTGCCTCTTGGTCTCTTTTTTAAACTCCTTTCAACCTCCCCTTAAATCCCTGCTCATTTTACTCTGAACAGTCTCTTCCACTCTTACATTTTACTACCACTGTAATGCGTAAGAGTCTCAAATCCCTGTCTCTGGTCCTGGCTTCTTCCTAGGGCTGCAAATGCCTATCTTGCTGTCCCCTGGGTATCTCTAGCTAGATGTCCCACAGGTCCCTCAAACTCAATCTAAAGCTGACGTCTTCCTTGCTGTGTCTCAGACATGTTGTTCTTCCCTTCATCCTTATGCTGCCTAAAGATTCCACAGTGCTGCTTTCCCCTCGCCCAGAATCCCAGAGTGTTCAGCTCGCGCTCGCTCGCTCGCTCGCTCTCTCTCTCTCTCTCTCTCTCTCTCTCTCTCTCTCTCTCTCTCACACACACACACACACACACACACACACACACACACACACACACACACACACACACACACACACACACACACACACACACACACACACACACACACACACACACACACACACACACACACACACTCCGTCCTGCCCTACAGGAAAAGCCGTCCAGTTCTACGGACTCCAGCATCTAAATTCTTCCTGAGCCGCCTCCTCCCAGCCGTGGTGTCAGGCCTCACTAACTCTTAATGAACTAATGTGGCAATTAGTCACTGCTTTTCCTGCTTCTAGTCTGAACCCTCTGAAATCCATCTTTCCCACTGTCGTCCAAGTATTTCTCTTAAAAAAGTAAAACTAGTTGTGTCATTCACCTACTTCAAGTACCTCATATAAAAGAAAGACCAGATTCCTCAGCATGGCATAGAAGGAGTGCACCCCCAACCCAGCACTGGCTCCTCCTGTCTTCACCTTGGAATGTGTGCTCCACCTGTGTCTGAAGGCTTTAGCTCCCTGCATACACTGAGATGTTTCATCACCTCTCTGCCTTTGCTTGTACTAGTCTGTCTTTGTGCAGTGATATCTCATCTCCCATTTGCCTTCTTTTGGTTACACTGCTCATCATTTAAGACTCAGCTACCTTCTTCACAAATCATCTCTGATGCAGTGTCCCTCCTTTCCCTGCTCTTACCCCAGAGACCATATTTCCGTAACACTTACCACATGTATTGAACTTCCTTATGTGCACCCCTTGTTAAACTGTGAGCTCCTTGAGAACAGGGAGTGTGTCGTATTCATCTTTATATCCCCAGTGCAACGACTGGTATGGTGCCTGGCACACAGTAGGCACTTCATAAGCATTTGTTATTCTGAACTTGCAAGACCCCAAAGGGCCCCCATAAACCGTGTGTGTGTCTGTGGAGCTCAGGAAGCTTGGATGGAATTTCAGTGTGTGTTTTTACTGTCCTGAATGATTGGATATGAGTTATTAAAGGTCATATAAGCAGCTGCACAGGATAAAGCTGGAATTTTGATAAGTCATTTATAATCTTTCAGAATGGCCTGTGGGTGTCCAAGAATTTTGGGGGAAAATGGGAAGAAATCCACAAAGCAGTATGTTTGGCCAAATGGTGAGTAACAGAACATTCCATCTGTGCTGGGCCCTAAACCTTTCCTGACGGTGCTGCCAGGAGTCACAGGAATAAATATTGAGCACTTACTATGTGCCGGGTACTCTTCAGGGTGCCATAAGGGATGCGAGAGAGGGGTATGCCGCAGACCTTGACCTGGAGGAGCTTCTGATTCTTCTGGGAAAGAAGACTTAGTCTCACTAAGTTTTAGAATGTAAAGTATAAAACAAGGCACATTACTGAGTAGCTGCTGCCTGCAAACGGTTGATTTTATGTAAATGGTGACATCAGCTGCAAGAGCATGAAGTACAGCGTTGATTTGGGGACTTACATACTTCTCTGCACACAGAGATCTCCTCTAGAGATCCATTTCAGTTATGTGGAATGTAGTGAGGCATCAGGAAGAAAGCTCAAAGAGCTTCCCGACTGCCAGAGTCACACTGTCCGTGCACCAAAATCCATTGACTTCTCTCGGTGCCCCTCCCCAACCCCGGCTTACAGACGATGGAGGGAGGGAGGAGGCTCCTACATGGGAGTCGTGTCACCTTTGTTCTAACCTGGATCGGCTGCTAGTCGAGGCTTAACCTCTCTGGGCTTTAGTTTGTTCCTTCTGTGAAAGGAGATTTGTTTGGGGAATTGGGGGGACGGTTGAGCAAGAATTATGAGCCTTCATACCTCCAAAACTCTGATTAGGCTCAGACCCTTGTTTAGAGCCTCTTTCTTCTTTCTCTTTGACTAATTTCAGCAAGTTTGTTGATCTGGTTTCCCAGTTGATAGCAGGTTGCTGCCAGAGGTGGGGCATGTTGAGTGTGAACAGCAAGCACAGGCCAGCCTGAGAGTCCACTGCCTGGGAGCCACATGGAGGCAGGAGAACTCTCAGAGTAGGCAGACAGAGAACGCAACGGGATGAAAGGATTTAGTGCTGTGTCAAGAGAGCACACAGGCCTCAGTAACTTCCAATAGGAACACTGTTACCGTTTCATACGGTTGACGTTGACGACGATGGTCCGTAATCCCAAGGAAGAGTTCACTATTTAATGTCCTCTACTTAGGGAGATAGGGAAATGTGTAATATAGACATTGCCAAGTATGTCTACCAAAATAAACTATTAAAAATGGTGCTTAAGTAAAGTGTCCTTTTTTAGAAAATGCTGGTTAAATTAGGTTTTTACAGCACCACTGTGGTACACGTGTCACATCTGCTTTAATTTTATGTATTTTAATTAATTGTGTTTATATCTTATATGGTCTTATCAGGAAGGAATTTTTAAACTAACAAAGTTAACAAATTATTTCGCTCCTGATAGACCTAAAATACGGAAGGTGTGTTCAAATAAGACTATAATAATTTTGATCATTAAAACTCACCTTTACATCTGTATATCAAATCAGCACAGTGTATGCTTTAAATATCTTACAATTTTATTTGTCAGTTATACCTCAGTAAAGATAAAGAAATAAATAGAAAACTCATCTTTAAAACTAAAAAGTTATTTTAAAGTGGTATTTTATTTTGTATCCTATACAAGATTTTTTACTTTTGTAACTTGTTTCTCTTCATGGTGTCTAAATATAAGATCTGGGCTGCTGGTAACTATTTACTCACCTTTTAGATCTTTGGTTTCTAGGAAGTTACAATCTAAAGTTCTGAAAGAACATGCTCAGACCCAGCACCCTTTTTTAATTGAGTTACAGTTGATTTACAATATTATATTAGTTTCAGGTGTATAACATAGTGATTCAAAATTTTTATAGATTATATTCCATTTATAGTTAAAAAACATTGGCTGTATTCTCTGTGCTGTACAACATATCCTTGTAGCTTATTTATTTCATACATAGTAGTTTGTGCCTCTTAATCTCCCACCCCTATCTTGCCCCTCCCCTCCTCTCTCTCCCCGTTGGTAACCACTAGTTTGTCCTCTGTGTCTGAGACCCAGCACCTTTTGCTGGTGCTAATCTATAAGTACTATCAAGGTCTGAATCTAGTTCCCTGGAAACTCCCTTTCCAAGTTAGAACTTAAATAATTCAACCTCTGACCTAGTTGTCTATTTGAGGTGAAAGAACTAAATTATTTAGTTCATGCAAAGCATTGAACTAGGTTCTAAGGGGAAACAACAAAGCATAAAACTTAGTACCTGCCCTGAAGAACTCAGTAGTGTAGTAGGAGAGATAAGACAAACACTATGCAATTAAAATAGCCAAACAGGAGACAAAGGAGTGCCAAGTGGCTGACACAGAGTAGCACAGGGCTCTCGCACAGGGTTTCTCAACCACAGCACTAATGATGTTTGGACTGGACAGTTCTTTGTTGCGGGGGGGAAAGCCTGAGCATTGCAAGATGTTTAGCAGCATCCCTGGCCTTTCCCCACTAAACAGTTGTAACGATCCCCCTCCCCCAGTTGTGACAACCAAGAATGTCCCTTGGGAGCAAAATTGCCCCTGGTCGAGAACCACTGCTCTAGAAGTTTGCACCAAAGAAGGCTTCCAGTTAGAGTGACAGGGAACACTTCATGGAAGAGTTAGATTTTAACCTGGAGCCTGAAGGTTGTGAGGGTAAGATTTGGTCACACGAGAGAAAAGTGTTTTAAGAAGGAAATGATATGAGCAAATGCAAAAGGCAGCTTTGGAGAGTGTAAGGAGACCCGTTTGACCGGCTGGAAGAGTTCACATAAAGAAGTGGTGGCGTGTGGAAAACGCCTGGGGCCAGACTGTGGGAACCTTGATGTGAGGCTGTGAAAGAATCGGTGTACAGCATCCAAGAAGGCTGTTTTGGCTGGTACCCATAGGTGACCCTTATTAGACCTGCTTGGAACTAAGTGACTAAGGTTGATGCAGTCTGTTAGCAGTCTTGAACCGTGTCTTTTCTCTGTCTTTGCCTCACTGTAGGGGATCAGAAAACACCATCTTCTTTACCACCTATGTGAATGGCTCCTGCAGTAAGTATATTTTAGTCCCAGAAAAGAGTGTCCTGGTGTCCATTCATGGTAGAATATTCTGGGTTGTAAGAGGTAGAAGCATCAAAGATGTTTCCATTCTCTTGTTATTTTAATAGCTAAAGATAGCTAGCTGTTAGTGATTTTTAAAATCTTGAAAGTACAAACAACCAAGTACTATACTCTGCCTCGATCAAATAAAAAATGAAGGCTATACACAGAGACAGTATACTTAATTTTAGCAGTGTATTTACATAAAGTAAATATGAGGCTACAAACAACAAATTGAAATGCATAGTGATTTCTGCCAAAGAACATGGACTGTGTTTGTGTAGGTGGAAGCCGCTGGCTTTCCAATCAGCGGCACAGTTTCGAAGCTGAAAGCGTAATCTTTCATTTATTCATTCAGCGGACTCATTTCGTTTATCCATTCACTTGAGCACCTGCAGTAGTATGCTAAACACCATCCTCAGGACGGCGAGAACGAGACACCCAAGGCCTGCTCTTACGGAGCCTCAGTTCAAGTAGGGATGTTGGATGATCAACAGGAAAACTGAAACTCAAACAAGACAACTTAAAACACAATGAGATAATTGCAAACTGTGTTGTGAAGAAAGTAAAGCAGGATGCTCTGGTGTTTTTATGCAACACTGTACTGGAATTAAGTAAACTGTCTTTCTGTCCAATATAAAACCTCACATGTATAAAGATAAAACCCAACTGTGAATTTCCTGTGTCTCATTCTCTATCCTTTTATATTGTTACCTGATTAACATGCATAAGATTAAAAATTCTTTTGCTATAAAACTAAGAACAATTCTAAAACAATTGTTTTGAACTAGAGGCTCACAAGTAAGTGAAATTTTAATTGATATTTTGTCTTGTTTAAGAAGCTGACCTTGGGGCACTGGAATTACGGAGAACTTCAGACTTGGGAAAAAGCTTCAAAACCATTGGTGTGAAAATCTACTCATTTGGTCTTGGGGGACGTTTCCTTTTTGCCTCTGTGATGGCTGATAAGGTGGGTGTTTGCCTCTTCTCTGTGGGTTCTGATGTTTCTGTAAATATGCCTCAAATAGATAGCTTTGACGACAGGTACTGATGGAGTTTCTTGCCTCTTGCAATATTTAATAAATTATGCCTCAAATAGGTAGCTTTTACTACAGGTACTGATGGAGTTACTTGCCCTTTGCATAGTTAATATCACCGTAAGATTTGGAGGTGGTTCTTTTTATAGAGGCTGATTGACTCTTCTGGGATCCTCTGTAGTTTGGCCTGTGTCACCAACTGAATTCTGGTATCTGTTTTGCGATATGTAGACCCAGTGTTTGGGCTTTACTCAGACATGGATTCTGATAAAAGCAATCTACTTGCCTTTATTATTCAATAAAGATAATGGAAATATGTAACATTAATTGAGTACCTGCTATATACTAGGTATATAGGTTCTGGGAATATAGCAGTGAACAAAACAGATAAATGTCCTGCTCTCAGAGTTTCTATTCAAGTAGGGAGATAGATACTAAACTGATCAATATGATATAATATCAGGTAATGATTAAAGCTGTGAAGAAACCTAAAGCAGAGTGAATACATAGAAAGAGGCGGGAATTGGAGCAGCGCTGTTTTATTTATTTATTTGTTTGTTTATGTATTTATTTCGTTGCGTGGGATCTACACTGTGGTGCACAGGCTTCTCTCTAGTTGTGGCGTGCGGGCTCTAGTGCATGTGGGCTCTGTAGTTTGCAGCACACGGGCTCAGTAGTTGCGGCGCACAGGCTTAGTTGACCCGCGGCCTGTGGGATCTTATTACCCCGACCAGGGATCGAACCCGCATCCCCTGCATTGGAAGGTGGATTCTTAACCACTGGACCACCAGGGAAGTCCCGGAGCAGCACTGTTTTAGATAGGGTGGTTTGGATGGGCTCTCTGAGACCTGACTGAAGTGAGAGCACAGCCGCATGGACATCTAGGCTGAGGAAGCAGTGAGTGCAAAGACCCTCAGGCTGGCGTACGCTTGGAATACTGAAGAAAAGTGAGAAGAGCAGCATGGCTGGAGCATAGGGAAGGGTGGTCCAGAGATGGGCAGCCAGTGGCCAGATCGCACAGGGCCTCTGTAGGTTGTGATTAAGACCTTGGCTTCCATTCTTCACGTGTTGTGAAGCTGTGAAAAGGTTGCAAGCAGGGGAATGGCATAACTGGCCGTCTCTTCTGACAGAATAGGTGTGTGTAGAATAGCCTCATGGGGCAGGAATGGAAGCAGCAGGAGCAGCAGTGAGAGAGATGGTACGTTGGACCAGGCTGTTAACAGTGGATGAGGGGAGGCATGGTAAGATTGTGGATATATTTTTAAATGTATCGCCAATAGTGTTTGCCGATGGATTAGATGCGGATTGTGAGAGAATAAGACGAACCAAGGATAACTTTAGAGTCTTTGGCTTGAGCAACTGGGTGAATGGTGGTGCCATTTACTGAGACGGCAAAGACTGCAGGAGAAGCAAGTGTGTGGGAAGAAAATCAAGAATTCAGCTTTGGATGCGAGATGCCTATTAGGTATCTAGGTGGAAATGTCAAGTAAACACTTGGGTATATGAATCTTCCAAAATTATATGGTGTAATCATATGGTATAATCTCATCTGGCCATGTGACTAGATGGTATCTTGTGGAGGAATGAGTCAGTCAAGAAGAGGTGGGAGGGCTGAGCACCTGGTGCCCTGAATCACCCCAGCAGGGAAAGGTTGGAAAGAGACTGTTCAAATCAGCAAAGAGGACTTCGAGGGAGGGACCAGTGAGGTGGGGGAAATAAGACAGGTGATGTCATGAAAGCCAAGTGAAAGAAATGTTTCAAGGAGGAAGAAGTGGTCAGCTGTGTTAAACTCAGCTGAAATGTGTAGTTAGATGAGTTCTGAGAATTATCCACTGGAGTTGGAAAAGTATAGGTTGTTGGTGACCTCGATGAAAGCAGTTTCCTTGGAGTACTGAAGTTAAAAGGCTGATTGGAGTGGGTTCAGAGAGAACTGGAGATGGGGAAGTAGACATAGTAACTACAGATCACGCCCTGGAGCACTTTCATAATAATCCTCCCCACAACCCTATAAGTTCATACTGTTATCTCGGTTTTTATTTGAGGAAATTGAGTAACTTGTCTAGGGTCACCCAGAGGTGGAACCCTGGTGGAAACCAGACTGTCTAATTCCAGAGGTAGTCGCCTATACACTGTACTGTTACAAAATTAAAATTCCGCTGTGTGCTTTTGAACTCTAGTTTCTACCTATAATAGTGACAGTAAGATTCACAGTAAACATCTAAGATGGGAGTTAGAAAAATAAGTTAAAGGTACTTGTCACTGAAGAGTATTTAACATAAGGAGGCTCTGGGACTAATTCTTGTGCCCTGGCTAAACTGTGTCTAGAAGCTATTTTAAACTATTTATCAGACAGTACGTGTTAATTGCCTCCTCAACAGACTCCTTTTAACAGCTAAATACTCCCTGATCAGCTTCATTATATTAATTTCTGACTCTCCTTGGCCTCTTCCCAGGCTGGCATGTTCCCTCCATCATGGCTGTTCCGAGAGCCTTCCTTAAAGAGGAGACATGTCATGTGTAGCTGATTCACTTTGTTATACAGCAGAAACGAACACACCATTGTAAAGCAATTATACTCCAATAAAGATGTTAAAGAAAAAAAAAAAAAGAGGAGACATGTCACATTTTGACTTCCCTCATGATCTCCCAAGCCTGCGTTTCATCTCCATTTTCTAGACCCTTAATTATCTAATGCTTTGGATTATGCCAGGACTGTCTCAAAGGGACCAGACTTCTATGCAGCAGTCATCATTTTAAGAATTATCTGAGGGCTTCCCTGCTGGTGCAGTGGTTAAGAATCTGCCTGCCAATGCAGGGGACACGGGTTCGAGCCCTTGTCCAGGAAGATCCCACATGCCACGGAGCAACTAAGCCCGTGAGCCACAACTACTGAGCCTGCGCTCTAGAGCCCGCGAGCCACAACTACTGAGCCTGCGTGCCACAACTACTGAAGTCCACGCACCTAGAGCCCGTGCTCCACAACAAGAGAAGCCACTGCAATGAGAAGCCTGCGCACCACAACGAAGAGTAGCCCCCGCTCACCGTAACTAAAGAAAGCCCGCGTGCAGCAACGAGGACCCAATGCAGCCAAAAATTAATTAATTAATTAATCAATTAAAAAATAAAAAGAATTATCTGAGCAAGCATATGCGAATGGCTATAGAGCCAAACTAATGATGGTCCCGACAAACCCTAATCTCTATTGAAGGAAATTGGCATGTCAGAAGTTGGGAGGTTAATATCTTAGGGGGCCACACCAGAATGAAGAAGCCAAAGAGGAAACCAGGATAACCTTACTTACAGTAGGATGGATTGTTCCAGTGCCTGGATCTTGCAAGAGGTTAGAAATAGCTTTGGTAATTGGTACTAGGACCTTTCATTTTTAACAGTTGTACCCAGTGAGGAAATGGATAATGATACATATAATTAATAATGTATCTATTCGTGTCACTGCACATGGCATCTTGGTAGAGAATTTAAAAGATAAATATTGGCATTTGTTCCAGGATACAACAAGAAGGATTCATGTGTCAACAGATCAAGGGGACACATGGAGCATGGCCCAGCTCCCCTCTGTGGGGCAGGAACAATTCTATTCTATTCTAGCAGCTAATGATGACATGGTGTTCATGCATGTAGACGAACCTGGAGGTAAGAGCTGTGCAGTGGCTCACCCTTGAAGCACAGAGATTTAAGCTCTGAACCCTGTTTTAGTAGCTTTCCTTCTTACATGTCAATTTTTCCTTTTACCCCTAGGAATTTATTACTGGCCTACTGAATACTGTGTCTTAGAGATGATATGTAGCCTCTGTTAAAAAGGCCACTTGCTTTGACCCTCTAAGGCGGTTTGTATAGTATGTCCAGGTGTTCTAGAGCAGTGCTGCTCAAAGAATGGTCGGAGGACTGGTACTGATTTGCAAATTCTTTATTACCAAATATGTATGGAAAGCAAGAGTGAGCATTTAGAAACTCTTACAGCCCTTTGACAAAGAAATTTTGTATCTGTTGACTCTAATAATAAAAAAAATTTTAAGGATTATATTTTTTCTTTCTTTTGTATTTCATTTTTCTAGTGATAAATTTTTGTTATATTTACAAAAGCATCAGTTTGTGACATAATTGAAATCTTAAAATTGATCCTTCACCACAGTTTGAGAAGCATTATTTTAGAGTGTAAAGATTTTAAAAGATGTGTAAGATATGAAGCTAAATACAGTGCCTCTGCCACCAGAGTATAACTGAGAAGAGCTTTTCTGTAACATCTGATTAATTTATTCAACAAATTCAGCATCTGCTATATTTCAGGCACTAAGCTGGGTACTAGAATTAAAGATGGCCATGAAGATCTTGAGTATCAAACCTTGATTGACTCTCAGGTCTGCGTGTACATCATGAAGGGAGAGAGTTGGCTGATGTGTGCAGTCAGTCAGTCATGTGTCATGTGTATGACTAGACTATTGTTTTCTCTCTGTTCCCTCCCAAGACTTAGTGTTTTTGTTTGTTTGCCTATTCCAGACACCGGATTTGGCACTATATTTACCTCAGACGATCGAGGCATTGTCTATTCCAAGTCCTTGGACCGACATCTCTACACAACCACAGGTGGCGAGACAGACTTTACCAATGTGACCTCCCTCCGTGGGGTCTACATGACAAGTGTGCTCTCAGAAGGTGGGTCTCGGCACAGCTCTCCTTCAGCTGAACATGTTGGGAGTGGAGGCTTTTGGGGAAACTGAGGATCCTATCCTCCCCAGTAATGTTGCTTGCCTAGTCAACAAGGCTATCCATGTAAATTCTGGCTCTCTATTTTAAATAAGTTATGGTAAATAGAACTAAGAAAGAACAAAACAGCGGCAGGCAGAAAGAAAGATTTGGGGGGTTCTACATTGTTTATAAAGTAAGTCTTCTGTGTTGGGAGGTTCAGGCCTACAGGAAGGAGTTTAGACCACTTATGCTTTTCGCCTTGTGGAGGGCGGAGTGATAGCCAGCCGAGATTCCTCTTGGCGTTCTCTTCACTGGTTCTCAGACCTTCCCTTTACTGTGGCCCAGTTGCACAAGTAAACACATTACTCTAAAGTACAAAGATTTGTTTAGGTTTTGTTTATTTATGTATTCACTTTTTGGAAGGAGGTGGGGGATGTTTGTTTTCACTTTGTGAAGACCCTGCAAAGTCCAAGTGATATTGACACCCTAGTTCCTCCCTGACCTCACTTCTAGCTCCTCTGCTTTGCTCACTCTCCTGTAGTCACTCCAGCCCTTTACCAGTCCTTAAACACACCAGAATCACACACTCGTGGCTGAGAGATTTGCACTGACTGCTCTCTCTCTTTCCCCAGATATCTGCAAGGCTGACGCTTTCCTCCTCCCAGCCTTTGGTCGTGTTACTTTCTGATAAGACCTGCCCTGACTATCCTATTTTAAATGTCAGTCTGCCTGCCCCTACACACGTACACTCTCAGTCCCCCTCAAACTGTGCAAGTCTTTTCTACAGCACTTATTTTCTAACATACTATCTAATTTACCTATGTACAATGTCTAGTGTTTGTCTGCCTCACCCTACTAGAATATATATTTCCCAAAGTTTTTTTTCCTGATTTGTTCACTGATATATTCCCAAAGCCTTACAGCAATTTTCACATAGTGGACAGGCAATAAAACATCTATTGAATAAATGAAATTTACCTTATTTGCTTTCTTTTTTGATTCTCCTTGAGAAATTCAAAGCATAATATCTTTGAATTTAAACCTGCAACAGTTTATATCATTAAGAACAGAGAATGGGGAAGACACATGAAGAAAAAAAAGGAAAAGGTAAAAGAGGGATAGGATATGGAGTGGCAGAGAGACAAAATCAGGAATTATTAACTGAGACTTATGCAGATACATTCAAATCTTGAGATTCACTAAAACAAGCCCCGTATCATGGCCTTGTCTGAGTCACGATTAGAATGCCTTCCCACTGTAGATTTTACTTCCAAGGCAAGCAAACAAGGAGGAAGAATAGATGTCAGCCTGTTAGTGCTGGTAAGGAGATAAAGGTATCTTTTTATAAGAGCATCAGTGTAGATGATTTCTGGGATCAGTTGGATCCTGTTCAGGTGGGAAGCCTCTTTCAAATATCATACTCACCAGCACTGAGCCATTTCACTGGATGTAACAAGCTTGTGGGACTCCAGAGTTCTAGCGGTGTTATATAGTCTCTGTTAGGAGAGAGTTATGCAATGATAAACTGAATTTAATAGGGTGCTTCCAGTGTATCAGGCTTAATATCATCCTTTTCCTATTCAGATAATTCTATCCAGACTATGATCACTTTTGACCAAGGAGGAAGGTGGAAGCACCTGAGGAAGCCTGAGAACAGTGAATGCGATGCTACTGCAAAAAATAAGAACGAGGTTTGTTTTACTCCAACTGTCATATGTATTTGGAGCAAAGCAGCCATTCTCTTCTGCTCTTATTAGTGCCAGCCTTTTGAATAATGAAGTTTTGTACTTGATGAGGGTCTACAGATAAAGGTGGAAAATTTGGAAATGAGGGGTTGAAATTAACTAGGATGTGGGAAATAGGAACGGCGAAGAAAGACCAAAATATTATGGCTTATTTGTCTTTAACGAAAAACAAAATTGAAGGCTAACAATTTGTGTTGTACTAAACTGCTGAATGAAAACATAGTGGACAGATGGGCCGGTGATTAGTTAGGAGTCATGATGGCAGCTATGAAACTTCAGGAATTCTACAGAAAGCCATAGACCAGCCATTCATGAGCAGTGCAAAGCTGTACTGGCCAGAAACAAATGAAGGAGAACTTGGGTGTCTCTTCCCCTCTGCCAAAGCTCCACGTGGCCGGTGGGTATGGGTGGTGACCCGGTGTGGCATGTGGAAGCAGGAGATGAGCCCTCTGAGGAGAGACCAAGAGCTAGAAATACAAACGCATTGCTCCAGGAGATCCCAGGTTTCATGATGGACAGGTCTTGACAGCCAAGAAAAAAAGGAAAAACAAAAAACAAGCTTTATGTCTGACTTTTACAGAATTTGAGAGGAGCTTAGTGGAACCCTGGGAGTTTTCTTCAAAAGTGACAGTGTTGGTAATTCCAAGCTCTCCTCAGAGTACCTGTGGCTGATATGCACTCTGCTCTCCCAGCTGGGCTTTCTGGTACACCACCCCCGTCACACCCTCTCTCTTCTCTGTATTCATGAGTGCTGTGGAGTGTCTCTCCCTATCCTGCTCCCCTTTTTCCATCCCTCCGCCCTGGCCTTGCCCTGCACCTGCCCTTCTCTCCTTAAGCCTGAGCAGGTACAGTGGCCTCTTTACTTACCTTGAAACCCTCACACTGCTGTGTCTCTCCCTCCCCAACACTCTTTGTGGTTCCCCTTTGCCTGTGATCTGGCGAATGAAGGTCCCCTCCTCCCCTGTCAGGATATCTTCTGCCTTTTCACTGTCATTGCCCATTTTATCACTGGCACGCCCCTTGTAACTTCTGCTGCTCCCGGAACACCCTGCATGTAGCTGCCTCTTGCCCACGTTATTCCTGGGGAAGTTGTACCTGTCTCCCCTACCCCCAGTTCATTAGGGTTAATGGAAATCCTAACCATCCTTAGTGCCCATCTTCAGTTAGAACTAACCATTGCTCTTCGTTTCATTAGCAGTTTGCTTGAAGCTTTTTTTTATTGCAGTAAAATATACATGGCATAATATTAACAGTTTAACCAATTTGAACCTCTTGTAAAGCACTAATTTTCATCCTGCTTTATACCTCAACTAGTTTCTGAGAAATATTTCTTAAAGACAGGACTGGGTCTTATTCAAATCACCGCCACATCTTGTACAGCATCTGAAGTATGTCAGGCGTTCATCAGGTTTATTTGTGTGGAATCATACTTTAAATATTGATCAGAGGCTTTGGTGTAGTGCGGGAATAAAGTAAACTAAGACAGATTACACATGCGAAAATAATTGCATAGTTTTTTCCCAAATATACTAATGCATTTCAGAATCAAGAATATCCCACTGAGCCTATAACTCAATAACAAAAAAACAAATAACCCACATTAAAAATGGGCAAAGGACTTGAATAAACATTTCTCTAAAGAAAATATACAAATGGCCAGTAAGCACATGAAAAGATGCTCAATACCACCAATTATTAGGGAAATTATTAGGGAAATGCAAATCAAAACTTTTGATTTGCGAGAGATCACCTCAGATCCATTAGAATGGCTACTATCCAAAAAATAAAAAATAGTAAGTGTTGACTTGGATGTGGAGAAATTGGAACCCTTGTGCACTGCTGGTGGGAATGAAAATTGTGTAGCTGCTATGGAAAACAATATGAGGGTTCTTCAAAAAGTTAAGTGTAGAACTACCATATGATCCAGCAGCTCCACTTCTGGGTATATATCCCAAAGAATTGAAAGCAGTGTCTCAAGAGTTATTTGAACATGCATGTTTGTAAGCAGCATTATACACAATAGCTGAAAGATGGAAGCAATCTAAGTGTCCATTGACAGATGAATGAATAAGCAAAATGTGGTGTATAAACACAATGGAATAATATTCAGTCTTATAAAGGCAGGGTATTCTGGCCCATGCTGCACCATGGGTGGACGGAAGGACGTTATGCCAAGTGAAATAAGCCAGTCACAGAAGGACAAACACCGTATGGTTTCACTTCTATGAAGTACCTAGACTAGTCAAACTTATAGAGACAGAAAGTAGCATAGTAGTTGCCAGCGTCGGGGGAAGCGGGGATGGGGAGTTACCGGTTAACAGGCACAGAGTTTCAGTTTTGCAGGACACAGAAGTTCCAGAGATGGATGGTGGTGATGGCTGCACAACAGTGTGAATGTACTTAACACTACTGAACTGCACACTTAGAAATGGTTAAGATGATAAATTTTATGGTATGTGATTTTTACCACAATTTTTTTTAAAAAGAGTATCCCACGGAAGTCTGGGTTAATACATTCAAAGCCTTATTAGAAGACTCTCCGAGATGAGAAAAAAAATTTCACCTTTGGTTTTAATCTAAGCTTTGCTTTCTTTCCACAGTGCAGCCTTCATATTCACGCTTCCTACAGCATCTCCCAGAAACTAAACGTTCCAATGGCCCCACTCTCAGAGCCTAACGCTGTTGGCATAGTCATCGCCCATGGTAAGCAGCCCACCCTCACTTCCGCAGGAAGAAGTGGCTGAGCACACTGAAACTCAGTCACAGTGTCGAGCCCTGTGAGAAAACCACCATACATGGCTTTTACCATCCTTTACAGAATTTCTTGCAAGATAATGATACGGTGGGTTTTTCATAGACTCTCATCAGAGAGCAACATGACTTCTCCCTTTACCAAATTGTCAGTGGCCTTTTTTTCAATTACAGGAGGCATGATGGGAAATAATCAGAATAAACTCATTCAGAATTATTCTCTTGACAGTAAATCCTCTCTGTTTCATTGCTGATATGTGCTGATGAGATGGTGGATTGTGTTGTAGGTAGCGTGGGGGATGCTATCTCAGTGATGATCCCAGATGTGTACATCTCAGATGATGGAGGTTACTCCTGGCTGAAGATGCTGGAAGGACCTCACTATTACACCATCCTGGATTCCGGAGGCATCATTGTAGCCATCGAGCACAGCAGCCGTCCTATCAATGTGATTAAGTATGCATGAGCTCAGCTCCACCCACACTATCTGCATAGAGAGCAACTGTGGGATGTTTGTCAGTTTGTTGGGGGGAAGTTACAGTCCCTGATTCAGATTAGTGCATTCTACAGAGCTGTAGGGAAGGTGCTTGAAAGGATTGCATTTAGAGCAACTCAAATTAAATAGCTTTGTTTTTTCCTCTGACTCCCTCTAGCTAACACTTTTCGTCACTTTTAAAAAATACTCTTCTCCCTCCCAACAAGAATATTATGGGAGCATTTAAGCACTCTGGAGGGGAAATGACTCCTTAAGTACAAGTTCTTATTATATAATTTCTGTTTGTTGACTTGGAAGCCCATTCTTACATGAGTCACTATCCTTTTTTCCTTTGGAAGAATTTTTTTTTTTTTCCTTTTGAGGTACGCGGGCCCCTCACTGCTGTGGCCTCTCCCATTGCGGGGCACAGGCTCCTGACGCGCAGGCTCAGCGGCCATGGCTCACGGGCCCAGCCACTCCGCGGCATGTGGGGTCTTCCCAGACCGGGGCACGAACCCACGTCCCCTGCATCGGCAGGCGGACTCTCAACCACTGCGCCACCGGGGAAGCCCTGGAAGAATTTTTATAAAGGCATTTTCTTCCATAATATTTGAGTGAATCCCTTTTCCCCGTTAACTATAGGTGTTAAAAATTAATATAATAGTAAGCCATCACCTAAATATGAGAGTTTTTCTCTGATTTGTTATCAAACAGCCGGTGGTTTCCTGATATTCCCGTAAATGTTGATCCTCTCTCATGATCTTTCTCTAATTGTGGTTTCAGGTTCTCCACAGACGAGGGTCAGTGCTGGCAAACCTACATATTTACCAGGGAGCCTATCTACTTTACTGGCCTGGCTTCAGAACCTGGAGCTAGGTCCATGAACATCAGCATCTGGGGTTTCACAGAATCTTTCCTGACTCGCCAGTGGGTCTCCTACACCATCGATTTTAAAGATATCCTTGAAAGGAACTGTGAGTGTCTCCTTTGAACTTTTCTACCAGAAACTTGTGAGCCCATTTCCCTAAATAACCGATTCAGTTTAATTTCTTCTAGCTGGAATAAGAAAATCATGTGTGTGAAAGAGGACTGAAGGATGTTCCATGTGGGTTAGCAGGCAAAGGGATGGTACCAGAAAAGCACTTCCCTCTTTGGATTAGCACTGTCCAAGAGAAATAAAATGAGAGCCACGTATATAATTTAAATTATTCTATCAACTAGCTACATTATAAAAGTAAAAGAGGCAAAATTTATTTTAATAATATAGTTATTTCAGTATGTCCAAAATATTATCATTTTAACATGTAAGCAATGTTTTTAAATTATTAATGAAACATTTTACATTCTTTTTTTAAGGTATTTTAATTTTTTTATTGGAGTACAGTTGATTTACAATGTTGTGTTAGTTTCTGCTGTACAGCAAAGTGAATCAGTTATACATATACATATGTCCACTCTTTTCTAGATTCTTTTCCTGTATAGGTCAATACAGAGTATTGAGTAAAGTTCCCTGTGCTATACCGTAGGTCCTTATTAGTTATCTATTGTATATATAGTAGTGTGTATATGTCAATCCCAATCTCCCAGTTTATCCCTCTCCCCCTTTCTGCCCTGGTAACCATAAGTTTGTTTTCTACATCTGTGACTCTATTTCTGTTTTGTAAATAAGTTCATTTGTACCTTTTTTTTAGATTCCACATACAAGCAATATCATATGATATTTGTTTTTCTCTGTCTGACTTACTTCACTTAGTACGATAATCTCTAGGTCCATCCATGTTGCTGCAAATGGCATTATTTCATTCTTTTTATGGCTGAATAATATTCCATTGTATATATGTACCACATCTTCTTTACCCATTCCTAAATGTCGATGGACATTTAGGTTGCTTCCATGTCTTGGCTATTGTAAACAGTGCTGCAATGAACATTGGGGTGCATGTATCTTTTTGGATTATGGTTTTCTCTGGATATATGCCCAGGAGTGGGATTGCTGGATCATATGGTAGTTCTATTTTTAGTTTTTTAAGGAACCTCCATACTGTTCTCCATAGTGGCTGTACCAATTTACATTCCCACCAACAGTGTAGGAGGGTTCCCTTTTCTCCACACCCTCTCCAGCATTTATTATTTGTAGATTTTTTGGCGATGGCCAGTCTGACCGGTGTGAGGCGATACCTCATTGTAGTTTTGATTTGCATTTCTCTGATAATTTGTGATGTTGAGCATTTTTCATGTGCTTTTTGGCCATCTGTTACATTCTTTTTCTTCTAACTGGGCCTCAAAATCCAGTGCATATTCTACACTCACCCTTATGGTAAATCTCAATTCCGACTAGCCACATGTGGACATCTAGGAGAGTATAGTTTTGTACTTTAGATCTCTGTAGCATTTTCTGAGAGTTTTTTCTGCTTGTAAGGATAATGCATGTTTTTGTTTGTCTAAAATTATTTCATAACACTTCAGGGTTTTTCACACTTGATGACAGCAGAACTATAGAGGAAAGTGTGTTACAAAGACCATCTAACTGACTGTGTCACTTATCAAAATGTTGAAGTGAGGAAGTTTTCATGCAAAGAGTTTGGCTTGACCATTTCAGAACGCTGTGACTTCAAACTGGAAGGCATGTTAAAGGCCCAGAAAATGGCTTCAGAGAAGTTAAAATATTCATTGCAAGGTGTTCCTAAAGAATGACAAGCAAACCCAGGCCCCCAGTACCAAAGATGCTGACATTGTACTGAAAACATGGAGGATAAAAAAAAAAAACTGGAGAAAAAGTGATGACTCCTTGTGACCCATAGTTGCTTTCTGGCATAATATGGTAGAAGACTTAAGTTTCAAGAAGCTCTGGTTAAATTTGGTCCTGACTGTTATTAGGCTGTGTTGGGGGCCCGTTTCCTCAGCATGTTACTTTAGTGAGTCCTGCAAGAAGCAGAAGCACTCAGTTTGGACCTTACTTTTCTACAAGATGTTTCAATGATTTAAAATCGGAGAGTCATTATAATCTAAATTCACTAAATAGGCTGTAAAGGAGCTAGCTGGCTTATGAGTTTTCCCCTCAGCAGGCAGCTCTACAGTTATCCCTGAAGTTTAACATCATTAAAAGATTTGTTAAGCCCCTGCTCTTTTTTAAAAATTTTTATTTATTTATTTTATATTCATTTTTGGCTGTGTTGGGTCTTCGTTTCTGTGCGAGGGCTTTCACCAGTTGGCAGCGAGTGGGGGCCACTCTTCATCGCGGTGCGCGGGCCTCTCACTGTCGCGGCCTCTCCCGTTGCAGAGCACAGGCTCCAGACGCACAGGCTCAGTGGTTGAGGCTCACGGGCCTAGCCGCTCCGCAGCATGTGGGATCTTCCCGGACCGGGGCACGAACCCGTGTCCCCTGCATTGGCAGGCGGACTCTCAACCACTGCGCCACCAGGGAAGCCCCAGCCCCTGCTCTTTAACAGGCCCTGTTCTGGTCTTCACATCCCAAAAGATAAAAACCTAATCCACAGTCTTTAGGCCACAGCCTTTGAGTCATTTTTCCATGAGTGGATGATATGACACACTAAGCCAGGTTGACTGTCATCATGGTCTTCATTTGAAAGCCAGTCTACAAGAGTTAAAAGCCTAGAAAGTATGTTTCCCCTTCTGTTTGAAGCAAACTAACCCATAGTGAAATTGAACCCATGCTTTTGGCTAATTGGTGTCTTGTCCTAAAGGCAAGCATCTGGTTGCTTACCTGACAGCTCCTGCTGACCAAGGGCACAGGTGTGCAAGACTTAAAGACAGAAGCTTCTCAGTCTGGAAGGAACCTTAGAGGTTCTCCATCCAGCTCCCCAGTTCAAAAATAAGGTTTTTCCTAGAACTCAAATGGGTCGTGAGATGCAAAGACTCCTCCCTTGGCATGAAGAAAAGCCCATTGCTGGTAGGCTCCCACTAATGTTAACTTTCATTTGCAATTCCAAAGTGAAGCAATAGGTTGAGTCAAACATCCCTACTTTTCCTCTCCTCGTTCTTCCTATTGCCTGGCAGCTGCCTCACATGGGTGGGTTCTGTCCCATGCAGTTTCCTGAACAGCCTGTCTTTCTTTTAGGTGAAGAGAAGGACTATACCATATGGCTGGCTCACTCCACAGACCCTGGAGATTATGGAGATGGCTGCATCTTAGGCTATAAAGAACAGTACCTACGGCTACGCAAGTCTTCCGTCTGTCAGAATGGTCGGGACTATGTTGTGACCAAGCAGCCGTCCGTCTGTCCCTGCTCCCTGGAGGACTTCCTCTGGTATCAGCATCCCTCAGATCCCTATCAGCCATTTCCCGTGCTGGAGGAGGCAAAAGACAGTTCAGAAATATTTAAATCCTTTTCTTTCCCTTCTTCCTCAAGAGTGGAGTACTGTTGCTTCTTATTAAGGAAATTGAGGCACAGAGAAAGGGAACCAGAGTTGTTAATAATTGGACAGATAACATTGCATCAGTTACTTATTGGCCAGAACCAGCAACAACCCCTGGACATCCTGACTTGGCAGTGGTGGGAAGGAGAGAGGTACATAAGGAGGATGAGAATTAAAAAGGAGAGAGAGAGAAGATGATAGGACAGAAACACCAAGAAGAGTGGTACAGGAGCTCAGAGGAAACTGGACTTTAGCAAGCAGCCTGACAGCCTGGGTGTAGCAGGTAGGGTACTAGGTTTGGGGTCGTCTGCAGGACTGAAGGCAGAAAGAGTGTGGATCTGTCCCAAGAGAGGAGGTGACATCAGTATGTATGGTCTGTATGTCCCATCAAGGCTTAGAAGTCCCATCAAGTCCCAAGGCTTCTAAGTCCCATCAAGGCTTAGAAGCCATCAAGGTGAACTCCCTAGAGTTCAGGACCATCCAGGCTTAAGGGTTAGTTTCTTGTCTGGCACAGGGTTAGTTGATTATACAAGGGCGAGGGAGTCCCTAGGTAGCCTAAGCAAGGTAACGTAGGGCAAATAAGAGGAACTGCTTCACATCACAGGTACTAATCTTATGGAACTTGTTACCTGCAAAAGATACTGACAGGAGGTAGAAGTGGATTTGGAAAAGAAGGCAGGCAGATAGCAGTCCTGTCCTCCCACAATGTATTCTCCTGAACTGCAGGTGACAGAGAATGCAGGACTGAGCAAACTGCAGCCTGACCCAGTGTGTTTCCTCCTGCATGGCTCATAATCTGTGGAATGGCCAGGGGTCCTCCCTTCTCTATTTCCGCAGGGGAAAATATCACTCAGGTCACTTTGATGTTGTAATAGGGCTAGAGCTTATTCATACTGTCAAACTCTGAAGGGCTGTCTCCCATCCTTAACTGCACACAGGGTGGCTCTCGGTCACCTGAGCTTCTGCTGTTTTCCAAACACGTTGTGCTTCCTCAGAGCTCCATGCCACTGTGCGTGCTGCTGCTTCTTCCTGGAAGTCTTTCCCTGCTTGACCCCAAGCCTGGTGAATTCCAACTTAGCCTTTAATACTTAGCTCAGATACCGCCTTCTTAAAGCCTTCCCCAGATTTTCCTCATCTAGGCTCCTAATACAGCACTTACCATATTTTAATTTTTGTGTATAGATTTGCTTCCACCATTAAACTCCAGACTCTTTGAGTGCATATTGTATTTGATAATCACATAGTCATAATGATAGCCGCTGACGTTTTTTAGCAGTACGTCTGTTTACACTTCCCCTCAGCAGCCCTGTGAGAGAGGTACTCTGGTTATTTCCATTTCACAAAGGGAGAAATGAAGGTACAGAGAGGTTATGACTAATTTGCCATCACGTGGCAGAGCTGCGATGTGAACCTGGCCATTCAGCTCCAGAGCCTGCCCACTGTACCCCACGTGCTTGAGAAATGTGTACTTTGTGAGTGGGAAGGGTATGGTCCCTGAAATTTTGGATTGAACACATAAAATTTTTGCCAGAAATTTCTCCTTGCTATTGGAGGTGTGGTGTCTTCTGTATCTTTTGTTCTCTCTACCCTCTCCCTTAAATATTTGTCAGAAAGCCTTGAAGTACAAGCAGCATCTATATATTCACCAAATATTCATTGACTATTTTCTATGCACAGGGCAGTGCAAAGTGATAACAGGAAGTTTATTATAGACTCTCCTGGTAAGATGCACATAATTATGTTTGAAACAAAAGGTGGGATCCTTGGGGATTTAGAAAAGGGAGAGACTATTCCATCCAGAGCTGAAAGGAGGTAGGTGGGTCAAAGAAGGCTTTGTAGAGGAGGTGGCATTTGGGCTGAGCCCTGACGAGCCGTAGGATTTGACCATGCACATCTGGGAAGAAGCAGGTCGTTAAAGCCCATGGACTGATGTGGGCTTAGACCACCCCAACAGCGTGATCAGGAAGGGTGTGCTGGAAGATAGGCCATGAGGGGAAGTTACAGTAGTCACGATGAAGTGAGTGGGTCCAGATGGGGGTGCTCAGGCTGTTTCCAACTTAGATGGTGGGAAGGAAGGTAGTGTCCTGGACAAACGGAGGAAATGACTGGAGGGACTGGCATGAAGGAGGAAACGCGATGTATTTTGAATGTTTTGTTTATTTGAGGTTCTGTCAGCAGATTTAGATGGCAGTGTCCAGCAGGTATTTGGAAATGTAGGATTAGAGCTCAAGAGAGGTAAAACCTAGAAGTTTTAGTTGCAACAAATAGTTAAGCTCATGAAGGGGGAGTAAGAGAATGAATTATAGAATCTTGGAAAACATCTGCACTTACGGGTTAGGAAGAGAGCAGAGCAAGCAGTGACCAAAGAAACAGACGAGTGCCACTCTCAGGGCCTCAGTGGGTGGGGCACAGCATTGTGGCAAGTGCCCCAGAATAGGTGATCAGAGTGAACGAGACAGAGAGAGCCCCCTAGGTTGGATGACTGGTGAGCCCTGGGGGGCCACAGACGTTCATTTTCAAGGTTGCAGAAGGGGGTCGAAGCCCAAATGCATAGAATAAAAAGTAAATGAGTACAACAGGACAAGGAAAAAATATTTTTTAAGAAATCTGGCCAGTAAAGGAGAGGATGGTGAAGGAAGAGGACAGGTTCAGGCTAAGGAGGAGCCTCCAGGTGAGTGGGACTAGTGGTCACTGCCACACTGTCCATGGAACGAGCCCCCGCCCAGGGGCATTAGGAAGGATGGGGCCGAGGCCACTCGTGTCATTTCTTTGGGGAAAGCAGAGAAAGAGCAGATGGGTGGCGCTATGGAGAGATGGGATAGAATGGAGGGCAAGAACAGGCATTCACATTGGCGGCAGGGACCATCTAAGAAACTGAGGAACACGGAAGTGGGGAAGGCAGGAAAGGTTTAACATACCCGCCATGGGTAGAACATGGGTAAATGGGTTATTTGGAGAGAAATAAAAGAGTTGCTGAGTGTCCCAGAGTTTAGATCTGTTGCTGATGTACTATTTCTCTGTGTCTTAGTCACGTGAGTCCCCACCCCCTGCAGGCTGCCCTCCTTCCCTTCCCGGAGCCTGAGTTGTCTGTGTGGGACTCCTAGCTACTGAGTCTGAAGCCCAATCCATAAGCTATTTTCCCTCAGTTCAGCCCTCCCCCTGTGCTTTTTTTTCCTAAACAGACCTCTTTATATGTCACAGGCTTCCTTAGCTTCTTTCTGGCAACCCAAGACTGGAACATTGACCATCCACTGCCCCATATAAAGCCTTCATTGCTAGTCGCTTCCTGTCTTTCAGCAACTTTGAAAGATACCTTATTTGCTGATTCTTACAGTGATTTTGGCTACTTCCGTCCAGAAAATGACTCCAAGTGTGTGGAACAGCCAGAACTCAAGGGCCACGACCTAGAGTTTTGTTTGTACGGGAGAGAAGAGCACCTGACGACAAATGGGTGAGATGCCTGCTTCTCCCGTATCGGGACTGAGTCTCCACTGTGCAGAGTGAAAGCTGCGTCTCTCCGCATAGTTCGGAGCAGTAGCTGAGAGCACTCTAGAAAAATACTGTCTACTAAAACTTTCTGTAGTGGGGGAAATGTTCTGTAATCTGCTGTGTCTGATGCGGTCGCCACTAGCCCTTTGTGGCTGTTGACACTAGTGTGAGTGAGAAACTGAAGTAATTTTAATTAATTTAAGTGTAAATAGCCACCACAGTAGAGAGCGCTGCTCTAGAGGAGGCTCACTGCCTCCTTCCCTGATAAACACTCCCCTCCCCTGTGGTTTATGTACCGCGTGTTGACTGCATTCCCTGGTCACAGTTCTTTGACACAGTCTCTTAAGGCAGAAAGGTGGCATGTCCCTGCAGCAAGGCAAGGGATGTGTGGTCTGTCCAAGGACTGAAACTACACAGAATATCCCCAAAACATCCCTGCAGATCTCCCCCAAGGCCTGAAAGATGGTGTAATGACCAGAAGTTTTTCTGCAACTTCTAAAATCTTGTTTTCAGGAAGCAAGCAAGAATCCAGAAGTACATCCTTGTATTCTGTTAACAAATTTTCTCTGCCTCTCAGGTACCGGAAAATTCCAGGAGACAGATGCGAGGGCGGAGTGAATCCTGCTCGAGAAGTGAAAGACTTGAAAAAGAAGTGCACAAGCAACTTTCTGAGTCCAGAAAAGCAGGTATGTTAAAGTAGATCTGGTTTAGATACAAGTGGGGTTTCAAGTTCTGCCAGGAATAGTCAAAGTTACAGTGTCAAGAACTCTGTTACTGAGTACAAGTGGCCAGACTACTTCTGTCAGGCTTCCCTTCGTACAGGAAACTGTCAGGATGAGGGATGGTCATATAACCCAACGCTAAGCTCATCTACCGAAAACGTTTTTGTTGGGGGAAAAAAAATGGTATTCAGTAAAGTTTTTCCAAGTCTTAGATGCATACGGTTGAGGAAATTTCTGAGGCTCAGAGTCATTTAGGAAAAAGACTCAAGAAGTTCGGCTGTAAAGGGCTGGAGTTTTACACATGTGGAAGGGAGGGCACTGGACCATAGGTAGGGTGGATCTCTTTGCCGAGTCATGTCAAGTGTGTTCAGAATGAAAAACTGAACTATGGTAATAAGGGGCTGGTTTTGATTTAGAAGCAAGTTTTAGGGCTGATTACAGTTCTGTAGCACTGAACTATCTGGCTGGAATATGGGGATATGGTAAAGAGGAAACCTCTTGATAAAGAAGCACTGGCCCAGCAGTGAGACTTGGGGCAGTAAACTGTGGGCCCCAGGTTCCTAATCTGGAAATTGAGAGGTGGACAGTCTGCAGTTCCCTCCTATCTAACCTTCTAAGGGATGAAGGCCTGACAAGGGGTGGGATTAAGAAGGCAGTGGGAGAAAAATGTGTGGGTGTGTGTACTTGTCGGGGGCAAGTTCCTCCTTCTCTGCATCCCCGCCCTGCACTCCTGGTGGCTGTCCTCAGAGTGTTTGTGTGTGTGATTGCACAGGACTACCGCCCACAGGGACACAACTTGTCCCAGAATCCAGCTCCGCCTCCTCTTGGATACATTGAAAACACACACACCCTATCTCCCACCCAAAAGCAGGTAGGTCACACTCAAACAATGATACGGAAAGCTTATTTGTAAAAACATACAACAACTTAAGTAAAAGATAAATCTCGGTGTCATAGGATGGCTTGCCTAACATAACATTGGCACAGCTCCTTTCCAGGTAATTGGCCCTGTTTTAGATTCATTCAGCCCACTTATTATCATAGTCTCCCTTTCCTGCTTCACCCTTAAAAGCTCCAAGACTTATAAACAGTGGTAGTGGGGAACAGTCACAATTACCATTTGATCTAGGTAGTTGCTACGACTTCCAGTGTAACTTTGACATGGAAGCCACTGAGTTTGCACCATTCTGACAGCTTTAAGGCAGTTGAAGTTCTGGTCACCCTCTGCCAGCTGTGATATTCTCCTGGTAGCACTGAGATGGTTCATCTTGGGGGCAGGGGTTGGGAAAGTATCATCATTAGGTGCCTAGAGACTGCAGATCATTCAACAGAGAAATAGGGGAATGAGCAGCCTCTTTGAATTCTGTCTGAGAATATGCACACCCAAAATTGTTTGTGTTTGTGTTTTAATTTATCAAGAATTCCAAGTCAAATTCTGTTCCGATTATCCTGGCTACTGTGGGATTGATGCTGGTCACAGTCGTAGCAGGAGTGCTCATTGTGAAGAAGTACGTCTGTGGGGGAAGGTAAGGAACAGAAATCAATCAAACCAGAAAGTCCACCGAGGGCAGACGGTTGAGTCAGCCCCTGGCAAAAACTAACTAGTTGAAGTGATGTTACTGAAACATCAGGCCCAAATCTTTCCTTACATTTTCCATATGCCAGGTACGGGCTGTGCTTCCTATATGTGTGACTCATTCTGCAAGTGTGTAAAACTTGGAAAATCCACCGTCCTATAAGAAATGCACCCCTCCTCCCCATGTGAGAGTTGACGGTGGTTTCCACCCGCAGGTTCCTGGTGCATCGATACTCTGTGCTCCAGCAACATGCGGAGGCCAACGGTGTGGATGGTGTGGATGCTTTGGACACAACCTCCCACACTCATAAAAGTGGTTATCATGATGACTCAGATGAGGTGAGACTATTTCTTCTTGAGGGGTGGTCCAGAAATTTTTAAAAAGGGTGATCTTTGGGCTTCCCTGATGGTGCAGTGGTTGGGAGTCCGCCTGCCGATGCAGGGGACACGGGTTCGTCCCCCGGTCCGGGAAGATCCCACATGCTGCGGAGCGGCTGGGCCCGTGAGCCGTGGCCGCTGAGCCTGTGCATCCAGAGCCTGTGCTCCGCAGCGGGAGAGGCCACAACAGTGAGAGGCCCGCGTACCGCAAAAAAAAGAGTGATCTTTTCTTACTCATGATCAAGATAATGATTGAAGCAAAGGAGGGTATAAGCTAGAAGCAGCAATTTAATGACTGTAAGACTTGGCCAGCCCAGAAACTAGGTAATGGCTTTCAAAATAGGGATTTTTTTGGTCTGTAAATAATATGGCCTATGTCTTTCTTTTCAGGACCTCCTGGAATAGCTCCTCAAAGGAGCTGGGACTGAGCACAGATGATGGAACCGCAGTACCTCTTACACTCCCTGTGGCTCCGACTTGGGGAAATAAATTTCCCATTGCGAGGGACCCAGCTCTGTTTCTGCTGCTTCCATCAAAGCCAAAAGGACCTACACTAAAGAAATGGGGGGTGGGGACCCTAAACACTCTTACAATTGGCCCTGAGAAGAGAGGGAAAATTTTTAATTCTTTAACTTTTCATTTCAAGTTCTGTCTTTTTGCAAGGTACGGGCCCTTTTCGGTTTTGTTTTTGTTTTTTAAGGGAAATGAAATGGAATTGAAGGGAACTTTTCACTAACCCCACTGTTGCATGTTTTGCATGGCGCCTGCCCCAGGGCACCTGCCAGCTTCAGCATCAACTCTCACAAAGCACTTGGTGCCGTCCCTGGGCTGTGCTGGCAACACGAAGCAGCCGCAGAGATGAGCACAGAGGCTGCGATGACTGGCACAGCCTGGGCAGCCTTTCTCCATCTGGGGACAGCCCCGCTCCAAGAACACTGCACACCAGCTCCTCACACAGATCCCTGCTTTTTGTTGTTGTTGTTGTTGTTTTTTCAGGGACCATAGGCCACAGTGATTTTTCTTTTCCCCTGTTTAATTAGGCAATACCCTCATTAATTGCCCTTTGGCAACTAACTTACATGTGCTTCCAAGACACTAAATCAGGAAAACTTAAAGGGTAATATTTTTAATTTGGGGCAGGAAAAAGGGAGCAGCAGAGAATTGACTAGATTTAGCACCTATTAAAGGAGAAACTCTTGCTTCTTCCGAGATCTTTCAAGCCATGCTTTGTGTGTGTGCCAGTGGACTTGCTCAAGGTCTGGGTTCAGGCTTGCCCGGGCTGTGTGCCCAGGCTGAGCGAGCTCTTCGCTGGAGTGGCTGGTGGCATGGGCCGTGCAGCCCCTGAGGATGGCACGTCACAGTCTTCTGCGTCCCCTCCTGCCTGCTGTGCTGGCTCCTTGGTGAATCATTAGAATGGCTGCTTATTTGCTTCCTCTTAGGTTGCTGCTCTGCATGGAGCCATGACTAGACATGTTTTCAGATTTAGGCTTTTTTAAAAAAATCAGAATTTTATTACCAGACTCTCCTCCTCTGCCCTTTTTCCCAGCTTTGCCAAGTAATTTGTTGGCATGAAACTTTTGGCTGAACCAACTGAAAAACACACTTCTAGTGTAGATGATGTTTCGTGTGATACATTAAGTTCGTATTTTAAATTTAAAAAAATTTTCCTTTTGACATTTTTAAAAATGAGATAAATTAGAAAATGTAGCAAGATGGATTTTGGGGTGGCCATATAGTGATGGAAAGCTGCAATCGTTAGTTTTAATACAGCTTGACTATTTGCTATACCGGAATATAGTAGCACGTTTTCAGTCTTAGCATACCTACTGTGCCGGTCACAGTTTCTCCCAATAATTATGATTGGGACATTCTTTGATAAACTGCCGTTTTGTTGCTAGTTCACTTTATGGCTAGAAAGTCAGGAAAAAGTAAATGTGCCAAATTAACTGTTGTCAGAATGCGTGAGCAGATGGCTGAGTTCTCTCCTCACCAGAATGGATTCACAGCCGCAGGGAAAGTGGGGGAGGGAATGGATGGAGAATTCTAGAGACTTTGAAACTGCAGTAAACTTAAATGAGTCAGGGAGCTATAAAGTTAGGGCAGTTTTTGTAAAGAGAGTTAATACTTGTTAGAGCCAGAGAACACTAGTCTTTTAGGAAAAGCTCATTCCTTTTACAAGGTTTTTAAATTAAAAGTAATTCCAAAGATATACCAGCTCACAAATGATTAAGTATCGGCTTTTGTCCCCGGTCGCCCTCACCTCCTGCCCAAAATGAATTTGATGTCCAGAAAAGACCTACTTACACCATACACCTCTTCTCCCCACATATACCCGCTCGGGTAGGTGTGCTGATACATGGTAATTCTCTGATTAGTTTTAAGATAGGAAAGTTAATATTCTTCTCTAACCGTATAAGATTAGGGCTCTTTGCCTATAATGATATTTCTATAGAACTTGGCAGTTTTCACAGCACTTTTTCTCTTGCATTATGTAATTTGAACCTTACAACATTCTCGTGAGATTTTAAAAAAAAAAAGGCGGGGGTTGTAATCCCCATTAGAGATGGAGCTGAGGTACAAAAACGGAGCAAGTCGCCAGGGTCCCTGTGTGTTACGAGCACCGCCAGTGGTTGTCTTCAGATCTCGTATACGTTTTGATGTGCGCCAGTGCCGAGCACCTGGAGAGGGCTGCTCTCTTATAGATGACTTGCTATTCTTTAGGATGCGGATCAGTGACATTTCTTGCAGAGCAGTATTTAGCTCTTTTTTGCCACCTTGGTAAACAGAAGAGTTTATTCTCCTGTTGTTCATGGTTGAAAACAAAAGTAATGGTAATTTTGAATATGTGTTTAGAAACCGCCCCTCACCTTGTTGAGGGTCACTGTTCAAGAGTGCAGGAATGGAATCTCCATTGATGAGGCACCCTCTTCATTCTTCTTGTCCTCCCACCACTGGCTGGCTAGCGAGCTCAGTTGGTTTGAGGACTGCTAACAAGCCTGGCTAGTTAGCCTTCTGGGTCAGCCTGCACTCACACAAGTGTATGCCCTCAGCCAGACAGGAAAACGGCCTAAATCCATGACAGCTTCTAAGAAAAGAAGATTTCCAATTTGTCCTATCGATGTTAGGTTAGGAGAATTATCTTTGAAAGTAAAGTTGTGTAAAGTCTCAGGCTTGATAGCAAAAGATTATTTCAACAATAGAAGTTAGCACTGTAAGGTAGGTTGGACATATTAGACCGTCCAAAGTGACCTGAGCTCTAAAATCCAGGCGGAGAACTCATCATCCTTCGTGCTCTGTGGACAGGTGTCTTGGACATAAGGGGGCTCTTGGTTTTTAGTGAGACCAGAGACCAGGGATGCATACACCTAGGCTGTTGATTGAATGGGAATGCCCCTTAGAAGAATGAAAGCGTTTGGAGGATTGTGGCAGTTCTAGGCTGGGCTTAAGAGATTCAACAGATTAGCTGTAACTAAAACTTAGAATTTGCCGTCTGCCTCTGAATAGGCTTTCCAGTGTGCGTCTCTGTAATTCTTAGGTTTGCCTCTGGGCCTCTACATGCCCAAGCTGGCCTTTCATCCCTGACAGATAAGTAATGAACTGGCCACCGCTGGCTCTGTAAACCATTGCTGGTTCTCCCATGGCCTTCATCACGGTACAAGGATAGAGAGAGGAGTGCAGGGCAGTTCACATCCACCCCAGGTGGCAGGACTGTCCTGACTTGAGTCATTTCTTTATTTTCTAGGCAAATGATTCAGGTAGAGAGATTCTCTCTTTCCTTTTCGGAGAGCTTTAAAGAGCCCCGCTCCTGTATGCAATGGCTTAGAGCTCGCCCTGCTCATTTTTGGTACCGCCCCCTTGCCTCACATGAAGCCCAGATACTTGGAACTGCTAAAATAGGAAGAGATTCAGCTTTTCAACTTTGCTACTACCTTCCCTCAAGCAGGAAGATTAACATGGACTTACATGTCCTTTGGACAAAAACCAAAGTTAAAGATTTGCCACATGGTGGAGTGATAGGGAGGGCCAGACTTTCAGCACGGGCACTCAGCAGGTGCCAGACTTTCTGTTCCATCTGCCACTGATCCGCCCAGCTCAGGCAGCTCTGGCAGTGCTGTCCTGCCCTAGCAGAGCCCAGGCCTCACCCTCATGGAGGATGATTAAAATAGCAGGAACATGTTGATTTCTTGGCTACTTTGCATTATAACAATAAGAATCAGAACATTAATTAGAAATTGTCTTCAACAACTTTACGCATTTTTTCACACTGGTACATTTTTAAGCGTCCTTGTTTATATAGGATAACTTAAACTAATCTGTACCTTTCTATATATATATGTGTGTGTGTACATATATACATGTATAAACTGTATAGTGTACATGTTAATGATTTATTGATATGTCCCAAGTCTTTAATGCAGTTCTCATCCTCCGCATGCCCTCAGTTTGTGGTCGGGTGACTTAAATGTTCCTGATGATTCTGCCCACCTCCTGTGTTTGGACGTCTAGGGAGGAGGGGTTTGATGGCACCCTCCTTATCCTCGTGCACAGAAATGCTCAGGGTCCCCGTGTGCCTGTTGTCCAGCCCTGTCTTGTCTCTTGTTCCCTATCAGCATGTGGTCCCTCCTTGCTCTGTAACTTCTCTGCCTCCACCCCAAGCTGTCGGTACAAAAGTGTAAAGCAGTATTAAGATCGTTACTGCATGTATGCTAAAAACCCAAGTTTTCTGTTCCCTTGGGACAGAAAATTGCATGTGAGGTGGGATAATCAAGTTTCAATGACCAATGTCGGTTACACAAAAAAGCCAGACCCTAGAATAAAATTCCACAAAATGGAAATAAAACTCAAATTTCTTCAGCATTATGTAAATAAATCTGGGTGTGTTTAACTTTGTACTGGTAATTTTCTGTATATTTGCAATATTTGGGTTAGAAATAAAACAGACTGGACTTTGTTACCTGACCTACTAAAATGACTAAGCTACAGTTTGTTAATATGAAAGCTTTTCCAGTTTTCTAGCTTCAAAAATCAAACTCCAGCAACCAGAGAATAAGTCAGTTAAAGAGCCAGGACTATTCATTTATAGCATGTAAGGTATTAGGTAATTTATAGGAAAAACTACTCACCTGTTTCTGCTTTATGCTCACAAAGATCTGCCTCCCATGGGTATTTGTAAAAGCAGCTTTCTTGTTCTTACTCCGGGAAAGTGTAGCTGAGCCACCCCGTACACCTTCTCCGTTTCAACCGCTACACTCTTCCTTCTGCACGCAGCGGCATGTCATTACTCTCTTGAATTCCATGTTCTTCTAGCAGGTTGATAAGTAACACCAAGGAGTTTACCTTCCACACCTTTCCATCTGCCCCTCTTAACCTTTCTCCTGCTGCACTTACTCGTAGTCCTTCCTGACCCATTTCATTTAAGGACCTTCAAAGAGTTGCAACTTTCCTCCTCCAAAATATTTCTTTTAGGGGAGGTTCCTGCCCACCCCCACTGAGCCTTTAGCCAAGCCTCACGACTGCTCAGCCTTCCGTCCTGGCGGGTATTTCCATTTAATGCTTGCTCTGGCGTCGTGGTCTAAAGATGACCAGGCAGAGACCTTGCTCTTGAGGAGCCCATGTCTGCTGGAAGAGCCCTCCCCCAGGAGGTTATCCAAGGTGGTTTATTTTCTGGAATTCTATCTAACATAGTGTTCTAAGACTTCCTGCAGCAGAATCAGTAGGTTTTTTTTAAAATGCATATCCCACTTAGACCTATTAAATTAGCCTTTCCAATGGATAAGACCCTAGGAGTCTGCCTTTTTTATTTGATTCTTCAGTTGCAACAAGGAGCTAAGACCAAAAGCCTGGGCCAATCTCCTCATCAAAGCATGGATTAAGTGGGGTATAAGAGGGGGTGTTTGGAGTCCCCTGGTGTACTGTCTGGACTCGTAAGGGCTTTGGCTGGGTCAGACAAGAGAAATAGGTCAAAGAGGCCTTTACACAAATCCTGACATGACACAGCGCAGCCTCTCACCACCAGCCTGAGGTCAAGCTCCACAGTTACCCTCTTCAGTCATCCGAGCTCCTGATAAACAGCTTCCTGTGCACCAGCTGTGTCTACAGGTTGTCCTAGCCCTCGGTCCCTATACAGGTTGCAAAGATGAGTTCTGGGCTTCTGTCCCACACCCCAAGATAGTAACAGGCTCCCAGGATCCTAATGACTGCCCCCAATTTGACGGCTAAAGGGGAGAAATGAGTAAGGAGCTCATTCATTCAACCATACTCATTTGTTTCCATAAAAAATAAAGGAGAGGAGGGGAAGGGGGGAATGTGGGAACTCTACTTTCCACTCAATTTTGCTGTGAACCTAAAACTGCTCTTTAAGCCTAAAGAAAAAAAAATATATATATATATATTCACAGAGGGGATGCCAGCTTCTGGAGATGAGAAAGTAGAGTATGATAGGAAACCAGATTGATTGGATGGAGTGCATAGAACATATAAATGATGGTCTGGTGAGCCTAGAAATCACATAGGACCGTTAGTATGTAACACCTACTGTGTTCTGGCCACTTTCATATACTTTTACCATTTTATCTTCAACACAATTGTGGCATCATCATCCCTTGTTTCATGGACCAGGGACCTGAGGTTCAGAGTAAGTGGTTTTCCCAGGGTCACCTAGCAAATGAGTGAGTAGTAGAGCCCAGAGTCACACTCAAGTCCTCTAACCTTATGCTCCTGGCTCTCCCCTCCATCACTGCTGCTTCTCACTTAATTTGTACTTTATCTCATAGGCAAGGGAGCTTTGAAAGGGACAAGTGCTGGCCCAACCTAAAAATAGCTTACATTTATCGAGCACTTAGTCGGCTACACTCTGCTAAGCACTTTACCCAGATTACCTTTGAATCCTCACAGCAACCCTATGGCTGTTATCTCCACTTCACAGATGAGGAAACAGACCTGAGAGAGACTGTGATGTGTGGTTACAAGTCACACAGCCAATTGGTGATGGAGCCAAAGTGAGCCGGGGGGTCTGGCTCCAGTGTGCAGATCCTGCCCTGCACTGCCACGGGGGGAGTGGAGAGGATGGGGCCGCCCCCATAAAGGCTGAGCTGGCGAGACTTTACAACTCAGCGAATGTGGGAGCAGAGAGGGAGAGACCACCTAAAGGTGTGCCTGTGAATCAGCTAATCCTGGGGCCCCTTCCTTGGACCTGGACACCCTTGGATGAGCTGGAGGTCAGGAGCCGAGATGTCACCCAATCCTCCTGCCAGAAGCCAGAGGCCCCATTTGGATGGTCTGGGTGGGGAGGGGCTGTTTGAAAAGCTCGAGCGCTCCCCTCCCTCCCTGGTGTTGTGAGAGAGGTGTCGGTTCTCTCTCCCAAGATAACAGGACTACCGGGTCCTCCTCCTGCAGCTATTCTGGGCTGCGGTCCGCTCCCCACTCTTCCCCTGGCCCCTGCTTCAGCCGTCTGGGAGTAGCTGGGTGGGAACAGGCCAGCCCTGTTACATAACCCTGTGGCTGGGACCCTGGGGAGGCCGGGCTGGCGAGCAGGTGCTCAGCCCCTCCCTCGCCACCAACAGTGAAAATCTTTCTCTGGAGCCCAGCCTTGGGGTGGCCCAGCATGGAGGCAGCCACAGCTCTGGAGGTGGCCTCGGATCCACGCTGAAAGTGAAAGAAGCCAGCCTAGCGGATGCTGACGGAGCCCAGGCTTCACCTCGGCGGGGGGCCATCAGCCCCATTCCCCAGCTCCTGCCCCCCACAGAAGGTGATCCATGGGGATGGGAAGTGAGCGGTGGGAGTTGGGAGGATGCGCTACCGCCCTGACTGCACCTCCATAGGTTTTGCGGATCTAAATGGTTTCACGGGATTGGTACTTAGGATGGGGAAGCATCCATTGGAGCCCCCACCCCCTTCCTTGGTGGATTCTAGCTTGCTGCTCAAATGTCTCTGCTGGGTCTTTGCTTTTTACCTGAAAAGTCAGTGAATGATGTTTGTGGCAATTTACAGTGACTGATAATGATAGGTTTGTATTTTTACCTTTAAAATACGTCTGTCACAGGGACCTGATATACCAACGCCAGTCAGGAAGGGAATGAGGGGTGAGATGATGTCCATCTGGATTTGGAGAAGAAAGAAACAAAAAGCTTAGAGCCACCGGGAGGCTAAGTGGTGAACAGTATGTGACGCTCCGCTTCGCCCTTGGTAGAGCCGTGGGTCCTCCACCTACCCTACCTACATCTCCACTGGCTCCCACGGGAAACCCTAGCCTATTTGAGCCTGAGCTCCACGGAAGCAGAGACCGTCCGGAAGAAGAATTTGGCTGCCTCTCTGTGGTCTCTGTGAGCCTCTCAACATAAAGGCATTTTCGAACTAGGAGGTGGTGGGTGCCCCTTCCAGCCCCAGAGTTCCCTGCCAGCAGCCCTGCTGCCCAGCCCCCAGACTGCCCCTGGCTGAGGCCTTTGTAGCTAACAGCTCTGTGACATTTACCCTGGGTGGCTCCCACTGCACCTGGCTCAGCCGACAGAAGTGGAAGACGGGAGCCTGGCTCTTCCCCTCTCCTGCGAGGTAATCGGCGGAAGCAACTACGGGGGCTGCACGAAACATTTAAGACAGTTCCCTGCACAAAGTTCCCACTTCTGGCCCCTTGGAGCCTTGAGTGCAGAGGATGCAAAGACCACAGACGAGACACCGTGGAATCCCTGGGTAAGGAGAGGTAAGAAAAGAAGACAGCATCTAGACTCAATTCCCAGGGCCACCTCCAGCAGCTCCGTGACCTTGGCCAAGTCAATGGACTGCTCAGTTTCAATTTCCTCTCTGTAAAATGGTGAGTAATAGTATCGACCTGGTAAGGTAGTCGAAAGGATTGTTGAGATAATCCAAAGTGCCTTGGAAGAGGCCAAACAAAGATACGAATAGATAATAAATTATTTCCAAGTCAGGGATAAAGACTGAGTTCTCCCTACAAATAGGGTTGTGGAGGGAAAGTTTGCTGCCTCTTATCATCCTGATGGAAGATGCTGGGTCTTCAGAAGCTATTTGTATGTCAGGGGCAGAGAGCCGACCAAGTTTGCCCCACTGAAAAACAGGTAAAGAGAGCAGAAGTTATTGGGAACATACTAGGCTGGAATGGTCTTGAGGCAGAAAATCAGTTTCTTCCCGAAAAGGCCCAGGGAATAAGTCACAGGCAGAGGGAGAATGAGAGCCAGGACTGCTGACTCTCTGACCACTGGTCTCCACAAAATCCTGGGGGAGGGTGCTCATCCCTTCCACACTCCTCCCTCCTGACGGCCCCTGGCCACAGCCCCCAAGTGTGGCCTGAAGGGCCCTGATCTTGTGTGTGGCCTCAGGGCCACCAGCACCCAGTGACTCAACCCACCTACATGCCAGAGGTCACTAGCAGCAAGGACTCCTTGTGACATTGTGCAAAGTGTTTGCATCTGTTATCCAGTTGGGAAAAGAAGACATGAGTTCAAACCCTAGCTCTGTCCTGTGACCCAAGGCAAGTCAATCCACCCCTCTGGCTTCTATTTTCTCATCTGTAAATTGAGAGGTTGAACTAAATCAGAGCTCTTAACCCTTCGGTGGATATGGATCCCTAGGAAAATCTGATGAAAGCTGTGGATTCTTGCTCCAAGAAAAATACTCAACAAAGTTCAGGGAGTTCAGAGCATCACTGAAGCCTAGCCAGAGGTCTTCAGGGGGGTGCTATGGTGCTGGACTAGATGGCCCCCAAGTTCCCTGTGAGCACCAAGGACTTTTCCTTCCTCTTAACGCCTCCTCTTCCTTATGGGGAGCTCTATGGGACATAGAAGGGCACAGTGGCTAGCATGTGAGTACACATGAAATAGAGCAGGCATCAAAATGTTTGTGACATTAAAATGAACTGCAACTGGCCGACACGGAGCTTTTAGTCAAGAAAGACTGCTCCATGGCTAAAGAAGCAGAAGTAGGTGTTTGGCATTGGGAAACCATCCTCTGTCACTCTCAGCACTGCACAGAGGCACTGTGTCCTGGAGGCAACGCTGGGCAGGGGCCAGAGGAGAGCTTCCGAAAGAGTGAGAGATATGGGACAGACTGCACCCTGACACGGAGAAGATGGGACTCTGAGACCCAGTAGGAGGGCCCGTCTGCTGATCTCAGCTCGATTGCTTCCAACTGACCCTGTGTCCTCTTTCAGTCTGGACTGTTCTGTGTCTTCCAGGCTTGGGAAGCTGAATCCCTAGCCTTGAAGTGACCATCCTTCCTTCCTCCCTCCCACCCTCCCACTGTCCCTTCTTATCCTCTTTCTTCCTTCTACAAATATTTACTTTGTGTCTATTATGTGTCAGGCACTGTTACAAAAATGCACAAAATAGGCAAAAATAACTTCCCTTGTGGAGATTACATTCTATGTAAGGAGATAGATAATAAATAGGCAAATAAAATATATAAAATATCAGAAAGTGAAAACTGCTATGCTGAAAAGTAAAGCAGAGAAAGAGGAGGGTATAAAGTGCTGGGGTGGGAAGTGTACTTGCTGTTTCAAGCAGGATATTCAGTGAAAGTCTTGTTAATAAGGTCATCTGAGCAGCAACCTAAAGGAGACCAGAGAACAATGCATGCAGATATTGAGAGTGAAGGTTTTCCACAGACAGAACAGTAAGTGCAAAGGCCCTGAGGCAGGAGTGTGCATTATGGATTGGGGCCACTGTGGCTGTAGCAGAGTGAGGGAGAGAATAGCAGGTTTGGGGTCAAAGAGGTAGCAGGACCATTGTGAACACTGGTTCAACCCTGAGACAGATGGGCAGCCAGCGCAGGGTTTTAGGTGAGATCTGGCATGATCAGGTGTAGGTTTTAAGACTTTTCTGGCTGCTGAGTTAAGAATAGGCTATAGGCAGGCTTTAGACACTAGCAAGATTGTCAACTGAGAATAAGGATTCAGGAAAAGGTATGGAAGTTTTAGAAGAGGGTGTACAACAGTCACCCAGGAGAACAGGAGATTGAGTGAATTAGGGAAGTCTGGCAGATCTGCCAGGGTCCATTTGGAGGCAATGGCCATCAATTTAAAGTCAGCATAGTTTTGTAATATTTTTCCCCAGTCGTGTTTGGCTGTGTGGATGCAGACACTGAGGGGGTGTATTTAACTGGGGCTGGGTATTGCTAGGAAGTGGAAAAGGATTAGGGCTTTGAGTGGGTATGCAAGGGAGTGAGTCTAACGATGACCATGGAATCTAATTTGGGTGGGAAAGAAAGTGGTAACATGGAGGGGTGATGGAGAGTGAAGGGGTGGGAAGATAATGGATCAGAGGTCTCAGTGGGCTGAAGGATCACTGCTGGCAGAGCTTTAGAGGGAGGGAGCTGAAGGGATAGAGACTGTTCATTAGGTTATGCGACCTCAGAATTTAAGGCTCAAATACAATAGATGTTTATTCCTTACTAGCAAAACAACTAAAAGCAAGCGTTCCTACTCAGCAGATAGTTCTCCAGCACTAATTCAGGGACCCGGGCCTCTTCCATCTTGTGGCTCCGCCATGCCTTAGGGCCCCGTGATCGCCTGCATGCAGCTAGCAGATGGGAAATAGAAAACTCATTCATTAAAAGCCTCGACTCAGAAGTGATTCTCATCACTTCCACTCACATTTCACTGGCAAGAACTAGTCTCACTGTCATACAGCAAGTGGGGCCACTCCTTCTCGGAGATCCCTATACTATGGAAGAGATAATATGTACAAATTGTTGTGAGCAATTAGCCATCCCTGTCATGGAGGTGGTGCTGAGAGAGTGGGACGCTTGAAATTCAGATTCTATAGTGGCTATAGTTATTGGTCTAGACAATGACCAAAGGAACCATGGGCTGAAGCAGGGGAGGACAAACTCATTGGAGGAGTGGCAGGCAAGGCTGGGAGCGGCCCTGCAGGGACTGGAAGTCTGGGTGTTGAAATGAGCAGGAATCATGACTGGAGAAATGTTGGAGAAAGTGACACTGAGCCAGGGCTACCGTCATCAGCGTGAGGGGGAGACTGCCACAAGGGGAGAGGGTGATGGAGTCTTTTCCTCAGAGAAGTATTGCCTATTTCTATGTCCTTTTATTTTTTCTGATCTTAGTTTCATGGCCTTCAAGGAAGTGACACTCTTGTCCTTCACAAGGTTTTTAGGTTTATTTTTTTGAAGTCACCACATTTCTTTCCCACCACACTCCTCCAGACAAGTTTCTGACCCTATGCATCTGCTAATGCTTCTGTAAGAAATGCTGGTATTTTTTGGATCCCTGGAAATCTCTGGGGTTTTTTGGGAGCCATAGCTTGCCTTGTGCATTTGCCCTCTTTTGGTAACCGTTCACTCACACAGGCCTGTGCATGTGTGTGCACACATGCACACGAACTCACAGTCTTGCACACTCACACACGCACACACTCCTCCACTATTTCAATGTGTCTATCTTGTTCCTTCATTCTCTGGGCCATAATTAATACCATCAATCTGAACTACACAGTCCTTAGGGAATCGCTGGCAGAAAGTCTTTAGCCATGTGAAACCAAGTTATGAGAGGATGGGAACAATTATTTCCCATGAGCAGAGAATAAGGAAATGGGCATAAACCTCAGCAGGATGAAATTCGGTAGAATTAGGAAGGATTTTCTAATGAAGAGAAGTCGAGATCTCTGGACTTTAAGTAGTTTCCTCTCCGCTCCTTTTTAAGACAGTATTCTGTCTGAGAGAAATTCAGTGCTGAGAGCAACACAGCTCAGAAGCCAAGGGCTCTCAAAGGACTTTTCAAAATGTCTTTTACCTGAGACTCTATGAAGGGAGAAAATCTCATAGACAAACTGCGGCTGTCTCAGACCTGGTCTTAGAAACCCAAGGTTCTGCTTTAGGGCTGTAGCCTTTGGTTCACATCCCTCCTGGCATATGAAGAGGAGAAAGACCTTGGGCGTCAGGGAAAGCCATGTTTCTCCAAGGTCAGTACAATTAACACCTCGCTTGACTGTGGATGTGTGAAAAGAGATGTCCCAGATGAGCCCTCCTATTAACACTCTTAGCAAGGGGTCAGATTGCTCTTGTTTGCTGGGCAGATTCAAGGCCTGGGGTGCTCTGGGGAAGAGCTTGCTGCAGCCCAGGCACCTGGAGCTGTCACACACTGTCACCTCCCATATTTTGTCAGCGGCTTTAGCCTTAAGCCCATCCTCTGCCCTCCCACTGGGGCTGGGAGACTGCTGAGAGCAGAATCCTCGCCTACTAGTCCTCAGACTTAGAACATTCCAAATAGTAACTTAAGTTTGTCCCCTACTGATTCACCATCTTGTCAGGGAATCCCACTTCTAAGCAAAGAACTGGCCCGGGAGCCCTCCAGGGAGGAAGAATCCACCATCCTGGCTGTCAGCCTTTCTCCTCTGTCTCTGCCCCCTGCTGGCATCCCCTCTGGATCTCAGGGCCATTCTGCTCATCCTCCTCCTAATTCCCCCATCTTAGCTTACGTTCCACATAAACTTATTTCTTTCCTTTTTCTCCTTAGTTCAAGTGAAACAATGCTAACCTTTTCCAAGATACTTTTCTAGGAAAGACTAAGTGGGAACAAATACTATATACATCAGCATGCACCTACCTATAGAAGCCCCCTTCCTACCTGAGGTGTAAGCAGAGCAGGGCTCAACTGGCACCTCTTCCAGGCGTGACAGCCTGGGTTCCTTTCCTCACATCAGCCTTTTTAATCCTTGAGTGTGGCCCCCTGCCTTCCCTTCTTGGCCTCTTCTCTCCAGGGGCAAGATCACTGCAGGAGCCCTGACTGTGGTGCCCAGTCCCAGGTGGACACTGAAGGGCAGGTAAGTGGACAGATATGCTGTCATGCTCAGAGAACAGCTCCTTCAGACACACGTTCCTAGATGGTGCCAGCACGACTTCACAACCGGCCGTGAGGTCAACAGCAAAGCTGTTTCTCTCTCCCAGCCCTTTCCTTCCAGTCTTCTCCTTGCTCTGGGTGCTCACCAAGGTCCTTCCTAACTCAGAGGTTCTGTAGGCAGCGCAAGGGACAGCAGAGCCGGCTTCTCCTCAGCCCTCTCCCCGGCAAGCGTGAAGGGTTAGGTCCCCACTCAGCAGTGGGGAACCAAGCCCAACAAGATGAAGTTTTGACCCTCCTTTTCAACTGCCGCCCTCTTTTTGCAGAAAACCCTGAAGTCATATCCGCCTGTTCTCAACTCCTTGGTCGCTTGCCAAGATGGCCACAGGAAAGGAACACATCACACAACACTTCTTCTGTTCTTCATGCCCCGCCTCCACCCAAACTGCCAAAGTCGAACAGAGGGCAGCCGAGCAGGGTCATTCAGCTGCCTGGGTTCCGAGCTGAGTCCTTGCTGAGGCCTCAGGCCCTGGGCCGAACGGGCAGGACAGCGCTTAGAGCACTGGAGGCCCTGTACCACACAGTTCCCACTTCTGTCAGGGTAGAGGGGTGAGGCGCAGCCTAAGACAGCACAACCCAGGTTAAAACGTAAGCCACACAGTAAAAAAGGAAACTAGGCAAATAAAATGGACAGCATGCACTGAATATTTCTGTCTATCTTCATCCACAAAGCCCAAGTTATCTCAAGATGCTAATCAGGGCGGACTATGGAAGTTCCTGGTCTCTAAACAACGATCTACAAACTGAGGTGTAGGAAGAGCTTTGTAGACCCTTCGTTTGATTTATTTTCAATTTCACCATTCAAATTCTGCATTATGTAATGTACATTTTAAACAGTTCAATTTGTAAATAAACATACATACATTAGGGTGAATGTTCAGGGATGTATTTACAGGGAAATGTGTGTTATCAAAAAGTTTGGAATCGCTATCAAGCTGTTTGCCACAGTTGTGTGCTGGGGTGGAGTTCTTCCAACTGATAGGAATGAAGGAGCGGGGAGGCTGGGGAGTTGGTGGGAACTGAGACTGTCACACCCCCTGTAAGACTACAGCAGCGGGGGACTGTCTCTGCCTGAGAAAGGAGGAAGCAGTAGCACCAGAAGCCTGGAAAATGGAGTAGATTTCAGCTAGGACCCGAAAGGAACCCAGGTGGGATGTTTGCACTTCCTCAGCCAAGGCTGCCGGAGGCATCCTGAGAGGAACTTACACCTGGTCATTCCCCAAACTTACACTCAGCACTTTCCTGAGCATCTCCTGTCTTCATCCTGGAAGCCAATAAACATAATCTAATCTCTCTTCTCACTGGAACACGCCTGGAAGATCAAGGGGGAGTAAGCAGTGGACCTAATCTGTCCCAGATTCTGACTGTACAAAGTGATCCTCCACAGACTGGAAGACACTGTGCAGGCCCCTGAACAGGGCAGCCCTGCAGAGAAGGGACCAGACGCCAGCTCCCTCTGCAGTGACATCAGTGCTGTCCTGGTGGGGCCAGGGTGTTGACTCTGCCTGCAGAATATAAAGCTTTCTCCTCGGGGTCTGGCACCGAACTGGGGAGCGGGGCGGACACTTGGGGGTCAGGATTGACATTGAAAGTGGCCTTGAAAAAAGGAGTGTTGCTGAGGACAAATGTAGAAAAGGAGTGGAAAGACAGACCACTCGGACTGGACTGGTCTGTGCATAAACAAAAAAGAAATCTCAGTTGATGAAAAGTCGATGGTGGAGAGTTACCAATTAAAAGAAGTAGGTGTCAGGCTCGCGCTTCAGTGCTCTTTCTGCTGAGACTAACTCTCTCTACAGGATCCCACAGCTGGTTGCTTATCCCTAAATCCCAGTGAGACAATGGGAGCTATCTTCCCATTCCCCGAGAGAGGGCTTAATTTGGTCAGTGTTGCCTGGGTCACCTGGCCATGGAGCACAGCTAGATGCAGCATCCACTTACACTTCCTCTAAACTCTCCTCTTCCCCCCAGGGAGGCTCACCACCCCGTTCTCTCTCTTTCCATCACTCAGAGCACCCCAAGATCTGGCTACCTCAGGCCCAGAGGCAGACCTACGTCCAGAAGGTTGGAGACACTCTGAATCTACTAATCCCGTTCCAGGTGATCATGACAGCCCCACGTTGGGTCCATGACTGGAGCCAGGCCAGGGTTTTGATTTGGAAACAAAAAACAAGAGTCCTGCTAGCAGTGGGACAGTCGTCCTAGCCTTGAATGGAAGGGGCATGTCACTGAGTGTGAGGCCAAACAGCCCTTCCATCAGCACTCCTGCGGGGTGTTGGGGTCAGGTCAGGTTAGGCATGCCCAGGTGATGATGTAAGGCTAATCCATGCCCTTCAGTCAGCAGGGGTCTGGGAGCGCTCAGTTTGGAGGGCTCTCAGGAGTTTGGGCAGCTAATTTTAGTCCCAGCTGCCCTGAGTGTCCATGACCTAGACTCTCAGAGGCGGGGAGACTCAAAGCCATCCCCCTTTCCCATGATCCTGAGGCTGTTGCTGAGAGATGGAAGTCCGCTGGGACAGTCCACCAACCTCTCACTCAAGGAATTTGCAGCTGCGAGTCAAGTCACCACGTGGACCTGGTGGATCTGACCCCTGTTGCAGCCGGGAGGGGCAAAAGGCCTCTCAGGGCAGCTCACAGCCTTCTCCCCATTTCTCAGGGCAAACCCCAACCTCAAGCCATGCGCACGCATGACGGCTGTGCCTTGGACGCCAGTCATGTGAGCATGCGGAATGGGGAGCGGGACTCCAACCTCTTCATCCGAGAGGCCCAGTGTGCTGACTTGGGTCACTACCAGCTCCATGTGCAGCTGGGTGGGCTGGAGGCCACCGCCACCACTGACACCCTGGTGATCGGTACAGTGGGGGGAATGGGAGACGACGTGGTCCTTGGGGGCTCCCACCCCAGCCTGAAGAGGAATCAGCACAGAGAGCCGGGGAAGCGGGGCTGTGGGACGCAGTGGTGGGTGAAGGGAGGGGTGGCTGAGCAGAAGCGGAGGGGCCCCTCCTGGTAATGTCCTGGCATGTGAGGCATGCCATGCCCGCTGCCATGCTTGGCCCTTTCAAAGAGGCCAGGCTCTCCTCAGAGTATCAAGTTGGTGGATGTCTGGGGCTCCAGCGCTACCCTGGAGTGGACTCTGCCCCAAGACACGGGAACACACTCCTGGGATACGTGGTGCAAAAGGCTGACACCAAATCTGGGGTGAGGCCCAGCTGGGATGGAGGGAGGGAGGAACAGCACATTCTGGAATGGGACTCTGGTAGTTCCACGCAGTAGGCTGGGGTGGAGTGAGCTGCCAAAACAGGGGTCTCATTCCGGGCATCTTCCGGGGCCCCACAGCTGTGGCTCACGGTGCTGGAGCGCTATCACCGCGCCAGCCGCACAGTCTCCGACCTCATCGTCGGCAACTCCTATGCATTTCAAGTCTTTGCTGAGAACCAGTGTGGGCTCAGCCAGACAGCCTCTGTCACTGCCGACCCGGCCCACATCCAGAAAGCAGGTAAAGCACTGAGACTCAGAGCCAGGAAGAGTTAAGGAGAAAGAGTTGAAGACGGATGGGGCTCTCAGGCACTACAGCAAGGCCCTTCTTGGTCCCCTCGGCTACTGTTTACAAGACCGAGGGGTTTGTCCAGTGAGATTTCTCAGAAGCCCCGAAGTTCACCCAGCCTCTGGCAGACTGCACTACAGTCATTGGCTGTGACACCCAGCTCTTCTGCTGCATCCATGCCTCCCCCAAGGTGAGCAAGGAGGTCTGTGGGTGGCTGTGCTGCTTTCTGCTTCTGCTCTAACCTTAGCTGTGTCGAAGAACATTCTAACCAAAACATTTGCTCCCGTCACCATCATCTGCCTGTTCCACAGCACATTACGTAGGAACACTCAGGGCACTGGTGTCCAAGACAGGCTGATGTGGATAATGTTTCCAGTTTTGCTTTTAGTGTTTGTTCCTCATATATGAAGATGTCACTTAATGACCTGCTGGCAATTGGGCATGAGATTCAAAGCTGTCTCTCTGGCAGGGGGGCTGGAGTCCTGTTGGCTGCTCCTGACTCACCCCCCTCATCTTTATCTTCCAGCCAAAGATCATCTGGCTAAAGAACAAGGTGGCTATCCAAGGCAACCCCAAGTACAGAGCCCTCACTCACCTGGGAATCTGCTCCCTAGAAATCCACAAGCCTGGCCCCTTTGACGGGGGCATCTACATCTGCAAGGCTGTTAACCCCCTGGGGGAGGCGTCAGTAGACTGTCGGGTGGATGTGAAAGGTAAGGGCAGAACTTGCACCTTAAGGTGCAATCACCTCCTCTCTCCACAGGTGGGAAAGTCGAGGGCAGAGACACAAGCCTAGATGGAGAAGGGCTCGGGTTGCTTCCCCTTCAGGCCTTCTCATCACTGTCATCATCAGGATGTATTTTAGGAGCCATTTTTATCATCCATTCCTCATTTCTCTCCATCATAATTCTGTAATATAGGAAGAATCACTATTTCCACTTTGCAAAGGAGAAACCTAAAGCACAGGGAGGTGATTGATCAGTTTACCTGCGATTTCCAGTGCTGGTTAATTGAGGAGTTGGCACTATGGTGGAAAAGAGGCCAAGTCTGCTGGACCTTACCCAGATCATTTTTCATTAAACTATACAATCTGACTCAATCCAGGAAAGCTGTAGCTTTTTATTGGGCTTTTAAACAAACCAGAGGACTTTCGTCTCTAGTTGGTTAAATGGGAATATTGCACATCCTCTCTACCGCTTTTAAAGTATTCATTCATTTATCCATTCCTGTCCCCTTGCTCAGATTGCCATCATTGCATTTAGAATATTGTTTTATAATTATCTATTTACTGATCTGTTTCCCCATAAACTGTGAGCACTGTGAGGGCAGGGACCATCTTATTCACCTTGTCCCTCAGTGTCCAGCCCAGTTTCTGGTACACAGTGGGCACTTTCTAAGCATGTGCAGCATGACTCAGGAATGAATGGGCCATTACATGTCCTATTCTTCCCTCCGCATAGACTCTTAATTAGCACCATGGACTCCCCCCAAACCTGGAAGTATATCCCTTCTCGATGCTCTGAAAGGTTTCCCAGAGATTGCTGAGATGTTAAAACGGAGAGATGTCAACACAGAGAGATGTCTGAATTTTGCAGCTCCTAATTGAGGCATGCTAAGCAGACATGGGCAACTCTGAGGAAGGTAAGGAGAGGTACAGGGGATCTGAATGGAGTATTTCATGTTTATGGCTAGTGTTGCTGAGTCTGAGACAGATATATATTCCTGAGCCTTTCAACCATACACTCACTGGCAACCACTTTTCTTTTAATGACTTTTTTTCTTGTAAGTGAATACTATCATCCCTGTGGAGGGAATTTACCATAGATGAGGTCTACTTTTGTCACATCCTCTATGTATCTGTACTCCTCAAGTTGATGACAGGAATTAAACCTAGCGGCCCTCTGAAAAAGAGTGATAGCATCTACCTAATTGTAAGGGGGTTTTGTGGGAGGGAGTGAGCAGGTGCTGTAAGAAAAGGTGTCAAAGAAAACAATCAGGAGTGGAGGATGGCCGAGGTCACCACCACCACCACATGGCAGAAAAAGAGAGAGGAAGGTGTTCCCATCAATTAAGTGTTTCTACCTCAGTATCTTAAGCATGGTGAAAACCAGATGAGCTTGCTTCCTTTTTACTTTGAAGATTTTGGATTCCTTCCCTTCCAAGAGAAGAAAACCACTGTTATCATTATATGTCAACAATAATTGAACATGTGGGGAATGTGGTCCCAAGCAGCACGTTACTGGCAAAGGGCAACTCAGACCATCATTTAGAATTTGATAACTCCTTCAGACTCTAAATCACTCACAGCAGAAATGTTGTGTACAAACTGATGAGTGGGGTGAAAAGGAAGCTCATGAGAGAATTAAAGAGAACTGGTTCCCAACATCTCCTCTGACTTGCAGCTCCTGGTCAATGAAACCCAAGAATTAATTCCATCCCAGAAGCCATTTATTTAAGCCTCTCACTGATCTTTAGCAAATGAAAACCTTGAGGGATGCATTAAAAGTACAAGCTTCTGGGCTTCCCTGGTGGCACAGTGGTTGAGAGTCCGCCTGCCAATGCAGGGGACACGGGTTCGTGCCCCAGTCCAGGAAGATCCCACATGCTGCGGAGCGGCCGGGCCTGTGAGCTATGGCCGCTGAGCCTGAGCCTGCGCGTCCGGAGCCTGTGCTTCGGAATGGGAGAGGCCACAACAGTGAGAGGCCCACGTACCAAAAAAAAAAAAAAAAAAAAAAAATAGTACAAGCTTCTCAGGAGATCTCTCTCTGCCAGCTGGCTTGCACAGCCAGTTCTCTCGCCATCCCTCAATTCCTTCTCTGCATTAAGGTTAAGGTTAATGTCATGTTGTGTTGGTGTTATCCTTGTTACTCTTAGTGCCCTTTTCCATTTCTCCTGGTCAGTGCCAGCAACGAAGCAGGGTAAATACAGAATTCAGAGCACAGGACCCAGGGACCATGAAAGGAGGTCACCTCAGCAGCCTGGATGAGCTCTCACTGTTTGCCGTTATGGCCACAACATACCCTCTCTTTTCTGTGCCTCCAGGAAGCCTGTGGAGAGACTGTGTTCTTAAGGAGCTCCAGCATAGTGTCTGTTTGGACTAATCTAAATAAAGGTGTGGATCCTCGCTGCATAAGTGTCCATCTGTTTGAGTCTTTCTATATAGAAAACCATTGAGAAAATTGGAATCCTTTAGCCAGACTGTATGGAATCTGCGGGCCCCCAGACTCCTCTTTCTCTTCCCATAACTACATTCTCTTCCACAGAGGTTCCTAACACTGTCCTTTTCTCTAGACAGTCTATGACAACTCTATACAGTATTAGGTGCTCAAAGGGGGATGCTCAAGATGACCTGCTCTCTTCCTCTCTGTGCTTTCCAGTATAAGTTGGAAAACAGGATTCACATCTATCACAGAGACACAGACAGCAGGACACATAAATACACACAGAGCTAATTAAAGACAGAGCACTAAGATGTGAGGGCCGGGAGATAGTGAAGAAACCAGTGCAGAGTCTCATTAAGCCCTGGGGAAAGAATAAAAGTGATGTGCTCTTGCTTACATGTTTTCATTTCTATAACAAATAAGATACTGAAGGCATTCTGTGATGGAATCTGCAAAAGATAGCAACAATTCCTTCCATCCTGGAATGGTCATGGTGCTCTTTCCACCAAGAGTTGGAGTCTTTTTCTCCCCCCTTGAATTTGGCTGACCATGTGCCCTGCTTTGACCAAAAGAATGTAGTGGAGGTGATGCTATGCCAGTTGAGAGTCTACTAGTCTCTGCTTTTGCTTTTGGAAGTCAGTTCCCATGTAAAGCATCTCAGGATAGATTACTGAATTATGGGAGGCCACGTGGAGGACAACCAAGCATCCCAGCTGACAGCCAGCATCACAGCCCCAGACATGTGTGGCTACCTTGGACCTCTCAACCCTAGTCAAACCCAATCTACTCCTCACATAGAGACAGGCTGTCCTTGCACAGCTCTGCCCAAACTGTAAAATCATGAGCAGATGAATAGTTGCTGTTGTTTCAAACCACTGAATATTGGGTGGTTTGTTGCACAATAATACATAACTGAAACAGCTTTCTACGCATCAGGCATTATCTCTTTTAATCTTCATTTTACAAATGAGTGAGTTGAAGCTTATAAATTGCTCCAAGTTATGTAGCTGGAAAGTAGAAGTTCTAAGATTTGAATCAGGTCTGTTTGAATTCAAGTCTTCCCTATTTCCTCTTATCTCTTTCACCCAGGGACCCTCACTGTTTCGGTCTGGGTTGGAATCATGGGTTTAAGAAAGAAAAAAATTCTAGGAGGCAGTAAATATAAGGCAAGGTTTTGAGGAGGAAGTGGATATGTTTTGGCTGAGTGTGAAGAAGAGCTTTTCTGTTCAGACCAAAGGCCTATTTTCAGTTGAGGCCAAGTATCTATTCCAGTCTTTCTCAACTGGAGTTCTATGAGAAAGTCCCAATGCCCCAAGGCATTCATTGTATGTCATAAATTAACTTCTTCCTATGCATCAAGAATGTTACTAGTTATGTAGCATCCTTGGGAAAACTGAGAAAATAGTCAAACAAATCATTTGTAGAGTCTAAGGCACTAGCGGAACCCCGGCTGAGAATGTTGAGAGGGCCATTAGGGAGCAGGGGCCAGAGTCCCGAGACAGCCGGTCACGTACACAGTGACCAAGAGGCTTCCCGGCATTCAAGGAGAACTGCACTGGAATCCTTAAGTTTATCATTTATGCACTCAACACTATGCTCAAAGTACCTTCTCAACTAAGGCTTACCATGTGCCTGGGAGGGGGTATACTTTCTTCATTAATTCATTTCTTCATAATTTACCCCAAATCTTTAACTCTTATTCATACATACCATTTTGGAGTTGAGCTGAGGGGGACACGTTATTTCCCAGATTAGGTGCCTTACGCTGAGTGAAGAATTCTTGTGCCTGAAATCTATATTTTCTGGCTTTGTTGTCATTCTGATGGAAGAGAAAGCAGGTCCATTGCTTTTTTTCTTCAACAGCTTTCAAAATCATAATTTGGTGACAGAAAATTGGAGATGAGTTTCCTTAGAAGAAACTAACTTCCAACTTGCTAAAGCTGCCTCTTCCGCTTACCTGAAGGTGGGTGAAGAACTTCCCTACTCAGGCTGCTCCTAGGGGAAGACAGAATGCAGTTAATTAACAGCTTCTTTCCCTCTGATCTCCACTACCTGCCTGAAGAGAGAGAAGCTACTGGCTCTGGTTTTCTTACCTCCAAAGAATTTGAAAACTGCAAGCAACTAAAATTCCACTGTCACCAGGAAACCTACGGAAAAAGAGGCAATCCTCTTCTCTCAGCTTTTCCTCACACAAGCTTGCAAGTTCTGGGTCTCCCCACCCTCTCCCTTATCACACCACTAAATTCCAAGCCTCCTTTGCTCCCTGTGGCATTTATTACTGTAACATCTCACTCCTGCCAACCTCACCACCTCAACTTCACAACTAAAAACTCGGAAGTAAACAAAAAGCCTATAAACCGCCAAAATAATGGTCATAAACTCTGGGGACTAAAAGCTTAGGCTCTTTGTTTACGGGAAAGCTCTTCAACCATTCTTTTTGGGACTTTTAACTTAAAAATTTTAGAATATTTCTGAGAAGACTGGTGGCCCAGTCTATTCACAGGCAACCCTTGGAAACAACAAAGAAAATCCCTAATAAGTAGGCTTAAGCTTTTTGCACCACAGCTTTTAATTTAGAGGAAGGCACACGGTATAAAACTTGATGTTCATAACTATCCTCCTAACCATGTACTGCGACGGTCACGATCCTCTTAGATAAGCGAGGGGTCAAACATAAGCTCAGAGAGGTCAAAGATACTCAATATACTTGTCAACAGAGGAGCCACGGTTGAATCTGAACCCAAATCTCCTTGTCTGAAAAGCCCATAGTTTTCTTCACACCTTGGATGCCTCAGGTTCCGAATGTTCTCGCCTAAAAAGCCGATGGAAGATGTACGTCTTAGAGAACCTCAATATACCTAAAATATAAATGTTTAGTTGCTTCCGTGAATACACCTGAGGGATCAGGCTAACACTGCGCTTCCGAATGGAGTGAGCCAAGTGAGCCCAATAAAACGAATTTCCTCAGGCAGAGCGTTAGTTCTAGGGCCGACCGCCGCAAGGGGCCGTCAAAGCTCAGCTCTGCCTCGCACGAGAAGGAGGGGGCGGAGAAGAGGGGGACGGCAGGTCGCGAAACTCTCACTCATTGGCCCGTTCCCTCGCGCGTCGCCGCGAGGTCCCGCCCCTCGCAGGCCCGGCTCCGGGAGGGAAGCCGAACAAGGTCTCCCGGGCAAGCAAGCGCGCTCGCGGCCTCCTCGCCTCAGCCCTCCAAATGAAGCCTTTCTTGGAACGGCTTTCCACTCGGCCCCCACCTGCGGACTTCCGGCCGGCTACCCTTCCACCGCCCCGCCCCACAAGGGCGGAGGATGCTGGCCTTCACCAATCATTGAGCGCGTGTGGTAGGAGTGGGTGGGGCCTGAGAGATTCGAAAGGAGCCCCGCCCCCTCGGAGCGGGTTCCCTGGACAAGGTTGTGGGAGGAAAACACCTTCCGCGGGAGGTGAGGCGAGTCGGAAAGTGAAAACTGAGGGTGGCGTGGAGGTGTGGTGTGGGCGTGGTGCCGCGGAGAGTAGAAAGGTGGCTTGGGGAGAGGAAGAACCCGGAGGGTGATGTTGGGGAGGAGGATGGGGCGCGTAGACCGCCCCAGCGAGAAGAGTTCGCGTCGCAGTGGGGCGGGGGCCAATGTGCGGAAGGAGATGGGAGGATGGGGCATGTGTCGGCACTTGCTCCGGAGGTAAGAGTACCTCAGTTACAGGGGCAGGTGCTGCTGCTGGGACGCCTGCTTTACCTCCATAGTGACTCCCAGCCCCTGGCTTTTACCGAGTCTAGCTGGGAGGCCTTGGGCAGGATGGAGACCTGAGGAAAGGTATATTTTCTCTCCAGCTCCGGGGTCTAAGCTGACTTTTGCTCCTGCTGGCTGGAACATGGAAGATTTAGAAGAAGGTAAGGAAACGCTGGAGGGAAGAATGAGGCCTTGTGATTGAGAGCCGTGTTAGGGACCAAAGGCTGGCATTCCTTCTCTCCTCCCCTACAGATGTAAAGTTTATAGCAGATGAGACCTTGGACTTTGGGGGGCTGTCACCATCTGACAGGTAGTAGACTCTTTATCCTACTTACCTTCTTCCAACAATGGTTGTCTCTAACACCTTACTGCTGAATTATTGGCCTTAGGTCTGGATTGGTAATTTAGCAAGGTTGGGTGCACTGGCGCTTCTGGGTGGCTGGTTGACTTCGCCCCCTATGACACTACTGGGGAAGGGGAGAAGGGATAAGCTGGAACGAGATTTCAGGGTGTTAAGAAGAAGGGTAAGTGGATTTGCTTCATGTACATCCTGGCATAATTCCCAATGTCAGTAAGTGCTGAAGGCCTCCTAGAACTGGCTGTCTCATCACTTAGATCTCACAGCCAGCACGGGTATCAGGGTTTGGGGTTGTGTTCCTAGCTCTGTAGTGGGGGTTTTGCCCAGTCTCCCTTGTAGTCTCCTGCTCTCTTCCATGTGGGCATGGTGCCTGATTTGTTTTCTTTCTCAGTCGAGAGGAAGAAGATACAGCAGTGTCGGTGACTCCGGAGAAACCCCTCCGACGAGGTCTCTCCCATCGAAGTGACCCAAATGCAGTGGCCCCCGCCCCCCAGAGTCTGAGGCTCAGTTTAGGCCCCCTCAGCCCAGAGAAGCTGGAAGAAATCCTCAGTGAAGCCAACCGGCTGGCAGCTCATCTGGAACAGTGTGCCCTGCAGGAGCGGGAGAACACCGGTGAGGGCCCGGGGCCTCGAAGGGTGAAGCCCAGCCCTCGGCGGGAGACCTTTGTGCTCAAGGACAGTCCTGTCCGAGACCTGCTGCCCACCGTGAGCTCTTTGTCTCGGAGCACTCCCTCCCCAAGCAGCCTGACACCCCGACTCCGGAGCAGCGATAGGAAGGTGTCAGTCAGGGCTCTTCGAGCAACATCTGGAAAGAGGCCCTCCAGCATGAAGAGGGTGAGTGTAGAGGGTTTGGGTTAGATGTGTGCCCCCGACACTGTGCCTGACTCAGTGCAGGCATAGAGCAGTTTCCTTGTTGGTAAAATAGAGATAGTCAAATTCTACCTCATAGGACTGTTGGAATTAAACGAGGTACCATAAGCAAAGCACTTACCACCGCGTCTGTGCGTGAGCTCTATAATGCTTATGGTCCGCTCTTAATAAATGGCATTGGTGATGATGATGATGATGATGTTGGCAGCTGACTTCTGCTCTTCCTCACTGGGATCTAGGCAGCTCTCCACCTCTGTCCCTTAATCAGCCAGCAGAACAGATTCTTTTTCCATTCTAGTCCTTTTTTTCCCCTCTTTGTGCTTCAGGAGTCGCCCACTTGCAATCTGTTCCCTGCATCCAAAAGCCCAGCATCTTCTCCTCTTGCCCGATCAACTCCTCCAGTCCGGGGGAAAGCCGGGCCCAGTGGGAGAGCAACAGCAAGTGAGAAGACCTGGGCAGCAAAGCTGTGGGTGAGTGGGAGGAGGGAGGATGCGGAGCTGACCCTAAAATTCCTCTGCTTCTCTCCACCAGGCCCACCTACCTCTGTCAGACCAGTCTTGGCTCCACAGCCTTCTACCAGCAACTCTCAGCGCCTGTCTCGGCCACAGGGAGCAGCTGCTAAACCTTCCAGTCGACTGCCTGTTCCGTCGGCCATTCCCAGGCCTGCCAGCAGGATGCCACTCACCAGCCGGAGTGTTCCATCCAGCAAAGGTGCCCTTCCTCCAGATTCCCTGCCAGCTCGGAAAGGACTTCCAAGACCAAGTGCCGCAGGGCACAGAGGTGAGAAGAATGGCCATAAGGATAAGAAATCAGGAGGAAGAATACCTACCCCTGCCCAGCATGAACGCACCCTCCCAGAGTTGGTAGCAGTGACTTTCTCCACCCTCATTACAGCTCTGTTTGAAGATGGGAAGGCTGAGTTAAGGAGAGAATGTGGGCCTGGGCAGAGTTTGAGCCTCAGTTTTCAAATACCATATGTTTTTTATCTTGGGTGGGAAGAAAGGCACTAATCCCAAACTCACTCTACCTTCATCCAGTATTTCTTTTTGAGAAGGTCACTTGAACCTTCTGCTAACTCATGTCTTTCGTTAACACCCATCAAGTTCCTGTTTCTCAGCGACCAAATCTTCCCATCCCTGGTGCCGGTCGCAGCAATCTGCAGCCCCCCAGGAAAGTTGCAGTCCCAGGACCTACCAGGTAAGACAGGTTGAGATGCTGTCTCTTTCTCCCTTGATGGGGATGACAAGGGGAGCCTGGAGGGGCAGGGAGTCCCATTTCTTCCTGAACTTGAACTCAGCTGGTGACAAATGGGCTTGTGAAAGAAGGGCTATTTAAAGCAGTTCCTTCTTCTGTCTCTTTAGGTAAAGAGATCAGGACAGCAAGCAAGAATTCAGTAGCAAACTACTATAGTCACTGCCTGGACTCACCTCTGTATTCAGCTTCCCAAGCTCTCTCCTTGGAGGCAGGCCTGACTCCAGCAGATTCTGGCCCAGGGACAGAAGGAAGAGCTGCCACCATGGCTGGTGCCCCAGGAGTAGAGACCATGGGAGATAGGGTGGATTCGGGTTGAGCTGGAGGGGAATCAAACTCTCAGTTGAAACGAGATAGGAAAAAGAGGTTGCCTCCCAGTGGTGAAGTTAAACAGGAAATAAGAAATGCTCGAAAGTGGTTTGTCCTCATCCACCCCCATTCTTGTGTCTAGCTCCACAGAGTTTGATTTTCATCCCAGGCTTTGGTTCGATGGACATTTACATGTGAATGGCCTCTGTAGCTAACCTCCGTGCTCTCCAAGGAGCAGTCCTCCTGAATAACATCCTCTGCTGGACTCAGGCCTGTTTGGAGAGGCAGAGGCAGGCATCTGGTCTCCAGAACTTGTTTCCTGTGGATTCTATGACTCCTAACAGGCCAGTTTATGATGAGCTTACTCCATTGGTCTGCATTTTTCTAAAATAAAATGAGTATATTTTTATATTCTGAATACATGTGGAAGTAAATCCTGCTCCAATGTCTAACAAATTTAGAGTAAACTCCTGTGTAATTCCAATGAGGGAGCCAGGATGGGCTTCCCAGGCAGGGGTCTGAATAGGCCTTAGGCCCTTGAGATTCCAGCTAATCAGGCTATGACTAGCCCCCTTGTTGGCATTCGATGGGAACAGGCTGCCTTTTTCTAGGCATTTCCAGGCTTCATATGTTATTAGAAGGTCCAGATCAACTTAAGTAGGGTTTATTTACTTATTTTTTTGCGGTATGCGGGCCTCTCACTGCTTGTGGCCTCTCCCGTTGCGGAGCACAGGCTATGGACGCGCAGTCTCAGCGGCCATGGCTCACGGGCCCAGCCACTCCACGGCATGTGGGATCTTCCCGGACCGGGGCATGAACCTGTGTCCCCTGCATCGGCAGGCAGACTCTCAACCACTGCGCCACCGGGGAAGCCCTAAGTAGAGTTTAATTCACAGTATGTGAGGCTATCAAACCAGGGTCTTGGTAAATTATTATTTATATTCTAAACGTGCATGTCCTTTCCTGGCAAGAGAATGGATACTCCTAGGAATTCAGCATCTTGTCTGCTGTACTTATGGGATGAGGGGGCCCTCGGGTGGGTACCCTGGTGTTCAGGTTTGCTGATTGCCTCAGGCAGAAGATGCCTGAGCACCTTGTTATGTTCTGCCTTACGTCTTTAGAATTGTTGGTGTTCTCCTCTTCTTACCCCTACTAGACTTGAGGGCTGGCGCCAGGATTTATAAACCTCTGCAGTGCCTAGTGTTGTGATTTGTATGTGGTGGAGAGTTCTATTCATTTATTGAAAAAATATTTGAGTGCAAGATGGGGGGGGTGTTTGTTAAATGAATGACAAAAGATTCATTTAACAGATTAACTAGGGGGTCTCCCTTTTCTCACAGCCTTCGATTCTTGGAAATGCCAGAACCAGCCCAATTCCTTATGAGTTTTGAGAGGACATTTCCTCCTTGGAGGCCAGGCCCTGACTTAAGGAAGTCGGGCAACTGGGCCAAGGGAGTGAGTTCCAGCTCGTGCCCCGCCCCCCCAGGTTTACATGCTGATAGGCCCCCTTCTGAGGCACTAAAACGCCCTTCCCCTGTTCCTGGGCCAGGCCCCCCCCCCCCCCGTGGCTTTCTTCTTTTTATAGCTGATCTTAAGGTTCGTTTAACACATTCGCCTATATCGCAGTGACAGCTGCCTACACTTTCACCTTTCCCTGAGCCTCTGGGATTCCAAGCACTGAGTTGGGGGAGGGTGTGTGGAGACAGACAGAGTGTCTGGCTCTGGAGAACATTTGGCAGGGGCAGGAAGACCTCGGGTGCGTCTCCCAACCGCGTCCTGCACTGGTGTCTGACAGAAGCAAGCCCAGACACACGCTTAGGTGTGGCCAGCAGATGGCATGTTCGTGTGGCCTGCGTGTGAGCCAGGCCCCGGTGGGTCCTCAGGGGCAAAACAAGCAGCAGACCCGCATGCTATTGCCACCTGGTGGCCGAAGAGGACAAGGCAAGGCATGTTCCTTTCGCCCTTTAAGTCAGTCTAGGGTTTCGTTAACTGCCCCTCCAATCCCACTGCAGATCTGTTTAAGCAACGTTCAGGAGGCAGCATCTGCGGGGGAGGAGGCCTGCCTGCCACGGCTGCCCTTCTAGCTCACTACCTGCTTACTTCCTTCCGTTTGGGTCGAGCTTTCTGTCTTTTCTCTTTATGCACTCTATCTTCACCCCCCTCCCCAGTAGCACCAGGGAAGGAAGCCAGGGTTTCTTGGTCTCTTACTATGCACTGTGAACTGTTCTAAGCGCTAACATATGTCAACTCATTTAATTCTCATAAAAGCTCAGTTAGGCACAAATCATTATCATCCTCATTTTGCAGGCAGGGAAACTAAGGCTCAGAGAGATTAAGTCACTCAGTCTGGTTCCGGGGTTTGTGTTCTTAACAACTCCCCTCTGTGGCCCCCATGTGAACTCCCTATCTAGTTTGTTGAACAGACCTTCGAAAAACACAAAACTTGGGAACAGAAGTAATGTGGCAGAGCACACAGCTGGCTAGAGTATGAGTAGTTGCTTCATTTCCGATGGGGAAAAACACGAGACCGCCCAGAGGAATGAAGTTAGGATGTACCTAGTCACTGGGCACCTTTCAATTCCCACCAGCCTCTCAGCCCTCCCTGCCTCCTGAATTCTGCTCCCAGGACGGGACTCAGTACTGAGGCTATTTGGGGGACACTGCTGGGGGTGTCGAGAGGATATCTGAGTCCCCTGACCTGGCCCTTCCAGGGCCCTGCCTGCTCGTGTTTTCCAGCGACCAGGCCTCCCCACGCTGGAAGGAGAGGGCCCCACACAGGAGGAAAGGATGACAGTGCTCAGCCCGCAGAGAACTAGTTTTATTCAGTGGCATGGAGAACTGAAAAAAACAAAGCACAAAATGCTACCATATTTACAGTTACAATCAAACTGTACAATCAGATGGTTAGTATCAAGTTAGCATCCAGCATCTTTGTATTTTTTTAAGTCAAGTCATCAGTAGTAAAAACCAGTTAAGTTTTTAACCCTTTGCAGGATTGCTGAGGGGAGAGGCCAGGGAAAGAATCCATGGCAGAAAAGCCAGAGACCAGCCTTACAAATGAGAAATAGGAACACTTTTTCTACGCATAGTCTCTTTTTCTAGCCACCTGCTCCAGAGGAAAATGGGTGACAAGTCTGGAATACATGCTCAGCATAAATGGTGACTCAGATGAACAGCAGTTGGCAAAACTGAGGAGGGAGGGAGAGGTGGGGAGATGACAGCCTGGAGCAAGGGGAAGGGCCTGAGGCCCCCTCGCCAGGACTGCTGGGTACACACCCCACCTGACTGATGGCCACATCAGACCCCCTGGGACTGGACCCATCCCAACACAAAAAGCAAATAAATAAAAAATATATATTAACTCTCTTCGCAGGGAGCTGGGTGGTGAGGGGGAGAAAGAGGAACAGGGACCTGGTCCTTCGAAGAAGAGAGCCAATTCCAAGAAGGGGATAAAAATAGAACATGTCTCAGAGGCCACAGCAGGTCAGTGGGGTTTGTCTGGTCTCAGAGGAGGGCGAGTGGACCCTGGAACCCAGACTGGAGACCTGGGCTGGAGACAGCACGGGGCAACCGTGCCAGCCCCATCTGTCCTCTTCCTCCCTGTCCCACCCACACAATAGCAAAGAAGCTCAACTTAACACATGACTGGCCTTCCCCAGCACGGGGCGGGCAGGGAAATGAAGCACTTTTGGGTCAGCGAACTGAGCAAACACCTGGGCTGCAGTGCATGGCCAGAGTCCAGGGAAAGGAGAGGGGCTGGGGTGGCCCGGCCGCCACCCAGGGGCATGGGTTCCCTTCAGAATGTGTTCATGCAGCATTTGGGGGTCTGGGGGCGCTGAGTCCTTCTGCCCCCTCTCCGGACAGGGCTTTTTCAGTTCCTAGAAGGGGCGGCACAGGCGGGGTGAGGAGTGCCCTCGGCCCTGCGCCCTCACCGCACTGAGGCCTGCCCGGTGCGGCCCGCAGGGCTTGATGCCCTGGGTGCATGTGGCTTTGTCCTTTCCTTTTGGTGATGGCAAACGAGGGGCAGGTCCCCCAAGAGTCCCTTTCCTCCCAGAGGCACAGCAGATGGGAAACTGAGGAGAGGCTGGGAAAGCATCCTGGGAGGTCCTATCCTCTTTGGGGAGGGAAAGGGGAGTCAATTTCCAGCGTATAAAAAAAATTAATCCCTGAAGTCATGAAGAGTGGAGTTCCTTTTTTAAATTTCTTTTTTCCTCTTTTCTGAAAAACTTTGTCTTGGAGATGTTGGCCCCAGGGGTCCAAAGTGCAGTGAGGGGGATGGTGGGGGAGGGAGTTGGCACTAGATGGCCTTGGGTGGGGTGGGTGCCCCTCCCGGCAAGGCCCAGGCTCCTCAGATGGATGTTTCGTCGCTGCTGCAGGCAGGCAGGCAGGGGGAGCAGGGGCGGGATAAAGCACAAGACAGGAGTGGGAGCATGAGTGCAGCTGGGGAGCGTAAGGGAGCCTCAGGGTGTAGGAACCACCGGCCCAGGGTTAATGCAGGAAGTTAAAGAAGAGAAATCTGGAGAGGCAGGAAAGGAAAGTGACAGAAAAGGCAGACAGAGGGTTAGTCAGAGCAGAGGAGACAGTGGGAAGCTTTCACCAGAAGAAGGAAACAGAAAAGCAACCCCAGCTCCCCACCCTCCCTCACTTTGCCCGATGCTGGGCTGGGCTGACCCCACAGGGCGTCATGTTTGTGGGCATGTGGCCTGAAGGGCCACACTCTGCTGCCCACCTGAGCGGCCTGGGAGGCCTGGAGGCGGGGCCTCTGTGGGGCTGCACCCTGTCCCGCCCACCCAGCCACACTCACTCGGAGCCTGACGAGTCCTCATCCACCGTGCCTGCCTTGATGCTCATGGCGATGGGCATGACCCCGTTCAGCTGCTCCTGGAGGCTCTGCCGGGGTGGAGGGCGGGGAGGGGGCCCACCCCGGCTGCCCTCGCTGGCTGAGGAGCCCCGGGAAGACCCTGTGCCCTGCTCCAGGGGTAGCCGTAGGAGGCTGCTCTTCTCACTGATGGTGGGCAGACACTTCTTCTTGAGGATGCCTGTGGGCCAGAGGGCGGGTGCCATGAGGAGCAGGTGGAAGGAGCATGGGGCTGCCCTCGAGAGCCCTGCCAGCCACAGGCCAGTGTGAGGAGTGAGGTTGCTGATGGGGGAGCATGCAGCTGAGCATACCCTGCTCACCTTTGTGAGGTTGGGCAGAAGGGCCTGGAAGGGGACCCAGGGACCCCTCCCGAGGCAGGGCATCTCCATTCTCCCGCGGCCGCTCCTCAGAAGCCCCATTTCCACCACTGTCCTTTGCTGCGATCCCAAAGTCTCCTGGCCAGGGGGCCTTCCCGGACCCCAGGCCCCCATCTGGTGGAGAAAGGAAGTAGATGAGGCCCAGAGAAGACAGACGGCTAGGAGAGTCACCACCCTAGTCTTGCTTCCCAGGAATCCCAGCCCCTCTGCCCTCCCACTGCCCCCAAAGGCCACAACCCTGCGCTGACCCACCCTTGGGGGTACTGTGCAGGGGCAGTCTCTCCGCCCCAGGCCCCAGCAGGCTGTCCCAGCCCGGCTCTCCAGGGAAGGTGGCCTCCGCCTCTTCCTCCTCTTCCTCCTCCTCACTATCTGATGAGTGGGTAGAGGCATAGGAGCCACTCTGGTCATCTTCCAGGGACAGGTCACTGTCAGAGTCTGTGTCTGGATCTAGGAAGTGTGGGAGAGATCACAGGCAGCCCATCCGCCACTGCCCACCCTCAACAAAAGTGAGGCAGCTGTGCCTCCACCACCACTGGCCGTCAGGAGGTTCCGTCCTCACCATGCTGCTGGTCTTGACCTTCCAGGAATAGGCCACCAGGGTTCCCCAGGCCAGGGGGCCCTTGGCCAGGGTTCAGCGTGGACTCCTCCCTAAGAAGACAAGACATGCTGGAGGCATCAGCCTGGCCCCTCACCCGGTGTCCCATTCTCTTCTCTGTTCTGGGTTTTCCAGTTCCTTCCCCATGTTCCTCACTGCTTCCACTTCAAGCTGCCACCATGTCGGCCATGGTGTGTGCTACGCAACTCCTAGCAGCCTGGCCTGGGTCTAGCATGCCCGGTGCCCTTCTCCCCTCCCCAACTGTCCCATCCCCAGAGCTCACCTCAGCAAGAAGGGGATGTAGCTGGGCTGACTCTTGCCCGAGCGGCTGGCGCTGTGCAGAGAGCCTGCTGAGTCTCCGTAGGGCTGGTAAAGCCTTCCATCTGCATAGGGGCTGGGGCAGTTGTAGGACTAGGCAGGGAACAGGGAGGTCAGTACATGGGTGAGCCGGAAGGGGTGGCCCCGGGAAAGCGGAGGGGCCGAGGGAGCTTGCCCTAAGTTCTCCCCACCACATGCCCAGGACCGAAGAGAGAGGCCCCACATCTTTGCTGCCCCCATTTCAGGGCCTAGTAGTGTTGTAGCTCTGCCATAGCTGTGCGAGTTCTACGCACCCCAAGTGCCCCGGACTCGGCTGTATAAGGGTCTGCTGGCAAAAGATGGCACCAGGAATTATCTCCTGAGAGCATTCTGGGAGGCACGGAAGATTTACCAAGAGGCACAAGGGATTCTCAGGTGTGGGGCATTTATGACCTGATTACCTGTCTTGGCTACTCCCTCATCTATTCTAAGCTCTGCTCCCATCCCTCCCAAGTCAAAAATCCCCCTCCCCGACCCCAGGCCCCTTCTTCCCAGGCCACACATACCATTTCACCACCCCTTCCTCCTTCCAGGAAAGGATATAAAGATGGAGAAAAAGTGGGACAAAAGCACAGCCTTTGTCCCTCCTGCCTCTTCCCCCTCAACTCCCCATGACCCCTTCACCTCCCTGACCCCGGCTCCCTCACCGAGGTCAGAGTGGACTTGGTGGTCAGAGCAGGGTCAGGGCTGGGCTTGCGGCTGCAGGCAAACTTGAGTGCTTTCCGGACCTCCTTGCTAAGCACCACATAGGAGAGGAAGATGAAGGGGCCCTGACAGGCAAGAAGCAGCAAGTGTCTAAGTGCTTATTAAGGCACCTCATACCCAAGCTTCCCACCTACAATTCCACCGGCCTCCCACAGGGCATGGGTCGGACCAGGTACCTGGATGCAATTGGAAGCAGCAAAGAGGTAGTGGAAGAGGAGGGTGTCACTGTTGACAGACAGCAGTGCCAGTAGCCACGTGGCGCTCAGCAGCAGGAGGACAGCGAAGGAGGGCCGCAGGCCCAAGCTGGGGAGGGGGCGGGCTGTGAGTCTGGCCGTGAGGCCTCCCGTGCCGATGCCCGTCCACTGCCACGGCACCCACACCCCATACTCACACAGGGCCTTTCTTCTCAAAGCCCTGCCGCTGGGCAGCACAGGACGCCCGGGCCGCCAGGATGTACAGGAAGACACTCATCTAGCAGGGGAGGGGGACGTGTGAGGGGGACCATCAGGGAACAGACAGCTTCCACCCCACCCTATGGAGGCCTCAGCAATTCCCAAAGGGGATCCTGAGGTCACACTCAGCCTGCTCGCCCCCAGCCGCTTTCCAGCACTTACCGAGACAGCAAAGGCCACGGGGCCAGCAAAACTCCAGATGAGCGTATCGTAGATGGAGAGCCAGCAGAAGTCAGGGTTCCCATAGCCTTCCGGGTCCAGGCCCACGGCTAGACCTGGTGACAGCAGCGGGGAAGGGGTGATCAGGGACTTGGAAATCAGTCAGGCGGTCAAGTGGGCTCCTAGGGCCAGGTGCAGGGGATGAAGGCTTCTGCCCACCATATGTCCATGCCGTCCTCTCCAGGATGGGGGACCCTGTCCCTGAGTCGGGGTGTCAATAGCTGAGTTAAACCAGAGGGATACTTGTGGAGAACCTGGCCTGGGCATAGGGATGTGGGCCTCTGGGCCTGGGCTGGGAGTGGGAGAAGGTGGCATGAAGATGGACTTAGGCCCTAGGGATGTAGAACCTCAAGGCCCGGGATCGGGGGTGCGGGTACCTGTGATGAAGGCGGGCACACCCCAGCCTAGCATGTAGTAGAAGCGCATGGGGCCGGCATTGACGTCGCGCACCTCGGTGAGCGCCCGGTACAGGTGCAAGGCCTCCAGCAGAGCCCAGGAAAAGGTGCAGAGGTACAGGAAGTGCAGCAGGATGGCGATGACTGTGCAGGCAAACTGAGGGCCCAGGCCGCGCCCAGTCAGTGACCAAGGCACACCCAGAGTGTGGGTCCTGCTCTCGCCAGACAGGGGAGGAGAGCCTGGGTGTTGGGAGGTGCTTCAGGGGGAGTCTGGGCCAGAGGAAGGTACCTCTAGGGTGCTGGGGAAGTAAGGGGGAGCTAGAGAGGGGGAAACTGGGGGCCAGGCACTAGGCTGGCTCAGTCACTACTGCAGGAGCAGGGATTGAGGGGGCCGCTGGGGAGGACGCGTATGGGAGCCTGAGAGGGCTGGGCACTGGGGAAGGTTTCTGCGTGAGGAGGAACATCTTACAGGGAGGTCAGCCTGGTTGATTCCCAGGAGGAAGACCAGCTGAGCTAGGCCCAGGGCGGCAGTCAGGTTCCGTTGGATGCCGTGCTGGTTGGAGCGCAGGGCACGCAGAATAGTGAGGAAGAGGAAAGTGAGCAGTAGGGCAGCCAAGGTGACCCCTAGGGCCACATAGGTCAGTGTCTTCAGTGGCAGGATCTCCCCATTCTGCAGGGTGGGTGGCAGAGAGCCAGAGGGCTTAGGAAGGGTGGGGCCTGAGCACCTAGTCCAGTGCCCTTGGCTCCCACCCCCAGCTCTGCAGCTACCCCTGGTGGGTCCAACCTCCCGCCTGGACACGTCCATGAGCACAGCGAAGCTCGTCATGTGGTTGCACTGGCAGCTGACGTGGCTCTCGTTGCGGAAGACGACTTCGCAGCCTCGGGCTGACCAGCCACCTGTGCCACTGACCCTGCGTGAGGGAGGCAGGGTCAGGAGACAAGAAGGGTGGGGTGCCCAGGGGCCTGAGCTCTCCGCCCAAAGCCTTGGGGGCAGGGCAGTGCAGGCTTACAGGATCGAATGGTTCCAGAAGACACAGATGGGCTTCGTCCGCTCCTCCGTCTCCAGCAGCCGGAACTGCACCGTGACTGGCTTGTCCAAAGCACGGGGCAGAAGCTCCTCATCGTCATGGACGCTGATGCTCACCACGGGCGTGTTGATGACAGGGCGTTTGGGAACTCTGGCGCGGGGCAGGTGGGCACACAGTCACCACGGTAGTCGCGTGACTGGAGGACGCCCCAATCACTCTGAGATGCCCCCAACCCCTGGGCCCTCTCTGTGCCTCACCCACCCGACCTGTCTCCCCCCGACTCGTCTCCTCAGCCGCTCACCTCAGGCTGCGCTTGTCTGGGTCGTAGTTATGGGGCAGTAGCCCAGCCAGGGTGCGGTAGATGATGACACTGGCCACCGCCTCACCCTGACTCAGCTCCGGGTGCCGCCGCTGACGCCGTGCCAGCTCCTCTGGCTCCTGGGCCTCTCCAAGGCCCGCAGGCCTGACCATGGGGGGCGTTTCTGGGATGGGGACACTGTCCACTCAGCTGGGTCCTGCGCAGATGCCCTGGCCTGGCCCCTGACCCACCCCTTGGCCCCCACTGACCTCTGAAGACGGACTCAGGCAGAATGACCGTTGTCTCAAGGTCCGGGGGCCGCTCCCCTCTCAGCGCCTCGTAGCGGGGCAGCTTGGCCCCAGCGAAGTTCCCCTTGTCCAGGCGAACTACAGAGATGACTAGGGAGAGGTCACAGGTCAGACCCCCGGTGAGGTGGGCAGGCCCCTGGCACGGCCGCCCTTACCAGAGACTCTCCCTGGACCCTCCCACCCTGGCAGCAGCCTCACCAATGTTGGGCGTGACGATGGTGAAGGGGCTTAGGTAGGTGTGCCGCATGTTCTGGGCCAGGGCACTGGCGTAGGCCTCATAGTGCTGGAGCAGCCAAGCGGTGCCACCCTCTGTCTGCTGGATCAGCTCCCAGTGCCGCTTGTTGGCTGCATCCAGGAGGGCGCTGCCCACCTGCAGCAGATTCTGGGGGAGGGCACGGTCTCGGTGGGCTGTGCCTGAAGCCTCAGTCCTCGTCCCCAGCACCAGGCCCCAGCCTGTACCTAGACCAGCCTTGGCTCGCCCCCCCACCATGCCCCTCCCTCTAACCCTTCCTCCTTAGTCTCTAAGAGTTTCCCACACAGATGTTATTAGATGCTGGTTCCTCCCTGTCCTGGCACGATGGGCAGGGCCTCTCCTCCGAGAAGCCTGATCAGACCAGGCCCCAGTACAAACGTTATTTTCTATGGGCGCCTTGCTATGAGAAGGGTTGGGAAGAGGTGCTCTAAGTTACCCATATGCTGGGCCATGGCTCAGAGGGTCTCATGGGGGCCTCATGCCGGCTGAGAGCTCCCCAAAGGCAGGGGTGGGGAGTGCCCCCCATTTTGCCCCCAGGTGGCCAGGAGCAGGCTCACTCACCGTGACCTCCACCCACCCAGCCATTCCTGCCCCCTCCAAGCCCCACCTCGGTGAAGTGCACATCCTGTGTGGCGGACAACCCGAAGCCTCGCTGGGTGCTCTCGTGGGCCAGTAGCCGAGCGGCCAGCTGGTAGGCCACCTTGACGTCACTTCCGAAGTAGCCAGCCGTGTGTTGGGTAGCGTTACGCAGAAGCAGGGCCAGCCGCTGGGAGCGCCCCGAGTCCAGGCCTGACTCGTTTCGCTGCAGCCGCTCAGCCTGGGACCAAGATAGGCTGGGGGGTCAGCACAGGAGTGAGGTACCCAGAGAGTAGAACTGGAACTCTAGAGTAAAAGGACTCAGGAAAGGGGAGAAATGGCCTCCAGGTGGGGGCCCTGGGAGACAGGAGCTGGAATTCCAGAGTCCCCTTTCTCAAAGCTGGGGAGGCAGGCAGGTCATACTGGGCCAGGGCAGGGGGCAGGGGTAAGGAGATGGAGATGAGAAGTTCCACTTACAAAGCCCTTCAGCTCTGAGAAGGTGACTGATGTGCAGTTGAAGAGGTTTGGGGGGAGCCACCCTCTGTGCTCGTCACAGTGGCGCACAGCAGTCCCTGGGGGAAGGCAGCCAGGAGGGCAGGCCTCAGGGGGAGACACAGGAGGCTGCCGAGACCTGGCTGAGTTCTGCTGGGGGGCAGCCCCTCATGGACCAGAAGCAGGAGACAACCAAACAAGGGCCCTGCCATCCTGTACTGCAGGTGAAAACAGGGAGACGCGTGTGGAGAACACCAGAGCCAACACCTCTGTAGGATCAGCCCAAAAAAGGGCTACAGGGGCACACGTGGTCCTGCAGTACACGTGGTCCTGCGGCACATGTGGTCCCTTTGAGCCCCCAGACGTGGCTGTCCCTCTCCAGCCACCACCTTGAGCTCCCTGCCACTCACTCTCTACTTCTGAACTCTGGTCATCGTCAATCCAAGGACCAGCGCCAGCCCCCATCCTGCGGCTGGGTCGCCTGGGACAGCACCTCACCTCCCCTACTCCCCAGACCATCTTTCTAGTGGCATAACTCCAGCACTAGGTGGTGAGCTGAGGACGGGAACCCTGTGTGACTCATCTTTGAATCTCTAGCACCCAGCCCTGTGCCATGCACACTGCAGGTTTTTTAGCACTTTTGTTAAGAGTCCAAGATATAGGCACCTTTCATTTAGGCAACCTTGGGAGCAGGGGAACAGTGAGCCAAGGAAGCATGGGATATGGAGTCCCAGGACCTGGAGGCTGGAAAGTGGGGTCCTATGATCAGTAGCCAGGGGCTCCCCACCCTCACCCCACTGATGAAAGGCCAAGTCCTCAGTCTCACATTCTGGGCCTCCAGCACCTACCAAAGGAGCCTTTGGGGCAGGGGGCAGCAGCAGGCAGCCCGAAGCGGGTACGGGGCCACCAGATCCCAGCCTCGATGGCCCGTGGGCAGCTGTCATAATTCACTGCAGGGAAGCACACACCGTCACTCAGGAGCAACTGTCCCCCTACAGCTCTGGCCAGGCTCCCCAGCCCTCCCTGTGCAGCCTCGGGCCTGCAACCAGCCCCTGCTCCTGGCCTCCCTGGGACACCAGGGCCTGGCACACAGCAGGGAAGGCCACCCATCTACCGCAAGAGCCCTACCTTCACAGCCGTTGGTGGTGACCTCAGCAAAAGGGTTGTCACAGCGATCACACTGGCGCCCAATGACACCTGGCTTGCATGGACACTGGCCATCCTCAGGGTCACAGACTCGGGACAGAGAGCCCGTGGGGTAGCAGTCACACAGCAGGCAGGCGGGGCTGCCAGGGGGCCGGTAGTGGTTCTCCTGGGAGGGGAGAGGGAGGATGGGGTCACTGGCTCAGGCTCTTTTCCCTGGATGCTCATGGATCCTTCACTGTGGCCCCTCTGGAGAGAGGCTCCCTGACCTCAGGTCCCCACCAAGAACGGTACATTCAAAATATGTAACAACTGGTAATGTTTTGGAGTTTAATCCATCAATGAGACACCAATCAGAACAGGCTGCAAACAACCAGTATAGCTGACCCAGAGCTCACTGGTTAAGTATAGGTCCTGGACGCCCCACACCCCAGACACACGAGGACAAACAGCCCCTTGCCCGCCCTAGTGGAGCAGAGGCACATAAGCCCTCAGCTCTCTGCAGAGTCTTCCTTCATTGTCCCCCCCAAGGGCCCAGGAGGTACAGAACAGAGGCCAAGGCAGCCGCTATGGAGGCCTAGGCCGGGGCTGTCACCTTGCAGTGGCACTCGCCGCTTGTCTTGTTGCAATCCGGATCGAAGCCTTTGCTGACGTCACAGTTGCATGGGCCGCATGTGGGGTGTCCCCACCAGCCTCGGGGGCAAGGCTGGTCAATCCTGCGGAGAAGGACCAGGCAGACATGGGCTCCCTGTGCCACCCGTCTGGTGTAGCCATGTGTGGCCCTTCCGAGCCTGGCTGTGGCTCAGCCATGTTCTCAGTGCTCTGAGGGACACAGCAGACACAGGCAGTGCCACTGGGACCTGCTGCTGCCTGCAATGGTCCACTTACCTGGTCTCACAGTATGGCCCAAGGTAATTTGGGGGACACTTGCAGATATAGCCATGGGGGTCACTGGGCTTTCGGGTACACACGGACTGATGCTCACATGGGTTCAGGTCACACACGTTAGTACAGTTGTCACCATAGTAACCTGGGACCAGAAGGACAGGAGAGGCTCAATCCCCACCTTCCCCTAGCACTTTCTTCAAACCTGCCTTCATCCATCCCCTTCTATCCTGAGCAGCTATACCAGCTGGCTCTGGCTTTGTAGTGCAGGAGAGGCTCAGAGAGGTGATGTGACTAGCCCCAGGTCACACGGCAGAGCCAGAGTGAACCGTCGCCGCCCCGCACTTGCTAACCTGCCCCATTTCCCTGGATCCCTGGCATACCTGGATCGCAGCTGCAGGAATAGCTGTCCCAGTCGTCACTGCAATAGCTGTTGGCAGGACATGGGTTCGAGTCACAGGGGTCTGGCAGGCTACAGCCTGGCTCCACATTGATGCTTTCCCCACGGCTGGGATCCAGACTGCTAATACCCTCGGACGTCTCGCTTACCCGAACACCCTGGGATGGACAAGGTAGTGTTGGCCCTTTGTGGAGCGGGCCTCCAGCCTCCAGCTATTGGAGATGAGAAGGCAGGGCAGGAGGCTTACCTGCAAACAGCCCCGGAAGCCACGGGCCACACCACTGGCCGGCCCAGGCACTCCCCCAACGGTAATGTTGCTCAGGTGTAGCCCATGCAGCCGGGGGCCCAGGTTGCCCTCTGCCCGCTGCTGCCCATAGTCGAAGGACAGGATGGCGTGGCCGGGGCCCCCACTGGCTCCCAGTGCCAGCTGTGCATGGTGCCAGTCGCCATCATTGGCCCGGCCTGGCTCCAGCCGGAGAGACGAGGCCTGGAGTCCGGTGCCCTCCACGCTCAGCACCACGTGGCCCTCCTGAAGCTGGCACCAGAAGAAAAGAGGGTCAGCAGACTGCCTTAATGGGTTCTTCTTCCAGCCCACTGTCCTCCTTCCTGGACCACCAAACCCATCCTGCTGCCCAGCTGAGGCCAGAGAGGAAAAGGTATTATTTCCCTTGGGCCCAAGAGATGGCAGCAGTGATCCACCAAACGAACCTAGCTGCCTTTCTTTCCAGGGAAAGGCCCCGCCCAGCCATCTTTGACCAACCCTGGCCAGGGCCCGCCTGCCCCACCCCTCTCTGCATCACCTGCAGGGTGATGGTGCTGCGGCCCCTGGTGACAGCCTGCAGCAGGACGCCGTCGGCCTGGCGTGTGCGGAACATGAGGCTGAGGTGCCAGGGCTGAGAGATGGGCAGCGAGAGGCCATGCCAGGCCACCAGGCTGCTGCCCAGGAAGCGCTGCGGGTTGGCCATTTCTGGGGAGACAGATAAAGGCAGACTCTGAGAGGCGGAGCACCCAAGTGCCCCAGGGGGTATGATGCTCAGCAGGGGGGGCTCCCTGGGAGGCAGGGCACTGTCCCTCCTAGTGCCCACTCTCCACGGCAGCCCCGCCCCCCAGAGCATTCACCTGCCCTGGGCCCGCACCACACCGTGCCCAGGCCTGCCTCTGACTGGGCCCTTTGTCTCCCGTGCTACCCTCTCAAGGCTCTGCCCAGACACGCTTTTCTACCCACAGCCCAGCTCAGCTGGGCCCTGCCCAGTGCCTGCCTGGACCCTGCCAGTGTTCCCAGCAGTGCTGACAGCTCCCAGGCCCCGACCTCTGAGGGCTGCCCCCTACCCTGGGCACAGCTCTTGCCCCCGAAGCCCAGAGGGCACTCGCAGCTGAAGGCATCCCACTGGTTCACACAGGTGCCCCCATTGTGGCAAGTGTTGCTGTCACACACGTTCTTCTTGGCAGAGCAGCCTAGAGTGGAGAGAAGGGCGCTCAGGTGGAGGCTCCCAACAGAAAACCTGTGGCAGTGGCTGGAGGGGGCTCTGAGACCCGCCACGTGCAGGGGTCCCCGCAGCAGGCACACCCCTCCTCTGCGTAGGGCCCCTGGCCTCGCCCCTACCCCAGCCCCCATACCGGGCACGGTGCCGTTGTTGGCAATGAAGTCGGCCATGTCGACATGGCGGCTGTCCACCTGCAGGTTCCTCATGCAGCCCACGAAGTGCCGGGTTCGGACAGGGAAGCTCTCAGGAAGGTCAGGCACCCCGCCCAGCAGCAGGGGCCCTGTCAGGTCCAGAGACCTGGGGGGGCGAAAATGGCTGCGACATGAGGGAGAGTGGGGTGCTTCCGGCTCTTCCTCCTCCCTGAGCCCTGCCGCCAGGCCAGGAGCCCAAGGGGCCCTGCAGAGCAGCCAGGGGAAGGGGAGCCTCAACCCGGAGCTGCTCTCATCTGATACCCGCCCCTCCCCAGACCGCTGCACGAGGCCCGGCTCTAGTCCCCCAGTCTTGCCCGCTCCCGCCTCCCACCCCAGCCCCCACAGAGTGCTAAGCAGGGGCAGAGGGAAGCAAGGCGAGGGATGACCCCCGTCTGAACTGGTCCCCATTTCAGGGCCCCCAAAGGCCCCCCTACAACCCTCCCTCCCTGACTGGCCCACACCTCACCGCAGCCCCAGCCCTCTCCCCTGCTTACTTCTTGCTGCCACCCTGGGTGCCCTGGGCAGCGCAGGAGTAGTTGCCCAGCACAGCTCCGAAGCGCAGGGCCACCCCTGTGTCACAGCCATCCACGGTCACCACAGCCACCTTCTGCTCGGATGGGCCCTGCGGGAGCCCTGTCTGACCCAACAGCGGCTGTGGACAGGGAAGGGCGGAGATGGGAAAGAGTGGGCAAGAGCCAATCAGGTCACGGGCCAGGCACTAACTCACCCCCTATGTGTACACCCTCCCCCACATATACAAACACACATGCACACTGATGTGTGCTCACAGGACTTACGCACTTTACCTTCCTCAGCGTCTACTCAAGTTTCTGCCTACTAGAACAGGAAGGATCTACACCACCCAGCGGAATGGGAATGCCCAGCAAGATGGTAAGTTCCACCCCTCCCTTCCCCCATCTCAGCCAGAAGTGCCATGACCAGCCCCTGGGGAGGCAGCGCCACCCAGGTCTAGGTGAGCTCCTGAGCCAACGACAGAACCCTCCAGCTCCTTGACCACCTCCCACACCCACCTTATTGTAGTACTTCAGCTGCACTGTGTGCCACTGGCCGTCACTGACCCCTCCGGACACGAACGGGGACACGGTGGTGGTCGACTCCCCTGGGGAAAGGACCCAGGTGAGCTGGGACACCAGATGAGGGCTGGGAATGGGGAGGGGATGCTCATGGTTGGGCTGGGCCCAGATCTGGCTGGGAGAGTGTGTGCCTTGGGGTCAAGGGCTGAGAGACACGGGGCCTCTAGGAGATGGGCAAGGACATGGGGCAAGTGGGATCACCTGCAGAGAAGGTGAGCTGGACCTGCTCCTGGATCACCTCGAGGGCCACAAAGTCATGCTTCTCGTTGAAGCGCCCATTGTACAACAGCAGCCCATCACGCTCCTTGGTGGCAAACCTGAGTAGGAGTGGGCGATGGGGGCACGCAATGGGGCACCCACCTGGATGCCAGCACCCCAGCCACCTAACCAGCCCTGATCCTACTCAGGACTCTCCAGAGGGCTGACTCCTTGGCCGAGGCTATGGGCCATGTGGCTAGAGTGTGGAAGATGAGCCCAAACCAGGACCAGAAGCAGAACCTTGGCATCCTAGCTCCCACCCTTGAGGGTGGGGTGGGAGGAGCGTAGACGGCCCTGGTGGGTGAAGGAGGCCTGCTGGCCAACTGCACAGGCAATTCCAAGTGCAGACCTGGCTCTGCCAACAACCTCTTCTGGGCACTTTTGCTGCCTGACTTCCCACCTCGTCCGCAGAACAGGAGGCACCAGACTCCCCCCCCGGCCCCTACCCCCAGCACCCAGGAACTCACGAGAGGGCCAGGGTGAAGTGGAAGCGCTGGCGTAGGCCCCGGAAGGTGATGAAGGAGCGGGCGGGGAAGCTGCGCGTGGTCACCTGGCAGAAGGGCTTCTCAAAGTCTCCGGATGGGCAGTCGCACTTGAAGCCGCCCACCAGCAGGTTGACACAGGTGCCCCCATTCTTGCAGACACCCGGGGTGCAACGGCCTGAGCGGGCACTCACCTCACAGTGCTCACCTGGGCAAGAGGTAAGGCAGGTGAGCACCAAGTGCCTGGAGAACTGGGACTCTTTTGCATCGAGTGATCCCTCCGTGGTCTCCTGTGACCCCCATAATACCCCCAAACTCTCCCAGGCATCCCCACTTCCTCTCATGTGCAAACTCAGCCATTCTGTGCTGTGTGTGGCGCACTGGGCTGATCTCACCACAATCCCATATACGGCTGTCCTGCGAGTTCCCTGAGGCTCCCAGTCCCTTCCATAGCCCTCTTTGGACCTCGAGAGCACAGGTCCACAAGGTCGCTGATTATAAGGGCCAGGTCCTAGCAGCCTTTGGCATCAGGGCTACCACGCAAGCTTAGGGGTGTTCCGGCCCCTTCAGGGGTGAATGCGCATGGAGGCAAGGGCCTGCAGGACAGCATGAGGGCTGCTGCCAACCCCTGCTTCCTCCCTCCCTCCCACTGCTGCTTTTGTCCCTGTCAGGCACCAAGATCAGTTTCCCTCCCTGGGGATAAGACCAGGCTTCCACTTGGATTTGTCGGAGTTATGGGATGGTGTGGGCAGGAAGCTGGGGACTTTCCAGAAACGGGGCAGGGAACTCCCACCCTGAGCCCTGGGGTCCAGACTGAGGACCTCTGTGCACTTGGGAGATGCTGACAGAGTAGGGAACTGAGCCCTGGGAGCAGACCAGGATTCAATGGAGGAGATGAAAATTCCAACAATATCAGATGGAAAAATCCACCCTTTTCTCTCCCTCCCCATTCCCAGATTCTAGAGATAGGTTCTCAGCTCCAGTGCCTAGTGACAGGCTCTAGTTTCCATGGAAACTGTTGTTCGCCTACTCTAAGCACCCCCCTACCCCATCCTCCTGGACAAAGACTTCCCTCCCCTCCCCCAAGCCCACCCCTCTGCTCCCCACCCGCCCCTCCACCCACAGTAGCAGCTGAGAGGAGTCAAGTCTGGCAAGTTCTGGGCAGGAAGATGCAGCAGGGGTGGCAGTGGGGCTTGCCTACCACTGCTGGCAGAGCCAGTGGGCATAGCTCTGGAGGAGAGGGAGCAAGCCCTAAGGCATCTGGGAAGGAAGGGCCCATGGAGGAGAGAAGGGGATGTCCTGAGGAAAAGCAGGAGCCTGCAGGGAGCACAGGAGCACAAAGCAGAGGCAGTGAGCATCCCAGGGAGAGGCTTGGGACAGGATGTGTAAGGACCCCTGGAAACAGGCCAACAGGGAGGCCTCTTGGTCAGGACGCTGTTTTACACACCTGGGCAAGGGTGGGGCTATTCTGTTCAGGGTCACACACAGGTGCGATAATCTGAAAACCACTATCCCCATACCCAAACCCTCCAGTTTCCCCAGCTCTTCTGTGCCTTCCCCTCAATACCTAGGGAAAAAAGCACTTGCTGCAGCTCAGAAAGGTAACTCACTCACCAGTGGGGAGAGATCAGGTACTAGGCCCAGCCGCATCTCTAATCCAGATGAGACCTGGAGCAAGTCACCTGATCTCAGCGTTCCCTTAAATCACAGCCAACACTTCCTACAGGCCAGGTCTTTACCCGTATTAAATCAGTCCTCACAACCACCTTATCATGTGAATAGATTCATCATCCACTTAAAAAATACTAAGGCACAGAGAGGTTAAGTAACTTGCCCAAGGTCACCCAGCTAGTATTGTCAAAGCTGGGATACAAATGCAAGCCGCTTGGCTCTAGAGCTGACCTCAGTTACACCACCTGGGGGTGGGGGCTGGGTAGGTGGCCGAGAAGAAGGGGTCCCCTCTCTGCCTTCCTCAATAGGTGGTTGTGAAAGAGCAAGTGGGACTTGTGAATGGCCAGTGTACCCTGTACCTTACTCTGGAAAAGAACGAGGCCACCCCTGTCCTTAGCCTGATTGTGCTGGCACCGCGGCGCTAGCCCCCCAGAGCCGCCCCCAGGGGTCCCCCCTCCCTCGGTGAGGGCTCACCGGTGTAGCCATCGCGGCAGAGGCAGGTGTAGCCGCCTTCACGGCTGCGGCAGCGGCCGTGGGAGCCGCAGGGCCGCGAGTAGCAGAGGTCCACCTCCGTCTCGCAGTAGTCGCCCGTGAAGCCAGGCGGGCAGCGGCAGCGCAGCCCCCCGACTGGGTGAATGGGCCGGAAGAGCACGGAGGAGGAGGCGATGAAGGGCGCGGAGGAGTCGAAGCGCAGCACCGACACGCAGCGCATGTAGTTCTCGCAGGGCTCGCGCAGGCAGATGTTGTCGTCGAAGGGCAGCACGCGCTGCGCCGAGATGGCCGTGAGCAGACTGCGGTTGAGGTACAGGCGCTCCTGCAGGTCCTCAGAAGGCAGGAAGGGAGGCCCGCCCCCGGGCCCTGGCGGCTGGCCCACCGACAGGCTCACATTGAGGATGTGGCCGCCTGGGGCGTCCGTGTCCCGCTGCACGTTGAAGACCACCACGTGGTCTGGGGGTGTGGCCAGCGTGGCGGCCACGGCCTGGATGAAGAGACCCAGTAGGGGCGACAGGAAGCGCTCAGGCGACATGTCCTCCAGGCGCAGCGTGATGCTGTGCGTGAGCATCTCGTCGGTAATGATGGTGACGCGCAGTGCGCACTGAGCGGTCACACTGTGCACGCCATCTGCGGAGAGGTGAGACGGTCAGCACCTGGGGAGGGCAGGGTTGCCAAGCCATAGACCTGGCCCCGGGCAGGAGCAGCCGGAGGAGGGAATGAGTGCGGGCTGAAATCCCGCCTGCACACTCTTGCATTGCCTAGTTGCCAACAAAGGGTCCTCTTTTCTAATTGGCATAAAGGTGCCCTAGGAGTTATGTGTAGCTCACCTGAGGGAGAGTCAATCCATGACGGCTCAGCCCGCATGGGCACTTAAGGGGATTGATTTTCAGAACTTCTTATTGCATACTTCCCAGAAACCCTCTGTTGTGAAGCACGGACACATCTTTTAATATTTGTGCACCTTTCCCTGCCCAAGCCACAGGTCCTGCTCCCTTATACCAGACCAGGTGCCTTCCCGCACAAGAATCTTATTTCGCCTTTTTCTTACCTTCCTACAGGGCCCAGAGCACCATGAGAGACCCACAGATATAATCCTTCTGCCCCCTCAGCCTCTATTTCTCAACACTACCATAACTCTGACCCTGGCCACGTTCCCCCTCCCCCACTGCAGTAGAGAATGGAGGGTGAACTGGGTCAGTGGGCCACCCAGTCCCCCTCCCACTGAGCCCCACGGCTGCTTGGGCTCAGGCCCGCTATCCCCATGGCAACACCCCACACAAAGCATTCTTCCCGCCCAACTCTCTGGGCTGCAGAGGGTAGCCTGGGGGGCCCCACCCCAGGAAATCCAGCTAAGCCACCTTACCGGTGGTAGCACCACCCACTGGCCTGATGCTGTGGCGTTCTGGGGGTCAGAGATGGAAGGGCCTGGGCAGCTCTCCACCCTGAGCCCCAGACAAGAGCCCCAGTGGGCTGACCTCTCCTCCGGCCCTAGGGCCTCTGGCTACTCATCGCCCACTTGGCTAACCGCATTATAGCCGAGTGCCTGTCACACCCCCAGGCCACACACTCACCTATAAACAGCTAAGTACTAACACTCTGGCTTCTGACTCCACCTACACACCCTAAGCCCCGAAATACTATATACACCTGAATGCACAAATACATGGCAATGGATTTTATTTAGCTCAAAATGAAAGCTGGAGGCCAAGGGGAGAGGGAAATGGCTTGGCAGGGCTATAAAGGATATTCATCTTTTTTATTTACTACAATGTCCTACGCATAGTAGGTGTTCAGTAAGATGTTCATGAGAATTTATTTGGTCTCCATAATGAAGAAAGGGCCTTTAAAACACAGCAGGAGGGGCCCGGGTAGCTATTAAAAAGGACACCCTAGCAGGAATGGGACAGGAGTTGGTATTTCGGGGGGGGGGGAGTAGGAAAGGGATCTGGGAACAGATCCTGCTTCTGTGTCACAGCGACTTGTGGCTAACTGCACTGGCGGCTGGGAAGGCTAAAGCCAGACACCCATCTCAGCCGTGTCCTCGGCCCACTGACACCTGCCCTCCAGCCGCATTGCTTGAGAATGCAAGGCCCGCCTGCTCTCACCAGCAAGCCTGTTTGTCATCACTCACTTGCTCCTCTTTCTCTTGCCTTGCTGCTACTGAACAAGCTGTTCCTTCCTACCTGGCCTATCCAGACACCAGCCCACGGCCCTCCTGGTTTTCTAACCCGCTCTAAACTCACCTTTTCCAGGAAGCCTGCCCAGATTTATGACCTCAGGCTCTACTGTTCTCCCTCTTTCAGACCCCCCTGCACTTAGTTATGGAGCTGGCACAGGGCTCTTGTGTACCTGGTGCCGTTATTCCTTGGTGGGATAGTCCCTCCGGGCAGAATGCAGCCCAAGAATCCACACAGAGTACTTCTAACTAATCAGGGAGGGGAGGGGGCAGTCAAGAGAAACCTCACCACCACTCAGCCCTGGGAACAAGCACTCCTCCCTATGTCCCCCCTCCGTCATCCCAGGCTCCGCCTGCGCCCCTTGCCCAGTGTGTCTCTGTTGCTTCCCATCTGGTCCACCATCTGTGGCCACCTGCCCCCTCCGCTATTTTCCCCCATCCCAGCAGTCAGCCTACTGCTCTCTGCTGCTTCTTTGTTCCTCTCTCCTGCCTTGACCTGGGTCACCCCTCAGGTGCAAAAGGTAACGGTGGAAACAGGGGTGGGGGGTTGCATTACCTGAGCCATCCTCCTGGGAAGAAAAGGGGTGGGATGGGCCCTGACTCCAGGAAACCCCACCTGTGTCTAGAACCCAACCTGCCACACCTGGAAAAGTGCCAAGTCCCAGACTGTGGCAGAATCAGACTCCAAGCCCCTCTTCCCCTGGCAGATGTGCCAGTGGGAGTTGTAGGCCTGGAGGGGGTCTGCCACTCTGGGGAATGACCAGGACATGGACAGGAGCTCCTGTGTGTCCTAGCAGGGTAAGGAAGAGGCAAGGAGAATTCAGGCTTCAGGGGAGCCGTCCGGCCCAAGCTGGGGCAGCTGCAGCCACAGGGAACAAGAGAGGGGGAAATCAGAGAGGCATAAACACAGAGACCAAACAGGGGCAGACAAAGGCCCAGGAAAAGAGCCAGCAGTGGAGAAAGTGGGAAAGCAGGAGAGAGTCACACAGGAGATGGGGAGAGGGCAATGGAGGGGGCCGTGCAGAAGGGCCCCCAGGGGCAGAGGCGGGAAAGAAAGCAGAGACAAAGAACAAGAGAAGGAAAACAAAGGGGCAGTAGGAGTCAATCCCCCTCACCCCAGCCTCCCTGAACTTTGGGGTTGCCGTGGTGACTGCCTCCAAGGGTCAGGGCTGAGGGGAGAGGGTGGGGCTAGGGCTGGAGGGTCAGCCGAGGCCTCCCCCTCTATTCTAGGGGAGCTGAGGTCTGGGGCTCTGCTCTGGTAGGAGCACGAAGGCTGGGTGGGGCCCCTGCCCATCCCTCCATCACCTAGGGCGGACTGGGGATGGACAGGAGGGAGAGGCCCTTCCTCTCCACTCCTTCCCCCTGCCTCCCAGCACAGAGAAGGACAAGATAGGGGAGCTCCAGCTCCCACTTACTCCTCCTGGAGAGGAACTGAGGCTTCAAGATGCACAGAGCCTTGTCCGTGACCTCTAAAAGCTCATGTGCCCTGGCTCTGATGGCCACCTGAGGAGTGGGGAGGGGAGTCATGAGTCCCCGGAAGGACCATGAGTGGAGGGGGTGGGGAGCTGAAGCCACACCCTGTGTCTTGCACACCTCTCACTCCCATCCTGGCCCAGACTCCCCAGGGTGGAAGTGAGGCCCGGCAGGCTCTTCTCTTTCTCCCCTCCCTGATGTGTCTGGAGTGAGGGTACCCTGACCCACCCATCCCCAGGGCACAGCTAACAGTGAGCCCTCATGAGGGTCCCAGTTGTTCCCAGGCTTGGGGAAGGGGTTCAGCAACCTGGGGCTGGCCCCCTCCTTACTGCTGCTGCTGCTGCCCACTCCCTGCAGCTGACAGAAGAGACAGGATGTCGTCCCCACCCCAACTCTCCTCCCCCAGCCCTTCTGTCCAGGGAGTCTGCAGGCTGAGCGCTTGGCCAAGCAGCTGGAATGCCCGGCCTAGGTCCCGGCCAGGCTCCCATGCCCCAGGATTCTGTTCTCTCACCACTGGATCAGGGGGCTGTGCCCTCAGAGGCCACCAATCCCCTGGCCCATTGCGGTCCCCACACCCCATCCCCTGAGCCCAGGCTCTCACGGCCTGCGGGGAAGGCCTGGCGTCTGAGAACAGCCAGCCCGTGGGGCAGCAAGGGGACCCAGAAGGCTGCAGCCTGCCCCGGGCTTGCAGCCCCTCCCCCAAGCCGGACCCCGAACCACAACCTCTGACAGTGGGGTCTGTTTGGACAGAGACAATGAGCTGTGGCCTCACTTCCTGTGGGAGCTCTGAAGGGGGAGCCGGGCCAGGCTCTTTCTGCCTGGAGGGAAAAGAATGTCCTAGACAAAGTCCCCCTCAGCCGGTCTGCGGCTCAGCCGGGAGCCAGAAGGGGCCCGACTGCAGGGTCCTGACCCCGAAGTGGCAACCCTGTGCCCCCCGGCCTCAGCTCTGTCACAGGCTGTATGAGATCACAGGGAGACCCCGGTGGGCGGGCGTGAAGGGGCGCTGAACCGCCGGCTCGCCTCTCCTGGCCACGGTCCTCTCCATCCCTCCCCCAGCTCTCCCGGACCCCAGTCCTCCACGCGCCTTTTTTCACAATTCTTGGCAGCCGTCACCAGGGCAGCCTCACAACGCTTCCCCACCACGTCACAGGCTGGTAGGCAGGGGGCGGCCAACCGAAGCAGCCAGGTCTTGCAGCCCGGGGCAGCGGGCAGGGCCAGCACAGCTGCCAGGATGTCTAGGGCTCCTTTCCAAGCTGCTTCTCACCCCTCAACCGCCGGGCCAGTACCGGGGACAGAGGCGGGTCAGCAGTTCCGCCTTGAATGGCTCTCCAGGCCCTCCCCCACGGGCCACCCCCATCCCCATGTCACCTGGGCCCTTCCTTACCTGACACCAGCACGCTCATGATGGCCTCCAGAGGTCGGTTGTTGTCCAGTGCCCGACTCAGCCTCAGCTCGCCCGTGGACGCGTTGAGCAGGACCAGGCTGAGTTCGTTTCCCCGCTCGAAGCTGTAAGTCAGGCTGTCGGAGATGTCAGGGTCGTGGGCAGGCACCCGGCCGATGGCACCCCCGGGGAAGCTGCTCGAGCGGTTGGTGACGTAGTTGTTGAAAAGGATCTCAAAGTTGCCCAGCACCGGTGGGTTGTCATTGCGGTCAAGCAGGCGGACGTGCACTGTAGCCCGGCTCACCAGGGGAGCCGACGTGGCCTGGATGACCAGGATGTATTCAGGCCGGTCCTCGTAGTCCAAGTCCACCAGAGCGGTCAGCTCCCCAGAGAAGATGTCCAGCTGGAAGACCTCAGGGATGTTGCCCTCCACGATCTGGTACATGATCTGGGCATTAGTGCCTTCGTCAGGGTCCGTGGCTGTGACGCGGGCCACAGCCAGCCCAATGGGGCTGTTCTCTTCAACAAACACATCAAACTCATCCTGCTCAAAAACAGGTGGATTGTCGTTCACATCCAACACAGCGACCGTCACGTCCATGGGCGTGCGAGCTGGAGGCATCCCCTTGTCCACTGCATATGCCCGCAAGGCGTACTGGGCCACATTTTCACGATCCAGCCTCCGCAGTGTTCGCACAATGCCTGACGTGGACTCTACGATAAAGTCACCATCTCCATCATCGCCTCCTTGGAAGGTGTAGAAGACCCTGCCGTTAAGGCCAGAGTCACGGTCAGTGGCCGAGATCTGCAGGACACTGGTGAAGGGGGGCACATCCTCATAGACACTGCCCTCGTAGGAGTCCCGCAGAAACTGAGGGGCATTGTCATTCACATCATTCACCAGGATCTCAAGGTAGGTGGTGTCAGACTTCTGGGGAATGCCATTGTCCCGGGCAGTGATAGCCAGGGTGTAGGACACCTGGTCCTCATAATCCAGCTCGGCCTGGGTGGTGACAGCACCTGTATCTGCATCGATGCGGAACTGAGGGATGCTGTCCTCCATAAAGTAGGTGATGCGGGCATTCTCACCTGTGTCCTCATCTGTGGCACTGATCAGCACCACCGTGGTGCCTGCTGGCCGGTCCTCATTAATATTCACCGTGTAGTGAGAGCTCTGAAACACGGGACGATGGGTGTTAGCGTCGGTGACGTTCACCACCACTTGTGCTGTGTCCTGTCGTGTGCCATCGGAGGCAGTAACAGCCAGCACGTACTGCCGCTCCAGCTTGTAGTCCAGCGGCAGGGCGAGGGACACCAGCCCCCCCCCACTCTGGCTGGTGATGGAGAAGCGGTTTCGGGTGTTGCCGCTGGTGATCTGGTAGGTGATGACACTGTGGGCATCACGGTCCACGGCCGACACCGTCACCACGCTGGTGCCCACGGCCGCATCCTCGTTGAGCCGCACCGTGTACTCTGGTTGGGTAAAGGTCGGGTTATTGTCATTGACATCCAGGATGGTCACGCTGACACTGGCCGAGGCAGTGAGTGCTGGGGTGCCATGGTCGCGGGCTTCTACTCCAAAGCTGTAGAAGTCAACCTCTTCCCGGTCCAGCTCAGCAGCCACGGAGATCCAGCCTGTGCCATTGTTGATGGTGAAGGGGAAGTCATGCCCCACCCCCGCAAGGCGGTATTCCAGGCGGGCATTGTCACCAGCATCAGCATCGATGGCCTGGACATGGAGAACCAGGTAGCCTAAGGGGACACTCTCCAGGACAGTAGCCTGGAAGGGGGTGCTGACGAAGATGGGAGCATTGTCATTGATATCCAGGACCTGCACTGTCACCAAGCCGGAGACGTTGGAGAGAGGGGGGCGGCCGCCATCCTGTGCTCGAACCCGTAGGGTGTATTCCTTGGTCGTCTCATAGTCAAGAGGGCTCACCACGTCCAGAGCCCCAGTCTGGGCATCTAAGTAAAACTGTCCCCGCGCGTTGCCACTCATGATGCTGTAATGCACCAGGGCATTGCTGCCCTTGTCTCTATCCGAGGCTGTGACCCGGAGTACCGGAGCTCCTGGGGTCACGTCCTCCCGCACCTGGACCACATAGCGCTTCTCGCTGAACTGGGGGGCATTGTCATTATCATCCTCCACAGACAGGAAAACAGCAGCTGTGGCACTCCGTGGACCGGGGTCCCGACCCTGATCACTTGCTTCCACTGTCAACTGGTAGGATTCCACCTCTTCCCGATCCACAGGGCCACGGGTTCGTATTACCCCAGAGCGAGGGTCAATCTCAAAGACTTCAGAGGGGCTGCCCCCAGGCCCCTCCAGCAGGCGGTACAGAATATTGGCATTGGGAGGGGCGTCACCATCTGTGGCTCTGACGGTGAGCACCTCATAGCCCACCTCCAGGTTCTCCCTGAGGCTCTCCTTGTACTCCTGCTGCTCAAAAACAGGGTCGTGATCGTTGGTATCAGTCACCAAGATGGTGAGCGTGGCCAGGGCACTGCGTCGGGGCATGCCGTGATCCTGCGCCGTGACTCTGAAGACATGGGTGCTCTTGGTCTCACGATCCAGCTCCTCGGCTGTGGTTACTGCACCGGTTATTGGGTCCAGGGAGAAGAAATGGTTGGAGCGGCTATCGAAGAGGGCATCCATAGTGTACTCAAGCCGACCTGCCTCACCCTCATCTGGGTCGATGGCCCGCAGAGATGCCACAGGGGTACCTGCTGGCTGGTTCTCGGGCACTGTGGCCTGGTAGCTGGGGGGCTGAAACTGGGGGGCTGTATTCACATTCCTCTTCCGACGTCCACCCATGGACGCTTCTGCCGAGCTTTCCCCTGCCCTGAACCCTGGGGTCTGCACCAGCTTACAGGACTGGCATCTCAGCCGTGGGGCCTTTAAGCACAGGTGCTCATGGGGCAGGGCAAGTTTGCCCTGTGGGGAAAGGTGGCCTCCAACGCCCAGAAGACGACAGCTCCAGGGGCAGCCTTCGGGCGCTGGCGGCAAGGGGATGTGGGCCCCGGATTCTGGACACCAGACCCTCAGACCATCATGGTGGGGCACCAGATGGCCAGTCAGTTCCGTCCCCGCATCCCTGCAGCGGCTGGTGTAGAGCCAGAGGTTCGAGGATGAGGCTGGACAGAGCCAGCCCACGGGAGCGCAGGCCCCCGAGGAACCGCGTCCCCCGGGCCCCAGGGAACGACAGGGCCCCACCTGGTCTCCCAGTAGTGGCGGCAGCAGGAGCAGTAGCAGCGGCAGTGGTGTTGGAAGTGGGGCGCGGGCCGCCGGGCTCCGCATCTCTCCCTCTTCCCGGCCGGCCGGGTCAACGGCGGCGGCGGCGGCTCCTCCTCCCGCTCCTGCCCGCCCCGCCGCGCCTCATGCCCAGGCCAGGGCGCCAGTCCCCGGGGGCCTGCTCCTTGATGCCTCACCGGAGCCCGGGCTCCCACCGTTCCCTGAGCCGGGCCCGCGCCCCGGTCACACCGACCACCACGGGCTGGCGCCGCGCCTCCACTGGCACACCCGGCTCTCGCCACCTGCGCCCGCGGACCCCGCGCGCCCTTGGCCCTGCCGGCCCCCAGATCCTCGGAGTGTTCCTCGCTCCCGCGGGATAGCCCACCTGCTCCCGCGGAGCTGCGCACCCGGACCCCGGCCCGGCCCCGGCCGCCCCCGACGGCCCAGCGCCGCCCGCTCGTGCCCCGCGTCCCCGCCGCTGCTGCTGCTGCTGTCGCCGCGGCCCCGGGCCCAGCCCCACGCTCCCTCGCCTCCCAGGCGGGCGGGCGAGCTCTGCAGAGCAGCGGCAGCGGCGGCGGCGGCGGCGGCGGCGGCGGCGGCAGCAGCGGCGGCTCATTACCATAGACCTGCTCGCGCCGCCGCCGCCTTAAAGTGGCGACGCCAGCCGCACCGAAGGAGGTGGGCCCCACCCAGCGCCGTCCTCCGCACCAGTGCTGCAGAATTCAAGCAGTCCAGACCCCCTTCCCCCACCCCAATCCCACCCCAGGCCTGACCCTGGGCCGATGCCACATTCCTACAACAGTCTAGAGAGGAATTAACAATCAGAAGCCAGACAGCAAATGATAATAATGGTGGCAGTACCCTAAGTATGTTTAGAGGTTTTCAAAACCTTCTGAAGGGCTCTGGGAGGCCAAGTGCCCACGTCACGCCACCCAACAAGGCTGGACGCCGCTGGCTGCTGATAGGAGCCCTTGCTGCTGTCCCCTTCACAGGTCTGGGTCAGACTGAGCCAAAACGGCCCTGTTCAATAGTATAAATCCTCCCCCATATGCCCGAGAGACACCCCACTTCCCTGCAAACACACAGTGAGGTCCTGAGCCCACACCTCCCCAGACCCCTCAGCAAAGTTGTGATCTAATCAGGCTGCCCCCTTGGGGTCCAGCTGCAGCATACAGTACAGAATGACCTCAGCCTCAGCTTGGATGCCACCTGGGCTTTTCAGGGGGAGGTAAGCTGGGAATGTCAGAGCAAAAGCCAGCTGGTATAAACATGCTAATATTAGCAGGTTCTGAGGTCCAGAGAGGGTGAAACTTGTACAGGGTCACAAGGCTGGATAGGGATGGAGCCAAGTTTTAACTCAGGCTTCCTGGGTCCTAGACCAGTGATTCTCACTGCCCCATAGGGCCTCTTGTCTGGAGACATGACCTCTTGCCCCCTGCCTCCTTCTCCATCAACGTCCAGCTGCCACTCCCCTCCTTCTACACACAGCTTTGTGACAGCAAACAGCCCTGCCCAGTGCATGGGGCTCGGGGGGCCTCTTCACAGAGCAGGCCTTCAGACTGGACATGCCACTTGAAGGGGTGTGGGAGATTCCGGGGCTCCTGGAGGAGGTCAAGGCATGGAAGCTGGACCTTGAAGAAGAGCCAGGCAAGGGAGGTGGAGGATGATTCAAAGGGACTTCCATCTCTCATACCCCAACCAGGGATCCAGGGCCAACTGTGTGAGCAGCGAGGGGCTGGGACTGGTGGTCTGAGGCCTGGCCTGTGGAGGAAGCCAGGGCTTTTCCAGTCCCAGCCCACCACCCTCTAGCTGTGTGACCTCGGTCAAATGCTTGTGCCTCAATTTCCTTTTGTAAAATGAGGGGATCGAATAAGCTCAATAATTTCAAAAATTAATTTAACAGTGGAATCCTTTTTTCAATGAAATCTAAAGTAGAAGCCCAGAATATAAAGCAGATAGAAGTAGTGCTGCTGGGTTGAAGTGGGCGTCAGGTCTTGCCACATCCCCACTGCTCCCCAAGGAGCACACCTCTGGGCCCCCTGTGGAGCTTGAAGGTCTGGAGGAACCCAGTTTGAAAAGCATGGGGCCAGATGCTCTCTTCCAACACGGCACTCTGGCCACAGCAGTGTCACTCTCAGTGGGTCACAGCAGGAGAGCTGTGAATCCCCTCTCAGAGGCCCCAGCCCAGGGAACTTCCGTATGACCACAGAGTGATGCCAAGAATGAGAAATCAGCTTTCTTCTTTCTCCCCAGGGAAAAGGAAAGGAGATGAGCTTTGGTGACAGCAAGAGGGATTCGGGTTAGACTCGACTCCTGGCAATGGTAGTGGACTGGATGAGGAGAAGGAAGTGGGCGGGGGACCCACGACTCAGGGAAGTGCCCTCTTCTCTGACTGAAGATGAACAAGGCCAAGGGCAGCTCCAGACACAGAAGGATGCCTTAAGTGCCCTCCACGGGGCTCTGCCTCTCCGGACTCCCTTTGACTCTGTGGTTTGGGAGGATCTAGGGGCTGCGTAGGCATTTTGCTCTTCACCTAATAGCCATGTGGCGCGGAGAATGCTCGGAAATTATACCATCTGTTAATTATCCTTTGAATTGGGGTTGGGTAATGAGACTCATTTCTGCTGCAGGCCCAAGCCAACGCAGGCAGAAACTGCAGCCCTCCATTCATCTCTCTCCCTTTGTACTAAAATAAGCTTGCTGGGTAGGAGAGCGCAGCAGCCTTGGCTGGAGAACTTGATTCTGGAGCCTAGAGCGGAGGCGGCACGGCCGTGGGAAGCCCCTTTCCCTGCGAAGGGCCTTTCTGCCCAAGGACAGACAGGCTGGGGATGCAAGGAACCCCTCCCTTCATCTCCAGGCACGTTTGGCAGATAGTCCTTCATGGTCTCCCTGCCCTGCCCCCAAGGGGCACAGGACAGAACTGCCTCCCCAGTCCACTCTCCCCTGCTCAGCCGCTTCTCCCTACCAAAAAAGCAGGACAGAAACTTCCAGGTCTTCTACGCATCATGGTGTCTCAAACTAGGGCTTGTCTTGGTGGTGTCCTCCTTGACCCCCTAGGGGAAGGCCTGCCTATTTCATGGAACTTTCCACCTTAAGGAACCTTTAGATCTCCCTCCCACATGGGAGAAAACCAAGGTGCAGCAAGATCCTGGAGTCTGTTCAAATGGAAATTACTGCTCTTCTAGTCCAAACCTTGGGAGGGAAAGTGACCTGCGGGGAGAGCCCAGGCTGTCCTCCAGTTCCAATGGACTTCCTCACCCATGCTGCTTCCTGAGGGTCCCCCAGGTCTACGGAAAATACACACATGCATAAGATGTGGCTCTCAACTGAACAAGGTAGTGTGGGTGAAGTGCTCCAGGAGCAGCTGAGATAGAAAAGGCTAAAGGAATTCAGAGGAGGGAGCAGTGAAGGTTGAGGAAATCTCAGTCTGCCTCTTGGAGGAGGTAGGACTTGGGTTGCCTCTTGAAGAATCAGGAACTGCATTCCTGGCCAGATGAATTCATCGGCAAACTCCTTTAACCTACAGGCAAAGGGTTTTCTCCAAGGTTACACAGCTAGTAAATGGCAGACCTGGGATTGGAACCCAGGCAATCTGGCTCCAGATTAAGCTCCAGATTATCTGGCTCCAGATAAACTATGAATGAGTGAAATGTGAGTGTCACCGAAGCCAAGACTGGGGTGGGTGTGGGAATTCCCTGGCCATCCAGTGGTTAGGACTCGGTGCTTTCACTACCAGGGTCGGGGTCAATGCCTGGTCGGGGAACTAAGATCCTGAAAGCCGCATCGCATGGCCAAAAAAAAAAATGAAAATAGACTGGGGCGGGTGTGTTGTGGCCCAGCACACTGAAGGGCCAGACAGGGCCAGACTGGGAAGAACCAGGTGATCTCTGTCATGGGTAGATCTTGTGAGCTGAAATTCTGGGACCAATGGTCTGCTTGGAAGGAGAGGTGTGGAGGGAGGCTGCTGGTGGCAGAGGTCGAGGTGACCTTTGGTGGGTGGGCGGGGCAGTTTCTCTGACAGGAGAGAGGTGGGGAGAGGCCCCGGCTGCCGATAAAGGACCACAGGCCAGCAGCCCCGGTGGGGGAGCGGGGGGCAGGACCTGCGTGTTCTCCTGTCCACACTCGCCTGCATGCCCATCTGCTGCCCTGCACTTTTCTTCACAGTGCGTGTGTTTCTCAGCCCCCATCTCCATGCCTGGCACAGAGGGGGTGCTCAACCAGAGTTGCATGGATCCTTCGTGAGGTTGCTTCCCCTCCAAACCAGTCGCCATTCAGCCACCTAAGTAATCTTTTAAACTTTTTAAATTAATAAACATTTTTTAGATTGAAAACACACTCCCCCAATTTTTTTTTTTAATTTATTTACTTTTGCTGTGTTGGGTCTTCGTTTCTGTACGAGGGCTTTCTCTAGTTGTGGCAAGCGGGGGCTCCCCCAATTTTTTATTTTAGAAAATATCTAGCATTCAGAAAAATTGCCAAAATGGTACAACATATCCCCCAGATACTCTCCACTCAGGTTCAATCATCGTCAGCACTATGCTTTCTCTCAGTGTTTGGAGAACAAAGTGCAAGCGAGGTGCAAACATCATGGGGCTTCCACCCTCACCCCCTCAGTGTGCCGTGCCTGAGTCAGAGCCCTAGGGGACCGCTGCCACACCCAGGAACTCGAGTGATGATTCCGGTGTCATCTTATGTCCGGCCTGATACAAATTCCTTCTTGTCCCTCAAAGGTCTTTGATGGCTGTACTTTTAAACCAGAAGTTTATGCATTACATTTGGCCACATGTCGCTTTAGTTTCCTTCCTTCTTTTCTTCCTTCCTTGCTACCTTCCTTCCTTCTTTCTTTTCTGTGATATTGACTGTTTGAAAAGTCCAGGCTAGTTCTCTTGTTGAATGTGCCACATTCTGGATTTTTCCGATTAAAGGACTCCTCCTGGTGTCCTTTGGCGAGTAGTACTGTGAAGTATGAATCTGAGCATGTCGCTCTCTTCCTAATAACCCTGCACCGGGCTTTCTGATTGTGCCTTGAATAAAAGCCAACTTCATAGGGGTCCACAAAGCCCTGGATGGCGTGGCCCAGCCCCTTCTTACTCCTCCCCCTTCACTCTGTTCTGGGCACCCTGCCTTCCTTCCAGCTGCTGAATATGGCAGTCTTAAATATCCCCTCCTTTATGACACATATTGAAGTTTGTTACTACAGAAAGTATTTATTTGTTAATTTACTTGGTTAACAGCTGTCTTACCCACTAGCTGTAAGCTCCAGGAGCAGGGAGAACACGTTTGCCTTAAATACCTAGTTAGTATCTAGCATGGCACCTGATACGTAGCAGGCACTCAGTAAATTCTAGTCAAGTGGATGGATGGGTGGATGGATGGATGGATGAAGTGACGAATGGCATAGAGGAGTGACCAGGTGGTCCCTTCATTCCTTGAACCACCATCTGGGAGGCCAGTTGGGTCTGCAGGGTTCTCTTTGGGCGGCCCTGAACTCATTCACATTAATCACAAAACTGTATTCCCAATGCCAGCTGCAGCCAGGAGTTGTAAGCCTGATGTCCCAGCCAAGCTAGACAGATTTTCTTTGGGACTCAAAAGGTGACATTGGATACCTTAACCCATGATAGTTTCAGCCCGCGGTGCTGGCACTGTTTGCGGAGGGTGGCTCAATAGGCCCAAGCATTCCATACAGATGCACAGTCCATCTAAGATCCAGTTGAGATCATTTTTGGCTCCTGAGCACAGACGGGAAGAGATGGAGCCTGAGATTGAGCTGCGAGGAGCAAATCCCAAAGCAACATCTGTAATAACTTAGTTAAGTTTATCAGAGCAGGCCGAGGAGAGAGCCCTGTCCAGCCCTAGCCATGCTCCAGGCACCGGACTAGGTGTGAGAGGGACACAAATGAACAAGACTCCAGCTCTGGCCTCAAGGAGCAACCAGTCTAACGTGGACAGAGAGAAATGCTGTGGTAGAGCCGTATTCATTAATATCTCTGTGTGAGGGTGGGAGAAGTTAGAGAAGGCATTGTAAAGGAGGCGACATTTGAATCACCTTGAAGGGGAAGGAGGAATTCCAGGGACAGGCAGGAGGAGAGGCACTGGGGTAGAGGGAACAGCGTGAGCAGATAAGGAGGGGGCATTGCATGGTCAGTGCTGGGAGAGGTGAGTAGTCCCCTAGGGCTGAAGCAGGGCTCACGGTAGGGAAAAGAAGAGCAGAAGAGACTGCTAATCTGAACTGTGGCCACAGTTTGATGAATCCGGATCTGGCTGAGAAGTCTGGACTTTACTTCCTGGGTTGAGGGAGTCAGCTGAAGCGTTTAGGCGGGGGTGGGGGTGAGGGCATGACGTGGCTGTACCCTCGGCCACAGCGGGGAGGCTGCACCTGAAGGAGGGGCTGGGGTCTGGCAGACGCGAGGCGGTTGTAACAGTCCAGGAGGAGGGGAGTCTGTGCTGCAGCTGAGGACTAGGCTGCCAAGGGGCCAGATCCGGGTGATGAAGAGATTCAGTGTGGCTGCTGGGGAAGAGGAGGGGGTAGTCCAGGGTGACTCCCGGGTATTTGTTTTGGGTGGCTGAATACCCAGAGGAGGGTGGGAGCAGAGGATCAGATAGGGAGTTAGACTTTGGACTTACGGGTTTGGATCCTGGTGAAGATGCTCAGTGTGTGTTGGGGGTGAGTGGGCCAGAGCCAGAGATGTGTGAATGAGAGATGATGGATTGGGGATGTAGAGCAGGAGAGCATACAAAGATAGAGCAGCCAGAGGGAAGAGCCCCAGGAATCCAGCATTTCGGGGCAGGCCCTGTCTCCTCATCCTGCCCATTTCTCTAGCCCCAACTCAACATCCCCCTCACCCTCTGCACTCCAGCTATTCAGGCTTTCTTCCTGCTCCCTCACGCTATTCCCTCAGTCTGGAACATTCTACCTTCCCTCTGAAGGGGTTGGGACTAGGAGGACCCGGAATGTTGATGACATAGCAGAACCTACGAGTGTCCAGGGTTTATTTTTCTTTGAGGAAAAGGAGCCAGTTGGGATCATAATTTGACAGCAGAGGCTGGATGGCAGAAAGGCTGTTTTAAGATGGGGAAGTGTAAGTAGGTTGGTAGTTGAGGGGAATGGGTGGGGAGGGGAGGCAGAGGAGAGGAAGAGGGAGGTTGAAAAGAGAGCTGGCTGAGGAACAGGGACTCAGGAATTCCCAAAGGCGGCGAGATCCAGGGCACAAGTACACAAGGCTGGTTTTGGAGAAAGAGTAAAAAAAAAGAATTTTTTTTCCCCCCTGAGACAAGATGGAAGGAGAGAATGAATGCTATTCTAAATGGGAGCTCAATTCTTCCCTTTCTTTAGGGTTTAATAAAAACAAGGAAAAAGAAGTGTCCCTAAAGGGTCACACCATCTTATCAGTAATTTACACCTCAGTAAAAATAATTCTCCAGACCATTTCTGACAGCAGGCTTGTGTAGGGGGAGTGAAGCCCTGGTCCAAGGGAAGGACCCTACCGCTCTCCAAAATGCAGGGCTCGCCAGCCAACCAATGAGAACAGCGAGAGAGAGGAACTTCTCCTCTAGAAAAAAGGGGTTTTCTCAGAATCTGAGGTTGCTGGGACCCCCTACCTCTGCCCGCAGGTCCGGGGACCCAGAGGTCGAGACTGGCAAGGCGGGCGTCCTGTCTCCTCCTTTCCGCAGACGGGGCGCCGCACTTGCTGGGGTACTGCAATGAGAACCTGCCGGCCGCACGCCCGCCGCCGTTGCGGCGGGGGGGGGGGTCTCTTAAAAGGGTAACGTCAGAGGCGGCTACGCCAGCACCATCAGGACCTCCCTCCTTGGAGATGCAGGGTGGCGCCCCCTTTTGTGTGTATCTGGGAGGAGCTCTGGGGGAACCCTTCGCTGAGAAGTGGCTGGGGGAGCGGAGCACGCCCCTCATCCTGGTACAGGCTCTGACTTGCAGCATATTTCTCCAGGGTCCGTCCCAGCTCTGCCTGTCAGACTCCTCCTGGGAGTGCAGCCAGGGCTGCCCCAGGCCCCCAGAGGGAGGTATGGCAAGAGGCGGCGTTCTCAGGACCCTGGGTAAACCGGAACCGCTTCAGGGAAGAAAAAGCAGGACGGGTAACACGGAAGGTGTCAGTTCCCAGGCGTGGTTTTCCCCATTGGCGGTACTCGGCTGATAACTAAACTTCCCAGCAGACTGTGAGTTCGGGCAGGCCCCTTGGTCTCATGTTGGGTCCCCACAGTTCCTGGCTCTTTATATTTCTCTCTAGAAGTCGGCCTTCTAGTTGTCTCTCTCTTGCTAGAAAGGCCTAGTGGCTCCTCTCTCTTGCCTGAAGCACTCAGACCTGCATCTTGGTCCCTGAATTCCTGGGTGTGGGAACCAAGGGTTGGTAAGAGACCCAGGACTCTGACTCACTCCCTGGTGCCCGTGGGGGCTGTTTGCTGAGGTAACCTGGGCAGCTGAGGTTGGAGATGGGGCAGGTCAAGGTGCCAGGGATGAGGGCATCAGCCGTGGGTTGTGGAGGCAACTGCCAGGGTGGAGTCAAGGTTATCTGGGCCCATTCCTGGTACTCAGCTTCCAGGCCAGCCTGCCTATCCTAAACAAGGTTCACATCAGCCCCATCCCACTGCTCCAGGGAGGGAAGGAGCCTGGAGGAAGGCAAGCCACACCTTTCCCAATGTCCGGGAGTTCCTTGAGAGCAAGGACTGTGTCCCATTCTTTCTGTAACCCCTGCTCCTAATCACACCTAGCGCAGGGCAAGCACTCAGTAAAAAAGTGCCTATGTGCGTCTCCTGCTCGTGTGTTTTCCACCCACAGGGAGGGACCTCAGCCACGGGATCATCCTTTCCTTCACCATTACTATTTTTCTGTCTTGTGGCTTCAAGGAGGTAGAGACTCAGCTAACAGACTACTCGGTGCACACAGCAGCTGTTTTCCGGGCCTCCACTCACTCCTTTTTACAAGCCAGCCCACACACTGGCCAGCCACAGGGAAGGCTGGCATGGGGAGCTGGGCTGCTGGCAGCACAGGGCAGGAGGCTCTCTAGACAAACAAGCAGGAGTCCAGGTCCCAGGTGCAGCCAGGTCCAGAAAACTAGGCGGGTGAGAAGAAGGCGGGTCAGCCTGGGGTGGGGGTAGGGGGCGGGGAGTGCAGTGCCGGAGCCAGGCCTGGGCCCCCAGGGGCTCAGAGCCCCAGCTCTTCCTCCTGCGGCGCTTTCAGGGCCAGAGAAAAGCAGTGCCTCCTGGTGGAAGGTCATGGGTGCCAGCAGCCAAGAGGGTAGGAAGGGGGAGCAGAGGAGGCAGCTGTAGTGACCCCTAAGGCTAGATGGGGGTGTGTGGGGCCACTTGGAAGTTTCTAATCCCAGAGCCCAATGAGCTTTTCAAACAGGAAAGAGTGGTGTGTGGTGGTGACCAAAACCAGCCTCCTGCTCACTGTGTAAACTGCCTTTCTTCAAACCAAATAGCTGAGGCTACAGGAATGTGAATCTCATCCTTCCAAGTATATGGGAGCAGCTTGCTCTTTTGTTCTTTGGCCCTGGCTTTGTTATCCCAGAGCTGGGGCACTGGCTAGAGTAGAGGCAGGCTGGTGAGCCTGCCTGGGGCAAAAGGGTCACTGTGGTCACCTTTTCAGGTGCCCCGGTTTTGACAGTAGCAAGATTCACAGGCTCAGCCCAAGCTCCCAGTGGAAAACCAAGCACATGGGCTCTTTCCTGGGTGCTAAGCAAGCTCTAGCAGGCCTGGGGAGGTTGCTGCTTAGGGACTAAATCATGCTCCTAAGTTACAGGCCAGTTCAGAGTCCTGTTCTCATCCTTCCAAAGAAACACAGCGAGCATCAAGCCCTGCTGAGGAGTCAGGACTCCTGGCTTCCACCCGGCCGTACTTTCTCATCTCCCTTACCCACCTTGTACTCTCTTCCTTATGATGGAAGGGGTATAATCATGTCCCCACCCTCCTGTCTGGGACTGTCACAAAGATAAAAGAGATCCTCTATAGGAAGTATTTTAGACTCCTAGGGGAGAAGCACTAAACTAACAGTTGGTGTTATTAAAAGTGTTTGTAGATTGCAGATGAAAGGCAGCAGGTAAATAAAGAGCCTAAACATCATCCTCCCCAGAGAAAGGGTGAACTGGCTATTGGGGCAACGGTGGAAGCTCCAGAGAAAGGACTAGAACCTTGTTCCCGCTAGCCCCCAGCCCTGTGGGCTGTATCGATCCTCTGGAGTTGAGCCACAAGCTGCCAGGCAGTTGGTCTCCCATTTGGGGATGAGTGGAAAGAGAGAAGCAGCTGTGAGTAAGGCCCTGCCCCGTGCTCTTGAATCTAGGGGCTTTTCTGGATTAAATGTAGTCTCATCTACCCTGATGTCTCACCACCTCCTTCCCTCTCCATGGAGCCTTTCCTAGGGAACAGAAGTGCTATGAAACTTTTATTGTTTTGGCCACGCTGTGCGGCATGTGGGATCTTAGTTGCCCTACCAGGGAATCGCAACTGCGCCCCCTGCAGTGGAAATGCAGACTCTTAACCACTGGACCGCCAGGGAAGTCCCGCTATGAAGCTTTTTATATCAACTCAGGTCTCTAAGCTGGTCCTACCTAACTGCTTTAACAAAGTAGGAGCAAATTTACAAAGGAGGATCCTGCCCTTGCCCTGCAAGCCTGTGTGTCTAAGTCGCAGTTTTCACTTTCCCCTTGAGCCTTTACTAAATCTACCCCTGCCTTCACCTACCTTCTCAAAGGCTCTCTGCTAAATGGAACAACCTGCCTGATATAGCAGGAAAAGCAGAAGTGAATACGGTTCCAGGGAGAACTGTCAGAGACAGGGTTCAAGCCCTGGGCAGAAGACAGAGGAAGACTGAGGAAGAGTCCTGGCCTCCCTCAGAGGTGCTTTATTACATGATTTCATCAGTCATTGGTGATTAGATCCTATGCCCAAGCGAGAAAAGAGGAACACTGCATTGTACAGGGCAGATGGTTCCCCTTTTGGCAATGCAGTCACACGGGGTGGGCGATGGGTGCGTGCTTGGCTTCCCTGCCTGTGGGCAGGCTCTGAGATTGCAGCTAATTGAAATGGAAGCCTGGTAAAGTGGGAGAAAGGAATGTTCAGGAATCAGTGACCTCCATATTCTGCAGCTGGCTTTCCAGGGCAACATCTCTCGCTGCCCCTTTCTTTTTGCTGCCCTCATGCTGCTTCTTCTGCTTCTTCGATGGCTCCTGGTCAATGGGTGCGGGCTTCACAAAGGGGATCAGTTCCTGGAGACCTGAAAGGAAACAGCCAACCAAACAACCCATCATTCCTCAAGAGTCAAAGCCCAGGGACCTCTGGGGAAAGTCACACAAGACAAAGAGGCAGGCACTGCTTTCATTTATTCCTTTTTTTCCCAGCCTGAATTTTAGCTGCATTTAAATAGAAGCTCATACCGGCACTGGCTACTTTTCAACCTTGCCCCTTGCAATGCCCAGCATCAGAGGACAGGCAGAGTTTTGGGGGCCGTGTATGAACAAGAAAACCTGGTGCATTCTGAAAGGGGCTTACTATTTAGAAGAGCAGGAAGACAGACAAGAGGAGGAAGATGGGCTGGGCTGGGAGCCTCACCTGGTGGCATGAATTCCTTCAATTTCTCAGGCACGAGGATGCCGTTCTCTGTCTGGTAGTTCTCTAGGATGGCACAGATGGTGCGAGTTGTGGCACACATCGTGGCATTGAGCATGTGGACAAACTCCACCTGCGAGGAGAGGGTCCCCAGAGGGAGCAGTTACACTCAACCCCTAGCTGGGCTTACTGATGACCAGGAACCATCCACTCAGCCACCACTCCCCCAACTGCAACTATCCAAATCCAAATCTAAAATCAAATAAAAAACAGGTTCTACCCATATTAGTGATCTCTAAACCTTTGAATTCTGTTTGGCTTATTAGATAACTTATGGCTTATGAGATAACTCCAGGAAGATTCCTCATGTCTCCATGAGTGATAAGTGGTAGGTCCCAGTATTTTGAGGAGAGTTGGGCCCTTTGAGGGAGGGAAGAGACTACTCAATGGCTTCTCCTTCTAACCCCTTTCAAGTCCCTGACCTGGAAAAGATTAGGGCCTGGAAATTGGGTTTGAAGAGATAAGCTTACAACCCAGACCTTCTTGGGTGAGAAGAGGGGAGACATTGCCTCCAACTTGTTTTGTGTAGACAAATGGGGATTACTCTTTATCTGGAGTTATGGAAAACAAAGCCAAGAAGAGAAAAGCTAGATTTACCTTGTAGAATAGAGCTAGATTCAGGTTTCTATCTAAAAGGACTCAGTCCTGATTCAGTGAAGTCACTTTCAGATTCCCTTTTTGGTCTAGACTGAGAAGCTCAGATTTTCCCATGACGCTGGGAAATAATGTCCTCCAAGGGCTGAGAAATAAGATGGACCTACTCTGAGCTGAAGGCCCTGCTTCCTGCCTCCCCAGGGGCCATCTACCTTGTCCATCATCTTCTTGGTTTGCCCGTATCGGATTCGGAGCCGGCGAGCCTGATAGTCTGTGCAGTTAGAACAGGAGACTAACTCACGGAAGGCTCCTGAGCCCGGAAACCAGGCCTCCAGGTCAAGCTTCTTACTGGCAGCATGATTCAAAGAACCTGTAAGGAAAAACCCCTAGAATTCATGAAGGAGGGATGGTATTTCAGAAGGCTAACCTTTAGTAAACCCAAAGAATTCTTTAGTTCACATGTTATCCCCAGGAGGGAAATCACGCCCAGATATTCTTATCACCAAGAACTCCCAAGGGAAAAGAGTGTGATATTTTAATTAATGTGGGCAATTAATTGGATTGTAAGCTATTTCTTTGTGTGGCAGTTCAACTGGTCAGGGTGGTGTCTGTGGGATGCAGGAGAGGGAGGCCGATAACCTGAGACAATATTCACGATATGGTAAGGGATCCCCAGAGACTGGTAGAACTCCTCAGCGGTAGTGATCATCTCCTCAAACATCTCCCAGGACTTGTTGTCATGTGGCGATGAGTAGACAAACTGTTCAATCTGCAAAGAGGGACCCAAGGGCACAGTGACAAGGGGACGGGGTGAATAAACTGAAGGCTGAAGTGGGAATTATCCTAGCAATGAAGACCTATTCCTATTCCACTGAGTGTCAGGCGGGGCTGGGGCCCTGGTGAGAGATCGGGGCTGAACTGGACTGGCTGGGGCTGCAGCAAGAACGAATGCTTGTGTAGAGAGCGTCCCACATAACGTGCGGCTACTGTTCTAAGTACTTTCTTTCTTTCTTTCTTTTTTTTTAACATCTTTATTGGGGTATAATTGCTTTACCATGGTGTGTTAGTTTCTGCTTTGTAACAAAGTGAATCAGTTATACATATACATATGTTCCCATATCTCTTCCCTCTTGCATCTCCCTCCCTCCCACCCTCCCTATCCCACCCCTCCAGGCGGTCACAAAGCACCCAGCTGATCTCCCTGTGCTATGCGGCTGCTTCCCACTAGCTATCTACCTTACATTTGGTAGTGTATATATGTCCATGCCTCTCTCTCACTTTGTCACAGCTCACCCTTCCCCCTCCCCATATCCTCAAGTCCATTCTCTAGTAGGTCTGTGTCTTTATTCCTGTCTTACCCCTAGGTTCCGTTCTAAGTACCTTTCACATGGTAACTGGTTTAATCCTCACAGTAGCCTAATGGGGTAGGTACTACTATTATCTTCCTTTGACAGAGGAGGAAACAGCACAGAGAGGTTAAGCAAATTGTTCAAGGTTACACAGCAGTAAGTGGTAGAGTTGGCCTTAGGACTCAGGCAGCCTGGTTCCAGAGTCCATGCTCTAGCCGCTCCACCATGTGCTTCTCAGGCTCTTCCCTAGAAACCCAGATGGAGGCAACTAGAGGAAAGACTGGAGCTGGGGTAGGCCTGAGCAACACAGATTCTATCTCTTCTATAACAGCCCTGGAGAGATAGAAGGGTCCCATCCCTCACCCTGATCTGCCTACTCACCTTCTCAAACTGATGGACTCGAAAGATGCCACGGGTATCACGGCCGTGGGAGCCCACCTCCTGGCGAAAGCAGGTGGACAGGCCGGCATACTTGATTGGCAAATCCTCTGGCCGAAGCCACTCGTCCCGGTGGAGAGCAGCAATGGGCTGTTCGGAGGTGGCAATCAGATATTTTTCCTCATAGGTGCTGTCATCAGACTTTTCAGTGCCTTTGCCAATCACCTGTCAGAGGAGGGTAATATTTACTCGTTAAGAGTGAGGGAGTAGGACCTCAGCTCAAGCAAGAAATCACAAAGATCACACAAATCACACAGAGAAGATCTGAGTGATGGGAGGACAAATTTTCTTCAATCCCTGCCCAGGAGTGAGCAGGAGATGCTAAAAAGACATGGGAGGGAATGGGTCAGTCCAAAATGGGGTCCCTACTAGAGATCAAAGAAATGCAAGTTAAAAGAAGACAAAATATTCTGATACTACTTTTTTTTCCCTTGGCTTCACCATTTGCAGCTTGTGGGATCTCAGTTCCCTGACCAGTACCCAGGCCCCCTGCAGTAGAAGCGTGAAGCCCTAACCACTGGACCGCCAGGGAATTCCCTCTGATACTATTTTTACTTTATCTGATAAATGAAATACTTATAAATGATGTATAGTGGCCAGTGATGGCAGGTGTGCAGTAAAACCTGAGCTGGTAGCAGTATAAATTAATCCACTTGACAAATGTTTGTGAGGCATGTAGTAAGAGCCAAGTCCTTTTTGCCAATGCGGGGCAAAAGGAGATAGTCTCTGCTCTCTTGGTGCTTATGGGTTGATCTAGGGTTATAATCCTTGAAGAATCACTTCGGTATTCAGCTGAAGAAAGTAATGGAAAAGAAAAAAAAACTATAGACAGGACAAAGTTCATTGTAACATTACTTACTGATGGCAAAAAAAAGGGAGCCCCTTAAATATTCAACAGGGGAAGCGCTGGGCAGTCTATGTCCATGCCAGGTAATATTATGGAACCACTAGTAAACGATGGTTACGAACACCATGTAGCAACACTGAAAAATGCTTCTGATATAATGTGAAGTAAAAAGGCAATCTACATATATTGTGATTAGAAGTATGAGAAAATGATACATGTATAAACAAAGCTCCCACAAGAATATTAAAAATGACAATTGTAGTAGGTAATGTGAAAGAAGATGATTTCCCCCCACTAATTCCAAATTTTCTGTCATGTGGTATTACTTTAACTAAAAAAAAAAAAAAAAAAAGAGGGGAGGAAACTTCCTCTAGGCCACTGTTTGGAAATGTGGAAAACTACCTTGCTACCTAACAGTGGGAATTTAGCCCCGTGTGAGGCTAGTCACATACAATGTAAAAACAATAGAGCTTGCGGTCTAATATGGTATAGCCACTAGCCATACATGGCTATTTAAAGTCAATTAAAATTTAATTCCTTGGCTTGCATGAGCCACATTTCAACAGCCACATGTGGCTGGTGGCTGCCACACTGGATAGGACAGATACAAAACATTTCCACTATTGCCAAAAGTTCAGTTGGACAGCCCTGCTCTAGAGAATTAATAAACTGAGGTTATTAGGCAAAAAGTGCCAGCCAAAATTCCTCACTATGGAGACCTGTGATTCTCCCTGCCTACGGCTCCAAGAAGCATCTGGATAAGAGATGGAGAATGCTGCAAACACGCAGAGCACCTGCTACCTAATATTTTTCATAATCCTCCATATAAGCTTCTCCCTGGTGTTACCTGCAGGGCATCCTTCTAAAGTTCTGTCAGTGATTATCCATCCAATCTTGGGAGTTGAGATGAGAAAAAAAGGGAAAAGATAAAAACAGGTCTCATCTGATAATGCACATGTTCCTCTCATTAAACGGAAGAAGAGGAGGACCCCAAGGTTGTACCAATGCTCAGGGTTTGGAGAGAGCATTTTGTTTCCCACTGCATCTTGAATTAAAACATACCTTTGAACTCACCAACAGGACCTAGTGGGAAGAAGGTTCTGACTGTTAAACTCATCTCTCTACATAAGATAAATCAGATGAGGCCAGGAGCAGTTGTCTAACTACCTGCTACATGGGTTTTGGGAGGAAACAGCCAATAAGAACAAAGTCGTTCCCCCCTGCCCTGGAACAGGGTTGAAGGAGAGGGACAGGTGAGAAGTGGACTCAGCTGCGATGGGCAGCCGTTAGCAGAGACACTAGAAATCCTGAGTGTTGGGCGTAGACTTCGGGTGGGGGGAGCTACAGCTGATGTTAAAGCTGGTTGATTCAGAATCACCTTCTGCACCTCAACTCAAATCCACTGGCTCTCCCTGAGATGGTTCATGATTGAGAAAGAGCCACACACTGGAAGCCACATCCATCCAAAGGAAAGTATGTCTCCCCCTGTGGAAGCTTCCAGTCTGGGGTCAGGAGTGAGAGGACACGGGAAGATCAGCCACTTCTACAATTTCCTTTTGTCCAAGCTTAATAATAATATATGAGCTTCTTTTCTAAGCTCATGGTGCTAAAGCATGCTCAATTTAGATAGATCACATAAACTATCTGGGGAAAGATAAAATAGGCTCTATGTCTGCACTGTCCAAATGGTAGCCACCAGCCACATGTGACCATTTAAATTAAAATTCATGAAGATTAAAATTTTACTTCCTCAGTTGCACTAGCTGCATTTTAAGTGCTCGGTAGCCACAATATAGAACATTTCATCATCGCAGGAAGTTCTGCTGGACAGCATTGCTGTGTCTTTGAAGTTAAACTTCATACCTTTAGGAGTCATTCTGCCACACTGCCTCAGGCTACTCACCTTATAAAGTTCTTCATCAAACTGGCTGAGCTGTGCCACTTCCTGCATGACCTCCTTCCTCATGAAGAAGGGGGTATAAATGGGAGTATAGCCTCGACTTCCCAATGTGCGAAGAGCATACTGGATGAGTGCCTGTTCCAGGAACACCAGGACCCCCTAAAGGAGCAAACACAGCACTGTGTGAGTGGGTTCTGCTGCCATCACGTTCATCTGCTAGCATTTACCCCCAGAGGCAACTGGGGGCACACAGGAGGCCACAAAGACCATGGATCCAACAACTGACTCAAGAGACTCTTTCTTTTTTTTTGCGTACGCGGGCCTCTAACTGTTGTGGCCTCTCCCATTGCGGAGCACAGGCTCCCCATGCGCAGGCTCAGCAGCCATGGCTCACGGGCCCAGCCCCTCCGCGGCATGTGGGATCTTCCCAGACCGGGGCACGAACCCGTGTCCCCTGCATCGGCAGGCAGACTCTCAATCACTGTGCCACCAGGGAAGCCCAAGAGACTCTTTCTTAACAGCCATGCACAGCACATCATCTGAAGAGCATTTCCTTTAAGATACCAATCAAGGGAAAAGGACTGTTCACCCAGGGTGCGTGGGAGAGTCTTCCTGTGCTAACTCTTAAAACACTGGACTTATTTGTATACGTAGAACATACCAATATGGACAGTGTTTCCAAAACTACTTTACCACGTCCTTCTGGAAGGCTTCCCTGAGCGCATCTGCCCTCTGCCCAGCTAATCTGGGTGTGTTGCCTCCACCTACCCGTTCCTATAGAACCCTGGGCTACTCACACCAGAGCACTTATCACAGAGGGTTTTTGACTCTTTGTTACTTGTCTGACTGTCCAATTACACAGAGCTCCTTAAAGGCACAGACTGTTCTAATTCAGTCAGCAAAACATATTCATTATGGAGGATCACTCAGTGGCTTTTGTTCTAGGGAATCCTGATAAGCACTCTCCTGCCTTAGAAAGAGAATTGCATGTAATTGCCAGTAAGTTTGTAGTAGAAAGGCGGATTTGTGGGCCTCTTTAAGTGGGTTATGTTTTCTGCAATTTTTTTTCTGTTCTTTCTTTATAACCAACCTCACTGGCTGCCGACTCTTACCTTCAGGAAGTATCCTCGACTCCCAGCCACCACAGCCCCCTTTTCGCCTTCAAAGCCATCTACCATCACCACCAGGTCCACGTGAGAGTACTTCTTCCTGACGGTACAATCACCCCAAATCCTCTCTACTTTGTTGTCGGCGTCCTAAGCAAACGAGACCAGGAGACAAAGATGCAGGAGCTCTGAATTCTACAACCTCCATCTTTCCGAACCCTATTCCAAGAACGAACTAGAGCTTTGTGAAGTCACTGCTTAACTCAAACACTAGGTTTTGGCCCTTGTGTACAGAGACTAGAGAAGGGAATTTGCTAGAGAATCTGCGCTCAATAGAGAAATAATAATTTATAAAGTCCTAGAGGCAATTCTAGCCATGGAACTGAAATCATGATTTTCCAAAAGATCTGTAGTATTCTCTCGTTTTTATACCCTTTTAAATGACTCCTTGAAAATCCTATACAGGGAAAACCCTTCCCTGGACAATCTGCACTGCCTGGGGTACGGAGGGGAATGCAGATTTTTTTTTTCCAGGCTCTCATTGGTTCAGGGCCCTGACCTCTTGAGTCTGCCACCCCAGCCCTCAGTGAGTTTAATGTCCCTTCACCAGGGAATGAATGAAAGAGGCACAGATGGGCCCTGCCACGGCTGGGGTGTCAGGGAACAAAGGCTGGGCTCAGAGCAGCTTTGTGCTGGGGAAGCTCCCACTCGGCAGGAAACTTTTATCATGCAGATTTCCCTTCAACCTGCAGCTTCTCAGCAGGGTGTGGGTGAGGGGTGAGGCTGATCTTGCAGATCCCTCCCACGAGATGAGCTGCTACCATGGGCAACACGCAATGGAGGACAGCAGCCTGATTTAGAAGAGATTTCCGCGCCAGGAGTCTCCACCTACCTGCTGTCTCTGCTACTTCCCAATCAGGCAGGGATCTGACTCTTTCAATTCTCAATTGGTGGGCAGAGCGAATACACAAAGAGCCTGCTTCTATTATACAGAGCGTGCCAGACTTTCACTGTCCTCCTCCCACTCCGCCCCCTTCCCAAAGGAGAGCGGTGACGCAAGGCAGCCGCTCACTGTGGCACCGACGCCTACCTCATCATTGCTGATGGGCACAGAGGGGTGCAGAAGGTTACCAATCTCGCGAAGGTTCTCAAATCGCTCTGCTTCCAGCTTTATCCGCTCGGCATCACACTTCAGGATGGCTTCGTCGATGAGGAGTCGGACTTTTTTGATTTGTGAGACTTTCAGGTTCTGTAGATGAACAAGGCCAAGCCCGTCCAAGGCCACAGCAAGTCAAGGGCAGAGTAGGAAAAAGATTGTTGCCCCAACCTTGTTGAGCTCTAATGATAACTCTTGTAATAGCATTTTAAAAATTGACACTGGAGGCTTTCAAAGAACTGAGATTTATTTCACACAGGGATATATACAGTTTTGCCCGACAAATCCGTTGGCATTTTCTTTCAGGGTGCCTAAGGCAGAGGTGGATCAATTCTGGCCACTCCTCTTGTCCCTGTATATCTCAGGAGTGTTAATACCATAGCTTAACTTGCACTTCCTGATATTCCTGATTAAACCAATTCAGCATGCTATTATATCCTATATGTAACTGTTCTCTAGGAAGATTATAAATTTATTAGGAGCAAGAGACCTTGTCTTAAGCTCATTTTGTATTCCTTATTGCAGGTGTTTCAAACTGTACTCTGATTTCCTGGGGGGACCCTTAGCAGGTAGGGCAGGGCAGGAATAGCACCCCAACCTTGCCCTTCAAGCACAGCAACTCCGCTTTTTCGGGTTTATGCTCTTGCTATTGTTGCAGGGTTTTTTTTGTTTGTTTTGTTTCTAAGATTTTTTTGATGTGGACCATTTTTAAAGTCTTTATTGAATTTGTTACAATATTCCTTCTGTTTTATGCTTTTTCAGTTTTTTGCCTGTGAGGCATGTGGGATCTTAGCTCCCCGACCAGGGATCGAACCCTCACCCCCTGCACTGGAAGACAAAGTCTTAACCACTGGACCGCCAGGGAAGTCCCTGTGTTGCAGGTTTTAAGAAAGGGTTCAGTGACTAAAAAACTTGAAAATTCCTGCTCTAGGCCCATTGTAGTGAATATTTACTGAATTACAAAAAATTGAAAAATTACTGACTCTGTGGAAATAGAGTTATTAAACCAAACATAGTTCAGTTCCTTTTTTCTCTTCTGCCTACTCTTGACTTTTCCATTCCACCTGTCTCCATCTCTGCTGTCTAATACTCAAGTACTGAGATTAACAAGAGGGGATGGGGACATGTCCCAGCTGCAGAAATTCAAGGATGCCACAGTGCTGTGTGGAGCAGAGTGTCAGGACTTGCTTGTCTAGGAACAAAGCTAAAAGAACAGAAATCCTAACCTGGAAAATGACAATAACTTACAGTTAAAGTGTCTGCAGTGAGGTCATCGAGATTTAATACATCTTCCGGAATGGACTCATCATTTCCCGTTGGCTCTTTTTTCTATGGGAAAGAAAAACAAACAAACAACAAAAACATAACTAATTATAAAGAAAAATTTCTGACATAGTTTTATAAGTGTACACCAAACTAATATATCATATAAACTAATTACAGAACTTTCTACATAACTTAGTCTCTAAAAGATGCAACGCATGGGAGAAAAATTAGTGAACTGGAAGCAAGAAGTTAACGTTCCAAGTCCCTGTCCTGACACTGTCTAGCTTTCTGATCCTGGACAGACTGATTAACCAATCCAGGTCAGAGGGTTGATACCATCGGGAACTTGAGAAGGAAAATGTCTGACATGGACATAGAATGTTATGACCCCAAGAATGTATGAAAACACTCAGTGCTGGTCAGGAGCCAGCGCTGGGCAGACACCTGTGTGTCAATTTGTGAATCCCCATCTACCTACTAAGAACAAACCCAGCCCTTAGGCCTGTGGCTAAGAGGAAAAATGGATGGGATGAGGAATATTAGGAAGCCAAAGAAACACAATTTTTGAGGAAAAAAGCCATGTTTAGAGCAATCAATGCAACTTGGCAAAACAGCAAGGGTATACCCAGGACTAGATTTTTTCCCATTCCAGTTTCTCTCCTCACCCTTCTTTATGATATTCTTCCAAATCATCATTTCTAATCGTTATCCAGAGCAAGGGAGAAGACAGTGATTCAAGGAAAATCATCTTTAAAAGCTGGAAAAATCTGACAATATCAGAATGAGTCTTGAGAAGAACAGGCATAGACTGCTGAGGTAGAAAAAAATGGCCTAAATCTCAAGATGTTCCATTTGGTAGCCAAGATAGCTGAGGCCCTCTTCCTCTCTGATAATCCCTCAGGGCAGCAAATTCAAGTTCTGAGTTCAAGTTCTGGCTCTGCAACTAACTGATGGCACCATTCTGGGCAAGCCCCTTAATTTCCTAGGCCTCTTTACCCTACCCTTTTAATAGGGTTAACAAATGTACTACCTACACTCCACGTTTACAGCAAAGATCAAAACCAAAATGAGACGTATATGAAAGGGTTTTGAATGCTTTCAAGTGCTATACAAATTAAAGCACTGCTAGTACTATCTCAATGGATAGCAAGAGAGAACACTCCTTGCAGGGCCAGCAGTCAAGGGAACCTAAGAACGTTAACGCAAATGAAAATACTCCCATCTTCTTGCTAAGAAAAATACTTGGCTGGCACTATCCGTATATATGCCCCAAAGAACACTCAGGCAGAAGTATACATGGAAATTAACATAATTATGGGGTTGCTGATGTGTACCTGACTTAGTGTCAAGAGTTCCACAGGAAGAAAACTGTATGATTATCATCAATATCAATTTCTACAGCCTGTCACATGCTGAAAGTGTAACAAAATAGTGTTAAAGAGAAGGATACAGAATATCATGAAGGATAAGGTGCTAGAGTCCAAGGGAATCTTTTTTTTTTTTTTTTTTTTGTGGTACGCGGGCCTCTCACCGTTGTGGCCTCTCCCGCTGCGGAGCCTGTGCTCCAGACGCACAGGCTCAGCGGCCATGGCTCACGGGCCCAGCCGCTCCGTGGCATGTGGGATCCTCCCGGACCGGGGCACGAACCCGCGTCCCCTGCATCGGCAGGCGGACTCTCAACCACTGCGCCACCAGGGAAGGCCCCAAGGGAATCCTTTTGTTATGGTCTTTCCAGGTTCAGGTTCCTAAATTTCATAATTTTTTGGTTTATTTTAGAGGTTTACAACTTAAAAATGAGACAGATTGTAGGGTGCATTAACATGTTTTTTTAAAAAAATGATTAAGAGGCTAAGAGTGTATTTTTGAAGAAAGATTAAAAACTAATCTGGTGGGCTTCCCTGGTGGCGCAGTGGTTGAGAGTCCGCCTGCCGATGCAGGGGACACGGGTTCGTGTCCCGGTCCGGGAAGATCCCACATGCCGCGGAGTGGCTGGGCCTGTGAGCCATGGCCGCTGAGCCTGCGCGTCCGGATCCTGTGCTCCGCAACGGGAGAGACCACAACAGTGAGAAGCCCGCGTACTGCAAAAAAAACCCCACCAACCTCCCCCCTCCCCTGCAACAAACTAATCTGGTTACCAAAGTAAAGCTGAGCTGAAACTTAACATTCTTCAAGGACAGGAAGGATATACTGGATGAAGGCCAGTACTACTTGCCATTCACTATTACTCTCAATAGCTAAATAACTACAATGTTCCAGGCACTGTGCCAGGTTTTCTATATTAGAAATTTTCAGTTCTCACAATTGTATTCTAAAGGTTAGTGTCAGAACTGTCATTTCATAGACAAGAAAACTGAGACTCAGAAGTTAACTTGCCTGAAGTCACATAACCAAGAGTCTAGGATTTGGACTCAATATCTGTGCTCTTTTAAATAAAGAGCACGACTACACTGGGATAAAGAATCTGAAATTTACAACAGGAAAACCTCTCTGGCACTGTAGGTTGAGCTCAAGAAATAACTGGAAAGGATTACTGGTGGAATTCATTTTATTAAGAACAGAACAGACAATGAATGACTTGTACGGCAAGAATCTTATCTTACAACAGACTGAACGTCTGTGTCCCCCAAAATTCATATGTTGAAACCTAATCCCCAATGTGATAGCATTTGGAGGTGGGGTCTTTCAGAGGTGATTAGGTCAGGAGGGCAAAGCCCTCATGTATGTAATTAGTGCCCTTATGAAAGAGACACCAGAGAGCTCCCTGCTCCTTCTGCCATGAGGACACAGCAAGAAGACTATCTATTAACCAGGAAGCAGGCCCTAACCAACCTGCTGGTGCCTTGATCTTGGACTTCCCAGCTTGCAGAACTGTGAGAAATAAATTTCTGCTGTTTATAAGCCAACCAGTCTACAGTATTCTGTTACAGCAGCAAGAACGGACTAAAACATACCTGCAGACAGAAGATAGACTCACTGATCCTTGAAAATGCCTCTTAGTTCCCTCCCTGCCTTCCTCTCTTTCTTTTTAAAATAACTTTCCCCCTCTGGTAAGAAATCCAGTAGCTCATGGAATTAAACACTACGTTAGAAATTATGAATTAACTAAGAATAAGATTAAATACCTCTGCTCAAGCTCTCAAGGGTATTAGTCAGTTCTCTTACCTTCATTTTCTCTCCAATTGTCTTGCTGCATAGGTTCTTCAGCTTGTTCAAGTTGTCTGCCTGAAATCTGCCTGAAGAATAAAGAACCCAATATACCAAAGATAGGCACATAACTAAGATACCTCATTCCTAATCTTGGCTCCTTAGGACTGATCTCAGCCCAAGGCCAAAATACAGGCAGAGCTAAAGGATCTGCCTCACAAAGTTGTGTTATTCCCCAGCATTTGGTGACAATGAAAAGGCCATTCTGGGGCTGAAATTAAAAAGTATCATAACCTGGACGATACCACTGTAGACAGAGTAACACATCTGAGAAAACTGGAAAATACTCATATAACTATAACCTGTTCAATTATCTTAAAATTCACTTAAAGAAACTATGTGGTATGCACCAGGATCTAAAAAAAGGCAGTCAGTCAAGTTTCTATTCCCATGAACTTGGTTGCTACTTCTCTATGCTAGAAATGGTTAATGTTATTTCCTTTGCTTTGATACAACGCTCATCTGGCAGCCTTGAGAAGAATTCAATTTCTTACACTTTGGTTTCTTTGGGGGAAGACAGTGCACTAATCAGCCTGCATAGGTATTCTGGCCCAAATTAACATCTTGGTGTTGTGATTCATCAGTCTAACCTTGATTTGCAAAAGCTGGACCTCCTGAATCTAAGCTTTAGCAACAATATGGTAAAAATTAAGCTTTGGACAGGTAAAATGATGACTAGAGATGAGACAGCGCCTAGACATGGCTATTCTTTGAAGTTTTGCCAAACTTTAAATTTAAACTAAACTTCAGCACAAACTATATAACTACTTTCTCATTCACTTATTCACACTGATTACAGAGATGGAGAACAGATGAGTGGTTTTACATGTACTCATTTGCATGTGCCTGTAGTTCTGTGTGATATCTCATGTGTAGATCTGTGTAACCACTGCTACACTCAAGATACGGAACTGTTCCATCTCCACAGAGATTCCTTTTGCTATCATCCCTCTGTAGTCCATTACCTTTCCCCTGCCCTGTCTAACCCTTGGCAACTACTAATCTGTTCTCCATCTCTGGAATCAGTGTGAATAAGTGGCTAAAATTAAAAGGACTGCCAATATCAAGGGCAAGGTTGTAGAGCAAATGGAGCTCTTATATATTACTGATGGGAGTATCAATTATTACAACCACTTTGGAAAACTATTAGGTAATATCTACTAAACCTAAACATGTGCCTACTCTGTGACCTAGCAATTCCACCCTTAGGTACATACCCAAAAGAAATGAGTGCTTACGTCCACCAAAAGACACAATGTTCCTAGCACATTATTCATAGTACCCTTAAAGTGGTAACAATCTGAAAGTCCATCAATGAAATTGGTTGGTATGTTTACATATATGGAGTACTACACAGCAATGAAAAAGAACCAACCACTGCTACACATAATAACATGGAATAATCTTACAGACATAATTTGGAGACAAAGAAGTCACATGCAAAATTATATACTATATAAGTCCATTTATATGAAGTTCAAAATCAGGCAAAAGTCATTTATGGTGATAGAGGACAAAATACTGTTTTTTTGGAGGAGGGAAGTGACAGTGAAGGGGCATGAGGGAGCCTCCCCGGAGAACTGCAAACGTCTTAGATCTTGATCTGAATGGTGGTCACATGGGTGTATGGCTTTGTAAAATTCATCAAGCTGCACATTAAGATTTGTGCACTTTACTGAACTTACTGAATACATTACATCTCAATAAATTTTAAAAGGTTGTATATAAAAATAATATAAATGCCACAGCAGAAATATATAAGATAGTATATGGATCATATGTCCTAGGTGTGGCCCTGGACTAGCTGAGACTGGGGTCAAAGGAAGCACTTAGAAAGTTTTTCCAATGATAAGGGCCTGGTTTAAGGCACGTGCAATAGGGTTAAGAGGAAGTAACAACTTCAACTGATAATTCCTGTAGTTAGTGGCAGATTTCAAGATACATGGAAATCTACTGACTTTGGAAGTAGTCAAGACAAATGCTTATTATATGCCCAAATGTGTCCTCATTATATTACTCTGAATTAAAAGAAGAAATCACAGTTTGAATCCTTGAAGTTACAAGAGCTGTGGTAAACTCTGATGTGGTGCTCTGACTCCAAGTCATAGCAGATTCCTGTGTTCTACACAGAGCCCTAAACCTTGAAGGTCTACAGACGGACAAATGGGTATAGTTGTAATGGAGGGCCTTTTGAAGCTTGCTGTGTCCTCATTCAGGGAACATGGTCTGATTTCTTAATGTGGCTCTGGGTTGCAGCTAAGGATAGAAGAACCCTAAACTCTGATCAGAGGTTCAGATGTAAAAGAATCTTGAAACAAAATCTGTCAATGTCCACCTTCAGCAGCCAGCAATGGGAAAAATCATTAACTCCCCGTAGCTGCAAAGAGAATACTGGTTAGGGATGTCAAGTAGAAAAGAATCAAATCAATAAATATGTTGAAAATAAACTACATCAACTGCTTTTCATATGGAAGAGCACAGTACCCTGAACACAGAAGATATTCATGACTTCAACAAACCTTTGTCAAGCCCTTAACAAGGACCAGGTGCAGTGCTAGGTACTGGGATTATATGTACACATGTGTATATGTATATCCTGTATCTATATGTATACCCTGGGTACTGACACACAGATGAATAAAACACAACCTTGTCCCTGAAGAATTCATCCCCTCAGCACATATCCACTCCTCAGGTAAAAAACAGAACTTCCCACAGAGGTGTACATTATACCCAAGAGACTAGGCAACACATTCAAAGTCATTTAGCAGCTGGGCAATGGCTAGAGAGAAACAAAAATCTGATACTTCTAACTTCTGACTCAGTAAAACAGTGTCCAGTCTAGTTTTTTCACTCCAATTTAATTTAATTCCATTGCAACTCAAAACTTCAGATTCAGATTCAGGTGGTGGGATCACCACCACACTGGGCTTGACTGTGATGTGCAGAATCAGCAAACAACCTGAGCTAAGCAAATATTCTCCTGGTACCCAATACCAACTCTTCCTTCGACTCTCTCCCTACACGGGTGATACTTATATATTTAGGAAAATCAACTTTCCTAATATAAATCCATGCTTTTGGACAGCGGATGCCTATGCAGTGCGCTGTCATAAACCTGTCTCTCTGCGGGTGGCAGACCTATTGCATCAGACAAAAAATCACGTGTTTGACAGCATCCGGCCAGTTAGTGACTACTCCAGCTAGCCTAGGCAGAGATTGATAGGCAGAGGGTTCTATGGTTTTATTTAGCCTCATGAAAGATGCCCGGTCCAGTTCCAGGATCTAGCCCAACTCTGCCAATGTGTTCACCGGAAAACTTTAAACAGCCTCAATAATTACAAGATTTTTCTTGCTTCACCGCACCCCTCTGCCCATGTCTGAGCTACTACGTAAGACTATTCTCGGTTCTTAGAAGTTTGCCCACAGTTCAGGGGGATGGCCTTCCCAAAAGCTCCGGGATCACTGTTTTTAGCCAGGAGCGGCCTCCACAGTCCCAAAATGGTTCCAATATGGACGGAGTGAACCTACTGTGCTGCAGATGTGACTCAGTCAGGTTGGAACCTTTGATTCTATCAAGATAGAGGGAGACCACTCTGGCCTTGCTGAAGATGAGAAAAAGACAGGAGGCGACCAAAGATAAGTGCTGGAAAGGGGAAACCCCCCAAACCTCCCCCCTGGCTTTCTTCCGGCTATCCTTGAGGCTGAAGGTTTGACAGCTCTTGATGCGAACGCGCCATGCTCCTTTCCCAGACTCAGAAGCAGCGACCCGCACCCAGCTAGCCAGGAAGGGAGGTCGCAGGGCCCGGACGGAGGAGAAAAGTGGGTCGGTCCGGCCCCCCGGGTGGACAGGGACAGCTTCGGAGCCACCGCAACCTAGGAGGGGGTCTTATGAAGGGTGGAACCTCAGGAGCGGTAACTAGGTCCAAACAACGAAGTTGCGGTTGGCATCCGGGGATACTCCGCGCGTCCCGGTACTTACATCGTCGCCACTCGCTGTCTGCCTTCACCAGCTGGTCCACCAGTCCCGGGTCCTTGAAGCGCTTCTCCTGCGACTCTCGGATGAGGGCTGGGTCCCCTCCTTTATCCACCCGAAACAAATCCAGATCCAGCACCATCGTTCCTTCTCCAGGGCCAACACTAAGAGAAGGGAGGTTAGTCCCACAGCAGCCGCCCTGTTACTGCCGCACTGCACCGGCGCGCTGACAACCCGCCCCCCCTCCCACTTCCCGCGCAGGCGCAACGGGAGCGTGCAGCCCGCCCTCCACTCTGGGCCGGAAGCGGCTGCGTAGGAGGCGGGGCCGCGCAGAGGAGGACGGGGTGGGTGGGCGTGAGCTCGCTGGATGTGTTCAAGTCAGCCGCACTGGCGGGTTGTGCCTCCTCGTGTGCGTTTTCCCCAGCTGTGCCCGCTTCTCTAGGGGCTCTAATTGCCCCATAGAAGAAAAATGAGTGCCTGTTTCTGTCTCATGTTAAAGGGCATATCTAAGACAAGGCCTGTCAGTATAATCACTGGCTTGGAAGCTGGTACCTCCCATAGATGCCAGTTTCCACCTTACAAGCTTGGGTCCTAAGACTGGACCCTCTCTCTGAACCTCTGCTCTCTTCTCCGTCTTGAGACAAGAGTGTGGCTACATGTTTTAGTCCCCAGATTACCTCAGTTCAAAATACCTGCTCTCCTGCCTCAGAGTTAGGATACCTTTCTTAATCTGATTATTGGGTGAACCAAATTGTCCCTTTATCAACCCTTAAGATCACAGGGTTGGAGAATCTTTTAGAGAGACACTTGAGTAGACTTTTCCAAAGGGAAAATATTTAGGAGATTTGAAGGCAGTTTAAGATATTGAGGTCATGTCTTGTATCTATTTGAAAATTCCTAGAACAAAGATTTCATCATATTTTAATTTTATAATGTTCAGGCCTTTACAGGGAAATATTCTGGTTGATGACTGGAGCCAAAGTTATCCAAGAATCTCCCTGATAACAAGAGCTTATCTGAAGGATTTGGGAATAGGCATACTGTTCCCCATCCTTCCACTTTACCAAGAGTTTAGAGACCCACCCACCATGCCCCAAAGCTAACTGTGCTAAGACCTTGGTCTTCTGCCACTTGCTTGTGCACCTGTCATGAGGATATGGCATTGCTATCCTACTCCCCAACAAGGTTCTGCCAAGCCAATTCTGAGATGTAGGACAGGGCTAATGACAGTACTGGAGCTGACTAGTAGAGACCCATAGGGAGGCTTAGGAAAGGCATTTGTCTGGGTTTGGACCCCCTAGGTTCCTCTTACCGAGAATGTTAGGTTTAAAACCAGTGGAAAGGGGGACTTCCCTGGCGGTCCAGTGGTCAAGACTCCGTGCTCCCAGTGCAGGGGGTGCGGGTTCAATCCCTAGTGGGGGGAACTAAGATTCCTCATGCGGCACAGCACAGCCAAAAAAAAAAAAAAAGATAAAACCAGTGGAAAGGAAGTGTTGGGAGCTACAGGCTCTGAAGAAAGCATGTAAGAAGACTGTCCTCAAAGGGTTGGCTTCCCTGAAATCTTCTGAGGGCAAGTCTGTGGTGGGAGCTGTCTGCTTCAGTCAATGAAGGCAGTGCCAAAGCGTATTGCTTGCTAAGTTTCAAAACAGTGATGGGTGTTCCTGAGGCTGCAGGGAGCCCAGGCCTAGGGGAGGAGGGCCACTGAGCTAATACTTTAAGGAGGTCATCAGTGTAATTGGAAGGAAGGCCTTAAAATTCTGACCTTTCCAAATTTCCTTAGGAATTTTCACCATTAGTTTTATCGTTAGATTACAGACATCTTCCTTTAAAATGCTCATGCTACCTGGTAAGTATAACAAATTAACATAATAGAATGACAGAGCTTATGACTGAGGGACAGTAAAAACTTCAGTGTGGTTAGAGTATAAGGATGTGCAGTTAGGGTTAGTGTGTATGCCATATTACTAAATCTGTTGGAGATGCAGTTTCCTCATTATAGTGGGGCTAGTACCTGCCTCTTGGCCTGTTCTGAGAACCAGGTGAGCAATGTTATGAAAGAACTTAGTCCAGGCTTGACACATAGAAATGCCAAAGTAACGTGAGCTTCCTACTTTCCTTCTTAAGAGTTTAGATTTGATCCTATAAGCAGGGGTGATATTTAAAATATTTAACCACCAGTACAACCCAGGTACCACCCAGTCAAAACAAAGTTGGGTCACAACTAATCAGCTGAGGGAATTCGTTTTAGGGGATTAAGTGCCCTCAACTAGAGTGAAGGAAAGCACGGAAGTGGAAAAATCCAGCTGCTCTGGGAAATGGTGTGTCCTTGATGTCCTCTAGGGTTTTATCCACATCTAGTCCATAATAATCCATGTCATACCCAAATAAGCTAATTTTACCTGTCTTTGTAGGCACATGTTATATGGCTGGCCTCAGTGCCACCCAAGGGAAAACTGAACTGGAACGGAATGGAACTGACGTTCCAAGTGTTTTATGTGTTCTCCTTTTCGATCCTCACCCAATCTTGGGAGGTAAGGCATCATCAGGTGTGTTTTATTATTGTGGAAACTGAGGCTTTGATTGATGGCTGATTCTTCAGCAGGTGGTGAGAGGCTTCTAGCATAGGTCCCTATTGCTCCCAAGTATGCTCTTTTCTCTGTCACTCTGGGGTTCCAGAATCCTTCTCTTCAGTTTAAGCTTCAAGGACATTTACCGCTTCTCACTCACCCATCCAGCCATCCAACCTATGTTCAAGAAAAACAGCTGAAAGATATGCTTTTATTTCACAAAAAAGTGTGACATGCGATACCCATCCCCTAACAATCTGCGAACTCTTGGAATACAGAGTAAAAAGGAAATCCAACCAGTCTTGATGAGACAAAAACTTGATTTCACAAAGCTGAAAAATCCATTACAAAGTCTCTGTTGTATAAATATAGTCAGTCTTATCTTTAATGTAGAGTGAGACCAAAAAAAAAAAAGTTTTGTTGGCATAAGAAATCCCTCTCCTTGAATACACCACAATCTTCATTTGTACTCCCAGCCCAATACAGGTGACACCTACATGATGAGAGTTACGTGTGTGTTCTCGGACTCTAAGTAACCAAATGGGATTTAAGTATTTTGTCTCCTGAGCCCACACTCCCTCCTCCAATAGCTTGTGCAAAATGTTATAGCCTTAGTTTGCTAAAAGCTTTTCCCATATAAAATAACATGTGTCTATTCTAAATTTGATTGTAGTAATGGGTGTACAATTCTGTGAGTGTACTAAAATTTATTGAATTGTACATTTTAAATGAGTGACTTGTATGGTATTTGAATTACACTTCAATAGAGCTATTAAAAAATATCTAACATGTGTCTAAGTTGCTAGGGGAGCAACAGGTGACCCCGATAGCATAAGTCAGGAGTTCCTGGCAGGATGCAGGGAAGATCTGCAGAAGTCGGTACACTAAGGGGTGTAGAAAGGAGATCCTTAAAATATTATGATTAAGTCAATAGAGTTTCAGTTTGCTCTAGGGGCACTCAGATTCATGATGTCAGAATAAAGAAGTCAGTGGGGTATATACTTTTTCTGAGTGATTCTAGAATAGTCTAAGAATCTTCCATGGCCTTTGTCACAAAAGAAATTTATTTGGTGGAAAGGCAGTTGCCCGGGGTATTGCTGAGGCTACAGAAAACTTCAGGCTGGAGCTTGGAAGCTGGCTATCTGCATCCACTGGGAGAAATTCCAGCATGGCCACAGGTTCTGAGAGCCTGAGTCCCACAGGAGGAGGGAGAATTTAGATACCAAAGAAAAGCTTCTAGATTTATTGAACCAAAGGGACTGCCTGTCTTCAGTGATACGGTTGTTGGCCAGAAGTTACAGCAGGGTTCCAATTCTCACTGACCCTTTTATAAGACCATTGCCAAGGCAGCAGTGGCCAATCACATCAGCACACCATCATGTGGCAGACAAACCACTTACAAGTGCCGTCTCCATTCTTTACCTACCATCTGGTCACCAAATGGTCACTTGAGAAAGGAGACAGGCACAAACCATGGGCAACAGGGCCCTTGAACAAGGATGGTCATTCTAGCCTGACAGTGAGGGAAGGAGAATAGCCATTAGTAGAAAGAAAAAGAGAATTTAAACTCTTGCTCCGGTTTTACCATTTCTAGTTACTTAAAGTTCATCAGTTATACTTGCTGTGAAAATGGAGAAAAGGGGCACAGAGAACATTCACTTTACTCACCTTTCAAAACAGATGCTGCCAGAAGGTGGGGCCGGAAGTCTTTTTAGTTTTTCAGCACACAAAGGAAATGAGAACAGGAGGAAGGGAAGGACAGGGGCATGAAAGTGCAACGGTTCCCAGTTTGGTGAACAGCTTGTCCAACTCCCCTAGTGTTTCCTCCTTGAAGACTGATCTGGATCTACTCACTGCTGGGGCATGGGCTACAAGTCCATGCCTTTCTTGGCCAGCCTTGAGGTTGTCTATTCTGTGGCTGAGCAGATGAATTAAGTTTAGAAGCAGACATCATGGCCACCTCAGGTGCATCCCATTGTGGGCTGACTCTCTAGTAGGGCCCCATTAAAATCTTGACTTCCTTGTGTTCTTTCAAAATACGACACACCTGTTCCCTAATATGGCCCAAGCCTCTAGGAATGGGGCACTCAAGGATGAGGAATTTTCCTCACTGGCAATGTTTGTCATTTCTGGGTAGAAGCAAATAGAGAATAAAGCTAGAACATCTGGGATTGGGGCTTACCTGGTTCCCTTTAGTGTCATAGGGAGATGGTGGGAGGTAAAAAACAAAACAAAAAAAAACAAAACACAACGCAGTGGGTTGCGGGGAGAACAGATCCATCAGGGCTTTCCCCATTTTCTCAATGAACATTTTCCTTTGGCTCCAGTGAGAATAGTTATAGCTTACTCAAGGAAAGGGAATGAAGTACCCAGTTTAAAAAACAAAATAAAACCTTCCTTTATTGCCTCTTTGTGCTTATCAAGCCCTTTCTTACCCAGGGCTTACTCATCTGGCCCTCAGCCTACCCACTATACCAGTTTGAGTTGGTTATCCAGGAGAGATGAATCCAGGCAACCATGAAGATGGTTCATCAGGGGATGCCAGTACCCTCCTCACCCAGCCTCTCTCCTAAAGAGATCGTGGGCTGAGGGCATATGATCAGGGAGACTCCCAGCTGCTTGTGCCCTTAAGTAAGAGGACAGGGGAGGGAGTTTCTATACTTAAAAAGAGAGAAATACTTTTGTTCCAGAGCTATAAGAAATATGAGCAGATGAAGCTATGGCTCCAATGGCTGGTCCATTTTGGGAAACAAGATGCAAGCGAGGGAGTAATATATAAACAAAGTGTGGGTATATTTGGCAAGTTTGAGGCAAGCAGAAAGGAGGGTTTGGGTACTCTATAAAAAAACAAAGATCTGAAATTCAAACTTCTTCTGATAAGGCCACAACGAAGAGATTTCCAGCAGTGGGTGTTGCAGGAAACTGGCACCCACATCGCCACAGGCTTGCAAGGTGATGTGCCCAGATGAGGAGGCAGGTGAGGCAGGGCAGCGTCCCTCACAGGTCCATGTCTGGGCTTCCTGAGGATGTCTTCAGTGGCACCGAGTCAAATCCATCAGGAGTCCTCTGAAAGAGATGGTGACGGGAGCTGGCTGCTGCACGTGGGCAAGTTTGGGGAACAAAGGAGGGAAATGGAAAATAGGTGACAGAAGGAGCTCTCATGAAATTCCTGCTTTCCGTGGCTTTGTGGAAACATGGACCTAAGATATCCTCTATTCTTCTTGCTCCCTTCAGCCAGTCAGAGGGTAAGAAATATCTTTAAAACCCCTTGCTCTGCATCTGTGTTGAATTCTAGAAGTTCCAGAAAGACTCAAGCGTCCCAGGATAAATTGTTCTCCCATTAGTTAAAAAAAAAAAAATTCAAGGTCTAAGGAGGCCAAGGGAGTCACCCTGGAAGATCAGCACAAAGGGAATGAGATTCAGCCAAGTAAACACCTCCCCACCTTCCTTCCCTCGCCATCCCTCCCCACCCCATTTGGATGAACTGGCTCAGGGCAGCGGTGAGCTGTGGGCACTGGCAGAGTGGGACTGCAGAGGGCAGCGGCCCTGGAAGAGTTGCCTGAATGTTCTCTGCTTGCCCCAGGCCCAGACATCCGTGGGACAGCACCCTCCAATGGCCAAAGGAGAGCTGCACGTCTATCGGAAGTTGATCCTAGAGATCACCTCTTCCCCTCCCTCCAAAAAAAAAAAGAAAAAAAGAAAAAAAAAGGGCAGGGGGGAGGGGGTCATGAATCTTACAACATGGGTGGTTCAATACTTCTGGAAGTTAAAAGGCCCAAACAGTCCATCCACTGGAGTGCATGTCGGGAGAGAAGGAGCCTAGTCAATAGCAGCCTTGGGCCCCAGGGGAAAGAGTATTGGTGTGGAAATACAGAAGGCAGAAGCCAGGATTCACAGGGTGGGGGGATAGAATAGTATGGAGGATGGGGAACAGAGTAGTGGTCCCTGAACAGTGTGGGGTCATTCAGTATCCTAGGACTGGTATCTTCTCCAGCCCTGCAGGCTGACCTCAGTGCACTGGCCAGGCTCCCTACCTTGGAGGTGAATGATCTGATCTTCCCAAAGAGTGACTTCTTGCTGGTGAAGATGAGGTCATCCTCCACATCCTCGCCTTCCATGATGGCACAGCTGTCGGCTGCTGGCAGGTCACAGTCCTTGAGGGTGGCATTCATCACCAGCTTGGAGTATTTGTACTCTAGCCTATGAAACAAGAGGATGGGAAAGACAAGACACCAAAATGTGGAATAAAAGGGAAAGGGAGAAAGGCTGGGCTGTAAAGAGATATTCCCATACCATGGGTAATGGAACTGAAGCATAGCAAAATGGTGTTGGGCTGGGCATATAACTAAGGAATCCGACTCCCAAGTCAGGGATCTTTTTCCTCAAGTATAGGTGTTTCTGTGATCTCAAAGCTTAATAGAAATAATGGAATTGTAAAGTCATTATTTTTATCATTAATAATAACAAATTAAGAATTCTCTTTGCTTTTCTTTTGAGAATCTAACAGCCCTTCACAGACTGCCATGTGATACCATCCCTGTTTAGGAGTCAGGATAACCAAGGCATACACTGGATAAGTGGCTCAACACATCTCTGGCCAGAGTCACAGGGACTGTGGCCAATGCCAGAGAATGGCCCCATGAACTTATACTCTCAGATACTCTCTTCCCAGCTCAATGATCCAATCCTGGCCATCCCCAAACTGCAATACCCCATCATGTACTTTTGATTCTTTTTCCAAAAGTAACAGGTCAAGACGGTGAGCAGGATAGCAGTGCAGGTGCCTGCAGAGATGCCCACTTTCAGCCAGAAGTCTATCGTTTTGCAGATGGTGACTCTCTGCTCAGGCAGGGAGATGCCACGCGAGCACAGCTTTGGTTCTCGCCACACATAAGTAGTCTTCTATCGGGGAGAAAAACAAAGAACTCAGATATCACATTCCCTTGTCTGCTGGGAAGTCCCCAAGCAGAGACACCTACCTGGATCCCGGCCACGCAGCTGCTGACGATAGCGTGGTAGTCAGCAGCTGAGCAGAGCGGGCAAGCGGCCACGCTCTCCCACAGGAAGTGGAAGTTACAGCCATCACAGGTCCCATCGGAGCACGTGCTAGCAGAGCAGAAAGGAGACATGAGCGCACACTCTCAGGACTGCTGGGAAGATCTGGCTGGAGTCCTGGCGTCTCATAACTTGCCTGATCTGTCCTCTCCTTGCCAAACCGTTAGCTCCATCAGGATCCTTCCAACTAGTCCTTAACCCAGGTATCGCTCTCCGATTTCCCTGATGATAAGAGGCCTTTATGGCCTTCACCAGGGCTCCCACCCTCTGCCCGTTTGTTTCTGCTGACATCCGATGAGAACTAATGTAAGCTGTCTGAGCTCTAGCATAGCTGCCCAACTAACCCCTCAGAAGCTCCTGTCCAACCCATGGACATGTGACACTTTGCAAAAGTCACATGCAGCTTCCTGCAGAGGGTGGAGGTGGGGGGCAGGGTTCAGGAATGAACTTCAGGTCACTGCTATCTGCAGTGTACTTTACTGTAACGTTTGCAACAAGAATAGTGATCTTACACTTTGACACCACTGCTGGGTCGAAATGTGCTGCTGGGCTCCCCATCTCCCTGATCAGTTGTTGTCTAGGAGCAGCATTTCCCAAACCATCTTCCTCAAGACTGGTACCCCTCAAGATGTTAGTGTTAGGTGAAAAAAAGGAAGGTTGGCGGGGGAAGGGTACTGTAATCAAATTAGTTCAGGAGTCCTCAATTTAGTGCACTCAGCTATTAAACTCAGAATAGGGTCTTCCAGCTGTAGAGCGATTCCTAGGATTCCCTAAACCTTTACTAATCCTAATGATAATAGGAAGTAACCACATCTGAGAAGGACATCTGGGGAAGTCCTCAAGTCTCATTATCTCATTTAATTCTCATAACAGCCCCCTGAGGGAATTTATTACTCTCCCCATTTTACAAATAAGGAAGAAGAGGCCTAGAGAAGATAAAAACTGTATCCATAACAGAGGTGGTAAGTGGAGGAGGGAAATCAAATCTGGCTCTCAGCCCCAGCAGTTCGTCACTTTGCTAGGCAGCTGCCCCTATAATGGTCTGTGAGTGTGAGGGTAGCTTTGACTCTTCCTGCTCCATTCTTGACATCTAAAGACTGAGGGTTTGGAGCCATGACTGTGTCCCCAAGAACCCATTAATGGATCTCACATGGTTTTCTCGTTTGCTCTTTTGCAGTACTCTTTGTTTGGTTCTTGGGATGTTATGAGGCCAAGGGAGGGAGACTTTGTTACATCCCTTTACCTTGGCAGCGACAGACTTCCAGGAGCAGGTTTCAGCAGACTGCATCTGACGCGGATGGTGGTTGATCTCCCAGAACTGCAGGACTGGGTCACATCATTGGACCTGCAGAGAAAGCAGCCCCCATGGGGGAACGAGTCACTCATCTGTGTCATTGGAGAGCCACTAAGTAAAGTCAACATGGAACGGTTCCCTCACTGGGGAAGTCTGGACTTGGGCTGTGGCCTGACACACAGGAGAGTGTTGGGGTCAGGGAGATCTGGTCAAGGGGAAATGCACTGGTCTAGGAAAGGCTAGCAGATGCACAACACTGGAGCCTCCCTTAGGCAGGAAGGGTAGTCCGCCACAGGTCATCCAGTATTCCTCCCTGCCACCAGAGGCAGACCTGCCCCAGGAATACCCAAGAAGCTAGGATGGGGAAATCCCAGCCTTTAGTGCTCATTGCTGGGCAGGTCTGCTAGACCTTGGAAGTGGTCTGGCTTGATAAGTAGTAGGTGGCTAGAGAGGGAGGGACACCACAGAGATTGCGGAGGAGCCCTGGGTTTCACTTGCATTAGCCTGGCCTCTCATTTTCACCTATAAAAGAAGATCACGTCCGGTATTCCCAAGGGCTCCGGGTGGAAAAGTTCAGCTGGGGAGGTGATTCCGTCCAGAGTCATATCTGTTGTCACCCCTGCCAAATTAGAGCTCCTAATTAGTCCTCACTAGTAGCATTTAGCTGGCAACCACTTCTGTTCTTTCAATACCTGTCCACATCCCACCTTCCTTCATCTCATCACATCCTTGAGTGGCTCATGAAAGGGTGAAACAAAGGTTTGTCAGTGGCCGCAGGGGCATTTCGTACCCCAGGATGGAATAGGAAACAGAGGTCAGGAGGTTGGGCCCCTCACCTGGGGCCTTTTACCTCAGAGCCTGGTAGGCTCACTCTCTCTTACAGACATGCTCAGACAGGCGAGAGCAACTGTGTTACTCACCGATAAGCCGATCTGCGAGGCTAACAGGCTGCGAGGACACTCCGGCCTTGTAGCCTGTCACCTCCGGGGGAATGATGACCGCCTGGCACACGTAGGCTGTGATGGATTTGGAGAAACCTGACTCACCCTCAGGAATCCGGAGGTCAGTGACATTGTCGGTGCACACGGACATTTTCTTACCCTGGGCAGGGGGATGTGGGGAGGAAGTAGGAAGGAATGAGTGATCACAGAAGAGCTCCCAGAAGGGAACAGGGAACAGTTTTTCCATGTCTAAAATTTCAACTTTCTAAGAGTGTGTTGCAGTGGAACGATTCATCCCAGTTCTAATTACAAGACAGATTTTAAAAGATAAAAAGTTAAGAATAAGGCCTAGGTGTCCTAGTTTCCGGAACTCTGGTTCAGGGATCCCCAGTCTTTTGTTTCCTTGGAGTCACCTGGGAGCCCTATATAAGCAGTGCTGTGAAGGCGGCAACTGATTTGGAGATCTAATCTACCAGCCCACCCGTTAAGGGCCTTCCTTATCCTAGTCAGTTTTCTAGGCAGATACTGAAATGTGTAACTAATCCCATGAAATTTATCTGGACCTCTGGCCTGCTTCCCATTCCCTTTCTGTGTCTTCCTTGGAGCTGTGATTCTACCATACTTACTTTGGAAGCACCTTCCAGAGTGTCCTGGGGGTTAAAACAGACCCCATAACCAGCCCTCTCCCTGCCTTGAGGTAGGACATCTTAGGATCTACTGGACCCTATTCCATTTGAAAATATTTATTGGGTTTCCCTGGTGGCGCAGTGGTTGAGAGTCCGCCTGCCGATGCCGAGGACATGGGCTTGTGCCCCGGTCCGGGAAGATCCCACATGCCGCGGAGTGGCTGGGCCCGTGAGCCATGGCCGCTGAGCCTGCGCGTCCGGAGCCTGTGCTCCGCAACAGGAGAGGCCACAGCAGTGAGAGGCCCGCGTACCGCAAAATAAATAAATAAATAAAATATTTATCAACAGAAGAAAGATTGTTTCTCCTCCAGTCTTTAACAACCCATACTGTATAGAATAGAACTCTGGAAGATGGAGGGAATTGAAACTCCTTCCTCGAGATTTTGTAATAGAAGAGATATTGAGATACTGTTCCTTTAAAAATTCTTCAAATTTGGGCTTCCCTGGTGGTGCAGTGGTTGAGAATCTGCCTGCCAATGCAGGGGACACGGGTTCAAACCCTGGTCTGGGAAGATCCCACATGCCTTGGAGCAACTGGGCCCGTGAGCCACAGCTACTGAGCCTGCGAGCCTGGAGCCTGTGCTCTGCAACAAGAGAGGCCGCGACAGTGAGAGGCCCACGCACTGCGATGAAGAGCGGCCCCCCGCTCGCGGCAACTAGAGAAAGCCCTTGCACAGAAATGAAGACCCAACACAGCCAATAAATAAATAATTCTTCAAATTTATGAAATATGAATATATAACATGTTTGCTAATATAAGATCATTTGTTCAATATTTTAAATTTAAGTGGGCCAAGCATTTAGAATGTAGGATTTTCAATATGATAAATTTTTTTACAAATAGAGCTAAGTTGCTAAATCTGGTATCTCAGTTTATTTTCAAGATTGTAAGAAATAGGTAAAGAACATGAGAACAGAAAGGAAGCTTTAGATTATATAAGAATAAGGGAGCAAAGAAAAGAAAACTCACAGACTCCGCAAATTCCCATCTTCTCTCTCCCAACTCATTGACTGAAACTTTTGCTGCATGGGGCTTGCTTTAATCAGTCTCAATTCCTGAGTTATCACTGTCACTTCTGAGGCTTTAACTTCTTCAAAGACTTCTTAAAAACAAGATAGAGACACCTGTCTCTAATCTTTCACAGATTAGTTTATTTCTTGGCATGTTCTCTCTATAAACACAAATCAACTTTTTTGCATGCTGCAGAAGATGGGTAGAAGCTGTGTGGTATAAAGACCTAACTTCCACACACAGTCACAGACTAAATGCTCAAGACGCTTTTTATTTTGCAACATTTGAAATTAACTTTCCAACCGCTAATCCTGGCCTGTTTGTAATTTAGTCAAGTGCAGTGGTGGTGTGATTATCCTTTACATTTCTGCCTCTGAATTTTGCATCCAAAATATTTGCAGCAGCCCGAAATGCTGATGGTAACATGTACTGTCAGCAAAGATACATGTAGATGAAATAAAGAGTAATTTATTTTATTCAGCCTCTAGAAAATGAAAGGCAAGTGTCGTGATTACTGAAGACTGCTTTCTTAAGGAAAAAAAACTTTCTCCTGCATAGTTTTTTTTTTTTAATTGAAGTATAGTTGATGTATGTGCATAGTTTTTATATAATCATTTTGAGAGAATAAAGGTCAGGGAGGAGTAAATGTACACCTTATTTTATTTTATTTTAATTTTAAAAATTAAAAAAAATTTTTTCGGCTGCACCACACGGCTTGTGGGATTTCAGTTCCCCAACCAGGGATGGAACCCGGGCCCTGGCAGTGAAAGCACGGAGTCCTAACCACTGGACCGCCAGGGAATTCCCTACACCTTATTTTAAACACGTTCGTTTTCCTAAAAGTTTATAATCCAGATGATTTGATTTTAGAGGAGAAAGTCCTCAGGGAGAGTAATAATCATTAAAAAACCTTTGAATCTCCTCAATCCTCTGCGATCTGAACCTCCCGTGTCCTCTGGCCTCTGATCCGCTGGCGCCCCCTTTCCGTTCTCACGTGGTCAGTACCTGCACAGCTTACCTGGTTTCCGCAGAGACTGAAGGTAAAGTGGTGGAAATATTTCAGCCCTTTGGAAGTGAAGCTTGGCCCTCCAGCCAGAGACACGGTGTTTTCCAAAGCCAAGAAGTTGTAGTCAAAAGTCCTGGTCGGAGTGCTGACTGAGAAGGTACAGTCATTGTAGCACAGGGAGTGGATCTGAGGGGAAAGGGGTCCATCAGGCCGGCTGCGCAGGCAGGGCCTTGAGGAGGCCCCACGGAGAGTGGCAGTCTCTCTCCCCAGCCTGGTCCAGCCCACGCAGGGTGAGAGAAAAGGAAGCATGGATTAGGAGTGGGCATTAAAAGATGCAAAACAGGGGCTAGTGTGGTTTACGTACATCTTGCCATTCAATTATTAGCACATATATGATGCACAAACCCAAACCTCTTATTTTTCAGTAGGTAGTTGGGTCAGATTCTGTAGCCTTGTTCCTATGCCTAGATTATAAAACTCTCTCAAGACACGAGATAGCCCTTCTTACTTTCAAGCAAAAGACAACAAGGTGCTAACTGGAAGAAGGGTGTCCAAGATGGCAGAAGAGAAGCTACAAGCCTGGTCCCCCTCCCCCATTTAAAACTCACTGAACCCCAGATTACTTTTTCCCAGGCTCTCTGTAGGAAACTGAGCCATAAACCCCTTTCTTGCTCATTTTAAGGTCCCCAGGCAGCAGCAGCCTTACACAACTGTCAATCCCTCCCACAGCAGCAGAGGGAGCCCTGGGGGAGGACTTTTGCGGCAAAAGTCCAGGGTGCCCCAAAGAGGTTGCCAGGGGTCTGCAGAATTGATGCACTTATTGCACAGCTAAACTGAGCAGCATCTGCAGACTGTGTAAACAATGTCTTACAAATGTGTGTCCATGTGGTTGTGATTAGTAAAATTCAAGTTCACTTAAAAGCATTAATGAATAACTAAGAGCTTTTGGTCATAGTATTTTCTTAGATTCAGGAAGTGCATGGGGGAAACAGCACTGCTGCTCCACTTTAGAAGAAACCCCTGGGAAAGGAGACAGCAATATGCCAATTAACCATATGTCCCAGCAAAGGTGGGTTACCCTCCCCACAAAGAGGAGGCAAATTCCCATGATAACAGGCTGGACTGAAGTAGGCTGAATTTGAGCCACAAGTCCCACTACTCCTTCCCTTCAGGTCTCTGCACAGATGTCAAATAACCCTCTGGACCAGATGGTCACAGATCTCCCTTACCCATCCCCTGAAGATGAGACTCGCTCATGACTGAGGCCCAGACCCTGAAAACCAACCACTACAGCTAAGAACTCTCCATCTGTGGTCATAGCCTGGATGGGTGTCCTCTAGGATGCCAACCTGGGCGTATACTAGGGGGGGTGGTCCTTGGGTATTAGCCCCTCAAGAACCCCACCCAGGACCCGGCACCATCTGAGGTGGCCCATTCAGAGGGCCAAGGTTATGATGTACGGCCAACTGCTGGCACCTTGTTGCTCTTGGTTCCTGGACCGCAGGTCACGCAGGCCTGGGCGCCATAAGGCTGGTGGGCTTTCAGGATTGTGTTAGGGGGGCAGGAGCGGCAGGTTCCTGAATCCCGATCAATATAGTAGCCAGCAGGACACGAGGTGCAGGAGGAGCCTATGTCAGAGGCTTCCAGGGCACAAGGACGGCAGTAGGAAGCCACGCCATCCATGACATTGGTGACATTGATGGAGTAGATCTTGGCAACATCATTGGTGTACTTTCTTCCCTGGAAACAGAGACAAGAGGAGAGTGGGCCAAGTTCTGAGCAGTAGCAATTGAGTGCTCTGGAAATAGTAAGAGTATGACTTAATACTTTTTATCCTGTGATACTTGAGAAAAATCTTTAGAAACATCCTATTCTTTTTACTCACTAAACAGTAACTCTTTATGTACATTTTGTGTCATTTTAAAATAAGACTGAACGACTTAAATGACATATAAAAATATTAAGTACCGTGGGGAAATATGCAGTAGATGCTCATATTTTTTAAAAAAGCAGTTTTTTTCCTTATAAAAGAAAAATAGTATTTGTGGAGAAATAAAGACTGTATAGGAGATACTTCATATGTTAACTGGGTTATCTCTGGGTAGTAGGATTATGGGGGATTTTCTTCTTTTTGCTTATTTCTATCTTTTAAGTTTTCTCGCAATGAAACTACGTTATTTTGAGTTGAGAAAATACAACAAAACCGGAGTTATTATTATGAAAAACAAGAGCAGGGACTCCCTGGTGGCGCAGTGGTTGAAAGCCCGCCTGCCAATGCAGGGGACGCGGGTTTGTGCCCCGGTCCGGGAAGATCCCACGTGCCGCGGAGCGGCTGGGCCCGTGAGCCATGGCCACTGAGCCTGCACGTCCGGAGCCTGTGCTCCGCAACGGGAGAGGCCACAACAGGGAGAGGCCTGCGTACCGCAAAAAAAAAAAAAAAGAGCAGGACTGAACAGGGTATACCAGGTCAGGAACCACACATGTCCTCAGGGCAGGTCTGCTGAGGAGGGACAGGTAATTTTAAGAGTTTAGAGTGTCATTTTCCCCTGGAAGTCATTTGGCTAAGGCTAGGTGCTCCTCAGGGGCTGGAATAGGCGTTCTTTGCTTGACTCCTTAGGAGTCTTCTAATCCCTGGATTCTGAAGCTCAACCTCATACTTAAGCTAATGCAGGAATCCTTCCAGGTTCAGAGGTCTCTTCTGGGCGTTGAGCATCTGAGTAAGGGGAGGAGCTTACTGTCTCATGAAAAGAGGTTCTCTGGAAGGCCCAGGTGAAGCTCATGGTAGCGTTCTCCTCAATGATGTAGGTATAGGACTGTTTGCCTTTGGAACCTCTCCACGTCTCCACGGGACTGTTGGTCCTAGAATTCATACCCTGAACCCAAGACAGATAAGTGAAGAAGGCCTGATGGCTGGGTGGCTGGTGGGGAGAGGATGCCCATACCGCTGCCATCCTGGGGGCCATCACAGTGGGTTAGACCCATATTAAACGGTGCAGTCCCTGACAGACAGTCAGGCCCTTCCTCTGCGAAATCACTGTAAGCAAGGGTGTCAGTTATGTTGATACCCCAACAGGGCAGAGGGGCCAACCCTCCCAATAGTCCCTGGAAGCCCCAAAGCAGGCAAAGAAAACGTACCACCATGAAGTAGAGCTCGCAGTTCACAGAACAGATGGTCTCAAAGACAAACGTGATCCTGGCCACCTCTTTATTCTCTGTGTCTGCCATCACTGACTGTGGAGGTCTGTGGGGCAGAAATCAAAAGTCGGTTCCAGAGGCAGACAGTGCTTTTTGAAGAGCCCAGATGGCAGCAAAGGGTCTGCTGGGGGACAGGATTAAGTTCTGAGTATGTTGGAAAGAGCATAGACTAAGTCCAATTCTGCCACCCTAGCTGTGTGAACTTGACCTAGACAAACTATAGTTTCCTCATCTGTAAAACGGAGGTAATAATCTTTCTTATTTACCTCCCATCATTGTGGTAAGATCCAAAGGCATAACAGATGTGGAAGTGCTTTGTAAAATGCTGTATAGCCTCACCAGCAGAGTGCGGTCTCCAGACCCACTGAATCAGAATCTGTGCATTAACATGATTCCCAGGTGACTCATATGCACGTTAAAGTTTGAGAATCATCACTATCATAAGATGTCAATTGTCTGCATTCGCTCAGCAGCTCTCTCCCAGGGATAGTGGGGTTTTGCCTGGATCGAATTAGCAGGTACTTCAACTTGTTTCTTTCTTTTTTTTTTTTTTTTTGCCATACGCGGGCCTCTCACTGTTGTGGCCTCTCCCGCTGCGGAGCACAGGCTCCGGACGCGCAGGTTCAGCGGCCATGGCTCACGGGCCCAGCCGCTCCGCGGCATGTGGGATCTTCCCAGACCAGGGCACGAACCTGTGTCCCCTGCATCGGCAGGCGGACTCTCAACCACTGCGCCACCAGGGAAGCCCTCAACTTGTTTCTTTAACAAGGTTCTCAGGCTGGTCCTTCTTTGGAGAAAGAGACAGCCATGCCCGATGGGTGGGGATGGCGGGGGGGATAAGTGGGGTGAGGAAGTGCTTTACTGCTATAATCATATTTGCAAATTGAAAAGTACTTTGGGGAGTGTTACCTCCCAAAAGTCTAAAAAGTTTGCTTACCTCATAAACATGGGATATAGCTGTTCAGCTCTGAGTAATGTAAATTAAGGGAAGGGAAACCTTTTGAGCAACCGCCGTGGCTGAGCACTGTGCCAGGGATGGAAACGAGGGAGCTTGAAGGAGGGAATGGAGAAGCCAAATTTGCAACTGGGACGCCGATTCAGTGGTTCCCCCTGACCTCTAAAGCACATATAGGCAGAAGAGTTCACTTTGGCTTTGGAAATCCATTTATGGCTTTTCTTTTGGCTTTGGCCATTTGCTTGAATTCTGAGGACCTCCAGTTCCTGGCTCCTCCCTACACAGTGGTGCTAACCGATGGGCTAGAAGAATCATCTCAATCTGAGTTAGTCCAAAATCACAGACTGTCAATCCCTCTTGTTTTACAGACAAGGAGCCTAAAGCCTATAGGGGCACAATGGCTTTCCCAAGTTCACGTAGCCAGTAAGTGGCAAAGCTCAAATGCCCTATCTCCCAGTCCCGTGTTCTTTGCACCGTACCACCCTGCCTGTATTTTTTTTAATGGCAAACAAATTGCTTATTATCCTAGGTCTTCTTGGGATATGGGGATAAATATGATAAGAACAATCCCTCCCAAGCTTCTTGCCCCAAATAAAGATGAACTGTCTATGGGCACCCCTGGCCCTATTTTTTACAGGTTTTTAAAATCTTATCTGATGCTGTGAGGAGGAGGAATTCAAGTAGCATGTGGCCAAATGATGGGAGAAGCTAGACGGGATGAGAGAGCAGTAGGTAATCAGCATGGGCAGCAACTAAGAATGAGTGTTAGCATTCAGGTTAACTTTATCAGACCATAACCATGATCTCCTCTGTTCTGAACTGACACTTCCACAAGCCAGAAGCCCTCTCCTCTACAACACTCCTAGCTATGTGGGACCTGGATGTGGCCAAGGGTGGTATGGGCTTCCCTTTAGCTTTGTACTCCTCACCTAAATCCTGGCACAACCAGAGTGAGGATCATGAAGTCATTGTCTGAGGCTCCAACAGCTGTATAAATGTGATCACCAGCCACCTCCCAGCCTGGAAAAGGAGAGGGAAGAGTTAATGCCCAGTGGTCTTGGGTGCAGGGCAAATGTGCACCCAGATGACACTCTGGAAGAGAGATAACACCGTCCTTTGAGGCGTTCAGAATCACCGCCAAACAAACCATGTTACTTCTCTGGCTACTTTGGTCAAAGTCTCTGAAACTCTCAGAGCACGGCCTTTGGAGTGTGTACACATTGTTTCTAGTTCTGTTTCTGTCTCTAAAACAAAGGCTTGGCAGAATATATATTATATGCCCATGGGCAGTGGAGCATGCAGGGGAGTGCATGGCACGATTAGCTCATTTTTCTCCAGACATCCCTATTATGAAGAAACGTGAGGTGGGAAGACCCCCTGTGGCAGTGCATCGAGCTGAAAGCTCACAGTCAGGAGGGAGGCAGTTACCTGTCATGCCCTTGTACTCAAAGTTGATCCCACTGAGGACGGTCGTTTCCATGTTCGTGGGCAGTGTGTTCCACCATTTGTATTCGAATCCCACGGCAGGTTCGGTCCCCGCTGGGCAGTGGCTACAATCTGGGGGAGCCGTAAGATCCATGCGTTCAGCAGGAAGGCCACAGCCACCCTTACTGGAGCTGCTGTCACACAGACAAGTGGCAACAGGGGTGGGCAGCCCAACAAGAGTGGTGCTGAGCACCGTTGCACAGTGACATCAAGCTGACTTGAAAGCATTCTGACAATGTTTTTTAACAAACTCAGGGTGTAAACACTGACCCTTCATTATCATATTCCAATTGGGCTACTGGCCCATCAAATTATTCATTTTAAAGCTTAAACATATCCTCTGGTCTGGTACATATATTTAATATTGTTTGTCACATTGTTATCCTCAAATGCCTTCACATTCATAGGTATGCAAATCCCCCCAACTCCCTTTTTGCAGAGTGGCTTACAAATCCTGTGTGTCAATGTGGCCATCCCAGCTCCCTAAACCTTCTAGGTAGCGTCCCTGCCACATGCTGGCAGCCTCTGATGTGAGAATTGGGTCCCTTCAGGCCTGAGTCACATTCAAAGTTGGAATGAGGAGGAAGGTCGGCAGTTCTCAAGTATGACTCGGACCTACAGACAGGGCCCACCCTGACCTCTCTTCTCCTGAGTATAGACCTCAGAGGTGGCCTGGCCCTGCCTGCCTCCCTTGGAAAGACAGAGCCCGTGTTCAGCTGACACTGGGAGTGCCCACATGGCCCACCCTTCTGGGTGGTGTGGGAGCGGATGCGAGGCAGGGAGTGGGGTGGGGGGGGGGTTACCGGAGCCATTGGAATAAGAGCCATAAGGGCAGGGCTCGCAGGTGCTGCTGTTGGTCTTGAAGAAACCAGGGTTGCAGGGTGGGCAGCGGGTCTTCACGCCAGAGGCGGGCAGCTTCACTGCCCCCTCCAGGTCCTCACTGCAGATTTTCGGCTGGGCCCATTTGTACATGAGCTGTGTCTGCAGAAACAAAGCACGACTCAGCCTTCCTGCGTGGGATTATCTTCAGGAATTTACCTTGAGAGTGGGGGGATTCTGGGCTCCAGTGAAAGCTCCACCACGGTGGGGCACTTTGTTTTGGTCACCGATATACCCCAGGCCTGTCGCCTAGTGCCTGGTACATGGTCATGCTCAATAAATATCTGCTGAATGAATGTTGACTGAATGAAGAGGGATAGACCTAATGAGGACTCGTGTGTCGGATGGAATGGGGGGCCAGTTGCCTCCAGAGAAAGCTCTGATTCCAGTGTAGAATCTTATTCCTACCAATGTCACAGGAAAAGCCGCTGGTGAAAATCCCAGAATGCGAAAAGGCATGGAGTAGAGGTGGCTTATGTAACCCCTGGGGAGAAGAGAGGTTGGCTGAGGTGCCCCAGTTTGTCTTCCAAGTGTTTTCTTTGCTTTTTCACTTATTCAGTAGGCAACTATAGCAAGTCAAATAGATCTGTGTGACTCAGAGACGAAGGACGTGGCCCCTGCCCTCAAGGAGCTCACCGTCTAGCAAGGGCACCAAGCGCATAATAACAATCCCCATGGGGGTATGGACACTACGTTCTCTGGGACATCCAGGCAAGAGGAACGATGTTGGTTAAAGAACACAAACTTCCAATTATAAGATCAGTAAGTTCTGGGTATCTAAGGTACAGGTGATTAGAGTTAATAATACTGTATTATATACTTGAGAGCTGCTGAGAGAGTAGATATTAAACATTCTCACCACAGAAAAGAAATGGTAATTATGTGACCTGATGGAGCTGTTAGCTAGCTCTATGGTGGTCATCATCTTGCAGTATGTAAGTGTATAAAATCAATACATTGTACACCTTAAACTTACACGATGTTATGTGTCAGTTATATCTCAAAAAAACCAGGGGAAAAAGGCAAGAGGAACGGCCAGCCACCCAGCCACCAAGTCAGTGGACAAGAGAAGCATTGTGTCTGTCACTTAGTAGGGTCGTCCGTAGTCTTTTGATGGAGAAATTGGATAGAGAAGAGGAGATGAATTACAGGAGGCCTTGGTGAATCAGGGGTGAGGTTGGGCAGTGTGAAGCTTCCCGTGTGGCCCTCGGGCAAGTCAGAAACAAAAGGATTGCATTGAGGTGATGATGCAAATGCTCTGTGTAGCATACCATACATGTGAAAAGGTGGGTGAATAAAGCATCGGTCCATTTTATTAAGGATAAGAAATGACAGGGTCTTAAAAGGGTCCCGTGCTGCCTGCATTGAAGGTGAGCCCTGAGACAGACAACTCTTCTCCCTGCTCAGCTCAGCCTTTCTCCCTGTGAAGAGCAGCCAGTGACCAGAGACCTGGACTAGTGCTCTAAACTTATCTCAACTGGCTTGTCTCCTTGAGTCTCATAGAGAGAAAGGTCTGGGGAGCTGGTAGACTGATTTAGACCATCTCTTGGAGCAGCACACTCAGCAGCCCCAGTGGATTGGCCATCCTGGTCCCTGAGAAAGCCCTGAGGCACAGCAAAGGCCATAATAGGAGTCCCTTGATATTAAAATACAGCTTAGAAAACAAAATCCCAAGCAGAACCAGTGTGGCCCTGAGGGCTGAGGCTTCTGTAAAGCAATCCTGGTGACTGCATATCCCTGTGCACTCCTCACCGTGTATACTCCAGGGCTCCTCCCTGAGCTGTGCTTTGGCGGGGCTGCAAGGTGCGAGCACTGGCTCTGGCCCCACTCAGCATCTAAAGACCCTCAAGGTGATCAGGGGAGGGCAGGCACCCAGGCTTGCAGGCATCAGAGCACACGACGGATCTAGAATGACTTGGTCTAAGCCGGGAGGGGAAAGAGTGGGGCAGAAGGAAGCAAAGACAGCCACAATCGGCCACATGTTATGCCCTGGAGGGAGAAGAGGGGCAGGATTGTCCTCATTTAATCAGTGGGTCAACTGAGGCCAAGGAAATGACAGTAATTTTTACAAGGTCATGCAGAACACCAGACACTACAGAACGGGGTCTAAGGTGCAACTGACAAGATATATCATTTCGCCTGGCTGCTAGGGAAGGGGATTTTGCTCGAAACATGAGGGTGGGGTGGGGCAGTGCGGGGGCAGTAAGAGATGACTATAGAAACAGTCACCGTAAAGGATTGGACTTTATCCCATGCTTAATTAGCAAAAAGAGGATTCGGCCAGCCAGCCAGCCAGGAAACATTTATACATCCTAATAGCCAAGCATATGCTTAGCGCTGAATGATGCAGAATTCCCCACTCCTATTTCTTGAGAGGCTCTGATTTAGGGATATAGGCAGCAGTTCATTCAGAATGTCTAATCTGAGACAGATCCCTCCACTTGTGCCCTTGAGCCATCCCTGCTCATTTACTGTTGTTCCTCGAAGTCATCCGGCACACACCTGCCCCCTCTACACCTGCTGCGTGCCCCCTGCCTGGAGAGCTCCCCTTCACCTCACTCAGATCTCTGCTCAAATGTCACCTCCTCAGAGAGGTCATCCTTACCCTCTCTAAAATAGCTCTGTCATTCTTTATCTCCCAATCCTGTTTTATGTTTTTCTTCCTACCACATACCACCATCAGACGTATTACTATACACCCATTTGTTGTCTGTCTGTTGTCTCTCCCTCCACTTGCTCCCCAACAGGAATTAAGCTCCATGAGAGTAGACGTTCCCTTGGTTTTGTGAGCTGCTACACACCTAGCGCCCAGCACAGGGGCTGGTTGTACATGTGAACAAATGACCTCCTCTGAAACGCCTTCCCTGCTCGCCACCCCCCATCCTGGTCACTCCTCTTCTGGGTGGGTGCCCTGTGCCCTGCACACCGTCAGGCCCATCTTCCTTGTCTCTGCCCTCCCCCACAGGACTGTGAGCCTCTGAGGGCAGGAGCCCTTCTCGCTCAGCTCTGATACCCCAGCTGGAGCACAGTGCCAGGCGCAACAGCTGATGCTCAAAAAATGCCTGTTGACTCAATGGCAGAGCAGACTACAAAGGAAAGTCTTTCTGAGGCAGAAAGCCTGGGGGCAAAGAGGGAGCCAGCAGAGACGGAACAAGTCGGGCCATTCTCCAGTGAGCCAGGAAGTAGGAATCATCCCCTTTGCCAGCCCACAAGAGCAGCGCCGAGGGGACAAGTCTGATGAGTTCCGTGAAGAGAGAAGTACGCGTGGACAGGCAGCCATTGCCCAGGGGGTGAAGCAAACGGAAGAAACCGAGGAAAAGAAAATGAAGGTGTTTTTCGAAACAGAGCATATGTGAATAAGCAGCAGAACAAATGTGGCAAAAACAGCTTCTGACCTGAAAATAAATGAGGTCATCTCGTTTTACTTCCCCACTGGCCCCAGGGTCACTGCAGAGGGCTGTGGGGTTTTCTGGGGTGCCAGCTTCACTGGCCGCTGGAGGTCCGGATCTGGCAAAGCCCAAGGAGCAGGCAAAGGGGCCGCATGACCGTGCTACCCACCTCTCCACTGGCATCACAGGCCGTGTGAGTGTAGAAGTAATCTTTGTCTGTGCAGGCTGGCCGCACTCTGCAGGTGGAGGATCCTTTTTCTAAATGGCAGATGCAAGGACAAACATTTGAAGTTAAAAAAGCAGAGCTCTCGACCACTTGCTTACGATGCTATAACGCCCAAGACCTTGGGGTGAGGCACAACACAGACACTGCAGAAAGTAGACAGTCCTGCACACCCACCTTCCCTTTGCCTGAGCAGCAAGATTTTCGGTCCCTAAATCCCTGCTCAGATACACCCTTTGCGCCTCTCCCCGGTGCTGATGAGAAACCACTGGGCCTGCCCTGTGGAGCAGGGCATGGAGAGGTGGACTGGCCAAAGGACCAGCAAGGAGGGAGGTAGCCAGAAGGAGCATCTTGCAGGTTTACCACCAATTCCCTGGAACTCGCCATCTTCCAGGTGCCTCAGAACCCTGACTGTGCAGGTGGTTTTTCTACTCCTGAAGGGTTGAAGCAGAACATAGGAAAGCTAGGACAGTGCTTCATCCTCTTACTCCAATTCTGTCTCTGAATTGTCTCTTAATATAAGCCTAGAATGAAGGGCTTCCACCTCTGTATTTCCCCTTCTCCATGCAACGATCCTACGCAAATAAGGTGACAGTTTAATCCAACTCTTCCCACTTTCCCCACCCCCAGGCCTCACAGCACTCTCTAAGCTTTGACCTGAACTTAATGAAAAATGTTATTATCATTTTTATTTACTTTACTCTCTGTATGTTCTTTTTTTTAAAAAAAAATATTTATGTATTTATTTATTTCGGCTGCGCCAGGTCTTAGTTGTGGCATGTTTAGTTGCAGCATGCGAGCTTCTTAGTTGCAGAATGCAAACTCGTAGTTGCGGCATGAGAACTCGTAGTTGCGGCATGAGAACTCGTAGTTGCGGCATGAGAACTCATAGTTGTGGCATGCATGTGGGCTCTAGTTCCCCGACCAGGGATCGAACCCAGACCCACTGCATTGGGAGTGTGGAGTCTTATCCACTGCACCACCAGGCAAGCCCTTCTATATATTCTTCTTATATCTAGGTTAGTTCTGCTTTAACCCTATGAACCCCTGGATAGCAAGAACTATTTCAATGAATCCCTCTTTAAAGCAATGGATTTCATCTTTTTTGAATTACAAACCCTTTTGAGAATTTGAAAAAAAGACCTGTTTCCTGTATCCTGAAAAATATACATACTCCATGCAAATAATTTTTTTTTAATTTCCAGGAGATTTACTTTCTCCAGAATAAAAACCATTGCTTTACAGAGTGCCAGTACAATACTGCTTACTACTACTGTCACCACTATTTCTAATGTGACTACTGTGTTACCTGCAGCTAAGCAGGTGATCATGGTGAGACCTCTTCTCTCTATTACCTGACAGGCAGTTTGGTAGAACGGAATGAGATTTTTAAGTCAGACCGATCTGGGTTTGGATCCTGCTTAATCATTTAGCTGCATCGCTTTCGGCAAGTTACTTAACCTCTCTGAGCCTTTGTGCTCTCACCTGTAGAGCAGGAAGAATAACATCTTCTTACTGGAGCCAGCACATACCTGACACATTGTAAGTAAGAATTTGCTAAGTGCTGGTAACTATTATCACCTGGGTTTGTGGGACTTATTTTTATTTGGTAGCTGTCATGGGATTTTTAATAAGGATTAGAAGTCCCCTTTCTCTTCCAGTTAAGGCTTATTTCTCAACTGGTCCCTTCTTCTTCCCAAGGCCAAATGAGTTGCTAGATCGGAGAATCTCCTAGTTACCTCCTTGTTGGCCTGCATTGGGGAGTTCCCTCAATCACACATTTCCATGCCTCTTCTGTCCCCATCTTAATTAGCCTGGGCAAGAGGGAACTACTGGCTGAGAAACAGCTGGGGTCTTCTCAGCTCATTTACTTGGTTAACAAACAAAGGCCTATTTCAACATAGAGGGATCCAGGGACTCCTGGTTTTGACAGACTTGGCCAGGAGAAATTTGGGGGGAGATGCTGAAAATAAGCCAGTTCCCAGGCCCTTGCATACTAGATCTAGCAAATTGCAAGTTACGTGTTAGAAAGTGCATTCCACACAGGGACCTTTCTCTGCTTGTCAAATATTTGTTCAACCTGACACCCCAGCTCTGGGTTTCAGCAAAAAGGGTCCAGCTGTTTACACACTGACAACTTCTAAACTGGTTTTAATAAATGATTAACGCAAATGCTGAGCCAGACCTCACTTTCCCAGCTCAGGTTTCATCAAGGTGTTGAAACTGGAGACTAGTCATGTTCGAAGGATTGGCCTAGATATTTGTTGAGAAAATGAAAAGTGATTCCTGTAGGACTGGCCCTGGGCAAAACTGTTTGTAGATAAAGTTTGTCTTGGGGGCTCCACCTGCTCTTTCTGCACCTTCCTCCTCCTTTGCGTATCTTCCCCCTGCCTCCAGAAATACAACCTTCTCGTTCTGATCCTTTTTATCCAAGGAAAACATTTCCCCTGAAGATTTCAGTACCGAATGAACCCAATGCCCAGCTCCGACACCACCACAGACTCTGGGCAAATCCCTTAACCTCTGTGAGCTTCTCCTAATTCATTTGTAAATGGGGAAATCACCCCTTCACTATGCTACGAGTAATGAGAAAATGTTTTGTAAACTGTAAAGTACTGTACAAGTGACTTATTATTGTTACCTATGCCCAGAGTGGTTTCACACCACAAGAAGACTGCTGGGACAGGCCTTAATGTAAATGAATAAATAAAATCAGTGCTTACTACATGCCAGACACTGTTCTAAATCTTTACCTGTTTTAATCCGTGCACACAATGATGCTATGAGGTAGATACAATTATTGTCATTCCCATTCTAGAGATGAGAAAACTGAGGCACAGACAAGTGATTTGCCCAAGGTGGTGCAGCTAGGAAGTGGTGGAGCAAGTATTTGAACCACAGTGATTTTGTTCTGGAGTCCATGCCCTTAAACCCTGTGCTGTTCTGTTAGGAAATGAATCCCTAATATTAAACATAACACAAAGGAATTAATCCTAATGATCAAATTTAATCTCTCAATGAGAAAGATGCTTTCAGTCAAGCCTTTGTCCCTGACATCCTCATGCACATCAGCTCCTCGTTAGTCTAGGTCCTGGATACGGGCAATGGCACCTGATGCAAAATCTTCTGACTGTAGCTTCTGCCTCCAGCTCTTCCTTTCCTCATCCATTTTCCAAATGGCAAGCAGAATGGTCTTTCAAAGGCACAAGCCAGATCACGTCATTCCCAGTTTTACATTCTTTAATGGCTTCAAACGCTGATAGGATCAAATCCCAATTCTGTAGCAATGGCACAGAAGGGTTTAACAGTAATCTGTTCCCTGCCCACCTCTTAGCCTTGGATGCTAATTCTAAGTAAGCTCCAGCAATGCTGAGTTACTCCCGGATCCCTGAGCCTTCTGGCCTTGGCTCACACTTCTTCCAGAATATCCTGCCCCCATCAAATCACCAACTCATCTTTCAAGATAGCTTATCTTTCAAGACCACAGCTAGTGCAGGCTTTCCTCCCTCCCCAGAGAGGACTGACCACTTCCCCCTTTTGCTTCCACCGCACATTACACTCAGTACTCCTATCCTAGCACCTCCTGTACCGTGGAGTTATTACACTTGGTGTTTCTATAACCACATTTCCACTTTTGACATAAGCTGGAGGGCAGCACCAGCTGTAACCTTAGCATCAAGTCCAAGCCCTGGCACCCAGTGGCCACTCAGAATATATTTACAAATGAATGACTAAATGGTCACAGGGCCTCCTGCCACTCCCTTTATGTACATTCCATCATAGGCTCTCATCAGACTCTCTCTGCATTTTCCCAGTCTCCCACTGACCCTGTATTCTGGAACAATCAAGTCTCAAAGAGACGTGATACTCTTTGTATCCCAAGCTGAACATATTCTTCATAGTAAAATCTCACTTTCCATTTAAAGAGGTGGATGGAGAAATCAGTGGCAAAAGGAGAATAGACTCCAAGAATTCAGACTCCCAAACTAATACCTTCCTAACCGCTCTCTGGATAGAAATCAATTTACATAGCATTGATGAAAACACTCTGTAGGCAGTTCTTCTAGAACCACCTTGCCATTTAAACCCTGTACCACAGCGGGGCTGGAAAGGGAGCTGGAGAAAAAGACTAACAAAGGCCGCTATTGATAGAGCAGGGAAGAGGAATACGAAATTCAAGTGGAAAAACGGGAATTTAGACTTATAGGTAAAAACCTCCCCCAAGATCTAAAAATCTATGTTCTTGCTGAAAGCTACACTCATTTGGCAAGATCTGTGTAGATAAAGAGAACTTCTATTTTAGGAATGGTGTAGAAATAAGCAGCTCACCAGGTCAGTGGCGGGTCTTGGCTGAGCAACCACGTACTGTGATGCCTGTGTGAAGGGTGGGTGTGTCTGTGTAGGGATGGGGGTGTCTGATTAAGAGAGGGCCTTGAGCCGGGTTTGTATATAGTTCTGTGGAAAAAAGGAAAAATGGAATAGTTATGGGCATTTGCAGGGGAAGGGAGGGGACTCTTTCTCTCTCCCTACCTGTTTGTTTCAGAACATGTCTTGGAGATTGGTTGCTGTGCCAGTCATTGCACTGTCTAAGCACAGGGCCCTCTGGGGACACTACCCATCTTATACCAGAGCCCTGCTGCTGTCGAGATCCTCTCAAATAACCGGTCCCGTTTCTCAAAGTTGGGCTGTTTTAGGAAATTATCCAGGGACTGCAGAAATAGGCTGCTTCCCACTGTCCTCTTATTTTCCCTTAGAGCAGTGGTTTTCCAACTGTGTTCCAAGGATCCCTGGATTTCCTGACAAGGCCTGCTTTGAATTCAATGGATGCTTTGAATTCAGTGGATGAAAGATTATAGCTTCTTGCTATCAAAATGTTTTGAGTAACAATACGACCTCATGGGGCTTCCCTGGTGGCACAGTGGTTGAGACTCTGCCTCCCAATGCAGGGGACACGGGTTCGAGCCCTGCTCCACATGCCGCGGAGCAACTGGGCCCGTGAGCCACAACTACTGAGCCTGCGCGTCTGGAGCTTGTGATCCGCAACAAGAGAGGCCGCGACAGTGAGAGGCCCGCACACCGCGATGAAGAGTGGCCCCCGCTCGCCGCAACTAGAGAAAGCCCTCACACAGAAACGAAGACCCAACACAGCCAAAAATAAAATAAATAAATAAATAAAATTAAAAAAAACCAATATGACTTCATGGCTCTTCTAAATTAACTTTGATAATAATTGTTATAAATTAAAATGTATAAATTTATGCCTCTTTTATCTACTGTATATATTATTTATAATTCTAATCTTAATTAAGGTTTCATTAAAAAACGATTGCAACCCCTTTCCATAGCTTTCCTAATTCCTCTAATTCTGAGCTGCTTTTGCTTTTTGCCGTGGTGCCCTGCACTTTTTGCTATCTAATACACTATATAATTTACTATATATTTATTATTTAGTTATTATAGTTATTATGTATGCCATTTACATTCCAGAATGTAAATTCCATGAAGACAGGGACCCTTGTCTATTTTTTTCACTGAAGTATTCCAAACACCTAGAGTAAAGGCCTGGCGGATAGTAGAAGCCTGATAAATACTTACTGAATGATTTCATTTCAAGAGTGATTGGCGGATTAGATGGGCTCTTCCAGGGCCCAGAAAGCAAGTGCTTAAGAAGAATTGTCTTCAGCTTGGCCAAAAGGATGGTTCCACTTCCTGTCTGTCCCTGTGTATATGTTGGTACCCCCCCACCAAACTCTTCCCGCCCTCAGAAACATCACCTGAATATTTGTCAGGGTCACACTGGTGGCAAGAAGTCTCTCCCTTATTGGAATAAGAGTTAGCTGGGCAAAGTTTGCAGCAAGAGGAACCCTTCTGGTCTGCGTATGTGCCTGGTTTGCAGGGGAAGCATTCTGAAGTGTAGGCCACTCCTAGGGAGGACGAACAACATAGGAAAGCAAGAATTGAGCCTAGAGACTGAATGCCCTGAGGACTAACCCACACCCTCCCTGCTGAAGTCAGCATCAGACCCCAGACACAACCCCATTCTCTGTTCTCTGTACCTGTTATGGCGATGTTTCTCACGAGCACAGGCTTAGAAACTTTGGACCACACTGAGAAAGCTGTGGTTCTCCAGTAGAGGACGTTATTGCCTCGATTTAGTTCGACCTAAAAACCACAAACAGGAGTTAGTTCAGTCACAGAGACAGGTATTGCTAATCCATTGCATTAGCCTCCTGTTGGGATCCCCCCTCTTGCAGTCTGCATGGCAGTGCCTATTCTGCTCCTCTCCCTCAACTTCCTCAGTGTTGCCCTTCCTCCCAGCTCCTCTCTCCTTCTTATTTTCTTTTTATAAATTTAGTATTTATTTTTGGCTGCATCGGGTCTTCGTTGCTGTGTACGGGCTTTCTCTAGTTGCGGCGAGCAGGGGCTACTCTTCGTTGTGGTGCGCGGGCTTCTCATTGCGGTGGCTTCTCTTGTTGCACAGCATGGACTGTAGGCACGCGGGCTTAAGTAGCTGTGGCTCACGGGCTCTAGAGCGCAGGCTCAGTAGTTGCGGCGCACGAGCTCAGTTGCTCCATGGCATGTGGGATCTTCCCGGACCAGGGATTGAACCCGGTGCCCTGCATTGACAGGTGGATTCTTAACCACTGCGCCACCAGGGGAGCCCTCCTCTCTCCTTCTAAGGCTCCTCTTACAACCCTCTCATGCCCTCTCCCACTTCTCCTTCAGTCACATATACCATGAGCATTTCTATGTTGAGACCAATGAAGGGACCTGAGGGTACTGACAACAGAGTGGCTGAAACTCCCTCATTCTTCTCTGGTTGTATTTATCCATGCCCCAGCCCCAGAAGACTGGGCCTTTAAAGCCGGAAAGCTGCTGGTCCTTGGGGTCAAGCCAGAGGAGCGAGTCAGTTCACATCCACATTATGTCAACTCAAGAGGGGAGAAACTATAGCATCCTCATGTTGTCAGACAACTGCCCTCTAGGGAGAGAAGAGTGGAGGCCCAGATGGGGAGGAAGCACTCTTTGGAGGAAAGGCCCTTGGTCCCTTTTCTGGAATCTCCAGGGAGAAGGCTGCTCTGATACTCACACTGTGCAATTCCCATCCTTTCTCTGTGGTTTTCATCCACCTCGAGTCATCTGCATTGGGCTGGCACTGGTCATTCTGAACCTGAGGCAGCAGGAATTTGAGATCAGAGTCTCAGCTTTCTAAGGAAACGAATTGCTTACCCCATGATGCCCCAGCCCTTCAGAGGGCCCTTCTTATGGGAGAAGGACTGAGCTCAGAAGTCATGAGATTTGAAGTATGGCAGGAGCTAGTTACACACACAAGATGTCAGTACGTGGACACTAAAGAAATTATGCGTTAACTCAGAGCTGTTACGTGCTGTTTTCATGTCTGAACAGGGCAGAACACCTACGAATCTCCCAGACTCTATCTACTCTTCCCCCCAGGGTCCTTTGACTTCTGCCTTTCTCTTTGCCTTTGAAACCTCAGCTCACTTTGACCACAGTTCTCTGCAGAGGGAAGACAACTGTGAAAACTTCCCGAGCAGGACTATGCGTGTGATTCCTGTAAATGAATGTGAGCCTCGGAGGGCCTTTACCTCCCACCTTCCCCCTCAGCCAGGGGCTTACAAAAAACTCGAAGATGATGCTGGAGTCTGGGTAGTAGTATTCAAAGTTAACAGTGCCAGACTGCTTCAGGTTCACGGCGTACATCAGCGTGGCCATGCACTCATCCGTGTTGGAGGAGATATAGTCACCCAGAGGAACCCACTTGGACCTGTGAGGGAACAGGAGCCAAGTTCACAGTCAGGAGCCCAGCCCACCAGGACTTGTGTGATATGCAGGTCTCATGTCCTGCTAGGTCTCTGCAGAATTCCAGACTTGTGATTCACAAGTGGAAGCTTACACCTGAAAATGCTCAGTGAAGAATGACCTCCAAGTCAAGGAGCCTGGAGGTACAGCCAAGAGGAGGACAGGTAGGTGTACCTCCACATTATGCAGAGCTATCCAGAAGATAGACGGCAGGTAAGGTTGTGGATAGGGGGAGGTAGATAATATTTATTGGTTGCTTACTAGCTCCCAGATGATGAACTACATATGCTACATTCATGATTCCTTTCTATCAGTAAGAGGAAATGCAATTTTGTCCCCATTTAAGGGATGATACAACAGAGGCTTTTTGAGTGCCTTGCCCAGTATAACACAGCCAGCAAGTGACAGGGCTGAGATTCAAACCCAGGTTTGCCAAACTCAAAGCTCTCAAAGAAAGTTAGTAGATAAAGCTATTCTTCAGAACTCAGAAGTCCATCCAATCTAATCCACCCATTTTTTTGGTTTTGGTTTTTGTTTTGAAATGTCCACTTTTAGATGCTACTAGGAACTGGTTTTTATGGGAAGGGGGAAGGGAGAAAGCATGTTGATTTTGCTTTCTAAATACCTCTACTGTGTCTACTCTACCCAAGGGCTCTTCCTTCTCCTCCCCGCATGTCCCTCAGCTCTGAATCAGCCCCAACTCGCCTCCCTGCATCCAGTCCTGCTTCCTCCAATCCCTTCTCCACAGTGTGGCTGGAGAGAGACTCCAAAACAAAAATCTGACCCTGTCACTTCCCTGCTTGAAACTCTGACTCCCTGTTGCCCTTAGGATGGGGTACGAACTCCTCACCCACTCTCTATGCTCCAGCCCTACAGCATTTCTTTCAATTCTTCTGCCAAACTTTCTCTCACCTCTGGGTCTTCCCACACACTGTTCTCTCTTCCTGGAACAAACTTCCTCCTCCCTCCATCTATTTAATTCCTACTCGTGTCTTAGAGCAAACGTCACCTAATCTGAGAAGTCCTCCTTGACTCCTTTACCTGCCTCTGCTACGTGTGCCCTCAGCTCTCACTGTTCCCTTTCTCATAATCACAGTCCTCCTGTATTTCATTTAAACATGTTATGAAATATTTAAGACCCGCCACGCTGCTTATGAAATGCAACACAGCAGAAGTGTTGGTGTACCCCTGGCTAATCTCAACCCCCTCCGCATCACACACACCTTTCCCCACTGTCAAGTAATCACTTTCCTGAATTTGGTGCTTGACGTCCCCATGTGGTTCTCTGCCCTTCACTAATTATGTATGTATTTCTAAGCAATATACTGTATGACAGCATTTTGCACGTTTTTATATCTTATGTGCTCACGGATTCTGAAACTTGCTTTTTTTCCCTCAACACGTATAATGATTGTGGGATTCCTCTATATCCATAGTCACACGTGAATAACAGCTCTTCTTTCACTTTTACCAGTATATAAGATTGCTTTCTATGGTTCGCCCATATTTATTTATGCATTACTTGTTGACGGACATCTAGATTGTTTCCAGTTTTTTGCTATTGTGCGCACTCTTGTTAGGAACATTCTCGCACGTCTCCTTCTACGTGTATTTGAGTGGAAAGTCTGGGGGTAGAACTGCTGGGTCACAGGGTATGTGAACCTCCAACTTTACCAGCTATGGCCACGTTGTGCTCCAGAGTGGCTGCTGTCAGCTACACCCACCCGCAGCGAAAGACAGCTGTTCTGGCTCCACAACCCGCCCCCCCCCACATCTGGAATGGTCAGACGTTAAAATTGTTGCCAATATGATACGGTAGGACAGAGTGTCTCAGTGGGCTTTAAATCTTAGTTCCTTAACTATAAGTGAGGTTGAGCATCTTTTCTTAGTTTATTTGCAGTTTGGCTTCCTCTTCGGGTCATACTTGAATTCTTCTTGAATTGCTTGTCTTCCTGCCTGGCTCGTCGATGCTGTGAGGGCAGAGACCAAACTTAACTTGCTCACTTCTGTGTCCCTAGCACTAAGCCCTGCACCTGGCACATAAGAGGGACTCAGGGCATTAAACAGCTGAATGTGGGAAATGGGTGATCAAAGACAATCCCACTATTTCACTGCTGTGCCTGAGACCAGCCCAGGTCTCCAGTGATTAATAATGGTCAGTTCAGGGGACCTCAGATTAGTCCACTGTTTTCCCCCTGTGTTTGTCAGAATAACATGGTACTTCCAGCTCTTCAACAGTTAGTGTTATTCTCAAATGGAAGCATATCCAAAATACCTAAGCTGAGCTCATCCAAGATACCCAGCTAACCTAACGGTACTGATTTCTCCTTGTTAAAAGAGACAGCACTTAAAGCTGATGTGCTCCACAGCATCAGCTATAAATAACTCCTGAAGGTGGATGAATAATTCAAAGGATGCCATAAGTGGATTTCATTTGCAAAATGCGTCACAATTCTGACTTTTGTCAGAGCTGTCCCTGGTGAAGATCGTTTCACGTTCAATGATAACATGTCTTGATTGATTTCTAACGCCAGGCATCGCTCCGAATCTTTACAAGTATCATTTCGTTTCATCCTTACCACGGCCTCTAAGAAGAGTACTATTTTTATCACTGGTTCTTAGAATGAGGACACCAAGGCATGGAAGAGATTAGGAACCTGCCCCCGGTCATTTAGCTGTGATCTGCTTATACCTGCTTTGTTTTGCCGTGGCTCTGGGGAAAAGGGAGGCAAGTTTTCAAAGAGGAATTCTCACTTGGTGGCCACCCAGACACACTGCCGAGCTCACACTGGGTAGCACTGTTTATAAATTCAGGTTAGAAAGAAGAAACTGTACAGGAAAACTTAGAGGCTTCCAAAGTTTGAGACCCTTTTTAATGCTTTCTCTCATTCTTGTTTCACCTTCACAGTATTTGGTGTTCTGTTCTTCTCCGTGAACGTACAGCATCCTTTCCATGACTCCCTTTTCACTCTTATTCCCTTTTGCTTATCCCAGTTTTGGATCTGAGGACTGTTTCCATCACCTTAGTCCTGAGACATTTACCCAGGAACCAAGGATGACCCCCTGAAGGCTCAGGAACCTGCCATGGAAACTCCATTCAGTTGGCCTGTTGTGTTTTCAATTATTTATTTTGTGTCTGCTTTGTGCCAGGTGTTAGATACTGGAGACACCGCAAAGCACAAGACAGCCCTGACCCCCTCCCTCTTGGAGCTTGCATTCTATTTCTAGTGGAGGAGACAGAAACTTAACACGCAGTTAATAACATAGTAATAACTATGGTAAGTGCCATAAGGAGAAATACAAGATGATGTATGTGTGTGTAACAGGGGCCTGTGGGGTCAGGGATGGCTTCTTTGAGGCAGTCACTTTTAGGCAGAGACCCGAGGGTGAAGCAGGAGTCAGTTGGGGGAAGAGTTGGAGAAGAGTGTGTTAAAGGCGCCAGGAGGGCGGGAGCATGGTGGCCAGCTGGCTGGAGCTCTATAAGCAGGAGGAGAGGCACTGGAGAGAGGCTGGAAGAAGGGGCAGGGGGCAGAGGCCCTGCAGGCTGTGACAACGTATTGGATTTTATTCCAGTGGGAATCCACAGAATCCAGAGTTTTGAGCAGCAACGTACTGTGATTGGGCTTGTGTTTAAGAAGATCAGTCTGGCTGCTGAGGGGACGGTGGCCTGCAGGAAGCTGGGGGTGGAAGCGGAGACCAGCTGGGAGGCGCTAGAGGCAGAGCAGGTGGGAGGCGCCACTGGCGGGGGTTAGTTTGGGGGCAGTGGGCTTGGATTCAGGTAAATACACAGTCGAGCAGGAAAGCCAGACACTTGGTGACGTGACAGCAGCTGTTATTGCCTTTCTGGGGCACGGTGGGGAAATCACAAACCCTCTCTAGGTTGCCATTTCCTCTCCATTTCTCCTTTTTCCCCTCCCGGGAATGTCGTGGGATGCCTTAAGATCCAGGCCCTGAAGCAGTCTGTGCTGTGGAAACACAAGTCGTTTTGAACAGACCCACATCCGGCCTCGCTGAGAGAGAATGATTTCTGGACTTTCACTGCTTCCCCAGACAGGGAGAAAACCCTGCTTGCACACGCGTGGCGACTGACCGACTGAGCCAGGCCTGAGCCTTGTCCAGGGTCAGTCACGTTCTCTGTTAGGACTAAAATGGGGGTTGATTGTCTTTAACCCACACATGCCCTCTCCTTCCAGCTTGAATCCTCTCCAGCTTTATCTCTGCTGCCAACATTGTCGTGCTAATGATTTTGACTCACAATATTGAACTCTGAAACAACATTAAAATTGGACTGTTAGAGGCCTCCTGCCTGGCTCACACAATGGTGCTTCTAGGAGATTTAAGTATAGGAATGGGAGACATTGTTCCCAACTTTAGAAATCCAGGTGTAATACAATTAATCCTTTTTTATCATTTTGATTGCTTGGGTATAAGAGAAACTTTCATGTACTTTTCTCCTGTATTCTTTGTCAATATTTAACAGAGAGCAGTGGACAATTGTCTTTTACATCTATGCATCCCCCAACTTTTCCTCTCTAGGACTGGATATTGCCTTGCGTGCACTAAATGTTATTTGAAGGTGGCAGCATGGGGCAGTGGAAAGCTTGGACCAGGTGTGAATTCCAGTCTCCCCAGTTGTATGCTAGGTAATGAAGGACAAGTCATTGAACCTCACTGAGCCCCCAGTTCCTCATCTGTGAAATGGGAACAATAATACCTATTTCACTGTCACAAGGGTTCTTGTGAGGATTAGAGAAAATAATATATGTAAAGCATCCAGAATAGTGCCTGAACTATAGAAGGCACATCATTTATTTCCAGGGATAGGATACTCCCATCCCGGGAATTAAATATGCAGAGATTTGATAAGGATCGCTCACCCGTTCTGTAAGCACCCTGGGCTGAGCCTTTCAATTACTGAAAAGATTTCCTTCTGAGCTGGAGAATTCTCTGGTCATCAGGATCTCAAAGGGTTTGGAAGATCTCAGCCGTCACTGACCAAAGCTCTGGTCCCACTTTATCCTCCCAAACCCATAAACTCAGACCAGTTTTAGAAGCTAGCACCAAAGCCAGGAAGATACCCAAGGCTTTGCACGTGGTGTTGCAATCAAGTTGAGGAAGTTTATTGGCTGATCCAAAATTCCACAGTGGAATCCAGTTGGATTTTGTTTTAAAGGGACTGGGCCATTTAACCCTTGTTGATCTTATCCACCTGTCTCTATTTCACCGTGTTTTTCACCTGTCACAAATACCTGTCAGTCGCTGGTAAGCTTAGGTCAGTAAGGCTGGGCTGATGTGGATGTCATGTCCAGCAGTCCAGTGGGGGCCTGCTCTAGCCCTCACCCCGAGGAGCAGGAGAGGAGGCTGTGAAGTGCTCCCTGCAGCCCCTTCCCCAATATGGGGAGCAGGGAGGTAAGGGGGGCGTGGGGCTATGGGGGTGGGCGTGGAGTGTGGGGAGAGGGGCGACTCACGAAGTGCAGTTCTCAGTGGAATCTGTGGTGCTGTCCTCGATCTCCATGTTGGTTGAGAGGCTGGCAAAGCCATGGGGCAGCCCGTCCCACTCGTCAAAACGGATGCCTGTGCCAAGGGAGTAGCGGCCCTCAGCACACGGCTTACACGACTGGTCCTTCATGTCCAGAAACTCCCCGGCTTTGCAAGAGAAGGCTGGAACACAGAGCGGGGACAAGGGTGGGTGGTGAGGCTGCCGCCATGCAGGAGAAGTGGGTGGGTTGTGTGCATCCTAGGGGGAGGAGCAGAGGATGGAGACCTGGGAGCTTCCCCCACTAAGATGTGGAGCCATGGCGCATCTTGTGTGATTCCACTTCCGTGGATTGTCCAGAATAGGCAAAGCCATAGAGACAGAACGAAGATTTGTGGCACCAGAGACTTGGGGGGAGGGGGCATGGGGAGAGATTGCTAATGGATAGGTTTCGTTTTGGGGTGATGCAGATGTTCTGCAGTTAGATAGTGGTGATAGTTATGCAACTGTGTGAATATTTTAAAGCCACTGAGCTTTATAACTTACAGGGGTGAATCTTCTGATGTCAATTATATCTCAATAAAGCTGTTATTTTATTCTATTTATGCTGTCTATCTGTTTATTTATTTATTTATTGGCCACACCACACGGCTTAAAGGATCTTAATTCCCTGACGGGGGATTGAACCTGGGCCACGGCGGTGAAAATGCCGAGTCCTAACCACTGGACTGTCAGGGAATTCCCAAAGCTTAAAATTAAAAAAACAAAAAAAGATTTAGGGCCTTGTTGCAGGACTTTGGGTTTGTCCCTGTCAGTCTCGTTTCCTAAGGGGTCTAAGGGGTAGCCTCAGCCATTCTGAGAGCTCTCCAGTGAAGAGCATGGTCTCTCGTGCTGACCCCTCTGAATGGCACCTAGCCCTTCAGCCTTGAACTTCCCCCTTGAGTTTCTGGCCTCTGTCTTCTCCTTTCTGGTCCCACTGCCACTGTACTAGTTGGGATTCTTGTGACCTGTTAGTTCAACCATTGCAATGTCCTCCTAACTAGTTCCCTGTTTCTTGTCTTTGCTCATTCGGTGGTCAGCAGTATCTTTCTAAAACACTCATATGTACTATTATTTCTGTTATTTAAAAAATAATCAGGCACCATTCCCACTTTGGGTTATAGAATTAAGCTCTCAGCCTGGCATTCAAATTCTTCCCCAATTTTCCCCCAACCTAACTTTCTGGCTTGATCTCCCACTACAGACCTTTCTCCACCCTACTCCCATCCATCCCCTCCCTGTGTTGCCTCCACCCCAGCCCAGCTCTTCTCTGAATGTGTCTGATGTTCTCCCCCCTCCAAGCTTTTGCTCGAGTGGTTCTCCCAGCGGTTCCTGATCCCTAAGTATCCATAACTCCCATTCTCTTCACCTCATACAACACATCATATTGATGCGTGCCTCCCACTAGGCTCTGAGCTCCTCTAGGGACGGTGGCTCAGCGACTGGCACAGACATAGCAGGGGCTACATAAAGGTTTGCTGAAAAAAATGAATGGATGAACGGGTGTCTGCTCCTTCCACCAGACTGTACGCTTCTGAAGGCGGAGACTGTGCCTTATTTATCTTTGTGGTTCACATAGCAGGTGCACGTAGTGCTCAAGAACGCTGGCCAAGTTTACCGAAGATGGCTCATTTGTTTCCATTAGTCACACGTCCGTTCTACTCAGATCTTAGCAATATCCATTCACGGATTTAACGAGTACTTATTTGCTCACCTACTGAACCAGGCACTAGGCTAAGCTTGTTTTAGATTTTAAATGCCCTCAACCTCCTTTCCAAATTTTCAAGTATTCCTTGATTCTAGTTCCTGATTTTTATTGTGATCCACTGCCCCCCTTTGCATTTCTAAACAGAACAGCTCAGGGGGAATAGCTGCCAGTGGTAGCAAAGTTGTAGCTGCAGAGTCCCAGAGGTGGGGTGGGAGTTGCAGGGAAGTCACTGCCTTTCCGGCTGCACGGTCAGCTCCACAGTCAGGGAAGATTCTTGTTCCCTGAAGTAATGCCCAGTGCATCTTAAAGGTCTGTCTCTGCAGAAAGTCATCTTCTCTGGCTTCTTTTTCAAGAACGACTGCAAATCACAATCTTTCCTAAATGAGTGACTGTGGCTAGTGAGTGTAGGTTGGAGAGAAATGCACAGCCAAAAAAAGAAAATGTATGCAAACAGAGAAAATATCTAAGTGGCACACAGCCGGAATTATTTTTACTTTATACCCTCATGGGATTTAAATCTGAAAATAAAACAAAAGTAAATTGAAATACCCAGTTTGCATCCGCGAAATAACACTTCTGCACCAAATCTCAAGAGGTTTGGGGATGAGGACTGACCGGGTGGGAGGGGGGCGGGGCGAGATCTGATTCCTTAAGGCAGCCACACTGTCAGGAAGTGCCTAACTTGGATGGCAGGAGGCTTGGGGCAGAGGCCAAAGCTGAGAGGCAGGGCTGCTTACAGCACTCGGTGCCCTTGACGGGGTCAGGGAGGCTGGTGCACAGGCCCGGGGTATGCGGCACGGCGACCCTCCACCTGGAACCCAAGCTGTCACACGCAGTGTACTCGTAGTGGTACTCAGACTGCAGATGAGAGAAGAGTGGGGAAAATGTGCATTAGTAGCGGTCAAACATTAACAGCTTCCTACCCACTTCCTGTCCAGCACGATGGCTACTGACACTCATCGTCACAGTAACAGGCCCTGGGACCCCGTCAGGAAACAAGGCATCATGGAATCAAATGATTGTTATCAAACACGTATAGGAGCTACGGTTATTGGATCATTCCTCTCCACTGGCCATGGTCTAGTCCCTAGAAACCCCCCCCTTTTTTTTTTTTTAATGACTCTCTTTGCGGTTGTGTATAAATGTCCTGATAGGCCAGAGGAATGTGAGAAGGTAACCAAAGAACAGGCTACAAACAGGTGGAATTTTTCTTGTCCCAAACTGCAGAATTTATGAGCAGGGACAGGTCCATGAAAAATTTACAAAGGATTGTGACAAAAGCTGTATTTCTGTTTCCCTGATTTCCTTGCATTCTTCATGCTCTCTCCTTTTCTCCAGAAAAACTATGAATTCCCACCTCGAATTTTATGAAAATGTCACATTTAGCCCAGGCAGGTAATGGGGTCTCATCACATGAGCCTATTCATGCCTAATTTCTCTGTGCAATGGAAACTCACAGCTCAGTTGCTTTACCTGAACTAAGAATAAACTGAATAACAACAACAAAACTGCCAAATCAAGCATTAAATAAAACAGCAAGAGCCACAACAAAAATCACAGAAAGCACTACTTGGGAAAAAGAAAGCACAATAAACGAGCCAAATACTCTTCAACATTTCTTCCTCTTTTAAATCTCATAATAAACAACAGTCCATAGAATTAATGTGAATTTGGGCTTCCATGGTGGCGCAGTGGTTGAGAGTCCGCCTGCCGATGCAGGGGACACGGGTTCGTGCCCCAGTCCGGGAGGATCCCACATGCCGCGGAGCGGCTGGGCCCGTGAGCCATGGCCGCTGAGCCTGCACATCCGGAGCCTGTGCTCCGCAACGGGAGAGGCCACAGCAGTGAGAGGCCCACGTACCGCAAAAAAAAAAAAAAAAAAAAAAACTATAAGAATTAATGTGAATTTGGTTCTGATAAGCATTTTACAATCCTCACTTACCAAAAACTATATTCAAGCCCTAAAGTACTTTGTATTACTGTATCCATAAGAAAAATAGAATTAATGTCCCCCTTCTACCCATATGAAAGGATGATTGCATAATATATAAATGCAAGGAGCTGGGGCTAAAACTGAGACAGTTTGAAGTTGGCTAACCTAAGAATGTATCAGAACCAAAAAAAGAAATCTTTACTTTTCCGAGGGGTTAAATAGACTGCCTTTCATCTCTTCTAAGATGCGTATTTCTTTCACATTTTAACATCTGTGAAATCAAGTTGTGGCTTATAACTGACACAATTAAGGAAGCATCGTGTCATGTTTTAACTGATGGAGTTTTTCCTTTCTTTCTGGTACATAAAAAACAGTTCTATTTCTCCTGTGCTAGCTTGGCTTCTCACAGCTTCCATGGAACCGTAGACACACTAGGGGTTCCCTGTACCTTATGCTATTCACTCCAGGCCCATCTACTAAGCATAGGCTTTCTTTTGGTCTTAGAAGCAGTGTTAGTTCAGATTTGTGGAAATACAGTAAACATGTTGTTTCTTGATTTGTAGTTTCAGAAACTTAAGGTGATGAGAGAACAATTTTAGAGCTCCATTTTTATTGTCTTCTATTATAAATATTTACCAAATATATATTGTCTGCCCAGCACTTAGGTGTACTAGATGTTGTGTCCAGTGTGGCTCAAGACAGCAACGCATAAACTGGGCACTTTCATCCAGAGGGAGCAGAGGAGGAGGAGTTGGGGGAATTGTGAGCCTAACTGTTTTTTTTTTTTGGCGGTACACGGGCCTCTCACTGTTGCGGCCTCTCCCGTTGCGGAGCACAGGCTCCGGATGCGCAGGCTCAGCGGCCATGGCTCACGGGCCCAGCCACTCCGCGGTATGTGGGATCTTCCCAGACCGGGGCGCGAACGCATGTCCTCTGCATCAGCAGGTGGACTCTCAACCACTGCGCCACCAGGGAAGCCCCTACTTTTCCTCTTAATTCCATTCTTTTCTTCATCCCAGAGGACTCTGAGGATAAATAAGGCAACTACACATATATCAATTCAGGTCTAAAAATGATACTCTCCAAAGGGTTTTGCTGCAAGAAAGAGCCACAGTATGTAAATTAAATGGAGAACTGAGTGAATCAGGCAGAACGGATTCAATGTTCTGTCCGCGAACGTAATTATGCCTGTCATCTGCACAGTGCTTTTACGTTCCCAAACACCATCTTATTTGATCTTTAAACTCCCAGAAGGCAAGCAGAGCAAGGGGCGTTTCCTCCATTGCACAGATGAGTAAACACTCTCCATGGGGTGAAATGGCTTGTCCAAGGTCACACAGCTGGTAAGTCGCTGAGCTAGAACTCAGGCTTTGCTACCAGGAATCTTCCACCCTCGGAAGTCCCATCAAACACAAACTCACACTGGGAGAAATTTAACAGCCAAATCTAAAAATTAAGCAAGGCAGTGTTGGTTGTCTGCCAGCAACCAGACTCGCTTCTGAGGCCTGAGAAGTGGTGTTAAAACATCTAATCTGGGGCTTCCCTGGTAGCGCAGTGGTTGAGCGTCTGCCTGTCGATGCAGGGGACGCGGGTTCGTGCCCCGGTCCGGGAGGATCCCACATGCCGCGGAGCGGCTGGGCCCGTGAGCCATGGCCGCTGAGCCTGCGCATCTGGAGCCTGTGCTCCGCAACGGGAGAGGCCATGACAGTGAGAGGCCCGCGTACCGCAAAAACAAACAAACAAACAAAAAACACCTAATCTGTTCGAGCAGATCGTTTCAGTCACTCTGACTGCATTTGGCCTCTCGGAGACACATGGGCCAAGCCTGCTTCTCTTTGCATCGTCTTTCATTTGGTGTCCCCTGGGTCCCGCCCTGGTGGGAGGTTTGCCGGGAAAATGCTGGTTCCGAACCTTAGAAAGTTTCCCTTTCAATATGTGCTACTTTCCTTCATGTCACTTGGGGATATTCACACCATCCAATGTGGCTGGCTCTGCTGCAGCTGTTTCAAATCTGAACTATACTTTGCGATCTCACCATCCAAGACATAGGCTTAGACAGACAGTTAAATCAGAGACATAACTGGCAGCGCTCCTCAATTATATTCAGAGTTCTGTGAACAAATCAATTCCCCCACAGTACCTCAGTTTAACCAGTGATCTGTCTTTGAGAGCATACAGTCTGCCTAATATACAGATTCACAAAGGAGACATACGAATAGATTTAATTCGTATGTCCAGCATACAATTCCTTGTTCTCCCCATTCACAAAGATATGACACAAATCACAATTTTAAATGGGGCACAGGAAGCAGTGGCTGCTGCCTGTTCATCGAAGAAAGAAGGGAAGGGTTTGAAAACGAGGGGTGGGCATCTTACTTAATCTGCCCTCCCCTAAGTCACCCAGCCACATGTAATGCTCCCAGGGAACACAAGAAATTAGAGGGAAAACCCCCAAAGCTGGCATCTGCTTTGCCAAATATTGGCAACGCTGATCTTTCAGCTCCAGAAGAAGGATTCACTCAGACCCACAAGGTTTGGGGTCCTTGCTGTCTGGGTAATGAGTGGACTGCTGAAATGAAAAAATAATCACCAAGCCAGGATGGTGCCTGGATGCAAATGTGTGCTTCTTTCCAGCTTTCCCCCTTCTTTCAAATAACATGTCTTAGTTTTTTAGATGATTGTCAAAGTAATAGATTAGAGACTAGAGATTGGTATCACCGGTCTACAGATTAAGTGCTAGAGAGGCATGTGGTCGCTATCTACTGTGGAAGATGCACAAGGTGTAAGCTGATGAGCTGGTGCCAAAGGGATGTGGTCCACGGCACAGGTGGTGCTTAGCTTCTTTGGCACGTGCACTAAGTAAATAGGCGAGCTAGAAGGGATTCCACACCCCATCACCACATGGGGCTCAACTTCTCTCAGCCACAGCTGCCTCATCTGGAAAATGGGGACACACAAGTACCTGCCTCTCCAGAAAGCTGCCCAACTCAGAGTGTGAGTAAAGTTGAAATCTAGCTCAAGTTCTTCATGCTAGGCAGTGTGCCCAGAAAGGGGTGCCTTTTTCCCATGGGTAGTAGGTTGGTTGTGATCATAAATAAGATGATACAGGTCAAGCACTTACAGCAGTAGGTTTTTCAATCTTCAAAACATCTTAATGGAGTAGGTATTATTATTTTGCCATTTTACTGATGGGAAAACTGAGGCGTCAAGGGGTGAAGTTACCTGCTCAAGGCCACATAGCCTGGAGATTGCCAAGCTAGGACCGAACCCAGGCAATCTGAGTCCGTAGCCTGTGTTCCAGGCTGCTGGTGTTTGAGGGCAGCCTGTGTGGGCTACAGTCACACTCAGTGAAAGTGTGTCTGGGGCCCGGCACTGGCACTCAAGCTGCTGAAAACTTTGCAACAAAGGCCAAGGCATCAAAACCTTTGTGAACAGGGCCCAAAGGGGAAACAGTCAAGCCTGGCGCTATGTGGAATGGAAAGGCTGAAAGGCACTTAAACCTGGTTGGAGGACCTCCCCATCAGGGATGCCTGCGGTTCTTGCCTGCCCACTATCCACAGCTCCCTCCCATGCAGCAGAGCCTCTTTGGAGGATACATCCCCTCCTTATTCTATTCTATCTAGGCGGGATCGTCAGAAGAGGTGGCCATCTGTCCTCTGCCAAGGCATGGACACACGGCCCACACAAAGCAAATCAGAGGCTCTCTCCGGGTAAGCAGGAGATGGGATGAGGGGGTGAGGCCACTTCGCCGTGAGTAGGGACCTGAAGTCGTTGGGAACTCAGGGAAGGATGAGGCAGGAAAGTGGGCTAGCTGGGGATAAGCCCCTCCTTACTTCTCAGCTCTACCTAGGGCTGGCGTTGGTGCCCCTCCCCAGCCCAAATCCACAGCAGTCATAAAGCTGAAAATTATGCCAGGTGAAATAAGCCAGCCACAAACGAACAAATGCTGTCTGATTCCGCGTACGTGAGGTGCGCAGAGTAGTCAAGTTCAGGAAAAGAGAAAGCAGAACAGTGGGTGCCAGGGGCTGGGCACCCGAGTACAGAGGTTCAGTTTTGTAAGATGAAAATAATTCTGTTGATGGATGGTGGCGACGCTAGCACAACAATGTGAATGTCCTTACTGCCCGAACCATACACTTAAAAATGATTAGGATGGTACATTTTATGTTATGTGTATTTTATCACAATTTTTTAAAAAAAGTTATGCTACAGGAACATGCCCAATCTCTGACTTATCCTAATAAGTCCCCCAGAGAGTAGAAGCAGGATCATCTGGTAGTCTAAATTTAAGAAATATCCCCCAAATAAGATTATGTATGTCAGCTAATTGGATGGCCAAGTTCAAGAGGGAGGAGTGGAGGAAGGAGTGGAAGACAACAGACTGGAGTGGACATCATGACAGTCTCCCTGGAGATGCCCATGGTCGTTCCCTGATGCTTATGTGTTTGCCATTGACAACTCTTTGAAGCATTGCATTGCAGGTGTGCAAATAAATGTTAATGCTAAAAACTACTTTTTTTCAAACATTCTGCTCTTTTGGAATTAAAATGTTTAAATTCTGGAAATACTGTTAACTTGGAACCTGTCAGGTCTTCTATGTTCTAGGAAAATGGTGTTCACTCATTCCATGTTCAACAAGTGTTTACTGAGGGCCTATTGTGTGCTAGGTTCTGGTGAAGCAGTGGTGTCTGAGACAAAGTCACAGCTCTCAAGCAGCGTAGATGTGTATGAGGCGGGGAATGTGGGGCAGGGATGCACTGGGGAGGAGACAGACTATAAACACTTATGCACGTGCTAATTTCCAGTATTCCACTGTTCTCTACAATTATTTGTCATTGTACACTCTTGCTGGCCCCACTTTCTCCAGAGAAGGAATGTTGAAGCGCTAAAATGATGGTATTTGTAGGTGGAGCCTTTGGGAGATAATTTAGTCATGAGGGTGGAGCTCCCATGAAGGGAGTAGTGCCCTTAGAAGAAGCGAAGCAGAGCTAGCCCTCTCTCAGGCCTGGAAAGGATATAGCATGAAGACGGCTGTCTGCAAACCAGCAAGAATGCTCTCACCCGATACTGGATCTGCCAGCACCTTGATCTTGAACTTCCCAGAACTGTGAACTTTCCAGAGCTGTGAGAAATAAACTGTTCACGTTTTAAGCCACCCAGTCTATCGGTTTTAGCAGTCCAAACAGATGAAGACAGTGTCTAGGGACTCTGGCAACGACCGCAACATGTCTCTGACTCCAGCTTGACACGAACCATTGAACCACACTGTTTCTTTTTCAACTCATGATGGTTTGAAAGTAATGACAAGCCAGACCTGATAAAAAGATAGCCTAGATGCGTAGAAGTAACCTCTGCCACAGCAGAGAAGACAGAGATGGCCAGCTACGACTGTCTGAGGGAGAAGCACTGGTGATTGGGTGGCAGTGAGGTCTAGAGTTTCAGTGGCCTTCTTCCTGCCAGGGCATTTCTCCAGCCCAGCTGGCCAAGGACACTGGCAACGGGTGGCCCAGACTGACTGGAGAGTCCAAGGGCTGCTTCCCAAACAGGGCCTCCAGTTGTTAACATTGTGGGTATGGCACAGGCTGCAAAGCTCCTGGGGCCATGAGGGCTCAGTGAGCTGCTAAAACAAGCAGCCAGAGAGACTAAGAACAAATGGCTTAGTTGGGCATTCGACACGCTGGGCCTCGGTCTTCTCATTTGTAAAATGAGGAAGTTGGATTTAGGCGATTTCTAGCTTCTAAGGTTCCTTCCAGTTCCAATACCTCATTATGTTATGGTTGGTGTGTGCATGGAAATCTGTTCTTTCCACCTTTTCCCCTCTTCCTTCAAAATAGCACTTCTGGGCTTCCCTGGTGGCGCAGTGGTTGAGAGTCCGCCTGCCGATGCAGGGGACGCGGGTTCGTGCCCCGGTCCGGGAAGATCCCACATGTCGCAGAGCGGCTGGGCCCGTGAGCCATGGCTGCTGAGCCTGCGCGTCAGGAGCCCGTGCTCTGCAACGGGAGAGGCCACAGCGGTGAGAGGCCCGCGTACCACCAAAAAAAAAAAAAAAAAAAGGCACTTCTCAGTTTTTAAAATAATTATCAAAGTAATAAATGTTAATTGTAGAAGAGCTGAAAATACAGGCTAGAATTAAAAAGGGAATTAAAGTCTGCCATAAGCCTACCAAGCAGAGATCACTAGTTGTAACGTTTTATTGTATTTCTTTTCAAATTCATTTTCTATACATGCATGTGCATTTTAAAAAACAAAATGAAGGGGCTTCCCTGGCGGCACAGTGGTTGAGAATCTGCCTGCCAGTGCAGGGGACACGGGTTTGATCCCTGGTCAGGGAAGATCCCACATGCCGCGGAGCAACTAAGCCTGTGCGCCACAACTACTGAGCCTGTGCTCTAGAGCCCGTGAGCCACAACTACTGAAGCTGCACGCCTACAGCCCGTGCTCCACAGCAAAAGAAGCCACCGAAATGAGAAGCCTGCGCACTGCAACGAAGACCCAACACAGCCTAAAATAAATAAATAAAAAACAAAATGAAAATCATATGGTATGTGGTTTCTTCTTCTGACTTTTTTTTACATTTTAGGTCACAAGCACTCTCCTGTGTCTTTAAGGTTGCACCATAATTTCTCTAACCATTTTCCTGTTGTCAGACATTGAGTTTTGTCCAATTTTTCCTTATTTTAAATAGCACTACAATGAAGCTTTATGTGTATCTCTGATTATTTCCTTTGGAGAGATTCCCAGAAGTGGGATTACTAGGGTAAAGAGTATGAGTTTCTTTAAGATTCTTGATCGGGGAGGATATTTCTAAGAGAAAACAGACATTTCTAAGTCTTTTTATTTCTTCACTTTTTACTACAATAAATTTCAAATATATTTTAATTTTTTAATATATTTATTTATTTATTTTTGGCTGTGTTGGGTCTTCATTGCCGTGCGCGGGCTTCTCATTACGGTGGCTTCTCTTGTGAAGCAGGGGCTCTAGGCGCGTGGGCTTCTTGTGGCATGCAGGCTCAGTAGTTGTGGCGCACAGGCTTTGTTGCTCCGTGGCATGTGGGATCTTCCTGGACCAGGACTCGAACCCGTGTCCCCTGCATTGGCAGGCAGACTCTTAACCACTGTGCCACCAGGGAAGTCCCTCAAATATATATTTTAAAAAGACAGAATATGATGACCCCTATGTACCCATCACCCAGCCTCCATACTTATCAGTTTCTGTCATTCTTGCTCATCTACCTCTACGCAGTCCTCATTTACTTCTATCCACTCCTCCCCACTCGAAGTTGTTATTTTTTCTAGGTTTTTTTTTTATTTTTAGCAAAAATTTATATACATTGAAATGCACAAATCTTAACTTGTTCAGTTTGGATAAATGGCTACACTTGAGTAAAACAAAGAATCACCGCCCAGAGACTGCTGGGGAGAGTGGTAACCCCTCGGCCACCGCCCCCCACAGACAGAACAGACAGAGCCAAGCAGAGTCTCAGATCCTGAGTCTTAGAGTCACCGAGCCAGTGCTGCACAAAGTCACAGCCACCAAGGAAGCAGGCGAGCAACACAACTTGGGTTTGTCTTGGCTGGGACAGGGCCTGCGTCAAGAAACAGGTTCTTAAGTAAACCCGGCTTCTGACTAGAGGCCTTGGGGTCTGGAGGAGGCCCCCTCCTGCTCTTCCCCCAGCTGCAGGCTCAGCCCCATCTCCTCTCACCATCCCTGAAGGGCAGATCCTTTGGGGAGAATGTCAATATGGGGGCCGGGTGCACCAGGCAAACACCTGAGCTGGTACAGTGGGATCAGTAGGTATTTGTTGGTTCAGCTGCAGATGCCACTTTGCTTGGAAAGCCTCTGACCTAGATGGGAGCAGACCCCATTAAACAATCCTGACTGTCAAGGAGAGACCAGCCCTTCGCTGGGAGGGAGGAGTGAGCTCTACTTAGCACAGAACATGGAAGACCACGGTGAAATGTCAGAATTTGAACATCACGGCCCCAGAGAGACTTTCTCTGTGGCCCAGCCCTAGCTGGATGGTTTCCCAAACTCCTGTTCTTTGTTCTTTTGGCTTCGGAGTGTCCTCACTCAGGTTTTGGGTGGATGGTCTGCTGAGGCTCAGAGACACAGTGACCTTGACCTCTCAGGACCTTTCCTATTGTTCACTAGCCATCAGACTGGAGAGACTCCCTCTTTCCTCCCTTCTCTCCCTCCCTCCTTCCCACCCTCTTAAGACTGCTAACTCAGTAGCAGTGTCTCCTGGGCCCTAAAGGCCTAGACATACCAGCCCTCAACCTCTGGTGCCTACATCTGTCTGATTATCACAACCGTCTGGAGATCACATTAAAAATACAGATTCCTGGGCTCTACCTCCAAGATTCTGATTCCCCACTAGATCTTTTTCTCCTTCCGCCCTCTTTCAAAACTCACTCTTCTATGCCTCAAGACTTAAATATTTATCCCATTTGGAAGCAAATCATATAAATACATCTCACACAAGACAGGGACCTTTAATCTAGGATCCTAGACCACTTTCCCCATAAAACCAGATACAGAATTTTAGGTATATGCATTTTTCTGGGCACTGTTTTCATCAGATCCTCTAAGGAGTCTGTTATCCATCCCCTCACACACAGGAAAATCATTGAAATCTATAATAATGCATTCTTAATTTTTAAATGGCTTAATATTTTTACCCCACAACAGGCTGTTCACTTTTTAACAGGGGGCTGAAATATTTTAACCCAGGCACTTTCAAATTCTGCTCCAGAGTCTAGGGGTTTAGAAGGCCAGACCCTTCAAAGGGGAGTGGGGATTCCCCACTTTAATGGAGCAAGGTTGTTTTTAAAAATCTGTTTAACATGCTAGTCTTCTCAGTTTAGGTTTTGTTTGAATCGGAAGTTCCACACTCGGGCTTCCCTGGTGGCACAGTGGTTGAGAGTCCGCCTGCCGATGCAGGGGACGTGGGTTCGTGCCCCGGTCCGGGAGGATCCCACATGCCGCAGAGCGGCTGGGCCCTTGAGCCATGGCCGCTGAGCCTGCGCGTCCAGAGCCTGTGCTCCGCAACGGGAGAGGCCACAACAGTGAGAGGCCTGCGTACCGCAAAAAAAAAAAAAAAAAAAAGTGCCACACTCAGAAAAAGTTTAACACCGATCTTTACTTGAAAGAGCAAATCCCTAAAGGTGAAATTGCAGGCATGAGGCAGAATCACAGAGGTAAGGATGCCTTTTTGGCCTTCTCTTAATCCCCCTACATAGTCAGTTGTTACCTCTACCTACAAGCGATGCCCCCTCTCTCCCAGAGCAGGCACCAGCTGACACACCTCAAGCAGGCTGACCCCTGCCAGCGGTCCTCAATCTGTGTGCTGTTGCCTAGCAACAAGGTGGCAGGAGCCCTAGGGATCTCAGGAGTATGCGGGAGCCCTGGCCTTACATTGCCCCTTCTTTCACATTTTCTATTCTACTCTGGAATTCCAGATTCCATTCTGATCAAATACAGCAGAGATGGTGCTTGGTGTCCCCAGCAGGACCTGCCCTGCTGGTTTGGCCATGGACACAACACACAAAGCAGATACGGGGTCTCTACACCCAGCTGGGGCAGTTTGTGGCACCATGCTCTGGGCCAGACAGGCCCCTGACCCTGAGGTCTAACCTGTCTGTAACTAAGCTGCTTGTCCATTTTGGGCACAGTCTTGGTTGGGGGCTCTTAGGAGACAGGACTGGTACCGTGATAACAGCTGCCGCTAATGAGGGCTTATGACCACCCATGTGCCAGGCTCTGGACTGGGCACTTTACATGCATCTTCCCTTTAGTCCCACAAGCCTCCCTGCTATTATCCCTACTTCCCTGACCTCCCTGTTTACAGTTGTAATCCACTCCCCTCAGTCCCACTGATCCTCAAATCCTGAATGACCTTTTTTCCATAGCACCTATCACCTTCAAACACACTTTATAACTTAGTTATTCATTATATTTATTGTCTATTTCTGCCCCTGCCCTCACTGCAGATGAGATGTAAGCTCCAGAAGAACAGGGATCTTTGTTTTTGCTCACTGATGCAGCCAAAGAGCTCAGAAGAGTGCCTGACACACAATAGCTATCAATAAGTATTTGTTAACAAGGTCCTACTGTCTAGCACAGGGAACTATATTCAATATCCTGTGATAAACCACAATGGAAAAGAATATGAAAAAGAATACATAGATATGTGTAAATAGTCACTTTGCTGTACAGCAGAAACTAAACACAACATTGTAAATCAACATACTTCAATAAAATTTAAAAAAATAAAATAAATGATAAATATAAAACAATAAGTATTTGTTGAGTGACTGAATGGTGAGCAAAGGCATGACTTGAGAGTAGCTCTGGAGCTGTGCAGACACTCCAGATTACAGCCAAAAGATCTAGACTCTCATCTTGGCCTGACACCCCCAAACTATATGATTATGGGCCCGTTATTAAATCTCCATGTACCTCAGTTCCCTCCCCCATAGAACAGGGGTGCTAACACTCTGCTAAGATGATTAACAGATTCCTTCCCCCTAAACTGACTAACATCAAACTATCAAGACAATTAGGAGATTAGGTTCAGGAATGCTCTTTGTAAACTGGTTAAAGAAGAAGAAGAAGCCAGCTACTGGTTAAAGAAGAGAGGGCACGTGGAGGGGTCACCCAGGTCCTTCTCTCCTCTTTCTGGCAATAGGACAGGGAGAAAGGAGCCAGGTGGCATTTCTGGCCTAATGGCAAAGATGACAGCAGCAGTTCGATCCTCCTCGTTTCCCCTGATGTTTACCACCCACGCTGACTCACCCTCTTCTCTGATTCTAGTCTACTCATACATATGAAACAACATCTGTCCTTTTCCCCCCAGCAACTCCCCCAAAGCTAATCTCTCCAGGAGAAAGCCTGGTCGTTGACATTTATGACACTCGGTAACAGCGGCCAGTCCGTCAGGTGCAGAGGGCTTTTCATATTGCTTGTAAATATCCCTAGGATTGAAATGGCTTTGTAGCCAGGAAACAAAATGTCCCTTTATAAATTCTAATCCCTTTCTGATAGGTGAGAGTTTGGTACACACATCTGTCTACAAGGCAGGGCTTTATGAGATTGTATTTCAAAGATGTGCCTTTCTTGGTTTTTAATGAGATCAAAATGTTCCATTAAATGTTTTCACCTAGGCTTTTAATCATGCCTGAAAGAAACAGGCCATCTAGGTCCTGGCTTATGCAAAACTCTCCAAGGATAGCTTAGTGTTTGGATGTGTTAGCTGTTTAGGGTGGAGAGCTTGAACCTGGAGGACAGACTTCTAGCCTAGAGAACCAAGTCAACAGACAAGGCTTCTGTAACTCCAAAGGAACAAATATACGTGAGCAGCGGCAACACCACGATCTCCTAGTACACTGCTTTTCAAACTGGGGTTTAAGAGTCGTCAAACGCTTACTCATTAGCAGTCACTCACCATCTTCCCAGCCCCTGGATACCACAAATCTACTTTCTGTCTTTATGGATTTGCGTATTCTAGACATTTCATATAAATGGAATCCTACAATATGTGGCCGTTTCCATCTGGCTTCTTCTACCTAGCGTATTGTTTTCAAGGGTCATCCATGTTGTAGGATGCATCAGTACTTAATATTATGGCTCATGAATGTTCCATTGTATGGATGTACCACATTTTATTTATCCATTCATCAGTTGATGGACATTTGGTTCGTTTCTATTTGGGGGCTATTATTAATAATGCTATTATGAATATTCACATGCAAGTTTTTGTGTGAACATATGTTTTCAATCTCTTGGGAATATACTTCGCAGTGGAGTTGCTGGGTCAAAAGGTAACTCTATGCCTAACTTTTTGATGAACTACCGAACTGTCTTCCACAGTGGTTGCACCATTTAATATTCCCCCCAGCAATGTATGAAGGTTTCAATTTCTCCACATCCTTGTCAACACCTGTTATTATCTGTCTTTATGGCAGCACCAGTGGTTCACTTTATCTCTCTTTTTTAAAAATTTATTTATTTATTTATTTTTGGCTGCGTTGGTTCTTCATTGCTGTGCGCGGGTTTTCCCTAGTTGTGGAGAGCGGGGGCTACTCTTTGCTGTGGTGCGCAGGCTTCTCATTGCGGTGGCTTCTCTTGTTGCAGAGCACGGGCTCTAGGCACGTGGGCTTCAGTAGTTGTGGCTTGCAGGCTCTAGAGTGCAGGCTCAGTAGTTGTGGTGTACTGGCTTAGCTGCTCTGCGGCATGTGGGATCTTCCTGGACCTGGGCTTGAACCTGTGTCCCCTGCACTGGATTCTCAACCACTACGCCACCAGGGAAGCCCCACTTTATCTCTTAAATGGATCCTCCACTACCGCCTGACAGAATCCTCTGTTTCCATCAGGGCCACATGCAGCTGTGGACTAGAGTTCACTGGTCTGAGTTGGCAAGAGCTGACTGTGCTCATCTCTTCCCAACTCCATGCTCAATGACACTGATAGCTTAAAATTGGCTATGATGGAAGTATCCACACCATGGAAATCAGCAAACATTAAAAAGTCGAACTTCCCTTCCCCTCCCTAAAGAGCCAGTTGTTAAACGTTTATCAGCACATCACTAACAGCATCCGCTTACTCCAAACTCCATAGCTTTCTTTGACTTGCTCTTTTCTTCAGCTTGCAAATCCACCCTTCTCCCTACACATCCTCTAGTTCAATTAAAATCCTAGTCTTCTCTAAGGTTCAGTTGAACTCTCTTATATGTAGAGTTTCAATTGCCTTCATGGACTGATGACTCCAAGTTTCTATCTGGAGCTCAGCCCTTACTCTTGAGTGACCAGTCCTTATCTAGTGTAACTGCCTGATGTGCCTCAAGCACATCAGATCCAACATTTAAAATAGTTCTCGGGCTTCCCTGGTGGCGCAGTGGTTGAGAGTCCGCCTGCCGATGCAGGGGACACGGGTTCGTGCCCCGGTCCGGGCAGATCCCATATGCCGCGGAGCGGCTGGGCCCGTGAGCCATGGCCGCTGAGCCTGTGCGTCCGGAGCCTGTGCTCCGCAACGGGAGAGGCCCGTGTATAGCAAAAAAAAAAAAAAGTTCTCAACTGCTCTCCCCACTGCTGTTCTGAATCTAACTGAATGGTGCCATCATCCACTTTGTGATGGCGATACTGGTCTTCAGGGGTTTTTGAAATTAATTTTTATTGGAGTACAGTTGATTTACAATGTTGTGTTAGTTCCTGCTGTACAGCAAAGTGAATCAGTTTTTTATATATATATATATATATATATATATATATATATATATCCACTCTTTTTAAGGTTCATTTCCCATATAGGTCATTGCAGAGTATTGAGCAGAGTTCCCTGTGCTATACAGTAGGTTCTTATTCGTTATCTATTTTTTATGTATAGCAGTATGTATATGTCAATCCCAATCTCCCTATTTATCCCTCTCCACCTTTCCTCCTTGGTAACCATAAGTTTGTTTTCTACATCTGTGACTCTATTTCTGTTTTGTAAATAAGTTCACCTGTACCTTTTTTTTAGATTCCACATATAAGCGATATCATATGATATTTGTCCCTCTCTGTCTGACTTACTTCACTCAGTATGACAATCTCTAGGTCCATCCTTGTCACTGCAAATGGCATTATTTCATTCTTTTTTTATGGCTGAGTAATATTCCATTGTATATATGTGCCACATCTTCTTTATCCATTCATCTGTCGATGGACACTTAGGTTGCTTCCATGTCCTGGCTATTGTAAATAGCGCTGCAATGAACATTTTGGTACATGACTCTTTTTGAATTATGGTTTTCTCAGGGTATATGCCCAGTAGTGGGATTGCTGGGTCGTATGGTAGTTCTATTTTTAGTTTTTTAAGGAACCTCCATACTGTTCTCCATAGTGGCTGTATCAATTTACATTCCCACCAACAGTGCAAGAGGGTTCCCTTTTCTCCACACCCTCTTCAGCACCTATTGCTTGTAGATTTTTTGATGATGGACGTTCTGACCAGTGTGAGGTGATATCTCATTGTAGTTTTGACACTGCTACATTTAGCACCTCTTCAAGCCAGGAACCATGTCTTTGACACCTTTCTCTCTTAGGCCCTGTGTATAATCACTGAGACCCTATCTATTTTCTGCCTCCAAAATATCTCTTGCATCAGTCTCCCACACGCACTGCTACTAATGAAGACAAAACAGTGACTTCTTGCCTAGAGGAGCCTTCTCATTGTTCTCCTGGGCTTTGCTCCCTCCTCTCCTCCAAGACACTCTACAGGCTACAGCCAGAGTGACCCATCTGAAATGCAAATCAGATTGAATCACTGCCCCACTGTTGCCCTCAGGGTTGGCACCAGACTCCTCGCAAGGTCTACAAGTGCCTTCAGGCACTTCTCTGGCAGTCCAGTGTTTAAGACTCTGTGCTTCCAATGCAAGGGGTGTGGGTTCGATCCCTGGTCGAGGAACTAAGATCTCACATGCCATGCGGTGCGGCCCAAAATATATAAATAAATAAATACAAGTGCCTTTACTCCCTGGCCCCTGCTTACTTCTCCAGCCATCTGTCGGTTTATTCCTGCTCTATGCCCAAGGCCATAACACTTTGAGATGGTGCCTTTTTACCTCAAAGTAATTCAACTAAAAATATGCACTAAGAATATGGTGAGGGGATACAGATATGATCAAGGCAGTCCTGGCATTTATAGGGACCACTGTGTACAGCTGAATAGGTTGTACACTGCACAATCCCAGAGAGTGCTATTCACATAATAGTCTACTAAGGTACTAGTGTATAAAACACATACAACAAAGTAAGAATATTCTAAATATATACAGAAGCATAATATCAGGGAGAAAGTGACAGTTGAGAAATAACATGCTTTAAGAGTCTAAAAAGGAAGTGATTTCTTTAATGCTTCCTAGCTATCTTTTTACCTCCAATCCATGTCTATAATCCCCTGGTTTATAATATCTGGCATTCGGTCCCATTCTGAATAATTAAAATTAATTTAAAGGAACCCTGCATGATACCTTGCTTTTGTGACCAGCACGTTGCTCCATGAGCATTCTCGTGCCCCTGATTTTATTCTCCTAGAGGGAGAAGCCTATGGTCAGTGCTGCCATCATGTCTTCTGTGTGCCACCAGGGCTACAGGCTGCCCCAGGAGTGCAGACTAACTTCAGGAGTAAGTCTGAAGGCAGCAGGGATCACTTCCTGGCAGGAGAACTAGGTGGTGGGGGACAAGGGTGGGAGGGACATTTACTTTTGATTCTGTACCCCTTTAAACTTTTTGAATTGATTACCATGTGGGTGAATTACCTGCTAAAAAAAATTCAATCAAGTTTGCTTTTTCTTAAGCAATGCCTCCCTTAGAGGGAAGTGGTTTTGTTTTGTTTTGTTTCGTCAGTATTCTTAGAGCTGGCAGTGGAGGCTGAAGCCATATTTTACCACCTGGGCTAGAGCTGACATTGTCATTGTGTTTCTCTTACCCATGGGAATACGTTCTTTAGAGGAAAAATTAGGAAATCAGGAAGTCTCAGCCTGCTGGTGGAGGGAGGGTGACAGGAACAGTTTCTTTTATTATGTTTGACGTCTTATCTGTGTCTCACCCAGGGATCTTATCAGCTATGGGCACTGATGAGTGTGATGTGTGGATGCAAGAACCAGAGAGGCTGAGTAGACACCTGGGCAGGTGCCTCTTGTCCTGTAAAATGAAAACTGTGCTGGTGACTGGTGTAGCTGTGGATGTATTGTTTGCAAAAGTTGTGAATAAAAATCCCAGGCTCTTCTCTGAGACAGTCTCACCCTAGGTCATTGCCACGTGTCACCAACAGAGATTCTGACCCAGCCTCCTGCCATCACTGGGGAAACTGGAGATGGGTGAGCAGAGAATCAGCTCTAGAACGCCTGGCCTCCTCTGTTCAACCTGATCCTAAAAGCAAACAAAATGTTGGCTCTTGCTTAAGCAGACTTGGCTGCAGCCCGGGGTCCAGATCTGGGGGCAGGAGTAGCTGAAATTGCGCTGGGGCAGGTGGTTTTAGAAATGACTCCCAGCAGCTGACCAAGTTTCTGCACCAGCAGACTCCAGTCCATGTCCCATAAAGTGGCAATCTAGTCATCCTGGGCCTCAGTTAACTTAATTTTCATTCTAGAAATAGCTAAGAAATCAGACAAGTCTGTACACATGTGAAGGAGAGAACGCAGATCTTTCTCGTGTGCCCTTTATACAATTTGAATTGCTTACCATGTGGCTGTATTACCTGTTCAAAAAAATAAATTTAAAAATAAAATACGTTTTAGGGCTTCCCTGGTGGCACAGTGGTTGAGTCTGTCCGCCTGCCGATGCAGGGGACACGGGTTCGTGCCCCAGTCTGGGAAGATCCCACATGCCGCGGAGCAGCTGGGCCCGTGAGCCATGGCCGCTGAGCCTGCACGTCCGGAGCCTGTGCTCCGCAAAGGGAGACGTCACAACAGTGAGAGGCCCACGTATCGCAAAAAAAAAAAAAAAAAAAATATATATATATATATATATATATATATTTAATGTATCACCCTGCCTTTGTCACTTATTTCTTCAGAGTGGCCTGGGTTTACAACTGATCTCCAAAATAAAAGAGTCAGAAGTGAGCATTGCACTGTCTCTTCCGACCCCATAGAATGCCCTGCCTAACCCTCTTCACCCCTCCAGTCCCACATGAAGCACCCTTTCCTAGGCCTTCAAGAAACAGTCTCAATCCTTCTAGAAGGTGAGACCTCCATCCTTCACACCACTCATGGCGTGATGATCATCAACTGCCTTGCTCTGTTGTTACTTCTCAGTTCACCTGGTCCCAATTAGATGGTAAATTCTCTGACTCATATTTCTGTGTCACAACCCCTAAATGAATAACTGTGCTTTGCCTGCAACAGACACTCCCCAGGCATTTTAGAAAATGTCATATTATTGTAGATTGAAGTGAGGTCTACTAATCTAAACTCCAACCTGGTGCAGACATCCCTGAGTGACCTGATGGATGGTAGAGAGGTTGGACAACTGAGAGATTCAAAAGATCTAGAGGCAGAGGAGTGTACTCTTCAGATTATTTAGCAGTAATTATACCTACACTAAAATATTTTTTTATTTTTTAAATTTAATTTAAAATCTTTTAATTATCAGCATGTTTATATAAAAATTCAAATAACAGAGAGATGTATGGATAAAAAGTAAATGTCCTCCTTCACCTCTCCTCACTGCATCCATGAATGATGCCATATTAACCATCACAGGACCTGCATCAATCTGCTAGGGCTACTGTAACAAGGTACCACAAACCAGGTGGCTGAAACAACAGAAATCCACTCTTTCACAGTTCTGGAGGCTAGAACTCTGAAATCAAGGTGTCAGCAGGGTTGATCCCTTCCAAAGCTGTGAGGGAGAATCTGTTCCACACCTCTCCAGCTAGCAATCCTTGGCGTTCCTAGGTTTGTAGCAGCATAACTCCAGTCTTCACATGGCATTTTCCCTGTGTATGTCTGAGTCCAAAATTCTCCTTTTTATAAGGACACCAGTCATATTGGATTGGGGCCCACCCTAATGACCTCATCTGAACTTGACTACATCTGCAAAGACCCTATTTCCAAATAAGTCACATTCTGCTCTAAGGTACACATGAATTTTTGGAGGGCACAATTCAACCCATAACAGTGCCCATACCTCAGATTTTCCATCTAGACAAGGAAAGACTCATAGCTCTAAGTTCCATGCTGTGAAATTTGAGAAATTTCCCTTTTTGGACAAAAAAAAAAAAAAAAGTAAAAGCAGAATTATGTTGCCTCCTTCGAGAGAAATAAAATTAATCCTTATTATGCATCTTTCATGGTCCTCAAACTTTGCAAATTTCATCTCTTTAGTCTTCACAACCACCCAAAATTCCTTGACATCAAAGACTGTCCCATCCATTGTCATATCCCCACTGTGTAGCTTAGAACTTGGTGCTGCAACAGTTATAAAACAAATATTTTTTGAGTCAATGAACTCTGTGGGGTAGATGTTATTTCCTCCATTTTAAGGATGAAGAACTCAGTGCAGAGATGCTCAGACACATGTCCCAAAGTCACACAGCTGGTAAGGAAGCTGCAGGTTTGGGACTCAAGCCCAAGCCTGCCTTTCTTCAAAGTTCATGTCATTTCCATTATACTTAAGCCAATGGTTCTCGAAGTATGTTCGCAGGACCAGCAGCCCCAGCAGTGCCTGGGAACTTGTTAGAAATGCAAAGGGATTCCCCTGGTGGTGCAGTGGTTAAGAATCCGTCTGCCAGTGCAGGGGACACGGGTTCGAGCCCTGGTCCGGGAAGATCCCACGTGCCACAGAGCAACTAAGCCCGTGTGCCACAACTACTGAGCCCACGTGCCACAACTACTGAAGCCTGCGCGCCTAGAGCCTGTGCTCCGCAACAAGAGAAGCCACTGCAATGAGAAGCCCGCGCACTGCAGAGTAGTCCCCGCTCGCTGCAACTAGAGAAAGCCCGTGTGCAGCAACGAAGACCCAACACAGCCAAAAATTTTTTTTTAAATTAAATAAAAAGTTGCAAGTTACCCATGCTGTATGAAAAAAAAATTAAAAAAAATACAAATTCTTAGGCCTCTTCACCGATCCACTGAATCAGAACCTCTTGGATGGGGCCAGCATTCTGGGTTTTAGCAAGCCCTCCAGGTGACCCCAGCAGTTTGGCAGCCCCTGTGCTAAACCGGGAAGCAACTGGGAGAAGTTGAGAGTGGGTGTGACCTTAGAGACTGGCTTGGTCTTTTTTTTTTTTTTTTTTTTTTGAGTTGCCTATGCAGTTCCAGGATTTCCAGAAACCTTACCTTCTATTCCAACCATTGTTATTTTTTGATGCTGAAAAATTACATTACCCCACTATTTTCAGAAAGGAGGGAGGAAAGAGAGATAAGAGTGCCCAGAGGTAAGTATTCAAATCTGAACTCTTTCTTCCAGTTTCTTTCCTCTGCTGCAAATAATGAGACACCCTGGGAGAAGCTCAGATGAAAACACCATGAGAACTCTCAAGTTCAGCTTCAGCTTCACCCAGAAAAGAACACTGACAGTCCTCTCGAGGATAAAGTTGGCAAGATGCTTTGAGAGCTGCCAAAGGGCTTCCAAGGTGAATGAAGTAATTGAAGGTGGAATGAACTCAGCTCTGCAGAATTTCATCCACACAATCATGAAAGAGGAGACCAGAGCAGCAGGTGCAGCAGCTGGCTGAGCAGATATCCATTTCTTATCTGTAAACCAACAGGGCACGGTCACAAATCTTAAGCCAGTTGTTCACTGGATGGAGGGTTGGGACTCAGGAACCGTTTGCAAGAATGACCTGTTTCTTAAAGAATGGCACTTTTCTTCCCGAGGATCTTGATGGCAGAAGAGGGTGGCAGCTAGATGGCAGATGGAGGAGAGACGCCTGGAGCCCTGTGAGGTGAAGGCTTGCGTAAGGCCCAAACCAGGGTTCTGCCACTGGGCTCAGCCTGGAGAAGATTAGGAGGCTTTGCAGCTAAAGCAAGAGGAGGGAACTGTGCCGCTGACTCACCAGCAATGTTCTCCTTTGGGAAACTGTAATATTGTCCATTGTCAAAAGGGGAGGTGGGGCTGGGGGAAGGGGAGCTGGAAGAAAGAACAGGATCTAAAGCAGAATGCTCAAGTTCAAGCCATTTGCCTATGTTCACTTTCTTGGGTGTTTTCTACAAGATATAAAAATGAAATGCTCCTTTACACGCTACCAAAATTGGTCTCAGCATTCCTCTTGCCCCTTCCACGTCCTCCACCCACAGCCAGGCACCTGACGGTGCCAGAGGCTCTGGCAACCACCATACACAGTCATTTCCAAAGGCTCCCCTGGGGCAGCCTGGGGCACCATCACTGGGAACAGAGTCCACATCACCACCTCTTGCTTTGCCAAAGCAGAAATGGCCTGAGTCCAAGAGTGAAATTTGGTGTTAGAAATTAAGGCAGGATGCCATTCTCTCTAATTTTCAGGAAGACCTCAGATGATGCTCCTGTTTTTTCAGCAGCCACAGGAGGAAATAGGACAAACCTTCCCACTTCTTAATTTTTATACCTACTGATAAACTGCCTCGTTTTTTTCTCCCACTCTGAGCTGTGCCAACTTCTATAATGGTTAATAGATGGTAATTAAACATCAAGTTCCCGGCTATTTCAATTTGAGACCAAAGGAAATTGGTTTTAAAACTAAGATTCTTGGGACTTCCCTGGTGGTGCAGTGGTTAAGAATCCACCTGCCAATGCAGGGGACAAGGGTTCAATCCCTGGTCCGGGAAGACCCCACATGCCACAGGGCCAGTAAGCCCGTGGGCCACGAAGCCCGTGCACTGCAACTACTGAGGCTGTGCACCACAACTACTGAGCCCACGAGCTGCTGCAACTGCTGCAACTGAAGCCCACGTGCAACTGAAGCCCACGTGCCTACAGCCACCGCAATGAGAAGCCCATGCACCTCAACGTTCGCCACTAGAGAAAGCCCGTGCACAGCAACGAAGACAAAATAATAAATAAATATTTTTTTAATTATTAAAAAAAGATAAATAAAAACTAACATCCTCATTCCCTCTCTCTCTCTCTCTCTCTCTCTATATATATATATATGATTTATATTTCAGATATAAATACAGCTCTCTCTATATATATATGTAACTATAAGTTCTCTATAAACAATGCCTGGCACATAGTAGGTCTGTGATAAAATTTGTTGAAAGACAATGAATTGAATGAATGAGTTCATACATACATACACATCGGCTTCTCTTGTTCAATTTATTTCAGTTTTCCAAATCATGTATCTAAGCATATAACCACGCTGCTCAGAAAACTTCTCCAGCGTGTTCAGAATCAAGTTCAATCTTTCTCCTTAACACAGTCTATTCTATAAGAGCCTCCAAGACTGGCCTCAATCCACCTTCCCATACCCTTTCCTCTCCCCTCCACTAAAGCCACCCTGGACAACCTGAAATTCCCCCATACAAGCCCTGCATATTCCCATCTCCTGGCCTCGAATGTCTTTCCCTGGTGACCTGCCCAAAATCTACTCTATACTGGGGTGAGGACTAAGTTTTGAGACAGGCTCTCAGATGCTACCAGTATACCCCCAAAGCCTTCTCTGATTTCTTCAATTTCCCTCTTATAGTGCAAACCCAAAGCCCTTTGTTTATATTCAGTTTTATCTCTTATATAAGTGCATTCTATTTATGGACATAATCCCTCTCCCCCACTAAACTGTAAACTCCTTGAGGGCAAGCATTGGGCCAATTCACTCCACATTTGCATCTGCAAGCACAGTGCCTGACACACTTGGAGTGCTCAAAATAATTACTGTATTAATAAGTAATAATAATAACATGGAGATTTAGGAACATCAAATTCAGGAAAACTAGTCCAACAGTTAATGGAATGGATGATTGCATGATACACTGTGATGTGGTGGTTTTAAAATATGTCCACATATTCTCTGATGTTTCTCCCTTCAAGAGGAAGATAGAGCTTAATTCTCCTCCCCCTGAGTGTAGGCTGGACTCAGTGACTTGCTTCTAATGAACAGAATATGGCAAAAGTGATGGTGTGTGACTTTTGATATTAAGTTATAAATGGTGTTGTGGCTTCTTCCTTGCTCTCTCTGATTCCCCGCTCTGGAGGAAGCTGGCTGCCTTGTCATAAGGACACTCAAGCAGCCCTCTGGAGGGACCCATATGCGAGGAACAGACTCCCGACAATAGCCACATGAGTGGCCCATCTTGGAAGCTGATCCTCAAGTTCTAAACAAGCTCTTGGGTGACTGCAACCCTGGCCAACATCCTTTTTCTTTCCTTTTTTAATTTTTGGCTGTGTTGGGTCTTTGTTGCTGCACAACGGCTTTCTCTAGTTGCAGCGAGCGGGGGCTACTCTTGGTTGTGGTGCGCGGGCTTCTCATTGCGGTGGTTTCTCTTGTTGCGGAGCACGGGCTCTAGGTGCGCGGGCTTCAGTAGTCGTGGTTCGCGGGCTCTAGAGGGCAGGCTCAGTAGTTGGGGCGCACAGGCTTAGTTGCTCCGTGGCATGTGAGATCTTCCCGGACCAGGGATCGAAACCGTGTCCCCTGTATTGGCAGGCGGATTCTTAACCACTGCGCCACCAGGGAAGTCCCCTGGCCGAAATCTTGCCAGTAACCTCATGAAAAACTCTGAGCCAGAATCACCCGGCTAAGCTCCTCCTAAATTCCTGACCCACAGAAACGGTGAGAAAAAATTTTTGTTATTTTAAATCACTAAATTTTAGGGTAATGTATTATAAGGCTATTGCCTAATAGATAATAGATAACAATCCATTCCCCCAAAAAAGGTACAGTTTTTCATTCTTGTTGGACCAAAGGAGATTCCTGATTTTACAAGGTTAATAACTCTATGTTAAAATACTGATATGCTCCTCTCTTCACCTGATACACCCTATTACATCTTCAGTTCTTACCTAATTTTACCACCTCTTTAAGGCCCTGCTTGACTCTCTCACTTCTTTCGCAAAGTTCTCTTTAACCACTCCAGCCCACACTGAAATAATTTTTCTGTTTATACTTTGGCACTTGATAACTATAATTGCTCCCACCTATGGAGTCCTTACTATGTGCCAATGTACCAGGCTGAAGAGTGTCCCTCCAAAATTTGTGTCTACCCGAAGCCACAGAATGTATAATCTTATTTGGAAATAGGGTCTTTGTAGATGTAATCAGCTAAGATGAGGTCGTCCTGGATTAGGGTGGGCCCTCAATTCAACGACTGGTGTCCTTATAAGGAAGCCATGTGAAGACACAGAGAGACACACAGGGAGAAAGCCGTGTGACAAGGCAGGCAGAGTTTGGAGAGATGCAGCTGCAAAGACAAGACACGCCAAGGATTGCTGGCAACCACCAGAAGCTGGAAAGGGGCAAGGCAAGATTCTCCCCTAGAGCTGTCAGAGACAGCATGGCACTGCCGACTTTCTGATTTCAGACTTCTAGCCTCCAGAACTGTGAGAGAATAAATTTCTGCCACTTTAAAACACCCAGCATGTGGTACTTTGTTACCGCAGCCCTAGCAAACTAACACAGCTAGTTAATGTTCCCATCTTCTTCCTCATTCCTCATTTTCACGACAATCCTTCAAATTAAATATGATAAGCTCATTTGGTAAATGAGTCCCACAGCCAGGAGCACTTCACCTGGGCTGTGAACATGTGCTCTGCCCACTGCCCCTTCCTATCTGGCCTCACTGCATCAGGCACTTGATCTCTATTTGTAACTGCTTGTCCTTTGAAAGGCTGTACGTGCATCAGTGTTAGTTTCTTGTATATAATTCTTCTGTGTCTCTTTCAGTCCATTATGTTCAATAAAACTCGATGAATGAATTATTTTAAATTTCAGTGGATTAAGAAAATTAAATAAAAGAGAAAAGAATAAGTATTTGGTGCAGAAAACATAACAGTAGCCCACAATCTAGAGGAAATCTGTCACTAATGTTTTCAGACTGTGAGTACTGTGATGATACCTGCTTTCTGGGACCAGGTATCAGTATGGACAGTATTGTGAATATTCCTAAGAGAGACAAAAAACAGAAAGGGCATAGGGTAGAGGAAGTAAATGTCAGAAATAATGACATTTATAATAGGTAACCAGTTATGCTGCTTAACAATTACAAATTTAAAAGAAGAATACTTTTTGCCACAATGATATGGCTTAACTCTAGAAATAGTGAGCTTCTCATTACCCAGGGTAAAAAGTTTTTGTTTTTGTTTTTGTTTTGGCCTCGCTGCGTGGCTTGCGGGATTTTAGTTCCCAGACCAGGGACTGAACCCCAGCCATAGCAGTGAAAGCGCTGAGTTCTAACCACTGGACGGCCAGGGAACTCCCAAAAGTATTCCTTTTTAAACATTTGTAATTGCTAGGCAACCTAACGCACCTGAGGATAGGCACCCGCTCCGCTATGTTAGGGAGCTGGTGAAGATGCCTTAGGTGTGAATGATCACTGAGACCCACCCTAACACCAGCACTTTACAAGGTCACAATTTTATATCTAAATGACCTAGATTGCACCAACCTGTTGATCTCCTTGCATCCTCTGAAGATCTCCTTGGTCCTCAGTTTCTGCAAGTATCAAATTAAGATTTATACCTGAAACTAGCACAATACTGTCAATCAACTATAATTCAATTTTAAAAAGAGTTTCATAAATTTGGGATGATAGCAATCTAAGGTTTTTAAAAACCTTAAATTTTCAGTTTTTGAAAATTAAAAGGATGTCTCCTCTTGCAGAGAAGCTCCTGAGAATCTATCTGCATCCTCCCAGTGGTATCACCTTTATCTGCTCATACTCATTCACGTCCCTGCCCTTCAGCTACTCATCATCTAACGTAAGAATGTATAAGCGATTCCTGCATCAAAGACAACCAAGTGCACTGGCCACTATCACACATTCCTCAGAAATCATACATGGTCTGTCGCTACATGGGAGAAATAAGCTGGTGAATACAAGAATCAGGCCTTTTAGACAGTTGAGGACTAAAAGTCTGTATGTTCTTTTTAAAATCTGACTTTCCCGCCCGCCCCACCATAGTTCTTTGTTTTCTTCTCATGTCCTGCTAACCTGTTATTTATTTTATATTTGGGCACAGCTCCTTCTTTTCTTTTACAGATGATTTACACAGCTGAATTAATATTTGTAAATGGAGGTTCTGGCCCTAATCTTTTAAAATTTCTTTACAAGGAAAATTAAGTTGATCCATTAACTCAAACTGTATGGAGCACCTAGTCTGTGTGTAGCACAGTGCTTGACATGCTGACTTTTCTCAAGTGCTATCCTGAGTCAGAACCATCCTTAAAATTCTTGTAAGCATGGTTCTCCTAAGGAAAAGTCAGATGAACAGATATAACTGATGCTCCCTTTATCTTTTCTCTTAGTGGCTTCCTAGCCACCCTTTTATTGTCATATGTTTCCAGTTGGAGACTGAAGTCATCAATTTCAAGCAGAAAGCTAGCCAATTTCAGTTTCCTTTCTAGTTCAGAAACAGCTTTATTGTTCGGCATGGGGTGAGAAGGATGCTCCAATTAGCATGCAGGCTTATTAAAGTCCATATATTTTTTTGCCTTTTATTTTGTATCATCAGTAAAAATCAGACCTGGACAATCACATTCTGGGCCTATGAAACTCAATTTATTTATTTTGTCACTCAGCATAGTTCTCTGGGTCTTTTTTTTACATGCCTTTCATGGTACATGACAAATCAAAGAAGAAAAATAGGTGATAACCTCATACTAGGCTTCTCAGACTTCAAGGAATTTGAAAAGTGGAGAGCCTAGGAAGTACGATAAATATATTTTCTTTCAGCAGCTGTCAAGCGCTAACTATAATTATCTGTTCTGTGCTTTATCTGCTATGACATAGAAGGAAAGCTTAAGAAGAAGTGTGACAAATGGCCCAATTTTTATCACTTACCAGAGGGACAGTACAGACTGAGGAAAAGCTACGAGTTTGCCCAACTTCTTTTCAGAAAATTTGGCAGAATTAACATCAGGCCCGGCTGCCCTGCCTGGGACAAGCTGGCAGCTTGGTAAGGCTGACAGGCTCTCCGGAAGGGCCCTCCAGGTCTCTATGATTCCCGGGTGAGAGTAAACTCTGACTGCCACCCTCACAGCCAAAGCCTCCCTCCTCCTCCATTGACTGCAGTTGGAGAAAACTAATGCTCTTTGAAAATCCATGCTGCTTGGGACGTCCCTGGGGGTCCAGTGGTTAAGACTCTGCCCTCCCAATACAGGGGACCCGGGTTCAATCCCTGGTCAGGGAACTAGATCCCTCACGCCACAACTAAAAGATCCCGCGTGCGGCAACTAAAGATCCCATGTGCCGCAACGAAGATCTCACTTGCCATAACTAAGGCCCAGCACAGCCAAATAAATAAATAAATATTAAAAAAGAAAAGAGGGCTTCCCTGGTGGCGCAGTGGTTGAGAGTCCGCCTGGCGATGCAGAGAACATGGGTTCGTGCCCCGGTCCGGGAAGATCCCACATGCTGCAGAGCGGCTGGGCCCGTGAGCCATGGCCGCTGAGCCTGCGCGTCCAGAGCCTGTGCTCCACAACAGGAGAGGCCACAACAGTGAGAGGCCCACGTACCACAAAAAAAAAAAAAAAGAAAGAAAAGAAAAGAAAAGAAAAGAAAATCCATGCTACCAACTTGACACACATCAATCAAAATGTTAAACACTTAGACTCTTTGACCCACTATATCTATTTTTAAAAATTTGTCTGCAGATAGACTCAAACAAGTATGCATCAGTATGTACTCCTGTAGGAGGATATTCACTGCAGCAATGTTACCATATAAGCGGCTGGAATCAACCTATTCATCAAGTTTCTGTTTCAATAAATCACAGTACACACATATAATGAATCGCAGTGGAGCTATAGTGATGAAAACAATAAAATACAGAATAGGACAAATATTTTGATCTGATTTGTACAGGAAGGGCAAAAGAATACACGGATGTGCTTGTATAGGCAAAAAACATTTCAAGAAGAATATATTTAAGCAAGTGTTGACAGAGGTTAGCCTTTGGGGATTTGCAGGTGGTAGGGAAAATTTGTACTTTTCAGCTTATACCCTCTGCCTAGTTTGGATTGTTAACATGGACAGGCAGGAAATACGGTAGTTAAGAGCTCAGCTGCCTGAGTTCCTGCTCCTTTACCAGCCAAGTAACCCTGGGCAGGCTAATCTCTCTTTGCCTTAGTTTCATCATCTATAAAATGGGGATTCATTCAGGGCAATTTTTGAGTATCTACTATATCTACCATATGGCAGGCAATGGAAATATAGAAATGAATAAAACATACAAGAATACCTGCCCTCCGCAGTGGTTAAGAATCCGTCTGCCAATGCAGGGGACAAGGGTTCGATCCCTGGTCCGGGAAGATCCCTGGTCTGGGAAGATCCCACATGTCGCGGAGTAACTAAGCCCATGCGCCACAACTACTGAAGCCCATGCACCTAGAGCCCGTGCTCCGTAACAAAGAGAAGCCACAGCAATGAGAAGCCCGAGCACCGCAATGAAGAGTAGGCCCCACTCGCCACAACTAAAGCAGCAACAAAGACCCAACACAGCCAAACATAAATAAATAAATAAATAAATGTATAAAAAAGAAAAAAAGAACAGTACCAAAAAAAAGAATACCTGCCCTCGTAGACTTCACAATCTTGTCAAAAGAGATAGACAATTAAAATATACATATATATGTATGTATATGCACACATATGTACATATGTAAAATATATGTCAGATAGTAAAGAGTGCTATGGAGAAAAATAAAACAGGAAAGAGGAGAGGTAATGGTGTGGGGTGGGATATTAATAGGACCTACCTCATAGAGTAACTGTGGGAACTGAGTTAATGCATGTTGGTCACGTAGAACACTCAATAAATATGAATTATTATTATTGCTATGAGCATATATTACTTTAGCATGTAAAAGTAAATGATAATTTTGTTTTGTTTTGTTTTGTTTGCGGTACGCGGGCCTCTCACCGTTGTGACCTCTTCCGTTGCGGAGCACAGGCTCCGGACGCGCAGGCCCAGCCGCCATGGCTCACGGGCCCAGCCGCTTCGCGGCCTGTGGGATCTTCCCGGACCGGGGCACGAACCCGCGTCCCCTGCATCGGCAGGCGGACTCTCAACCACTGCGCCACCAGGGAAGCCCCTAAATGATAATTTTTAAACAAACCCATGCCCCCAGGAACCTTTGACTAAAATCTCACCTCTTTCTTTAGTAGTTTCTGAAACTTCAAAATGGGGATATACTTTTTCATTTATGAGTATAAAATCATGTGGTCCAGCCACACTGGCCTTCTCCCCATCCCCTAAAGCACCAGACTCTTTGTTGTCTGCAAGCTCGTCTGCACATTTTCACCCACCAAACTCCTCCACATCCTCAGCTCGCCGCTTAAACTCACTCCTCAGAGAGTCCTGCTCCAACCTCCCTGATCTAAGTCAGATCTCCTCTCATAATCTCTCAGCCTATCTTTCCCTTTTCTCTCATAGCACTTAACCAAATGCATAGGTCAGCTGGGGTGGTTATTTATGAATATCTACTTTGCTTTTCAAGCCAAAAGAACTCCTTCCCAGTGACCACCTAGGTGGGGAAATGTGAAAGAGAGGAGAGGGGAAGCCAGGCATAGCATGGGTGGGCAGAGTTCTCACTCCAGTTTAGGTGGAGGGGGAAGCAGCTGAGAAGGGATTCAGAATAAGAATGATCTGTAGGGATTTTTATATTGTTTGCTATAGAATGAGCAAGCATTTTACTTCTCAGTCACAGTAAGAGCATCCCAAAACACTCTGAGGTCACTTAGGAGCCATAGATGGGATCCTCCTTGAAACACACAGGGTCCCTCCACTATGAGCCAAGCAAGAATGAAGGGGTGTGTGTGTGTGTGTGTGTGTGTGTGTGTGTGTGTGTGTGTGTGTGTGTTGTCTAGTGATTTATCAAAATTTGAAAGGATTGATGGTTGGTTTGTTTTAATTTATTTTTGGCTGTGTTGGGTTTTTGTTGCAGTGCACGGGCTTCTCATTGTGGTGGCTCTTCTTGCTGCGGAGCATGGGCTCTAGGCGTGCGAGCTTCAGTAGTTGTGGCACGTGGGCTCAGTAGCTGTGGCTTGTGGGCTCTAGAGCACAGGCTCAGTAGTTGTGGCGCACAGGCTTAGTTGCTCCGTGGCATGTGGGATCTTCCTGGACCAGGGCTCGAACCTGTGTCCCCTGCATTGGCAGGTGGATTCTTAACCACTGCACCACCAGGGAAGCCCAGGATTGATAGTTTTGCCAAGGATGTGAGGAAATGTGCAAAGCTGATGGGAAGCAAAATTGATGCAATTTCTCCAAAAGAGGATCTCATAATATGGAACAATATAAAATATATGTGACTTTTGATCAAGGAATCCCCATTTCTAGAAATATAACTTAAGGAGTTAACTGAATGATCTTACTCTCTCATCCAACAATTCTATTTCTAGGAATTTATTCCAAGGAAGTAATGACAGATGTGTTGGAAAGAATACGCAAAAAGAGGCTCATCTTAGCATTGTTTATAATAGTCAAAAATTAGAAACATATGTTAACATATGTTTCTAACATATATGTTCAATGATGGGGGATTGGTTAAATAAATTGCATCAGTGGAATATTATTAATCTATTACATTAATTTATTAAGGGCCCACAATGTGCCAGATATTATTTTGGGTGTTGGAGACACAGCATTAAATGAAACACAAAAAGCCCTGCCTTCGTGAAGCTTATGTGTTAGTGGGAAAAGACAGAAATAAGTAAAATAAATAAAATATAGAGCACGTTAGAAAGTGGTAGGTTCTCTGGAGAAAATAAAACAGAAAATGGGATAGGAAGTGGGAAGACATTTCAACAAAAACTTGAAGGGAATTAAGAAATAAGCTGCACATCCTGGGAGAGAGCCTTCCAAGCAGAGAAGATAGCAATTGCCAAGACCCTGAGGGGGCAGGTTACCCCACAGTTCTGAGAAAGAGTGAGGAGGCTGGTGTGACTGCAGAGGAGGAGGTGAGGATTGTACATACAGCCTTGTAGGCCCGTGCAAGGAGCTGGTTTCTACTTTGAGACAGGAAGCCTTTGGAAGGTTTTGAGCAGAGGAGGGGCAATATCTGTCTTATTTTCAGTAGGTTTACTCTGGCTGAGCACTAGACAATATGTGGGCAAGGTGGAAGCAACAACTAGGATCCAGTGCAGCCAAATAAATAAATATTAAAAAAAAAAAAAGAAGAAGAAGGTGAGAAGGGGTGGGTCTAGTGTGGATGGTCAAAGCGAAAGGGTTGACATTAGGGATTAGTCAGGATAGGTAGTTCATTCCGTTCCTCATTAAAATGGTGTTATGCAAGGCCATCTAATGACTTAGAATGATGTTCTATTACGTTTTCTAAAAGCATATTTACTGAGCACTTACTCTATGCGCTGCATTTTGCAAAACACTTTAAGCATTATCTTGCCTAATTCTCCCAGTGATCCACCTGACTCCTTCAATCAGTAGCCAAATCCTCTAACTTCTACCTTCGGCATGTTTTTCTCATATCCAAGCCTTTCTATTTATCCCACTGCCACCATCCCAGTGCAGTCCCTTTGTTAACCTCCTCCTTGACCTCTGTAAGATCTTTTGAACTGGTCTTCTCGCCCCCATCTCTCTGCTCTCACCTTTTGGCCTATCTCAACTTAGTTACTTTATATTCATGCTAATCCACTACCTCTGCTAAGAATCCTTCAGAGATTCTCCACTTAGTTTCCCACTTTCCAATCTTGATTTCTATGGTACCCCACACCTACTCCACATTTCAGCCACGTGGTCTACTTGCAATTGTCAGGATCTTTTCCTTGGTCTCCTTTCTCTATCTAGAAATCATGCTCCCCCCATCTCTGCCTGTTGAAACTCTGCTGATTATTCCAGAAGCAGGTCAAGTGTCAACTGTTCAAATATGTTTTCTTCTTTTCCTATCAACTCTATAGTGCCATTCCCGCATTGCTTACCACATGTTAACATTATGTCATCATTTGTACGTCATTATTTGTGGACTTATCTTTTCTGCCTACCAATATTTCTGAAGCCCCTATGACATGTCAAGGATATATACTAGGCATTTTACATGTGTTATCCAATTTAATTGAACCCTCACAATAGCCTTGTGAGATAGGTGTTACCATCCCCATTTTACAGATCAGGAATCTGAAGCTGTCAGAAGTTAATTAACTTGCTCAAAGTAGCATCCTTACTAAGTGGCAGAGTCATCATTCCTTCACCAAATTTTATTCTAATGCATGTCTGCCAGATTCCTAAGCCCTCTGGGCTTTTCAACACAGATTGGGATGTCCCTTTGGGGGCTATTAGCACTGAAGCCTCAGGGCAATACCTATCTGGGAAAGGCAGTTTTCTCTTCCTCTCTCATTTGATTTAGATTCGTTGTGCTATAGAAAATGCTCCTTTGGCTCTCAGTCAGCACTTAGCCTGGGCTAGCACAGGACTAAAGAAATGATTCATGAAGACAAACGCCACACAGGATGTTTAGTTCCACCGGTGACCCTGATTATTGTAAAACTGTGAAAGGAACGCCAAGCCCCAGCACACGTTTAGCAATCTAGAACTCCCAGCTCTCTGCCTCCTCAGTTTAGGCTTTACCCTAAACCTCTTTGTTCCCTGATTAGATCCAGACGGATGCCTCAGATTTCAGAAACAAGGCAGGAACAGCATTGTTGTCATGAGGGTCAGCCTTGGCCGATAAGACTCCCTGCCATTAATACCCAGCAAAGACGCACAAGAAATTCACATGAAGAGTAAGAACAGGGAAGGGTTAGTCTACCCTGAATTGTTTTTTTTCACCATTTAGGATTGGAAGCCCCTAAAACTTATTGGGTCAATTCATACTGCCAAACAAAGAATATTATAATAATGGGTTTATTCTCTTCCTTATTGTTTTGGAGTCGAGGGTGTTCAGCAGCCACTGTTTGCTCAAGAAGAGTGTAAACAGGACTTGCTGACGCCCGTGGCCAACATAGATGACTCTTAAGCCACTTTCACTCCGGCATGGGGTGTGGATCTAATGGTAAAGAAGCTGAATGGGAAAGAGAGTTAGATAACTCTAATTTGTGTTTTATTTGTATTTTCTCTTTCAGTCCTCAAAGCAATCTTTTTTGAGGTAGGTGTTATTGAAATACCAATTCTACAGATCCAAAACCTGGGTGGTAAGTAACAGGCAGGGACTGGAACCCTGGTATGTTGAGTTCCACAGCTTTCCACTGCCCTCAGCTTATGCTCTGTGGCAAGGCCTTTTGCTTAGGCAAATGCCAATCATTTAAAAAGGACTAAAGGCAAAATTTCTACACAAGTTAGAGCTCTCAAGTATCAATATTCTTCCCTCCCTCCCAAGCAAGATGATACAAAGTGTTTAATTTCTTAACCGGCTCGGCTCGTATTTTCCATAGTGGACAAACATATCAACAAGAAGTGGTAGTTGAACTGTAAGATTGTTACCTTCCGCACAGGGGAAGTCCTATGTTGGATTCTTAGGCAAGTGAGTTTGCTTGATGGAACTCACTTGGTTGGTTAGACCACAGGCCACCAAGGCCAGTAAGCAACACTTACTGACAAAATCATCCTGTTCCCAGCCATCTTTAAAACAGGTCATACAGTGACTGGGTGAAAATGTGGATGGCCCAGGGCAGGACACTGCTGGTACTGATACAAGTTACAAAAATTTCCACTGACTGGGGTCACTTGTTCATATTCATGAATGAAGTGAAGTATCTTTATTCACACAAAAATTCTCTTCTCTCTTCCCACCCCCCTCACTTCTTCATGATCTGTTTTGTCATAGATGGTCTAATGGTTAGAATACCGTCATAATAATACATTTCCATATGGGACGGGGTTATGGTTGCTAATCACTAGTTAACCATGACAATTTATAAATAATATTTCAACCTCTCAAAACCTTAGCCAAGTATGACATTTCAGATTAATTGTACAGGGCTAGACTCAACGTATTACAAAGTCTTTCATATTTCACGTAGATAACAACTTTATTTGCCTTCTGCCATGAAGTTCTTGTAAATATGTTGTTGCTGCGTCTGCCATATGGTTTTTAAAAAGTTACTCAGAACACAACCAATTATTGTTATTTCAATACCATAGAAACTACTGAGTTTTGTTACTCCTTTTTTGTATCCCTCCAAAAGAATGTTCAAAGGCATTTTTGGTTGGAAGACATTCACTACTTATTCTCTGAATTATGTAGGCAACATTTTAGAAACACCTTGAAAAAGACTTACGACATATGTCAGCAAAAGTCCAGAGAAGGAAAGTAGAGATTGGCTGAAAGTGAGATACTACAGAACTCAAAGTCTGGCCAAAGGTGGGTCATGCACTGTCAGGTACACTAAAGAAAGCACACCGGCGGAGGCAAACTATAAACAGGATCCACATTTAGCAGCCCACAAGGAAACTGGATGTTTAATACCAAGGGAAGAGAGGTGATGGGATCCTTCAGTCCCCCTTGCAGACCTCCCATTTTCATACTTTCTTGAAGCCATGATAAAATCACAAGGATTCCCACTTCGATCCATTATTTTCCGTTGGCCTTCCAAACTCCTTTCTTACCCCACTTCTCCCTTTTCCCACTTTCTATTTTGCCCCTCTGTACATAATCTTTTGTTTTCAACCACTTTTAAGGTAATTTCATCCCAGCTGGGAAACAACCCATGTCTTCTCCTTCCCTCATTCCCAAGTCCAGGCACTCAGGTCCCTCCTGAGGTCCTTGGAGCTGGGACCTTTCCCCTGAGCTCAGCAGCCCAAGCTGTGAGGCTGATCTGTTTCGTGAGTCCTCCAGTGGGCTGGCTTCTCCATGACGCCAGTCTACTCCTCTTCCTCCCCCACCCCCCATCCCCAAAGAAACCTAAACTCCGTGGCTTCTGAAACTGTCTTGCGTGGGTCCCAAGATCCCTGCCGAGATCCAAGATTTTCTGACCTAAGTGGGGTCGGGTCGGGAGGAGAGTACCTCTTTGCAGGCGTGAAGCTCCGGTCCCGCTCCCTGAGTCACCTGGAAGGTGGTCCCAACCCAGAGCAGCAGCCGCAGAAGCCGGAGTGTGCGCGGCTCGGTTCTTCCCCTGCCCCTGGCAGAGGGATGGAGGCTGTGCCCAGGCTCAGCCATAGTGTTGTTCTGAGCGAGCGGCAGCAGCGGTTCAGGTGCTGCGGCTGCAGCTACTGCTGGAAGAAGGCGGAAAAAAAGGGGAGGGAGGTTCTCAGGGGGGAGGATGCAAGGGGCTGGGCTCGCTTCAGTCACCTCCCTGCGGCTACGCCTAGGCAGCCCATCCTTCCTCCTCCCTCCTTCCTCTTCTCCTCCTCCTACCCACGTCGCCTTGGCAACCGCCTCCTCGTTCCCTCCGCGCGGGTGGGGCACCGGACCACTAGCTCCTCTGCAGCTCACCTGCCGGTCGCCATGGCAGCCGCCGCCACTGGCGCGCGCGGCGTGGGAATGCGAGTGCCCAGGGTCTGCAACCGTCCCAACAGGCGCTCACAGGGCTCGTGTAAGGAACGCGGTGGAAACAACCTCCAAGCCATCGCCACCAAATTCATTATTTCGTAGCCATTGGCTACTTATGAACACCTCTAATTTTGCAGACGTGGCGTTCTATGTATACTTATTAAGCACCTCCTATGTGTGAAGCGATAGTAAAATGATTGAGATGCCGTCTCTTCTCCAGAGCTTATAGCCTGGAAGAGTGGCCCCGGCACGTGTCACCTACTCTAACAGCCTCTTCTGGAGATCTTACTTCCACCCCGCCAAATCCATCTGTGCCTTTACAACCGGCGCTATGCTAAGCCCTGAGACTCCTTTAAGCAAGGAGAGTTTGCCTTAGCCGGCAATTTTCCAAGCACGACACCTGGACTCTTCCGTCTCTTGACATCCCCATTCTCTCATCGCTTTGAGAAATCCTTTGGTTAGATGCCAGGAGGAAGGACATTTCTGGGCCACCTTTTAGGAATACTTTCTTTAACTGAAGTCTTTTGCAGAAGACCTGTTCGGCGTTTTTCACCGAAGTCTCACGAGTGCCAATCCAGGGCTCCCCGGTACACTCAGCGGCGCTTTCCCTCTGCGTTCCCAGTAGTTTCTTCCCGAGGGGCCTCCCGCGTTGGACCGCCAGGTGGCGCCATTCTCGGAGGGAATTCGCCTCAGTCATAGACGGCGGGGTAGTTGCCTGGCAACTGAAATTGGGCGTGCCAAACAATTGGGACCCCGGCTCCTCCGCGTGCAAGATTGTGAGCGGCTGCGCGGGCCTCTCATCACTCTTAAGAGTGTCTCGCTCGGCATTTTACCATGCCTCTCACCCGAGACCCTTTCCAGCATCCTACGTTGGAAAACGATGATTCCTACTTGGGAAAACTGCGGGCTTCCAAGGTACTGAGGTTTCTTGCGCAGATTCCCAGTAGGGTCGACCGCACTCTTCTTTCTGTCGGCGCGACAGGAAGAGATGGTAACTTAAAGGACTATGGTGAGGACACTGAGTCAGGTACCGGAGAAGTCTGTTCTCTGCCTTCCTCCATGTCCCCATATTCAGGTCTGCCAACATTTCACAGGTGCTTTTGAGCAGAGGCAAGTGGAGTTCTAGTCCAGAGGAACAAGAGGCACTCACAGCCCTAAGCAATGATTGCCAAAATGGGGCTTACCCAGGCCCAGGTTCCACTTTTCTCGTAGAAGTATTTGAGATGTTTGAAGTGGTGAAAAATAAGGTGAACTAAATGGTAATTGTGGCTTAATAACAAAATCAAAGCACTCCCTTTTGTTTATTCAACATTTATTATTTACTGTATGCCGGGCACTCTGCTAAAAACTGAGGATGTATAGACACATTAGATTAGCTCCTGTTCTCAGGGAAATCTAGTATAAAAGCCAGACTGACAACAGCAACAGCAAAAGTGCTTGCACAGCAGCACATGTGTTGTGACAGTTATATGTGGTTTCTCATGGGAAACAGGAGCTTAAAGGAAAGCCTCCCAGAGCAGGTGAGTTTTGACATTCAAATATGAGTCAGCTGGACCAGGGGAGGGAGGAGGTGGAATGTAAGTTAGGAGGAAGGAAACAGGAACCAGACATTCAAGGCAAAGGGAGCAGCAGGTGCACATACATGGAGAGGAGGATGAGGGTGGCCTCTTTGGGACCAAAGAGTCCAAAGTGGCTGAAGCGTTGGTGTGAAATGGAGGAGTGGAGAGGGTGGAAGCTGGAGAGGTGACCCTCCTGGGGGTGGGTGTGCTGTGTACAGCATGCTAGTGAGCTAGGTTTTCATCCTGGGGGATCATCTCAGGACTGTAAGTACTGCAGTGGCATACTAGATGGGTGTTGTAGAAAGCACAAGTGGCAGTGGATTGGACAGGATGTTAGTGCGACAAGAGGGATCAGCTACGAGGCTGGTGCAGCGATCTCCAGGAGGAGTAACGGATGTACAGCAGTGATGCAGGGGATGGCGGTAAGATGCAAAGGGCAGGACTGATGGGACTTTGTGGCTGACTGGACATGGGTTCAAGAGAGTGGATGAGTCAGGGAGAGCTTTCTGAGGGCTTACCTGATACCATTTACTGAATGAGGCATCCAGGGAAAGCAAGTTTGGGGAGAAAGATGTTGAGATCAGTTATGTAGCTGTTGTTTTCGTGGTGCCTGTGGGACATTTCCATAGAGATGAAGAGTAGGCAACCTGGTTGAGAGCTGTGGGTTGAAAATGTCTGGAAGCCACAGTATTCATCTGGTGGTTGAAGGTATAGGAGAGAATGAACTCATCCAGTGAATGTGAGAGTCAGAAAGGCAGAGACAACCCCCCTGGAGAATACCACTAAGGGACAGAGGGAGAAAGCAGAGCTGAGAAGGAAGCTGAGAAGTAATAGCCAGAGGTAGGAGGAGAACCCGGAGGATCTGGACCCACATAGGATGGAGAGAACATTTCGTGGAATCAGAGTCGTGGTGCAGAAACCGCAGAGGTCAGAAGGTCAGGACTGGAAAGGATCCACCTGACCTAGCCACAAATGTCAGTGGTCACCAGCAAGAGTAGTTTCAGTGGGTGCTTGAGGCAGAGGCCAGACAGCAGTGGGCAGAAGAGGGAATGGGAACGGGGAGGAAGTGGAGGTGGCAAGTGTTGACTCTTTAAGAAGGCTGGCTCGGTAGGAAAGGTCATGGAGTGGGTAGCTAGACAGTGACGAAGGAATGAGGAGAAGCTGGGTACAGGGGCTGGCAGGATAGCACAGGGCCCTAAAGCACCAGGAAGGGCTGGGTTCAGGGAAGGGTGATGCTTGAATAAAAGGGACTTCCCTTTCTCTGAGATGGAAGGAAAATGGATGTGAAGATGGCACTCACGCTCGACAGGCTCGACTTTCTCAGTGAAAGACCGTCTCAGCCTTCTGCTTATAGAGGCTTATGCAGCCTTCGAGGAATGGGAAGAGAGCTGCCTGTGCTTGCATCATATGTATTTGTAGTTTTCCCATTTCCTTTTTCATCTTTCTTGGTGACAGTATACTGCCTGGTTCACACCACTCAATTAATGCCTAATTGAGCTGAGTCACACAGCACTGTGTTATATACAGGGGAGGAGGAGGGTTCCTACATCCAATAGGTTGAACGAGATTTCTACTAGGTTGTAGTTGTACCCACTGGAACTCAGTCATTGATTCAATCAATATTTCATTTTAGAACACCATATGTTAGGTCGCTGTGCTAGGCACTGGGGATACAGTGGTGAATAGTATGGCATTTTACATGTAATGAAGAAATCAGCTGTGTGCTTTTCATATTCGTACTTGTGGGGTTTTAATTAGAGGACTGAACATCCAATGAACTTTTTTTTTTTTCCAATGAACTTTTTGACATTCCTGCAGACACAATGACCCTTCCCTGCTTACTGAAATTTTCTCACCTGCCTAGACACGGCTCTCTCCTGATTCTCTTGTCTCTGACTGCTCCCACCACCACCCCCATTATAATACTGTGCAGTCCTCATGAACCGCCTCTTCCTTGTTGGTCAGACGCCTTTTTGCAGGCTTCAACCACCACTTCAGGGGGATGACCCCCAGATCTCTACTACTTGTTCTGAGCTCTCCTCCAACAACTGCACACCTCCAATTTCCTACCTGTTAATTGCATTAGGATATCTTCTCTCTTCTTCAAGCTCAGGACTTCTAAACCTGAGCTCATCTTGCCTCTCTGCTCCCCACCCTTCACCTCCTGTCCCACTTCACCCCTTTCCCTGTATTCCTGGCCCATTTCTGTCAGTTCTGAGATTGAAAACTTAGGAAGATCAGAAGCCTGGGAGTCTTGCCCCATTTCATTCTTCTCTTTTAGATGTTTGCGATTCAGTTAAAATGGGATGGGATAAGGGGATGGATGTCACTGACGCTATCACATCAGCAAGGCCTCTGGTAACCAGGGGTCGATGTGGTTTCTCTTTTGCAGAAACTGCCATATAAGAACCCAACTCACCTTGCTCAGCAACAGGAACCCTGGTGTCGACTCAGCTCAACTCCCACAATCACGTCCATGAGGCAGGCTGTTTATTTTTTTGATCCTGAGGTACCTAGCATTGAAATGCTATTTCTCCTTATATCCACTTAGGACTAATTAATATCCTTTTTGAAAGGTAGTCTGTCCCTGACTACCTTAGCATCTTTATCTTGTCCCCAATCCAAGATCCTACCAAATCTAAAACCAAATACCAACTTATCAACTTCCTCTGGGATGTCAGAAGGCTTGGGTTTTGCTGCAGTTGATTATCTGGAGCAAATCATTCTCTCACCAGACTTCTCATTATAACCATGAATGAGGTAAGGCCCGTTAAGCTCAAGTCCAGGACAATATAGTGGTTCTCATGTCTCCAGGAGAGCTCCCCACTCCTTAGACCTAACCATGAGACAATTCTTTATGGACAAGAGTTAAGAAGTCATCATGTATAGTAATTTGGTAAGTAGGGAGTTGGTGGATCTCAGGCCCAGAAAGGGTTCACTCTGCTTTGGGGCAAGAGTAGAGCCCAACAGAACCCGACTAGAGCAGGTGCAAATGTGGCAAGTTAATCCTGGGAGTGGCGGGGTTGGCTTCCTCCGTAGATACCGAAGGATGATCTGGATTTCCGATTAGCAGCCTTGTACAACCACCACACAGGGACGTTCAAGAGCAAAAGTGAGACACTGATACACCAGGAGACCATTCAGGATGCCCATGGGTAAGTGGTGGAGGCGGAGCCTCTCCCTAAGTACAATGCCAATCAAGTAAGGTAAAGTGTCATCTGGGAAATAACAATCAATAGGTTCTTGTTTCTATAGATTTCTGTTATTTTTTACTTCTGTAATACAAGTTCTGTTTTTTTATTTTCTAAGATGAACAGAGATCTTCCAGGATTGTGCTCATCTGTAGCACAAAATCTTTGGTTCATTCCAGAGGGTAAAAAGGGCCTTCAGCTGCTTTATTTTATTTTTATTTATTTTTTTTTTTGCGGTACACGGGCCTCTCACTGTTGTGGCCTCTCCCGTTGCGGAGCACAGGCTCCGGACACGCAGGCTCAGCAGCCATGGCTTACGAACCCAGCCGCTCCGCGGCATGTGGGATCTTCCCGGACCGGGGCACGAACCCGTGTCCCCTGCATCGGCAGGCAGACTGTCAACCACTGCGCCACCAGGGAAGCCTCAGCTGCTTTAAGGTTGCATGCAACTCTTTCCCTCCTTACCTTTCTTCTCCTGATTGATTTCACTCTCCCGTGTTCTTCCCCACACCATCTTCTAGAATCAAGATCCAATTCTCTGGAGAATCTTTATCCCCTCCCCAGCCACCCGCCATCACTTCCCAAGCTAACATCAGACACTGGATCAACCCTAAGAAGGAGTCTATTCACAGCATCCAGGGATCCATAGGTAAGGGTCAGAAGACTGAGGGGTGGGAGGCAGATGGATGGTGCAAGAGTTTTTCTAAATGGTCACAGGAATCAGGGAGTTGAGGTGATTGGCTATTAGGGAACATCAGGGATAACTGAGAGTCTGGCACATATCAGACTAAAACCAGGGGACATGCTGACTGTAGAGCTAGGAAATGAATTCAGTTTTTCAGAGCCACTACCTCAGCCTTAGGTCTAGCGGACAAAAATTTTCAGCAAAGGGCAGAAACCGGGGAGTGAAAGACCTATAGCTACCTCCCATTAGTCCTCTATATGCCAGTTTCCTCAGCTGTTAGAAACTTCTCCATTGTCCCCATAAATGTATGGGCGACAAGTTCCCAGAAAAGGCAAAGGATCTGAAATTCACAGCCCACTCCCTCTTCTCTTTCCTCCACAGTGTCCCCTCACACTGCAGCCAGCAATGGAGGATATTCCCGAAAGACTGATGGTGGCTTCTTCTCCACCTAAGTGTTGACGGGCCCCTGGACTAATTAATCATAGTGGAACATCCTGCCGCCCATCTCCATGAAATAGATTTGTGTAAGATGAAGCCTGGAGTATCTGTTACCCATGGACTACCAGTTGCCACATGACTACTCTTAAAATATGGAAGTTTCTCAACTTCTAGAAACTAATCCTGTTGGGCATATTTGCAACTCGGAAAGTCATCTTGCTGAAAAGATACAGATTTAGGACAGAACAGCACTGTTTTTGGCAGGAGACAGGTATTCACATTTTGTGAACTGGAGTCATTCGAACCATATCCATTCAACATTTCTTGCAAACTTTTTTTTTTTTTGTGGTATGTGGGCCTCTCACTGTTGTGGCCCCTCCCGTTGCAGAGCACAGGCTCCGGACGCACAGGCTCAGCGGCCATGGCTCACGGGGCCCAGCCGCTCCGCGGCACATTGGAGCCTCCCAGACCGGGGCACGAACCCGTGTCCCCTGCACTGGCAGGCGGACTCTCAACCACTGCGCCACCAGGGAAGACCCTCTTGCAAACTTTATGTGTCAGGTACTGAGCTAAGTGTTGGGAAAGCAAGAATGGACATAGTCCATTCTCTTGAGCTTACAAACACTAATTTTAGTAGCTCTTTGTGGCATTAACACTTATGCTGAGGTCACGCTTAACAGATTTCAGACCTTCTGGATTTAGTCATTTGCTGAGCTCTACTTTTCCATGAGGGCTCCATCTCCCTGGCTCCTTGCCATTGTTCATTCTCTTAACTCTGCTACTGTCTCCTTGCCTGGGAGTCAATTCTCTTTTCTTTGCCTTGATTTGTGCTGTGATATATAGCCCCCTATTCTTGGAAACAGCGTTCAACAACCTGATCCTAGGGTCTGAAGGTACCTAAAAACTGATACAGTAATGTGGTTTCTAAAATTACAAGCCACTCACAGGAGCCTGCTGTTAAAATGAGCAAGAAATGGCAGACCTTTTAGAATATTGTACACTAAGTTCCCATTTCTAAGATTGGACAGCATATGCATTGTTGAATAAATCAGATATGAAAGGGCTTCTTCCTGGTACTCAGGTGCAGGGTCAATACCACCGAACTATTACAGCCCCTCTTCCACCGAGATACTCCAATCGGTTCATAGTGTTTGCTGCCCAGTGGCAATATTTTCAGTTCTCTTTATTTAGAATAGCTGAAAGTGGCAGAGTGGGTGACTTTCTGGGATAATCACCTTATGTGGGTTGATACTGAACATCAAAAAATTTATTACTGCGATCCATGCATGGAGGCTCTAAATAATATAGGTTCCTAGACAAGCCCCCCCGCCCCCCCCCCGCTAATTCTAATTCAGTAAATCCGGTGCGGGTCCCTGGAATCTGAATTCTTATAAGGTCTCCAAGTTCTCTTACAGATATATACACGTATACAGACATGCATATATACATATATCCCTTCGCGGCAGGCGCTGTATAGTGCCTTTAGACCGGGGGCACCAGTGTTGGTACCATACAAAAGAGTCATTATGACAAGTCGGGTCTAAAGAAAAAAAGGGAGGCGGCTACAAAACTGCAGCGGGGAACAAGGCCTCCATATCCTTTCAGCTCCCGCTCCCGCGGGCGAGGCGACGGCTCATTCTACCTCCGTCCGCCAGCGCCCGGGGCCCGCAGCCGACCGTTGACACGTTAGCCTCAACGCCACGGGCGGCCGTGCCCTGGGCCCGGGCTCAGATCAGAATCGCCTCGATAATCAGTGGTCCAGGACAAGCCCAGCCTCATCTATCTGATCAATTCATCACTTCTGAGCGCCGGGCCTCGTAGGACCAGCTCCGGGACCTCCGGGACCGCGGCGTTGCCACCGCCCAAGGGGCCTCGCTGCACAGCGCCCCGAGGAAGGGGCTTCGCAGGAGGGGAGCTTTTCATTTCGGGTTGGTCCGGCGGGGCGGGAGTCACAACCCGATCAAATAAGATCAAGGTGTAGGCCGGGGGAGGGGCACGGGGGCGGGCGCACGCACTCGCCTTGCACGCACCACGCGCGCACTCACACATTCTCGCGTCCACTCACACACACAGCCCGCAGGCGCCTTCCACACATCTCGCCACACTTCTGACCAGCCTCACCCCATGCCGCTCTCCCTCCGGTGAAAGAGCGGAAGTACGCAAGCTCCTTTAAAGCCTTCCGCCCCTCCTCCGCCCCGGAGGGTTCTGGGAGGAACAACCGAGCACAGGCCCTCGCCGAGTGCGCACTTTCCTGCCCCCACGTGGCTCGGAGGGGAACCAAGGGCCCAGGTAAAGGCGGGACAAATTCCCACAATACTGAATCGTGATTGTCCTTGGATCTCTGTGCAGCTACACATTTATATCCATATCTGTAGTTTTTCTTTGATCTTTGATCCAAGTTCTGGATATAAGATGATTCAATCTCAAGAGACCTCTAGGTGAATGATTTCTTTCCCAGGGAGAAGGCAAATTCTGGTCATTACCAACATCAGCTTCCCTAGGAGCTCCTTCTCCCTTGGGAGAAGGCAAACATCATTTTACCAAAGGGAAAGGTAAGAATAGATTACTTAAGTCCAAGGACTAGGTAGTTAGAATATAGTAACTATATATACTACTAATATACTACCTAATATACACTAGGTAGTAGTATAAGTAAAGGAAGGAAGACATATCCCTGTCCCCACAGAGCCCTCTTGCTACCCAGAACTTGCTGTCGCAGTCATATTGCTGAATCTTCATTTACTTTCATATCCGCTAAAATAAATCTTTCAAGAATGAGTGTAAGAAAAAAAAAAGGAACAATTATGTAAGTTAGAATTAGCTCCTTTCACATCACAAAGCACAATTTGAATGTCTCAGTTCCTTCTTTTTCCTTTTTCAAGAAATACATATGTGAGGGGGGAAGACAAATCAGAATTTTGTTATCATTTGTACTTGTGCCAGTCCCACCATGTACTTGGAATAAACAAATTGGGGAAAAGTGTCCATTGTATGTACCAGAAGCCCAAGGATTTTCTAGGTATGTGGCTGGGTAACCTGATAACCTCATTTCACTGAAGAAGTTTATGGCTTGTAATGGCAGTTGATACTTTTAATAGCTTTGGTAGGTAAAATGTATTGGAGAATGTTATCTACATTGTTTAATACACCTCAAAATGTGTGTGTGTGTGTGTGTGTATATATATATATATATATATATATATAAAATTAGTTCCCTCAAAGATATACCCTCATAGATTCTGAACTATATCATACATTCAGTGACCATCACAAGGGGTTAACAGGATTGATGATATTCACTAATATAAACTAAAAAGGTATACTATGGGCAGAACCCAGGGGAATATTGAACAAAGTTCAATAATTCAGCATGCATGTGACAAAATGGACAAAAACAGTAGGGAAAGAAACTTTATTTTCAAGGATTTGTGCAGACAATGGTGAATAAAAAGTCTTATTTCAACTATAAAAAGCTGACTTCATTCCACCCTGGCATACAGGGTTTATGGTGACGCCAGTTTGAATCTGAGGCAATACTGCTATCCCCCTTCTTCCACCCCTAAAAGACTCCCTTAGAGGAACAACTTCCTACAATTTTCAGTCAAAAATATATGACACATCAACCAAAGTGATGAATTAAACAAGTTTCTGCTTATCTAAAGTCAAGAAATGAAATAAGCTGTGTATTTGTTTCTTGCTGTAAATTACCTTCACTCTGTGTACTTTTTGGTACATTCTGGTATGAAAACATCTCAAAATATAACAGTTCAAGAGCTTAGGTCAAGATGACCCACCCAGGAGGCTGTAAAAATTGATCTGAACTGTGAAATGGGACTAGTTTAAAATATGAAGCAGCTCTAAACACCAAGCTTAGAGATATTAGCCCTATTAGGCAACAAAAGTCATTAAAGCTACAAAATAACAAGTGCAAAACATGCTGAACCTGTATTTCCAGAGAGTGACATTCCCGTTGGCCAACAGGTTCCAAACTCACACCCACAAGGTGTAACTCTTCTTTCTGTTCCACTAGCCTTCCTTTCTCTTGTGTGAAAGATCCTCAGAAATGACAATGAAAAATATATGAATCATTGAAATTTACCCTGTGGACCAATTCCTGAAGAGACAACAGCCATAACTCTGAGATGATTAGACATGTAGTGTTTACTTGATGACTTTCTATACTTCTAGGAACCATCAAAGCACTAAACTGAATGTTTCAGAACCTAAACTTCCTAGCAGCTTTTGTTCTTTTGGAATAAGACAAAAGACAATTTACTGCCACACTGGGGTCAACCACAGCCAACTTGTCCACAGTCAAGTTTACTTTAGTGAATAATTCTACTGGTAGACCTATGTCTCTGCTTGCTCTTTACAATAATTTAATTTTAGACCAATTCTTTTTTTTTTTTAATAGAGAAGTTCTAGGCTTCAGAAATGCAACAGTTGATCCTTTTGCAGATAAAAGGAGGAGGGAATGGAGAAGTCTTCACTTCAAATGTAGTGTCATCTAAAATGATTTGTTCAGGAGTTCCCATACTCCATGGAAAAGCACATCAATCTCAATTGCGAACCTCTGCTTTCCTTTACTTTAGAAAACACTCTCATTTTATTCATGGATTCTATGAACTGTCCAAACATGCCTATGAATGCCATCAACTTCTCTCATTCAAATTTCCCATGTTCTTATAATTTCCAAGAGACAGCTAAATACTACAATATGAAGAAAATTAAAAGTGGGCCAAGAAACACAAGTAATCGACTGAAAATTGCCATAACCCAGATTTAAACAAAGAATAAGTTTGTATGTTGGTTAACATGACAGAACTTCCATCTAACATCACAATAAATTCTAGGTGACTTTACTAGTATATGAATTAATATACTAGATTTATTTATTTCTTCTACCGCAACTGCAAATTATTTCTTCAATAGTTTCTCTTTCCCCTAGTGGTGGCATTTAAAACTGAGTAACAGTGTTTAGCACTCAGTAATTTAGAAAATATTTAAAAAGCTTTAGGAAAATAGCAACAGTTTCAATATACCATTTGAGGGGGTGAAGTTTCCTTTTGGGAATACTGGTGAATAGAACATTGTTTCTTGTCTAAGTTACTCCTTTCTGGTCTCATCACAGACAATTTCCAAATCTTATGTAGGCCCAGATTCTCTTGGCAAAACTCTCTGGCTACCAGCACACAGCACAGCTATTTCGTCTGTTCTCTTTTTGCAATGAGGATCATGCCTCTCTCTTATGTTCCCAGACGGGTATATGAAAGATAAATTTCCAAAGCCAAAAAATTCCTTGGCATTGTTTAACTCCTATTTCCCACCCAGCCTCCCCACCCCAGCCTCCCAGCCCCCTGCAATTTGCCAAATCCAAATCAAACACTAAAAAAAAAGTCAAGTCTTGAAAATTATCTCTCCTTCCAAGACGTTTGAATACAGCTTATATCCTCCCCTAATGAGCCTCAGTGTGAAAAGTTCCTGATGAGGGGCTGAAGCACAAAATAGGTGACAGATTTTTAAGCAGGAGGTATGTAATCGTATCACTGAGGGGTGTAATTCATCTGGACATTATATGCTCTCTGCTGAGGACTGATTTACACACAGGTCAAAGGAAGCTGGCTTTCTGTAGTCCCCTGAAGCATAAATAATGTTTGTAACCACGAGGAGTTTTCCCCACATAAGGTAGGGGCAGATGCTGTGGTGTCATCCTGGGGACTTTGATGATTTTAGCTGAACTCTCCTACGCTGGGCCCAGGCTCCTGACAGGCTCTTCACCTTCGTCCCCTTGGTTGGCAGTTGATGAAATGGATGCTTTGGAATTCATTTTATAAACAGGACGTAGAAGGCCATTACAACGCAGGCGATTGCTACAGCAGCATGCAGCCTAGTTCCAATCACAGCAGCTAGCAGGAAAAAATAAAACGAGAAAAGAAGTCAAACCCTGCCCTTCATATAAGTCCTCACTTTCAAGATTTGAAATCTCTAGTCACAGACAACGAGACCTATCAAGGGTCTCAAGAACCCACCCAGGAATGTATTTAAATACTACCCTTAAGCCCTAGGTTCTAGATGAATATACTGTTAGTTTATATTTTGCCTTATTTTGAAAAAAGATCTAGGTAAGTAGGATTCCAGATGAAGATGCCCAAAATAAAAAGTAAAAAAGCATCTGAGTTAATAAAATCAATACTTAAAAGAGACTCCAATAAATTCTTTCCAGAAATTCAGAAAAAAAATTTTCACTGGGAAAATATTCCTTCCAACAACTCTAGTCCAATTAAAATTGTTTAATTTATATAGTTTTACTCCATGGAGAATACTAAAATTACCTTGGAGCTAAAATAAACAATTATGTAAAAGTTGAACCACATACAATTCCAGCCTATCCCACCCCCACCTTGCAGCACCTCACTGTCCAGAGATGGCAATCTCCTCTCCCTGAACAGATATGATCTTACCTTTGTAAAACACACCCCAAACTCCCTTCTTCTCTGAGAGCAGCCAGCTTTTGAGACGAGGTACTTTCTTGAAGTAGGCACAGGTGCAAACAAAGAGCAAACCAAACACCAGAATCCCATCCAAGGAGTACACTGTTACAGAAAGAGAAAAAAACCTTTGGTGCTAATCCAGTTTGGGACAGGTGATCCCCCTGGAGAACAGAATGTGATAAAATATCAAGATGATAATCTCAACTGCAGTGCCAGCCCTGACAAGAGGAAGCCAAGGTCCCAGGACTAACAAGGTTACCTTTCTGTTCCCCCAAATCACTTGTAGACAACCCCCTTACAAAGATTTCACTGCCCCCTTCCCTCTCCTTTCAAGAAGTATAAATTCTGAGAAGAGTGCATCACTTTATGTGGAATCAGCCTACCAGGAATGGCCAGTGTTGGCATTAGGTTGAGAGAGGCATAAGAATCCTTCGAGCCTGAGCTGAGAGAATGAAACATGTTCTTCCTATAAATCACTCATGTGATAAAGGAGAGGTAGATATTTGGCCAAGTCTCTCAGATCTGCATCTGTTGGTGAAGAATATGTTAAGGCAAAAGTAAAGCTTAATGGAAATTGCAAGAGTTAGAATCCATATGACTACAATTTTCCTATGCTTATCTTACACTTCACGCATGATACTCTACTTACAAACCAAATTTCTGCCTGAGTTAACAGATTCTTGAAAACAAACAAGCAATAAAAGATCTGAGGCTTCAACAAGGTGGAACAATTGTGGGGGAAAAAAGCTTTGAACAATTAGTTCTATTTCTTACATTTGTAAACCAAACTATGTCTTGTAAGCGCAAAGAATCACCTAAGTAGAAAAAAAATCAGACCACAAAAGGGGAAAGGATGACTAAAACTTATTTATTAATTACTATGTGTCCAACTGCTCTCTTATTTCTCAGTTCAGATTATTTGTTCCTCCGGATGATGTCCCTTCTTGTACTGTGCCTACTAACCTCAGACCTCTGACTGCCCAGGAAGCTCCAAAAGGATATTTTACACAACTGGCATCTGCCAGTTCTGGGCCACTCCATCTCCCTCTCTCCCTCCAGTAAAACTATCTCACAACTAGATGTCACACAGGAAAGGGTCCAGTAAATTAATACATACACCAAGTTTTACGATGAACAATACGTGCTAGTCTTTTATCCCGTAAGTTTTTGCAAAGCCAAAAGTCACAAGGAAGTGAAATTTGAAACTTTAGTACCAGGCTTATGAAGAAGGTACTTTTGAGAAATGCTGTCCTATGCCCTTCAAATCATACTGCCTAAGAGGTCTTGTCATCTTTTTTCCTGTAAGATCGACTCTAAAGACCACAAAGTCATCGTTTCCTGCCCTTCCCTGGAATTCAGAAATCACGTCTATAAAGTGTTTGAAGACGCCTGGAAAATTAGGTCAGATAAACAGGGTGGCAACTGCCACATCATCTTTGGAAAAGGCAGTGTCTAAATCCAACCCCTGCAACACTAGCCACGGTCTCCAGATGGGATCGCCCAGGCAAGACTTTAGAATCAAACACGAGAAAGCTTCCCGACATTTTAACAAAACAAGGAGAACTTTTTTTTTAGGATCTACATTCACCCCCGCCCCCCCCAAAGTATGGGGTTTAAAATCCTGTGTGATTCATCGGTCATCCCAACGAACCTACTATCCAAAAGTTTGAGAACACAGAGAGCTGTGAGGAGGCTCCTCTTTTTCCTGGTGCTAAAGCAATAGTTCAACTGGGACTGGCCTCGCGAAGTCGCTTATAAGGGTCAGAATGAACTTCTAGGAAGGGAGAAGGGCACAGTGTGGGAACCAAGAACTACGGGTGTGGGCACAAGAGGCACTGGGGGTTCTATACGGGCACGGAACGGGGGAACCCCCGGAGGAGTATAGGGGACAGGAGTTGGGGTACCGAGAGGCCAAAGGGGGACTGGGCTGGGAGGGGGCGGGGAGAACGGCCACGTCAGTCCCGGCTCCGCCCGCCAGGTTTCCACTCGCACTGCACTCCCATCCTCGGCTCTGGGCATTAGTTCTCACCGTTCGTCATGGCTGCTAGGCCCGGGCCTGGAGTTGGGGTCCGGGGGTCAGCGGTGATAGCGGCAAAGGCGGGGGAACCCAGCTCCCGCTTGACACTTCCCGATCCGGGCCGCGGCGACGGGCAGGCGCCGTAGTACGCAGGTGCAAGGGCAGAGAGACGAGCGCAGAACGCAATCAGGCGTGGCTAGCAGATTGCCGAGCTAGGGACCTGCGTGGGTGGAGCTCGCGTGAGTAAGTGTGTGTAAGAAGAAAGCTAAGAAAGCTATCCGGGAGGCTTCCTACGTGGCCATGGTAGCCAATATTTTCTGGGTGCCCCTTTAGTTAGTGTTGGGGTGTAACTTGACCTGCTCGAGTTGTGTTTGAAAAGGTAAAGGCTTGCAATTTTGTTTTTTTTAAATAAATTTATTTTATTTATTTATGGCTAGTTGGGTCTTCGTTGCTGTGCACAGGCTTTCTCTAGTTGTGGTGAATGGGGGCTATTCTTCGCTGCAGTGCGTGGGCTTCTCATTGCGGTGGCTTCTCTTGCTGTGGAGCACAGGCTCTAGGCACACGGGCTTCAGTAGTTGTGGCACACATCCTCAGTAGTTGTGGAGCACGGGCTTAGTTGCTCCGCGGCATGTGGGATCTTCCCGGACCAGGGCTCGAACCGATGTCCTCTGCATTGGCAGGCGGATTCTTAACCACTGCGCCACCAGTGAAGTCCAAGGCTTGCAGTTTTGCACTTTGTTTTCCGCTATGGCGGCTGCTCTGTTTGTGTGTGTGCGTTTGGTGTGTCTGTGAGGAGCAGCCCACCTGCAACAGAGGCCTCCGTCTCAAGCTTCCACGTAAGAGAACCCGGACAATAGGGGTCTAGAGGCTGTCCCCGCGGCCTCCGGAACTGCAGAGGATCTTTCTTACTCCTTATGGAAATCTGGATAGTGAGGCTGTGTCTGAACTTTCAAATGAAATTAGGAACCCCGTAACAAAAACAAGTCGCAAATTTCATATGCTAAAGCTACACGTTGTCGGGAAACGCTTAGGTAATTGCCTATTTGTATGAATTTTTCTTTAAACTATCAGGATAGTCTCGATTGACTCCTGTATTTAGTTAAAGTGGGGTCACCTCGGCCACTTTAGGAAACGGCGATATCGGGATAGCCCTTCTCACAACACTTTCACAGCTTGACGATACCTTCAGTTTAATGGTGTCCCAGGATGGAGGAGACAAAGCCGCAGATCCCATTTTGTACATTGAAATTCTTAATTGCACACAGCTTGACCTGCTTTATTAGAGTCCGGGCTAAAGTGCAACTGAGTCGTCCGAGGCTGAAACTGTAAAGTTACTAGTCCGCAGTTGTTGTCAGGTCCTAAAGGGACCCTCTGCCCCTCTTGCTATAGTGCCATCTGCTGGCTGTGGCCTGCTTGGTTACGCAGAAGAAAAGCTACCAAAGCCTCCTACGAGCTGGAGTAGAAAGGCAAGCCAACAAAAGTCTGATGCAGGACAGACTCCTTGTGAAAATGTGCTTAAATGCAGAAACAAACAAAAAACCAGGGAAGACATACAGGACAAAATAAGACAAAGCAAATAAATGTGTGCAAATACATACACAGACGAATCTCCCTGCCCAAAATAATTGCTAAGGACTACTCAAAAACAAAACAAGACAATAAAAAATCCCTAATTGTCTTTGCCTTTGAACTTTTCATCAATAGTTATCTAAAACAGTATCAGCACTAGTATCATCACTGGCAACTGTTAGTTCCCTGCACCAAAGCTGGATAAAAGCCCCAAGATACTCTAACCAGGTCCTAAACAAATTCATGTTCCCTAATTTAGACTGAATCATGTAGCTCATCTTCATCTAAAAAAATTCTCCTTTCTTACATACTATGGAACTGTGCTATCCTCCCTGACCCGCACTTCGTTGTTCTCTTTACCCAGGCTCTTTTTCCACGTAAACATAGACGTTCCTAAGATACCCTCACCCACTTTTTCTCATTATTAACCCTTACTTGGTGACCTATCATGTCCCCTGGCTTCAACTACCACCTCTACGAAGAGTTTTGTTTTGGTTTTGTTTTTGGCGAAGTGGCCGAGCCCTCCGCAGTGAAAGGGCGGAGTCCTAACCACTTGACCGCCAGGGAATTCCCCGTGCAGAGGTCTTAAGTTGATGTCCTACCCAAGCTCCAGTCCTACATTTCTAGCAGATGTTCTTCTGACATTTGAAATGTTTAAAACAAAACTCACCCCCTTCTGATTTCCCTGTTTCTATGGTTAATAGTCCTTTTCCCCTAATCACTGAATTTAGAATTTGTAAATTATCTTCGAATCGATTAACTCCTTTTTTTCCAAAATGTTGTTCCAATTGCCCCCTTTTCATTTCTACATCCATCACTTTAGTAATTTTACCATTTCAGTCTTCAAGCATCAATTAAATCCTCACAACAGTGAAAACTTATTTTTTTAAAACTGAATTATGCCTCAATTTATTCATTGTTTTATTTCTTCTATTTTTTGGTTGCATTGGGTATTCATTGCTGCGTGGGGGCTTTTCTCTCTAGTTGCAGTGAGGGGGGGTGGCTACTCTTCGTTGCAGTATGTGGCCTTCTCATTGCGGTGGCTTCTCGTTGCAGAGCACGGGCTCTAGAGCACAGGCTCAGTAGTTGTGGCTCGCGAGCTTAGTTGCTCTGCAGCATGTGGTATCTTCCCAGACCAGGGATCGAACTGGTGTCCCCTGCATTGGCAGGTGGATTCTTTTTTTTTTTTTTTTTGCGGTACGCGGGCCTCTCACTGTTGTGGCCTCTCCCATTGCAGAGCACAGGCTCCGGACGCGCAGGCTCAGCGGCCACGGCTCACGGGCCCAGCCGCTCTGCCGCATGTGGGATCTTCCCAGACCGGGGCACGAACCCGTGTCCCCTGCATCGGCAGGCGGACTCTCAACCACTGGCAGGTGGATTCTTAACCACTGCGCCACCGGGGAAGTCCAGTGAAAACTTACTTTTCTATAACATTTTTACTTTGTAAAGTGAACACACCTTGTCATAATATCTTATTTAATCCTTACAACTGCCTTATCACCCCTATTTTAGAGGTAATCTAAGGTTTAGGGTAAGGACTAACCAGTATCAGACTTGAACAATAATTCTGGTCTTCTGAACTCAGAACTAAAACATTTTGCTCCAGACCACAACTGCTGTTTCCTTTAACAGCAGCGACTGTCTGCTGAACATATGTTTAACTCCTTACCCTGCTATTCAAGGCCTTCCAGCAGAATTTTTCACTGTTCCCATAGGCAGACTTCAAGCTTCAGCTGCGAAAACACTGTTCAGTGTTCTTCAAATGTACTCTTTGCTTTCACATTTTGCTCATGCCCTCCTCTTTTGGAGATAACTTTGTCTCCTCCTCTTTTCACTGGATGGAAACCACTCCAATTGTGTCATGCTCTGAAAGATAAGTCTTTCGTCCCCTGTCACTCTCGGAGTTTAAGAATAAAGATATCACAGTTGAAGAACTGGGAAGAGTAATTAGTTTTCTACTTATTATTTCAAAGGACAGTGATAGTCCACAGTATCTTACTGTTTCTTCTTTTTCCATGTGTCTATCTCTCTTTCTTCTTCCTACTCTTTCTTCCCATTTTTACATTTATTTCCTTCCTTCTTTCTCCTTCCACTGTATTTTTTCATTTCCAGGTTTTAAAAAGTATTTTACCAGGAATTCCCTGGCGGTCCAGTGGTTAGGACTCTGCGCTTTCACCGCCAAGGGCAAGGGGAGCCGGGTGCCGTGGCCAAAAAAAAAAATTTTTTTTTACCTTTTTTATTGATTAAAGTGAATCTCACCAGATTTTTATTTCAAAATTAGTTATACCAAGAATTTCATATTTTTTAAAATTATATTTTGCTTTCTTTCTGTAAAATTGAGTCATAATGGTTGCTCCTTTGTAGGGTTGTTGAAGGATTAAATAAATTACTATTTACAACAATATCTGGCATGAAGTAAGTGCTCCATAAATCTTAGCTTTCACTGTTGTTGTTCATTTGTTTAAAAAATATTTACACACTTTGCTAAATTTTGCAGGCGTAGAGGCAAAAAACGAGTCCCTGACCTCAGGGTACAAACTATATTGGCGAAGATAGATGAATAAACACATTTTAGTAGAGCACAGGCATTGTATGTGTAAAGACATTATCTTTGATCTTCACAACTGTTTTGCAGAATGGTTTTTTGGTGAGAAATCTGAGGCTCAAAGAAGGCACATGGGTGAGATCACAGAGCTAGTCTGTCTGACTTCAAAGCTCCCTTCCCCTTGTTATCACACTGCCTCAAATTAGGATTCTGTCCATTGATATTGATCTTTGACGATTTTGTTCCAAGCATTAGTGTTTCTGTTGTCCTGAAAAGCCCCAAAGCCTCACGCCAAAGCCTGGGTCACTGTCTCTCACAGCCCAAATGCAAGGGATAAATAGAGCCCCATTGCATGGGGACTCAATTCAGACAGTCTTTCCTCAGTTCATTTCAGCCTCCACTGGAGGACGGGCAGTTGTTGCCAAACGCCTGTCAGTCAAGAACAGTTGCCCGTTTGTTAGGGTTGTTGCAGTCCCTGTGGCAAACACTAATCAGTCATGGGGACCATGACTATGGGATTGTGGTTTAACCAAAGAGTAAGTTCAGTCCCAAAGGCACAGCTTGTAACAATAGCTTCATTGAATTACAACATATTTGAAAAGGGATGTCAAACAAGCATTAATTTATGCTACAAATATTTGTTCCGGGAGTCTGAGGAATGTGCTAGCCTTTGGGAGCTCAAAGGTGAATAAGAAACAGACTCTTTTCTTAGTAAGTTTTAAGACTTAGTGTACGAGACAAGCTGTGTGTATAAGTAATCAGAAAATACATTAGAAAGAAGTGTTGAAGGAAAATGAAAAGTAAGTGCTGGTGGGAGTGTAAGAGAGAAAGTGCCTTCAACTGGAGCACTCAGGGAAGGCTTGATGGAGGGGCAGACATGTTAGCTGGGCCTGAAAGACATGTAGCATTTCAACGGAAAAGAAAGGTATCCTAGTGGGAAAGGAGTAGTGTAACCATAGGCTTGAAGATGGTATAAGTTTGGGGCACAGCCCACTTTCCCCTTCCTCTTTCACTGCCTAACTCCATTCATCTCTCAGGTCTCAGCTCAAATGTTATTTGCACAAGGAAGTCTTCTCTGACTTCTTGGGTCCCCTTTCCCCATCATAATCTTCCAAAGCATACAATATCTATTTTATTCATGTCTCCCTGCTACATTGTAAGGTTCATGAACCCTGAACTGTGTATTTATGTTATCATTTTATCAACAGTCCTATAGTAAGTGCTGTTCAGGTGCTTGATAAATATTTGTTGCATGAATAATTGAAAGTGGCCTTGTGGAACTGGATTATAGAGTTCATGAAGGTAATGCTGAAAAGTAACTTATTGTAGTAGGTATTTATTGAGAAAAATCCATATATAAGTGGACCTACACAGTTCAAACCTATGTTGTTCAAGAGTCAACTGTATATTCTTCCCTTCCTCCTCCCTCACTTCCTCTTCATCTTTCTTCTTTTATCTTTTTCTGCCTCTTGGACCATTTCTTCTCTCTCTGTCCCGTGATGTACTGTTTCTGAGGATCTGCCCGTTGCCTCCCTTCTCTCACTTTTGTTTCTGTGCAGTGTTTAAACGATTGCCCCCGCATTGATGTCTCCCATGCCATTTTCTCTAGTCCTGATTTCTCTGGATTTCCAGACCTGCACCTCCATCTGTCTACAGGACACCTCTAGACTCTCACACTCAGACTGAACTCATTTCCTTCCCTCCCCAGTTGCTTTTCCATTTTACTTTCCAATTCATATTAATAGCATTCCATCTGGATATAAACCTCTCTCTCCATAGCTCTCAGATTCATTCAGACACAAAGTCCTGTGATTTCTGCTCCTAAAATTCCTTTGTCTTAATTCATGTTCTAATCAGCTCTCATCCTAGGTGGTCTCCCTGCTGAAGTGATTTTTTATTTTAAAGATGGGTCATGTGACTCTTCTGCTTAAAGATCTCCCAGGCACTCGGCACTTTGAATGAAGTTCAGTCTCTGAAGAGAATATTCAAGGCCTTTCACAAACTCAAACTCCAGTTTCATTCCAGCCTCATTTTCTACATCTCCACCCAACAAACTTGACTCTGGCAACCCACCTGAAACATCCTCTAGAAGCACACCGTGACTTTTCACTCTCTGGGCTTTATTTCCGCTCTGCTCACAACACTGATTTTTTTTTTCCTTTACATTTTGGATCTCAGGCTCAGAATGTTGAATTATTCACACTCCACAGTTCATGCCATACTATTGTAACTGACCCTTCCCAAGTCCTTCACTTGTTATGTATCTTAGGCATTCTCTTTATCCCTATTCTTATGTCTCCTACCCTGTAACCTCCCTAATGTATTTGATGTCTATGCTTTTTTTATACGTTCCTGTAAAATATGTATTTTTTGTGTGTATATGTGTTTAATATACATAAACGGTCTTTTGTTATAGAGCTCATATTTCTTACTTTTTAAATTTAGCGCTCTGTTTCTAAGCTCTATCCATGTTGCTAGTCTATTGCTTCTGATTGTTGTATAGTACACCTTGGTGTACATCCAGCACATTTTACCTATCCATTCCCCTGATAATGGACACTGTGAATATTTTATACCTGATTCCCTGGACAAGGCCAGTGTTTCATTACTACCTAACATAGCAGTTCTCAACCCTTTCAGACCCAACAAACTTCCTTAAATAACAAATATGTCTCCTTTATTATTCTGAAATGAAATTCACAAATGATATAACCTACTATGGTATGCAGCCTCTCAGATAGCCCCCAATGATGTCTGCCTCCTGGTATTCTCATCCTTGTGTAATCCCCTCCTCTTGAGGGTGGGCTGCATTTATTGATTTCTGGTGAATAGCATAGGGCAAAAATGATGGGATGTCACTTCCAAGGTTAGGTTACCAAAAAAACTGTGTTCTTGGGTGTTCTTCCTGGTTCTCTCCCTCACCTGCTCTGAGAGAAGCCAGCTGCCCTAGGAAGTTGACATGGCAAGGAATGGAGGGAGGCCTCTGACAATAGCCAGTGAAGAACCGAGGCCCTTAATGTAACCTGAAGTAGCTGAATCCTGCTGACAACAACGTGAGTGATTTTGGAAGCAGATCCTTCCCCATCAATACCTCAGATCAGACTGAGGCCCAACCAACACCCTGACTGCAACATAAGGGACCTTGAACCAGAGGCATCCAGCTAAACTGTGCCCAGATTCCTCACAGAAACTGTGTGATAAATGTTCATTGTTTTAAACCACTAAGTTTTGGGATAATTTGTTTCACAGTAATAATAACTAACCTAACTACCCACGTAACTATAAAATATAATGTCCTAACTATAATGTAAAGTAAAATAAAGACAGTAAATTATAATAATATGTGTTTCAATATGTAAATGCTCAGTTATGACTACACTAGCGGGTATAATGATTTCAGATGCTTGCACCCATATGTATATGCTTGCACCATGAATGCAGGAGCTAAAATGCAGACTGATTCCAGTGAGTTTTGGCTATCCAAACTATTACAACTGATACAGCCTTTCATGACATTGTTTCCTTAAATGTTTCACAGCTCTTGATAAGTTGCAAATAAAACAAAGAACTATATCTCTCCAATTTCAGGGTAGTTACTGTTTGGGGGAAAACTCTCAGCTTTTTCCTTCCTGTGTATCTTTCTCCTTTACTTTTACACTGAACGCTTCACTTATGACACTTCTCATGACCAAATATGTGGGTCCCCCCTCCCCCCTTCACACCAAACAATTCTGTGACAGCAGCTGGGTGTCCTGCAATTTAACTCAATACTGACGCTATTTACCTGGAGATAGTTTTAGATCCCACTGATCAAAGGCTCAGTCCCGCAAGACTGCTCCCAACTTTAGATGCCAATCGAAAGTAGTAGGTCCCCAGGTTACCCACAACTTCTGTCTGACTTGGCTAAAATTCAGAGGTTTCCATGACCTCCTCCCCCTTGGATTTGGTTATTTCCTAGAACAACTCACAAAACGCAGGGGAACACGTTTACCAGTTTATTAAAGGGTATAGTAAAGGATACAGATGAACAGACACATAGGGCAAGGTCTGAGAGGATCCTGAGCACAGAGCTTCTGCCTCCATGAAGTTGGGGGTGCATCACCCTCCAGGTAAGCGGATGTGCCCCCCAACCTGAACACTCTCTGAACCTCCTACTATTGGAATTAGTAGGCAATACAAGGCAATTGTTATGCCTTGTATAGGCATGATTAATTACTAACTCCATTTCTAGTTCCTCTCCCCGCTCTGGAGAGGGCTGAAAATTCCAAGCTTCTAATCATGGCTTGGTTTTTCTGGTGACACAGCCAGGAGCCATCCAGGAGCCCACCCAGAGTTGCCTCATTAGAACAAAAGACGCCCTAGTGTTCTTATCACTTAGCAAATTACAAGGGTTTTAGGAGCTCTGTGCCAGGAAGAGGGGTGGGGTGGGTGAGCAGAGACCAATACATATACTTTCTACTATCTCACAGTTGCGTTCCTAGAAAATTCAATGTACCTTAAAAGCATAGGAAAATGCTTTGTGTTTATATGTTAACAAAGTTATGTTCTAGTCCCAGCTAATTATGAACAGATTTTTCACTCACAGGAATGTTTAGCAGGACATTCAGAAATAGTGTATTGTGGAACAATCTTTCCCTGGTGACATCATCTCTTGCATTGCAGAACACCTTATATCCCTAGCTTTAGCCTTCTAATGTCCCTGGTTTTCCCAAGCACTGTTCTGATTAAAAAAACAACAAACAAAACCACAAAAATTAAATCCTCAGTCTAAGGGGAGATAACATTCCCTTGAGAACTGGTAGCGAAGTACAATATCCCCAATAACGAATAAGCTTGGCAATAAATCATAGTGGTACTCTAAGCTGTTGAAATTGTTTACACCCCTGGCTAGCCCCTCAATGATCCAAAGCTTCGCAGTCCCGAATAAGGAAGCGGTGATCTGATACGCAGAAGCAAGTTCAAGGAGACAGCGAGATACACGGCACCTAGCCAGTGATTTCCTTTTCGTTGCTAATTTTTAATTCCTTCTTGCCAAGACGACACCCATCCCTCCTTTAGTACTGCTGTGGTTTCACCGCTGGGCGGGACGCGCACTCTCCACTTCCGCAGGCGGGTTTCCAACTAGGCCCCGCCCCACCTCCTCGCGTCACCGGAAGTGAGGCCGCGGAAGTAGTAAAACCCGCTCCATGGGAGGCGGGCGCGCCCTGGAGGTGGCTGGTTGCTGGGATGGCAGATGAAGAAGAAGACCCCACGGTGAGTGACCGCCTCTGTTCCAACCCACTTTTTTATTCACTCCCTCGGGCACGGTAGCGGAGGCCGAGAATCGGGTTTGTTTTCCTTAGTGAATTCAGCCGAGAGAATCGGGGACTTCACCCCGTGCTAGGCTTTTTCTTCCGATTAGTCGTAGGACGCGGGGCAGGAAGAGTAGGAGGGTGGTCCCCTGCCCTTTGCTTTTGGTCCATATTTGCCAGACACCCTTTGAAACACCTAGAGAATCATCAGAGGACAAAGCTAGTATTTGTTCTCTGTGAGCAAAGTTATTTAACTTTGAGCCTCGGTTTTCATGTCATAAAATAGGCTTAAGTCTCACTTGAGGAAAGTTCTTAGCACTGTGTAAGCAGTGCTTAGTAAATACTAGGTTTGCTTACTTTTATTCAATATCACCTCTTTTAATAGTAAAACTGTCTAGAAATAGGCCAACTTTGTTGGTTAAAAAAAAGAATGTATGGTCGTTGGAACTGCTCCAGGAGAGGCAGTACAGTTGTTGTGGACATTGTAGAAGCCATTCCTATGTGAGTCTGAAGTTGGATAGGATAGTTGTAAGGCCCCTAAAATGCTAAGGTTTCATGGTTTTTTGCTGCTTGCTTTATTTAGGCTTTCTGGCATGACATCAGTGTTGAAGATGGAAAAAAATGTTAATTATTAAAAAGTCAAAAGCAGTGCTTGACGTATCTATATATACATTTTAACTTCTAGTTTGAGGAAGAAAGTGAAGAAATTGGAGGAGGTGCAGAAGGTGGACAGGGTAAAAGAAAGAGACTTTTTTCTAAAGAATGTAAGTAGTATTTGACAATGATTTTTTATAGATAAAAACTTCTGGGTATGTCGGTTCAAAGTAGATTTATTGTTCTGAATGTGTTTCCTTGTAGGGACAATATTCTCAGACTTGTGCATAAATTCTGCTTAACCTGTGAATCACAGATAGTAATAACCCTAACCCCAATTTATGTATTTATATATATGCGTGTATACACACACACACATACACACACACCCATACTTTTTTTTTTTTTTTTTTTTTAAGTAAAGAGATGTGATCAGTGTTTCAGTTCAGGGCCTAAGAACATACCTCCGTTACCTCCCCTGTCCCTTACCTTTCAGCAGTAGGAGCAGGGGCTCCTTTGACTGTAAGCCAAAGGTTCTTTTGGATCCTGGAACAGGTGCTGAGGGTAGGAATTAAGTTGGGGCTTTGGACTAAGGCAATGGACAAGGCAGGAAGATGATGAACAATGTGAGGCAGTCCAGTGGCATAGAGATTATAAGGTTTTGGTTGTCTAGTCTGTTCCCTCAGTAGACCTTTTGTGGCAGCAGCAAGGAGAGCTGCTGCTACTACTGATGTTCAAGGTCAGCCCCTTTAAGGCACCGTGAGAAAGTGCTCTCCATCTCCCAGTCCTGAGAAGGCGACACATCACCTGATTTATTTATGCTAGTTCCGATGTAAGCAGTTCCCAAATGCTCTTGAAACTACAGAGTCAATATGTGGGGTTTTTTTTTTGCCATTCAAATCCCTTCCTATATCTCAATTTCTCACCTTAAGTTTACCACTACTTATTCCATCTCTGATGTTATTTACTCCATTTGTACGTGGTTTTACCTAAGTCGGCATAAGAAGGGGATTCCTACACCAGAGCATCCCAGAGTGATGACAAGAATTTGGAATCTTCACAGCCTTTTCCTTGTCTTACCTGAATCTTCCTATGACTTACTGACCAAGATCTGTTCTCCTAGACCTTCTTTTTAAAAAAAAATTTTTGCTAATATAACACAAAATTTCAAAGCATTCACTTTTATTTGTTTATGTCTTTACAGACCCTTTAACCAAATGCAGTTCACATACTTCCTGTCTAATATGATTTTGCTTTTCCAGTGAAGTATATTTCCCTACTGATGAATTCTCCCCATCAGAATGTTAACGACAAGGTATCTCCCTCAAAATATTTAAGGAAAAATATTAAGTTTACAGTGGAGAATCCTGGCAGACATTACTTTAGCCAAGTGATCAAAGTTAATAAGATCACCAGTAATATATGTTGACATTACATACCCCTGATATGACGCATTAAGAGGTATATCATCACTGTTATTCCCTTTCTAGTAATGCATAACCACAATCTAATCATGAGAAAACATCAGACAAACCCAAATTGAGGGACATTCTACAAGATAACTGACCAGTATTCTTCAGAAGTGTCAAGGTTATAAAAGACAAGGAAGGGCTTCCCTGGTGGCGCAGTGGTTAAGAATCCACCTGGTAATGCAGGGGACATGGGTTCGAGCCCTGGTTTGGGAAGAACCCTCATGCTGCAGAGCAACTAAGCCCGTGCGCCACAACTACTGAGCCTGCGCTCTAGAGCCCGCGAGCCACAACTACTGAAGCCCGCACGCCTAGAGCCCGTGCTCCTCAACAAGAGACGCCACTGCAGTGAGAAGCCTGTGCACCACAACAAACAGAGACCCCCCACTCACCACAACTAGAGAAATCCCATGCGCAGCAACGAAAACCCAACGCAGCCAAAAATAAATAAATAAATATATAAATTAAAAAAAAAAAAGACAAGGAAAGTCTGAGGAACTGTCACAGAACAGAGGAAACTAGGGAGGCATGACAACTAAATATTGTGGGATCCTGAAACAGAAAAGGTACACTAGTGGAAAAACTGGTACAATCTGAATAAGTTACGTATTTGTACCAGTGTTAATTTCTTAGTTTTGAGAAATGTCTTTGGTTGTGTAAGATGTTAACATAAGGGGAAGCTGGATATAGGGATTCGGGAACATTGTGCTGTTTTTGCAACTCTTCTCTAAGTCTGAGATTATCTAAAAAAACAAACCAAAAAAAAAAAAGCAAACAAAAATTTCAGAATCCAAAAAACACAGAGGGGAGAAAATATTGGCTCCTGTGTTTGTTTTCTCCCTCCTGTATCTGGACCTAAAAGCTTTTGCCAGAATAAACCCTAGGGGCACTTCTCTATCCTAGTCTGACTTCTAGGTCACCTGTTTCTTTTCTTCCGCAGGCCTGGTCTACTGTCTTCTTAGTTCTGCCTGCTTTTGCTTCTCCTAAATAGAAATTATTCTTAACGTACTCATTCCTACTTTTAGAAGTGTTCTAGGAGTTCGTTCCATTTATTTATTTATTTAATTTATTTTTTTTGCGGTACGCAGGCCTCTCACTGTTGTGGCCTCTCCCATTGTGGAGCACAGGCTCCAGACGCACAGGCTCAGCGGCCATGGCTCACAGGCCCAGCCACTCCGCGGCATGTGGGATCTTCCCGGACTGGGGAACGAACCCGTGTCCCCTGCATCGGCAGGCGGACTCCCAACCACTGCGCCACCAGGGAAGCCCCGTTCCTTTTTTTTAAATGTAAAACTTAAATACAATAAATTGCACTAGTCTTCATTGAACAGCTTGATGAATTTTCCATATATACATATACTTGTAACCACCAGTCAGATCAAGATACAAAACATTTCTAACATATGACAGAGTTTCTTAGTATTTATATACCCCTTTGAGAATCTGCTAAGAGTTGATTCTTCTTCCCAGAAAAATGCACACACAAATAAGGTATAAAATTTTTACATATAATTTCAGTAGGGTTCCAGGACTTCTCAAAACTTGTCCATGGACTGATTGGGAGCTTATAGGCTATAGCATAAGAATCCATATGGATCCCATCTGCCCTAAATTACCAAGAAGTGTAATACTGTTGTGGGTAGGAGTATAGACTCTGGAGCCAGATCATCTGGGTTCAAATTCAAGTTCCATCTCACTATCTGTGTGACCTTGGGTAAATCACTTAAACTCTATGCCTCAATTTTCTCATCTATGTAGAATGGGGATAATAGTAGTTTCTACTTCAGAGGATTGTCCTGAGGATTAAATGCGCTTACAACAGTGCCTGGCATGTAGTAAGGGCTATATAAGTTTTAGCTATTAGCAGTTATTTTCATTACTCTGTAGACTTTTCTTCTCTTTTGCATTTTCTATGGTTCCTTCAGATGAAGACCAAAAGGGCTTTGCTGGCAGTTGCTTTGATCCAGGGAATAAAATGTCAAGATTCTGTATAGTAAGCCCTTTGCTTTCTCCTTTTGATTAACCTGTTCTTCCTATAAGAAGGTAATTGGAGCACCTTCTCTCATGTCCTCTTCCTTATGGTAGTATCAGAAAGGAATTTGCCTTCTTTTTTCCAAGACCTCCCCCTCACCCCCTGAAAACACTCCCAGTAAAGGCTAAACCATTGCTACTCATCCTGTTCCTGCTACGAAGTTTCCTACTTAAAGGTATTCTGGGGTTGTTGGTGAGTAGATAATAGAGATTAGGGAAGGAATATTGATATCAGGGTTCAGTAGCTGGGAGGGAAGGGGAGTTCCTACCTAGGGAAGGCTAGGTGAGAACAGTTGGTTATGTGCTAGTGGTTAATACCTTTTACACCAAAATCCATACTTGGAGACAAGAAATACAATGTAAATATACTTTCATACCAATATCTTCTATAGCTTAGTTCTAATTTGAAAAAGTATTGGTCAAGTTTGTTTAAACAAAAATGATTGTTCTTTTTACAGTACGGTGTATGATGTATGGGTTTGGGGATGACCAGAATCCTTATACTGAGTCAGTAGATATTCTTGAAGACCTTGTCATAGAGTTCATCACTGAAATGGTAAGTTTTTTTTGTAATTGGTCTTAGTTAATTAAGGAATAGATTTGAAATTCTAACTTTTAGATAAGACTAGAACTATGGCATCCTTTGAAATAAGCTTGAGTGCCATTTGAGTGCCTGTTTTGTGGAAGTTACTATTTATCATTAAGGATAGAGAGAGATAAGTGTGTGTGGGTGTATACACACACACATACACAAATAGCCACACACACATGCACACACAATATATTCTACCCCCTCCTCTGAATTTTATTTATAAGGACATAATTATAAGATCCTTGAATAAAATGTAAAATATTACCCATAATCCCATCATCCAACATAAATTTCCCTCTTCCAGTATTTATGTAAAGATATACAGTGTTTTACATAGTGTTGATCATAGTAAACATTCTTTTTACTCAAAGTTTTTAATACATATTTCCTATGTTCTAATCGCAATTATTTTAGTAGCTGCATAAAATTCATTCAAATTATTTTCTAATATACTTAACCATTTCCCTATTGAAATTATTTACATATTATTTTTAACTGAGTAGATAAGTTTGAATGACCATATTCATGAAATTTCCCCCTTCTCTGGATATGTTTGCAGGGATGGGAATACTGAGTTTGTTTGTGTTCAGTTCTTATGAATTTTTACCCTGTGTTTTGGATTATTTCCTTCATAAAGAATAATAGAAGTAAAATTACTGGGTCAGAGAATCCATTTTTTAAAATCTTTTTCTGCTTATGAAAGTAATATTGATTAAATTTAGAAAGTATTAAAGAGTGCAGGGGAAAAAATAAAAATCTGTAATCCTTCTACCTAGAGATAACTAATGCTGAGATTTTGGTGAATATTCTTTTGTCTTTTTACACATATTTTTAAACTTTATAAAACTGAAATCATACAGTATATATAGTCGTAGAACCTGCTTTTTCACTTAGGTACGTCTACAACATTTTCCCTGTGTCACCGCATAATTAATATTTTTGATGGCTTCACAATATTAATTGACTAGGTGTGCTCAAATTTGTTCAATTTATTAAATATTTAATTTCCCTTTTTGTCATTAGAAATAATGCTGTGATGAATTTTTGTTTTTGCAGTATGAATATGTAATGGTAGGGGATGAGATTTGATTTTAAGGAAACCCACCAATATTTATCAGCTACTGAAATGGACACAAAGTTTAAATGAAGCGGTGGTTACAAAGAAATAAAATTATTTTATGCAAATGAAGACAAACTACATATATCAAAACACACAGAAAGAAACATCAGTGCAAATGGATAAAGAAGATGTGGCACATATATACAATGGAATATTACTCAGCCATAAAAAGAAATGAAATTGAGTTCTTTGTAGTGAGGTGGATTGACCTAGAGTCTGTCATACAGAGTGAAGTAAATCAGAAAGAGAAAAACAAATACCATATGCTAACACATATATATGGAATCTAAAAAAAAAAAAGGTTCTGATGAACCTAGGGGCAGGATAGGAATAAAGACGCAGACATAGAGAATGGATTTGAGGACATGGGAGGGGCAGGGAAGGGTAAGCTGGGACGAAGTGAGAGAGTAGCATTGACATATATACACTACCAAATGTAAAATAGATAGCTAGTGGGAAGCAGCTGCATGACACAGGGAGATCAACTCAGTGCTTTGTGTCCACCTAGAGGGGTGGGATAGGGAGGGTGGGAGGGAGACGCAAGAGGGAGGGGATATGGGGGTATATGTATACGTATAGATGATTCACTTTGTTAAACAGCAGAAACTAACACAACATTGTAAAGCAATTACACTCCAATAAAGATGTAAAAAAAAATTTTTTTAAATCAATAAATTTGATAGTTTTAATGTCCTTAATATTAAAATGTCTATAAAGCATTGAAACATTGTTAATAACGGTAGAAAGTGGACAAAGGACATTAATAGAAAGACAATTCATAAGTGACTAGCTATAATAATTAGAAGAGAAAGTTTCAAACTCACCAGCATTAAATAGACACAAGTTAAAAGAATAAAATGTTAGATTTTTTAAAAATTAATTGAATTTAATATGTTTTTTTGTAATAGACTCACAAGGCAATGTCAATTGGAAGACAAGGTCGGGTACAAGTTGAAGATATCGTCTTCTTGATTCGAAAGGACCCAAGAAAGTTTGCTAGGGTTAAAGACTTGCTTACTATGAACGAAGAATTGAAACGAGCTAGAAAAGCATTTGATGAAGCAAACTATGGATCTTGACACCTTTGGTACTTTCTGAAGCTTCATTATTTTCTGGGGAAACCATATTTAATAACTATATTTTCCACAGTAAGGTTCTGATATCTAGCCATGTGAATGAAAGATAGAGAACCACAACGTTTTCAGTCTTTATTCATGTCTTCAATTTTAGAGTGATATTTGAGCCTTTAATTGCCTGCCGTTATATTACTATACTTTGAATTACTTACTGGATTTTAATGACCACATGTAAGTCAAAGTACCTTGCAAACCATTCAGTTCCTTCTGATTTTGTGCCATTGTAGGCTGTACTGTGGCTGTTTAATATGTGAAATCTCAATGGTACCTTTGATAGCTAAGACATGTGTTTGATGTTTCTAAAGTTTTTAGATTACAGTAGTCTAAGTTATTAAAAGATAGTGAACTGGTTTGTGTTTCTTTTAAGGAGAAAATGATAGAAAATACAGCCTTTTTAAGAGTGTTTGTCTTAAGATAATTTGTTTTAATACTCTTTTCTTTAGATAACAAGTGATTTTTTTGATTTTAATTTTTTATTTTTTGAGAAACTAAAAGTTTCCTATGAATTCTTCTGTGTTGGAAGACCTATTTGATTTAAAATCTTTTGGGCTGGGCTCCCCTGCTGGCATAGTGGTTGAGAGTCCGCCTGCCGATGCGGGGGACACGGGTTTGTGTCCCGGTCCGGGAGGATCCTGCGTGCCACGGAGCAGCTGGGCCCGTGAGCTGTGGCTGCTGGGCCTGCCCGTCCGGAGCCTGTGCTCCGCCACGGGAGAGGCCACAGCAGTGAGAGGCTCGCATACCGCAAAAAAAAAAACTTTGGGTCTTATACTGTTTGTCAGGTTTTAAGAGAACTCATTTCCCCAGGTCAAATTAAAGCTTCTAAATATAAGTGTTTTCAGTAGCAGGAATGGCATTGCTGAAAAAGCTGATGGTAGGATAAGCATTTGGGGTCGTGTTTTTTTGTTTTTTGTTTTTTTTGCGGTATGCGGACCTTTCACTGTTGTGGCCTCTCCAGTTGCAGAGCACAGTCATCCAGACGCGCAGGCTCAGCGGCCATGGCTCACGGGCCCAGCCGCTCCGCGGCATGTGGGATCTTCCCGGACCGGGGCACGAACCCGCGTCCCCTGCGTCGGCAGGCAGACTCCCAACCACTGCGCCACCAGGGAAGCCCAGGGGTCGTGTTTTATTAACATATTTGTTAGTACTTGTTCATTGTGGAAATGTGTACTTGACTAAGACCACGTGTGGCTATGGAAACCACTTTTGTAGTTCAGCATATACAGGTTTTGTGTGTATTTAGCTTATTGTATTATTCTTGCACTTAGCTTAAAGTAAGGATTTAAAATTGCATTTAAGGGGATCATTGGATATTACTGTTTGTGAAACTGAATGTTTTGTGTGCTGCTTATAAACATTATGAATCAGTACTTAGGAAAATTTTACTTTCTTAACCTATCAATATAAGGAATAAACTATGAAAAATTAAAAAGATTAATACTTGAATTTGATTATGTGATTTATCAGCTTTTCTCCCCAATGTAATTCTAGCTGCTTAATGTCACTAAAAATTTTTTTCCATATTATTTGTGTAATGCTTCTGAATTGGTAATGAGATTCTAAGATAGCTGGGCTGATCTTTTTATTTGAAAAAGTAAAAACCAGTTAAAAAGCAACTTTAGTCTAAACTGAAATCAAGACTGAGAGTGGAATAACAAAAGATCAATATCACTATTTTTTTTTTTTTTTTTTTGCGGTACGCAGGCCTCTCACTGTTGTGGCCTCTCCTGTTGCGGAGCACAGCCTCCGGACGCGCAGGCTCAGCGGCCATGGCTCACGGGCCCAGCCGCTCCGCGGCATGTGGGATCTTCCCAGACCGGGGCACGAACCTGTGTCCCCTGCATCGGCAGGCGGACTCTCAACCACTGCACCACCAGGGAAGCCCAATATCACTATTTTTGCTAGTCAGGGTCTACTTCACCCTGAAGAAGGACCTGGGAGTAACTGCCACTAGGCAAGTTATACTGGGTGCCCGTATTAGTCAGCTTGGGCTGCCATAACAAAATGTCAGACTGGGTGTCTTAAACAATGGAAATTTATTTTTTCACAGTTCTGGGGACTGGAAGCCTGGGATCAGGTGCCAACATGGTCAGGTTCTGGTGAGGATTCTTCCTGGATTGCAGATAGCTGCCTTCTCACTGTGTCCTCACGTGGCTGAGAGAGACCTCTGTTGCTTCTCCCTCTTATAAGGCCACCAGTTCTGTCAGATAAGGGTTCCACCCTTATGACCTCCTTTAACCTTATCACCACCTTAAAAGTCCTTTCTCCAATATAGTCAGATGTGGGTTAGGGGGACACAGTTCAGCTTATAGCAGTGCCATTAGTCTTACTATTTTGCTAATGATCCTGGCATTAAGAAGTTTTTTACGGGACTTTGTATTAAAACTTTTTAAAGTTGGAATTGTTAGAACTTAACTCAAAAATAGCATAAGCAAAAAAAAAAAAAGAAAGAATTTATTGGCTTCTCCAACTGAAAGAAGGGAAAGAAAGGGTGGAGTTGACTCCACAATTGACTGGATCTAAGAACTTGAAGAGAAGACTCTGCCCATCTTTATCCTAATTTTGGTTTTACTCTCTTAGGAGTCTCATCATGTGTCAAGGGAGCATGATGGCTAGCAGTTCTAGGGTTCCATCCATACAACTCCTGATCAAGGGAGTTACTTTACTTCCTAATACAGAAGATTCCAAGCAAGGAGTGTGGTTGTCCTGCCTCTGGTCATTATTCTTGGGCCAGGAAGAAGTTGTACTGTAGCCTGGGTCTCATGCCCCACCTCTTTGGTGAAGAAGGGCTTGGAGTGGGGCTCGGAGCTGGGTACTACTATTAGCAAGAAAGGGAAAGAGAAGCTGGGCGGATAGAAATAACAGGTGTACACTGACTCGATTCATGAGCTTACTTATTAACTGAATTCTAACAGTAAGGCAGCATGGCTCTTTTCTAATATCTAGAGCTGCACTGTGTAATATGGTAGCCACTAGCCATGTGGGGCTATTTAAATTTAGCCAATTAAAATAAAATTGAAATTAAATCCCTCAGTTACACTAGCTACATTTCAAGTTCTCAATAGCCCTGTGGCTAGTACCAATACATTTCCATTATTATAGAAAATTTCAGATAGTGCTGATCTGTAGCGTTCAGGTGCACTCTCCTAAATTAATTTACTTTTTTTTTTAACTTACTATGAAAAATCTCAAGTATATACAATAGTAAAATAGTATCTTGAGCCCCAGGCTTCAACAGTTAACCAACCTTTTGCTAATTTAGTATCTTACCTGCTGGGAGGGGCAGTATTATTTTAAAGCAAATCCCAGATATCACTGTATTATTCCATCTATAAATACTCCAGTATGTATCTCTACAAGGATAAAAAAGCCCAAATACTACTACCATACCCTAGCAAAAATTAACCTTAATTCCTCAATATTCTATCTAATACCTAATCCCTGTTTAAATCTCCTGATTTGTCTCAAAACATCTTTGAGTTTGTGTATTAGTTTTCTATTGCTGCTGTAACAAGTTACTGCAAATATAGTGACAACACATTCATTCTTTCCAGCTTTTTAGGTCAGAAGTTTGAAACGGTCTTAACTGGGCTAAAATCAAAGTACCAATATAGCTACGTTCCTTTCTGGATGTTTTAGAAGAGACTCTGTTTACTTGCCTTTTCCAGCTTCTAGAGGCTGCAATCCTTGACTCGTGGTCCCCTTCCATCTTCAAAGCTCGGAATGTTGCATCTCTCTGATGCTTATTCCACAGGCATAGCTCCCCCTGACCCCCAGCTGGGAAAGGTTCTCTGCTTTTAAGGACCCATGTGATTATATTGGACCCACCTGGAGAGGCCAGGATACTCTCCCCATTTCAAGGTCCTTAACTTAATCACATCAGCAAAGTCTCTTTTACCATGTAAGGTAACATTCACAGGTTCTGAGGATTAGAACGTGGACATCTTTTGGGGCTGTTATTCTGCCTACCATAGTTTGTTTGTAACAGGAACTAAACAAGGTGTCGCCCATTGCATTTGGTGAGTGTGTCTAAATTTCTTTTAATCTCTAATAGCTCCCCTCCCCCATTTTGTTTAAAGTGAAGCTCTTTCTTCGAAAAAATTCATACCTTTTATTTTTTTTAGCTAGCATGTTTATTAGTTGCTCAAGCAGACTGTCTAATAGCTACCTAAGACTCACTTGAAATTGTTTTTACTGTATTTAAGCTGGTTTTCTTAAGTAAAAACTGTAATATTAATTCTAAGTGTAGAAATTTTTAAATGAGGGGAAATAGTTCACTTGGCCTCTCATCAATGGAGAGAGGTGTTGTCTGGAGAGTTGTTTGGCTGCTTCCCAAGAGGCCTCAGGAGGTTGAGTTACTTGGGAGAATGTATTGTAGTCCAGAGTTTGATTTGCAGCATTGCAGGCTCAGAAACCGATTTCATCAGAAAATGGAGAGCACATCCATCTCTTGGGGTGACTCAGACTCACAGAAACCAAGTTCATAAGACCAGTGTATGAAAATGGATGCCAATTTACAGATGTAAAGTAAAACTTGCATCGTGTGGCCAGCAAATTCTTCCCTTTTCCAGGCAGACATGTGGGAAACTGAAGCATTAATTATGAGGGCAAATCAGAATTTGGGGAGTTACATGAATGCTTTACCTAGAGCATCAGGTAAGATAAGATTAGGGCTGATACAGGAAAAGTGGCTCCCCAGGGCCTGAAGCAATACAGAGGGGTGTGTTTCCTGGGTATCTTCCTTCAAGACTGCCTTGTTACTGTCACTAGAAACTTGGCTTGAGTTTTCACTTCCATGGACAATACCCATCCAAGCATTGTCTGTTTGTCAGCTTTAAAGTGACTTTGCGTGTTTCTGCTGTACTTCATTTAAATGTTCATCTCAGAGGTAGTTCAAAGAGGGCAATTTTATCTCTAAGTTCTTCAGGGAAGCTTCATAGTTGCTCCTAAGAGCTGACAACACTGAGCATTGGGCCTGAAAACCAAGAACTTTTTAAGAGCTCTCCCTGTGTCCCAAAACATTCCCAGTTCTCTAGGCCTGATTTTCTTAGGGTCTCTATGCCTCCCTTCTTACCACAAATAGAGACTGAGGGCTGGACGACCAGTGAGCAAGGTGTTAAATGCGTTGCTGAGGCTTCTCCTTTGCCTGAGTCCTGGTAAATGGCTGCATGAGCTAGTCAGACTGTTATGTTATGGGATAGGATCAAGGAAAAGGTTTTGGTATATCAGACAAGTATTTATTAAGTAGCTATTATGCTTGAGGCATAGCACAGATACTATTTTGCTATATGGTATCTGGATAATTGGGATTCTAAAGTTACAGAAATAAAGTAAGGAGCAGATTTCTTATATGTTACCAGTAGATTGATAAGAGTTTCAGTTTGAACTTTTGTATAAAATCCCAATTCATATGTTATTTGTAGCTCTGAGACTTCTATGCACATGTTTGCTTTATTATACTTAACACAGAAAGCCTGGTAAACTGTTACGAAATCCTTGGGTTTATTCTTTTAGAACAGGAAGAACAATAGCTAAAACATAAATCGTTTTGTCATTTGCCTTTGCATGGCCCTTTTTGATAAATAAATAAAAATTTATTAGGAAAGAACCTTCTTAGTTACTGACCACACTCTAAAAGAAATACTAATACTATACTATACTTCTGAAATTGGGTTTTTTAAAGTATTTGGGGGACACATGAACTTATAATAAGATACCTACCTAGATTTTGGTGAATCTCTGTGCTTTTCTACCATTTTTATAGCAAGTTTTACTAAACATGCTCTCAAGCTTATTACTAGAAACTTACTAACTTTATCCTGAAACACTCATCTGAAATTATGCTTCTTAGTGTGCTTTATGTACTTGTAGGGGAGCAAAATTTGCCACCCTAAAATGTATCTCTTTGGCATGAGGATTATTTTAGGCTGATTATTTTTAAGAAACAAAAGACTCAGGATGTCTTTCTTTTTAACTCCCCCTTAACTGCCTAGAGGAATTTAGATAAAGGGCCTGGTCCAGGAAGAGCACTATCGCCAGAGATGTCTACACAGAATATGGGCTCAGCGTGGTAGCAGGAACTTTGCAGGGCCTGGAGACCCAAGTTCTCTTTGTGTCGCACTGTCTCTGCATGGCCCAGCAAACATTTGTTTACCAGACATTTCCCATCTTCCTATAAATTGTTTTCTTTCCCTTTGAAGTCCCAAACCCCTAACCCCTTCTCTTTCTCAGATGGCGTATAAGCCTCAATTGCCTAACTTGGTTTTGGGCCTCCTATTCTTATGCAGCCCCCATATGTAGTAATTACATTTGTTTTTTTTTCTCCTGTTAATCTATCTTGTGTCAATTTAATTATTAGACCAGCCAAAAGAACTCAAGAAGGGTAGGGGGGAGATTTCCCCCTCCCCACCAGTTGGTGTAGTCAGGATAATCTTCACTGGCTGGAAACTTTCTCCCAAAACTGCTACAGATGAAATCCTGGGACATCTGATAAAAGCCAGCAGAAGGTAAAATTTCTCACCATGTCAGCCTCCCAGATCTCTGCAGGGTCCAGTGAAATCAAAAGTGGTGAGAGCCCCTTTTCTCTCTTTCTAAATTTAGATTAGCAGGAGAAAATATTTGTGGAACAAGTCCCTTGGGCACAACAACTCTGGTAAAAATTTGGTAAATGCGTACTCTCAGTTTTTATTGATCCTTTTCCTCCCAGAGATGGTCACTGTTTTTCTTTGTCTCTGTCTGTTGTGTTGTTTGTCTTGTTCTATGCCTTAAGAGCTTAGCTTTATGACCAGTGAGAATATTCTCTCTGGTCTCCACCATCAGGAAGGTGCATGTATCAGCGTGCATTTGGCAGTCAGTCAATCAAATAGACTGGGATTCTGAGCAGCTGTAGCCTGTTGGTCAGAAACCCAGGTAACAACCTAGCCTTGCAACTGGCTTCTCTTTTCCAACTGTGCCAGCTCTCAGGGGAATTTATCATAAGGGTCCAGTCCATAAGGGGCCTTTGTCTTCTCAACCTTCGTTGTTTTGTTAGTGCTGGAAAAGTCCAATTCCTGTAGTACCTGCCTGGTGTCACAGATTAGTGGGTCTTTGACTGGAGGCATTTCATGTTCTCATGAGAAACTGGAGACACTGCAGTACACCATTCTTACCACCTGTGGCAACAAAGGTCTTTGCTTTCTCTTTTTAAAAAATATTTATTTATTTATTTGGTTTCACCGGGTCTTAGCTGCAGCAGGTGGGCTCCTTAGTTGCAGCATGTGAACTCAGTTGCGGCATGCATGTGGGATCTAGTTCCCTGACCAGGGATCGAACCTGGGCCCCCTGCATTAGGAGTGTGGAGTCTTGTCTACTGCACCACCAGGGAAGTCCTGGTCTTTGCTTTCTTGATGAATTCTGGGAATGAACTTTCTGGATCTTATGAGGGCTTCATCCTTTGTGCCTCTTGCATTTTTGGTTAAGCCATAAAAAGGCTTACTGATTTGAGTTGCTATTTGAGATTAATATTGGACCCTACTCATCAAAGGCCAGATGATGCATCCTTTGAATTGGCTATATTTAAAAGTGAAAATATAGACAGCTCTCATCCAAGGACCAAATTTAAATGTGGGTTAAAAAAATATACATATGTAATGGCTAACTTTAGGGACTCTTAATAAGAGGGAGGGACAGAAATTAGAACACAAATCAAAATCCACTCAGACCCCTTCCTATTTGCCTTCAGACATTTGCAGATATTGTAAAAAATTAGGACATTGGAAGTTCAATTGTCCTGTACTTAAGAAAAAGAAGGAAAAAAAAAGATAAACTATATGGAAGTTGGGGGGTGAAATATTAAATGACTATGAACTATAGCCCTGGAAGCTATAAATATCTATAAAAAATAGCTGGACAAAAATATGGGTTGTACCCTATTTGCAGCTAGATATGGTTGGACAGAAAATGTAGGTTATGGAACTTTCCTGGCGGTCCAGTGGTTAAGATTCTGCACTTACAATGCGAGGGGCTCGGGTTCGATCCCTGGTTGGGGAACCAAGATCCCACATGCAGCACGGTGCGGCCAAGAAAATATTTAAAAAAAAAGAAAGAAAATGTGGGTTATACTCCATTTGTGACTAGGGTCCTACCAAACTGCTGCCAGTCCTCAAGGAAATTACAACCTAGAATGACAATGGCCATTATGAGGAATGTTCCAGTTAGATAAGAGCATTTAAAAAGTGTACTTAAAAGCAAGGGCTGGGACTTCCCTGGTGGCGCAGTGGTTAAGAATCCTCCTGCCAATGCAGGGGACATGGGGTTCGAGCCCTGGTCTGGGAAGATCCCACATGCCGTGGAACAACTAAGCCCATGCTCCACAGCTACTGTGCCTGCGCTCTAGAGCCCGCAAACCACAACTACTAAGCCCGCGTGCCACAACTACTGAAGCCCATGTGCCTAGAGCCTCTACTCCTCAACAAGAGAAGCCACCGCAGTGAGAAGTCTGTGCACCACAATGAAGAGTAACCCCCACTCGCAGCAACTAGAGAAAGCCTGCACACAGCAGCGAAGACCAAATGCAGCCCAAAATTTAAAAAAAAAAAAAAAAAAAAAAAAGCAAGGGCTTCCAAATCAAGCAAACAGAATTGGATACCTACTGTAATTAGTATGCAGGAGCTGCCAAAAGGCCTCAAAATTTCAAAATAGCTTCATTGAAAGATTTGTTGTAAAAGGCAGAAAATAAGGTGGAAGGCCACGGGTCTGACTGAATTTGTGACCATAACTCAAATTCAGAGCATAATAGGAAAATATTTTAGGCCCTCTCCCCTGAGCTAAATGTATCCGGATAGAAAGAAAAACATTCCAACATAAGTTGATGGGCATGTCATTCCTATGATAAGCAACTAACTTCACTGATCTATCTCAAAAGATGTATAAGTATTCCAGCCTTAAGAAATCAACTCCTTCTTGGAGAACTTGCATTCCTTTCCTGTGCCTTTGGGATGTAAATGTTCCAGAAACTTAAGGGAGGTTTTCTGCTTTTTTTTCTTTTTTCTAATTGAAGTAGAGTTGATTTACAATGATGTGTTAGTTTCTGCTGTACAGCAAAGTAATTCAGTTCCATATACACATACACACACATATATATTCTTTTCCATTATGGTTTATTATAAGATATTGAATATAATTCCCTGTGCTATACAGTAGGACCTTGTTGTTTATCTATTTTATATATAGTTCTTCGTATCTGCTAATCCCAAACTCCTAATTTATCCCTCTCCCACCCCCTTTCCCCTTTGGTAACCATAAGTTTGTTTTCAATGTCTGTGAGTCTGTTTCTGTTTTGTAAATATGTTCGTTTGTATCATATTTTAGTTTCCACATATAAGTGATATCATATGGTATATGTCTTTCTCTGATTTATTTCACTTAGTACGATAATCTCTAGGTCCATGCATGTTACTGCAAATGGCATTATTTCACTCTTTTTTTTTATGGCTGAGTAGTGTAGTATTACATTGGGTGTGTGTGTATGTGTGTACCACATCTTTATCCATTCATCTCTGTGTCTTGCCTATTGTACATAGTACAGCTAAGAATATTGCATATATCTTTTCGAATTAGAGTTTTCTCTGGATATATGTCCAGAAGTGGGATTGATGGATCATATGGTAACTCAATTTTTTAGTTATTTAAGAAACCTCCATACTGCTTTCTATAGTTGCTGCACCAATTTACATTCCCACCAACAGTGTAGGAGGGTTAAGGGAGGTCATTTTATCAGAAAAATAACAAAAAGAGGAAAAGGTCATTTGAAAATTTAAATGAATGAAAATTCATGTGTCTTCTCCACCAGTATTAGTAAAAAACCTTTAAGTTTACAGATAAACTTAACTTTTTCCAACTGCTGAAACAAAATTTGGATCCAAATGTTCTTCTGTAAACTAGTAAGTTTTGTACCATTGTGCCCATTTAATGACTAAAGTTTTTTTTTAAATGAAAGCTATAAGATCATTGCTTGTATCTGTCTATACGTTTGTGTATGAGTCTATATATGTATGTTGTAGATGTGTGATATTTTTATACCAGTGGAGCCCTATTCAATTGGCTTAAACAAGTGCTTATATAAAATTCTCAAAAATATAATAGAAACTCAACCAAATATTTTTCAGGTTCACATGATCTAGGATTAATCTTTAGAAAATAAAAGCAAATTTAAGGTTATTGGTTTAACTAAAACAGGCATGTCTTTAGCATTATCAGCATTAAGTATAATAATTAAACCAAATTAAATAGATGCAAATAGGATAAAAAGTTTTTACGTGAACTTGTTAACAATAATTACGTATCATGGTGTGTGTACTTAAAAATACTTTTCAGAATTCTTTTGGTAACTTGAAACCTTAGAGTTTTGCTAAGTTAAATTAAATGATGGAAACTCATTGAATATCTAGGTCATTTCCAAATAAGATAAAGTAATACAATATTAGTTATGGAATATATGTCTATCTACTTTTATCTTCCTCTTGCAGAGAAAGTAAACATAAATTTGTGTCTATTAATAACCACGTCCTGTGCCACATTGAAAGATTGCACTATTTAAGAAGGTACAGGACTTCCCTGGTGGCACAATGGTTAAGAATCTGCCTGCCAATGCAGGGGACATGGGTTTGATCCCTAGTCTGGGAAGATCCCACATGCTGAGGGGCAGCTAAGCCCATACACCACAACTACTGAGCCCATGCACCACATCTACTGAAGCCCGGGCGCCCTAGAGCCTGCTTGCCGCAACTACTGAGGCCGCACGCCCAGAGCCCGTGCTCTGCAACAAGAGAAGCCACCACAATGAGAAGCCTGCACACCGCAATGAAGAGTAGCCCCCGCTCACCACAACTAGGGAAAGCCTGCACACAACAACGAAGACCCAACGCAGCCAAAAAATAAAAATTAAAATTAACTACCAAATGTAAAATAGATAACTAGTGGGAAGCAGCCACATAGCACAGGGAGACCAGCTCGGTGCTTTGTGACCACCTAGAGGGGTGGGATAGGGAATGTGGGAGGGAGACACAAGAGGGAGGAGATATGGGGATATATGTATTTGTATGGCTGATTCACTTTGTTATAAAGCAGAAAATAACACACCATTGTAGAGCAATTATACTCCAATAAAGACGTTAAAAAATAAATACAAGGGTACATGTTTCTATAAATTATAAAAGGTATTTATAAATTCACCAAGCCACAAAATGCTAATACCATTCACAATTGTTTACTTCTTTATTTTCACTAGAAATTAAGGTTTCTAATTAACATGTGTGACTAAGGCTGCTAGAAATAATTAGGAAAACAATTCTGTATGCAAGAAAAATAAGATGTATTTTTGGTTAAGAAAAGGTATGAGATATGGAGGTGCATTTTTGTTGATGGAAATGAAAGTGTCTTTGTCCTAAAACTGATTATTTCTAAATGGGAAAGAGAACAAGAGACAAACTAAAATAGATATAGAAAGTTCTAGAAGAATTGTGAAAAAAGGAATCTTTGGGAAGAAATTTTATGTGTGGTCAGGACTGGTTAAGATTGGAATACATTTATTTAAGTAAATGAGTTTTAATACAAAAGTAAGCCTGTGCAAAATTAGAATTTGGTTTTCTCTCTGATATTGAACATATAAAAAAAAAAGTTCAGTCTGAAATTCCTTCTGAAAGGTTCCAACAAAGCAGATTAGGAGGGCCTACATGGTCAGTTGCAATTCTTGCTGTATTTAAGTAGATAAACAGGCCAAGTTTATTGGAACTAAACTTATTTTGCAAACAAATTTGTCTTAAGTTGACTACCTTTGGTAAAAAATTAGGGTGATGGGACTTCCCTGGTGGCGCAGTGGTTAAGAAGCTGCCTGCCGGGCTTCCCTGGTGGCGCAGTGGTAGGCAGTCCGCCTGCCAATGCAGGGGACATGGGTTCGTGCCCCGGTCCGGGAGGATCCCACATGGCGCGGAGCGGCTGGGCCCGTGAGCCATGGCCGCTGAGCCTGCGCGTCCGGAGACTGTGCTCCGCAACGGGAGAGGCCACAACAGTGAGAGGCCCGCGTACCACCAAAAAAAAAAAAAAAAAGAATCTGTCTGCCAACGCAGGGGACACGGGTTCGAGGCCTGGTCCAGGAAGATCCCACATCTCGCCGAGCAACTAAGCCCATGTGCCACAACTACTGAGCCTGTGCTCTAGAGCCCTCGAGCCACAACTACTGAGCCCGCGTACCACAACTACTGAAGCGTGCGCACCTAGAGCCCATGCTCCATAACAAGAGAAGCCACTGCAATGAGAAGCCCGCGCACCGCAACGAAGAGTAGCCCCCGCTCGCCACAACTAGAGAAAGCCCACGCACAGCAACGAAGACCCAATGCAGCCAAAATAAATAAATAAACTTATAAAAACATGATTTTAGAGAGAAAATTTATGTTTCAGTAATACACTGTGGATATTAGCTTCTAATACTGTCCATTGTCTTTGAGGTTTGTTTTCTACTTATAAACTGGACTAGATCCTCAATTCTTCTAGTTTCCTCATATCTAGCTACAACTCTCTGAACTAATGTCTGCTTTTTCCCATCCTTTTGATTTGGAATTATTGAGAATTGCCTTTTCTCCTGAAGCCCTGCAAACTAAAACTAGAAAACTTGATATAAACTTCAGAGAAATCACCACAGTTGCTCATGTTTTAGACAATCTTTTTTGTGCCTCTTGCTATGTGGGCCACTCAGAAAGTTTACTGGTATACCTGATAACATCACCAAAGACATTTGAGTGACAAACTAGGAAAATCTGTCAAATTGTCACTGCCTGCCCTATTCCACTGAATATGCTTTAAGCCGGACATGTAGAAATCTCCACTGGCTGCCTTCAGATCCCAGGAACTGGGATTATGTGTCTGCTCTAGTCATTAACCATTGTTTTATTTTGTCCCCATAGAAATGCCTCATTAAATGCCTGTTTGCTTGCACCACAGCCCTATTTTGGGGAGCCCACCTGAATCACCTTCTCCTAAAATGAGTCTAACTGAACTAATCTATTGTCAGGACTAAGAGACTGGTTCAGTGAGATAAAACAATCTTCCAACTCAGCTTCTGGACTATGAAATTTCTTGCAGGAAGTTTTAAAGGTGGGACGGTAGGGGAGCAAAATTTGCCTCCCTAAAATGTTTCTCTTTGGCATGAGCATTATTTTATGCTGATTATTTTTAAGAAACAAAAGACTCAGGAAGTCTTTCTTTTTTACCTCCCCCTTAACTGCCTAAAAGAATTTAGATAAAGGGCCTGGTCCAGGAAGAGCACCATCGCGGGAGATACCTACACAGAATATGGGCTAAGAGTGGTAAGGGGAACTCTTCAGGGCCTGGAGACCAGTGTCTTCTTTGTGTCCCATTGTCTCTGCGTAGCCCAGCAAACATTTGTTTACCAAACATTTTCCCATCTTCCTGTAAAGTGTTTTCCTCCCCTTTGGAGTCCCAAATCCCTAACCCCTTCTCCTTTTCTCAGATGGCATGTAAGCCTCAATTGCCTAATTTGGTTTAGGGCCTCATATTCTTATGGACTCCCACACATGGGTAATTAAATTCATTTTTTTCTCCTGTTAGTCTGTCTGGTGTCAATTTAATCATTAGACCAGCCAAAAAAAACCTCAAAAAAGATAGGGGGGAGATTTCCCCCTTACCAACGTATTATTAACATTTCCTAACACATAGTTTCTAGTTTTAAAAAATTGTTGAACTATTTCAATGACTTAATTTAAATAGGTTGAGTATTTCTTTCCAAAACAAGTATTTTATTTTATTTACTTTGTTTTCAATATAACATCCAGGTATTTACTTAATATAAATAAAAGCATACCTTTTTTACATTGAAACAAGAAGGTATGTTTCTTTACTAGGTTCAACCATCTGCATAGAATTTAAGCTTTTATTTAGGGGTGTGGAGAGGAGCTCTGGTAGACCCAGTATTCTACCTTCATAATCCTTGACCCTGTTTGAAGGAGAAGCAGCCGTGGTGGTACTTTGTTTTCCCAGAGCCAGAGCACTGCTGGCTCTGAAGCACACAGCTCTTTGGTGTGTATATTTATGAGTATGCATTCTAATGAGAGTGGAGCTTTTAAAACAAATTCCCTTATACCCATTGATCTTCCCCTGAACAACTTGAGGCAAGAGTTCCTTACTTAGGTTTGTACTCAGCTTCCTTTCTACTTTTGGGGAAACACCAAAACCTTTTATTCTCCCTTTTGGAAGTGAGATTTGAGAATCAGATGAAAACGGGTCCACCTTAGCCTATAGGCTTGAGTCACAAGTCACCATGAATCATTCCATCAAGTTAGAACCTGCATTTTCAAATGATACCTAGCCTAGTTACTGATCCAGAGGAGGCACTCTAAATATTTGGTGAGTGATTGAGGCAGTACCTCAGGATGTGAGGACAGCCCTTCATCTAAGAAAGGCTTGTCCTTTATGAACAATTCTCTGCTTTACAGCAACTAGAGTGAAAGACAAGAAGATCTAATCTTAACCAGTGTGGCTGAGTGTAGAAGGAAAGGTGATATCTTAGACTAACAGCTATTAAGGTTGTAGTGTAAAACTTGATGTTACATTAGGAAGCAAATACATAGTCAATGCATTTATCAGTGTACAAGTGATAAGATGTACCAGATGTCTTGTATTTCAGTGCCTGGTTCTTTTCCTCCTCTCATCCCCCTTTTCTGGAAATATAATGGTTGTGCATCTGCTTCCAATAATTCTGATTACTATTTACTGAAAACTTAGATGCAAATAACACTATGCCCTAGGGCATGAGGGATATAAACATGAATAAGACCTCTTATTCCCTCTGCCTTGTCAGAATAAAGTCCATTTTCTTCAAGCTAAAATTTCCAGTTATTACACAGTGAGGTGGAGTAGATAAAGAAGGTTTTAAGATTCAGAATGGTTAGAATCTTGGCTCTGCTACCTATCAGCTGTTTGACCTTGGATGATTTATTTCCCTTAATCTCTAAAATGGTAATAATTAACAGGCACTTTAAGGGAGATTGTGAGGCTTAAATGAGAATATAGGTGAAGCATTTTGTTTTGTAGTTAGTGAACACCAAAACCAATCTAGTGCCAGAAGGTCAGTTTCTTCCTTTTTATAGCACTCTGCCCCTATTAGGTGGTCAAATGTTTTTCAGATTGTTCCTGATTAGTAACTGTTTCTAGATTTAGTTGAAGATTTAAGTGATGCTGGTTCTTGTAACTGCTATTGTTTGAGAATCAAGATTGAGAAGCGAGTTGTCGGGTAAACTATACTGGTAAAATAATCAATAGACTATTTCCAAGATATATTTGCCCACTTTTTCATTTTATACGTTCTGTAAAGTTTTTGTTGTTGTTGCTGTGTTTTTAACATCAAGACCCTGGGTAACATTAACTTGTGTTTACATTTATTTTTCTGTCACTTATCACTGAGAGCGTTCTTAATGAAGACTTTCTTCCAGGAGTTAATCAGGGCTAGGCAATTGAAGTTTTGCAGTTAAGCTTCTGTGCTTAAATTGTTTTCCATCAATTTGTAAATGTTTTTCTTAGAACCTTTTCCTCAAGCTATAGCTTCTTTTATCTTGAATTGGGTCAAATTCTTCCTTTCCAGAAATGTTTCTGATGTTTATTACCAGTCCCTTTTGCCACATTTCCCTCACTTTGGGAGGCCCCACTTACTCTTGGCTTTTAGCCTTTGTGAGGACCAAGTTCTTACAGGTTTGTGTCCTGTATTCTTTCGTTAGCTCTACATGGTTTTACCCCTGAATGCTTAATTCAGCTCGGTTGAGCATCAGGTATATTTGTGGAATGCTGCTGCACCGATAGGGTGGGAACTAGTGAAGTCTGCTGTCATGGGGCTTACAACCAAAACGGGTGATGGAAAACAGTGAATGTGTTAAGTGTTAAATAACAAAAATACTTCAAGCATCAAGAAGGGGGAATTAAACTGCTGGAGTCTTCAGGAAGGAAGTGGAACCGGGAAAAGCAGAGAGGAGAAGGCGGCGAGATTTATTTCGTTATCCCTTATTAATAGATCAACAGCGAGGAGTCTTAAGAGTCACTTCTAATGCGCAGACGACTCTCGATTCGGAGGAGACAACTCCCTCCGCCCTATTTCGGGAAGCGGGGTCATCAGCCACCAAAGGGTCTGCGTGCCGGCTGCTCTCTCGCAGAGAGAGAGTCTCTCACGCAGTCGCCGCGCCGGCTTTTCCTTCGAGTCCAGCTGGTCCTTGGAGCGCTAGCGGGGAGCCGGTCCACCAGACCAGTCCCCACCGTGCCCCGGGCTGCCGCCCGCCCAGCCGACTCTCCCTTCGACGCAGGCACCTGCCTGGCCGCCCCGCTCGGCGGGGTCCTGAGGCGCCTCGGGGAAGCGCGGCGATTGGCTGCGGCTCGGGGCTGGTGCTCGGCCGCAGCGCCGCTTGACAACCGCAGTGTGTGAGAGGCTGAGCGGACGGTTGCCGGTCCGGGAGGGGGAGACGGGAGGAAAGACAGACTGACGAGCTGATGGATTGACGCGCGGGCGGCTGGAGGCAGGACCGACGTCGAGCCCAGACCGCCGCCCTCACACTCCCTTTCCAGCCCGGAGCCCGCCGCTTGGGGGCCCCGTCCTCCGGCCTCCGCGCCGCTTTCTCCTCCGCGATTTCTCCGGGCTCGTCCCGGAACCCTCAGGTGAGCGACTTCGGGAGGCGGAGGCGGGGTCGGGCCGCGCTGCACACCGCGGGTTGCCATGGTCACCCGTCACCGCCTGTCACCACTTGACAGGGCTGCGACCGTGGCGACCCCCAAGGGCGGCGTTCGCGGCCCCGGAGAAGGGTCTTGGGTAGGCTTGGGTGCTGACTGGGTGGCGACTGGGGTCGTGGGTGAGGCCCCGGCGCCGACGGATGGGGGCCAGGCCCCGACGGGAAGCCGCCGCTCCTGAACCACACCTTTCTCTCGCTGCCAACCCGGCTCCGGGGGCCGAGCGACGGCCCTCGCCCTGGCACCGCCCGCCCCTGACCAGTAAGCCAGCGCAGGGTTGGTGCCCACCTCGCTGCTGCTGTGGGGCGGGAGGGCGGCTGACTGCTCTGATTCTTCCTTCCTCGCCCCTCTGCCGAGCCCGAGCGACAGCCGAGGGACGCGTTCGCGTCCCATTCTGGGCACGCCTTGGCCGGGAGGAGGGGAGGGCGCTGCGGGGCTGGGGCAGCCCCGCGGGGGCCGAGTTTGGCCTTTCTGACGTCAGTGGTCAGTGGCAGCAGGGCTTTGGGGGTCTGGGCGGGGTCGCGGAGGGGGGCAGCGACTGGATTTGGAACTCGGGTTGGACCGGTGCCCCGGGGGCGTCTGCGTAGGAGACACGGGAACGGGAGCTTGTAGAACTCTTAGGGTTAAGCCGCTTTCTTATGTTGGGGAGAAAGAGATTGGGGCTGCAGCTCTGGCGCGAGGCCTTGGGCGAAAGGGGCGGGGGCAGGCAGGGGCGGCCTTTGACCAGTATTTAATTTTTTTCTTTTCTGTACCCAGAGGTGCAGTCAGTAACCACGCATGGTATCTGAGCAGAGCGTTTTTGGCAACTTTGTTCTCTCTGCATAATGAAGGGAGAAGTCTTTGTTCCACCCACATTCATAGGTTATGATCCTAACACTTATTTCCCTCCCTTTGCTGCGGACTTCTTAGAATGCTTCAAGAAGTTAATGGCACAGAGATTAACATGTAGGCTTTAATACGTTATAAACCTTTTCTTTACAGTAAATCCAAGTAGAATTTTTTTTGTCTCCAGTGTTGGTACGTGTTGCCTGGAAATTTTACTAGAAAGGAGAAACGCCTAAGAGCCCATTTTCCTTTTTATGACATATTCTTTGGTCTCGTTTAGGAGGAAAATGTAATGAACAGTTTTACCTTAGGTTTCAGTGGGTAGATTGCTTCCACACAGGAAAGAAAAATTATTTTAGTGACCAACCAATTAAGCCATAACCGTATATTGTTAGGGGAAAAACACACACAAACACTTGAATTTGATGCCATTATGGATATGTAATTTTTTTGTGAAGGAATTTTAACCTGTTTTCTTCCCACCCTCCCACTTCCTAATTCTTGTCTTTTTCTTTTTCTTTTTAAGTCAGTACTAGGAATGTATCATAAGAGAGCAGGGGTACTATCTTATGTTCCTAGTTACATAATTGTGTTCAGCCTCTTTTTCTGTTTGTGAAATCGAGTTTATCAGTTAGTTACTTACTAAATAGTGTGTGATATGCTTTGATATATGCTGCAAAATAAGTATGAAAAGATGCAGTTTTCCTCAGTAGCTCAGTAAGCTGGAAATCAGATTTCTAGGATTTAAGTTTCCCTTTGCTACTGATTGCAATCTTGGAAGAGGTACTTACCCTACTAGTGACTTAATTTCCAGACGATAGTACTTGCTATTGTATTAGTCTCGGAATGAGCTCTGAAGTTGAACAAAGTAAAGTATTTGAAAGCACTTTGGAAAAAAATTTAAGGCATCTGTTGATTCACCTTTTAACAGAATGGAGCATTGACATGGCTAATTAAAATTTTCTGCATGATCTATTTAGTATTTCTAGGTCCAGGACCTTATTTCTTACAGTGGCCTTAAAAAGGCTCATGGAAACTATTAAGATGTGTCTTTACCCCGTGGCAGAGGTTCTTTATTACTGTGGTGACATGGAGAAAAGGGTGTTTCCTCCCTATATGTGGGTCAGGATTGCTTTCCTGCTTTCAGTAGGGTATTCTCATATTTTAGAAAATAAGGCTATGGCCAATAACTCTTACTTGAGTTTCATTTGGTGTTAAATAATCTTCAGCGTGCATCATTGGTTCTTGAATAACCAAGAAATAGCTTACTTTATCCCCCCGACCTTTGCTTTTCAAATAGGAGTATTAGTGATAAGCTGCAATGTGACAAGAGATAAATCTGTTGTCACAGAACATGGCACACACTAATGGAGTTGTCATCAATTTCACTTGAAGAGTTTGATAAAAAATAGTGTTTTTATATTAAACAGAAGCTATATGGAGAATGTAATATTCACACTTATTTCTAGGTAAAATTCAAGGACTGCAAAGAAATTTTATGCTTATGGGCTCTGTGGGGATGGGTTCAGTTTCTTCTGTCCTTATGGAGAACAGTTTAAGAAGCATTGCCTTAGACTTACTCAGCTAATAAATGACAAATCACTACATAGGACAGGAAATAAGTTGAACTCCGTTTTCTAAAACTTTGACATTAGCCTCAAGATTACTTGAATCCTAACTATCCTCTCTTTGTTTTCACCCCTGTATATGTTAGAATGTTATAGTGGAAAGGTCACAGGATTTTAGACCCGGTCGTCCCATTCTTGCTTCTGCACTTTTTGCAGTATGACCTTAGACAAGTAACTGACGTCTCAGAGTATTAGTGTAATCATCTGTAAAATGAAACTGGAGAGTTGTGAGTGTTATATAGATGAAGGATGGGAGTATTTAGCACAGGATCTGACATAGTGGATACACAATAAATGTTAGTTACTTTTTCACAATAATGTTACTTTTCCCTTCCCATCTCTGCATGTTAGGATATTAACAATCCTTCAGACCCATTCTTAGCAAGATACCTCAGAACTTCCATAGCATTTTATTTGTAATTTTTTATGATGCTCTTTACTTTATATTTTATGTATATTATTTTTATACAGAAGACTTTAATCCAGGTCTTCAGGTTATAAATCCAGTGCTGACCCATGTCTGAGAATACTTTTTTTTTTTTTGCCATTTAATTTTGAGACCATTACATTGAATAGCCAAAGCTTACATATTTCAGCTGATTTTTCTTCCTTTTTATTTTGAGTTTGTTTCTGTTTGTGTAAAAAGATACCTTACAAAACACCACACCCTCCCTTAGAAGCCTTTGTTTTGTGTTTTATCTTCTTGTTCACCATAGTAACTCAATCATTGTATCCCAGGGATGCAGCATCGTGCCAGCACATAATAGACACAAGTATTTTTAAATGAATACTTACTTCAAACATGTTACCACAAGTAGGAGTCTCTCCATGTGGCATCTTTAACATAATTGATCTAATCAGGATTCCCAATGTTTCAAAGTTACACCTAAAATTTTTTAAAAAAACAAGGTTAAAAAAAAAACAAGGTAAACTTTTTCCTGAGTAAATTTTTATAGTTATCTGTAGCACAGTAGCTCTTCCATATCATGTTATTAGCAACCCTAAGGACAATGCCCTTACCTTATGAGTTCTAAAGGGGATAAATTTATATTGCACCAATCACATGCTTGCCACTCTACTAGGAGGTTGATCCCATTTCACAAGTCAACACTCTATTTTATAGAGAAACAGTACTACATGAAAAAGGACATAAAATTTTTATATTATTTATAGTTGATATATTTGATTTAAATAATGAATTCTGTGAAATGAATGAGTTTCTATGATTAAGTGCCATGTTTTGTGACTTTTGTTGATCTATTGAAAAAGAAAATGGAACTTACATAAAATCTTTGCGAAAGCTTTATAGAACTGAGCTAAAATTGGTGCCTTAATGTCCATTTTGGTTTAACATTTTTTCCTGTTTATTTATTTATCTATTTTCTTCCAGTTTTATTGAGATATCATTGACATATAGCACTGGATAAGTTTAAGGTGTACAGCATAATAATTTGACTAACGTACATTACAAAATAATTATCACAGCAAGTTTAGTAAACATCCATCATCTCATATAGATACAAAATTTAAAAAATAGAAAAAAATACTTTCCCTTGTGATGAGAACTCTTAGGATTTACTCTCAACAACTTTCCTGTATAATATACAGCAGTGTTAATTATTTTTATCATGTAGTGCATTACATTCCTAGTACTTGTTTATCTTATAACTGGAAGTTTGTACCTTTTGACAGCCTTCATCCAGTTCTCCCTTCCCCTGCTCCTTACCTCTGGTAACCACAAATCTGGTCTCTTTTTTCTATGAGTTTGTTTGTTTGTTTTTGAAGTATAATTGAAGTATAATTATTGAAGACTGTGTTAGTTCCTATTATATAACATAGTGATTTGATATTTCTATACATTTCAAAATGATCACCATAATAAGTCTAGTTACAATATGTCACCCTACAAAGATACTACATAGTTATTGACTATATTCCCCACACTATACATTTTATACCCATGACTCATTTGTTTCAGAACTGGAAATTTGTACCTCTTAATTTCCCTCACCTATTTCTTTTCTCCCCCAACACCCTTCCCCTCTGGCAACCACCTTTTTGTTCTCTATGTATAACTGTTTCTGTTTTATGTTTTTTAGAGTCCACATGTAAGTGAAATCATACAGTATTTACCTCTCTCTGTCTGACTTATTTCATTTAGCATAATACCCTGAAGGTCCATCCATGACAAGACTTCATTCTTTTTTATGGCTGAGTAATATTCCATTGTGCATATGTGTATGTGTGTGTGTATACACACACACACACACACCACATCTTCTTTCTCAGTTCAAATACTGATGGGCACTTCGGTTGCTTCCATATTTTGGCTTTTGTAAATAATGCTGCAGTGAACATAGGGGTGCATATATCTTTTCTAATTAATGTCTTCGTTTTCTTCAGATAAATATCCAAGAGTGGAATTACTGGGTCCTATGGTAGTTCTATTTTTAATTTTTTGAGGAATCTCTGTACTGTTTTCCATAGTGGCTGCACCAATTTACATTCTCACCTACAGTCCACGAGGGTTCCATGTTCTCCACATCCTCACCAGCACTTGTTATTTGTTGTCTTTTTCAATAATAGCCATTCTGACATGTGTGAGGTAATATCTCATTGTGGTTTTGATTTGTATTTCCCTGATGATTAGTGATGTTGAACATCTTTTCATGTGCCCGTTGGCCATCTGTATATCTTTGGAAAAATGTCTGTTCAGATTCTTTACCCATTTTTTAATCAGGAATCGGGTTGCTTTTTGATGTTGAGATGTATGAGTTCTTTGTATATTTGGATATTAACCCCTTACTGTATATGTTGTTTGCAAATTTTTGTAAATTTTGCTGTTTTGTTGTTTACATTATTTTGAGAGCTTGGAAACAGAATTGGGTTGGTCTTCTTTCCAACTTCAGGAAAAGCTTTTGAAATGAAATTCTGGGAAGTGCAAAAAACAATATCTCACAACTAGATGGTGTAAAGCAACTTTAGGTGTGTCTAGGTGTGTTAATTGTATAGTACCCACATAATGGGAATTGTTAATTTCACTGTGTACAGTTGTTGACCAGACCATACCTGGAGTATTGTGTTCTATTTCAGATGCTTTAAAGAGAGAGATTAACAAATGTTCAGAGGAGAATGACTAGAATTGTAGGGGATCTGGAAGGTATGTGAAGAATGGTTAAAGGAAGTAGGGAAATAGACCTGATGATTGTCAGATTCAAATGTGTAAAAGTTTTTAATGTAACAGATTTTTATTATGCTGACCCAAAGACATACCTAGATGAAAGTAGATTTTAATTCAATATTAGAAAACAAAACAAAATGCCTTTTTATACTTGAGAAAAAATTGAAGGAATTCTGTATTATCTATTGCTGTGTAACAAATTACCCCAAAACTAAGTGGCTTAAAATAGCAAATATTTATCTCACTGTTTCTGAGGGTCCCAACATCCCAGCTGGGAGCCTCTGATTTTAGGTCTCTCTTGAGGTTGCAGTCAAGTTTCTTACAGGGGCTGTGGTCTCACCTGAAAACTTGACTCGGGGATGATCTCCTTCCAAGCTCAGTGACCTGGACCTCTGTTCCTTGTTGGACTGAGAGCTTCCGCTCTTCACAGGCTGTTGACTGAAGGCTTCCCTCAGTTCTTTGTTACTTGGACCTTTCCACAAGGTTGCTTCATGACATGGCAGCTGGCTTCCCAGAGTGAGCAGTCTGAGAGAGGGCACATGCGTGCCCTCAGGATGGATGTTACCATCTCTTTATAAATCTTGGAAATGACATCCCAACACTTCCACTCTGCACTTGGGTACAAGTGAGTCAGTAAATCCAGTCCACACTCAAGGGCCAGGGACTACAAAAGGATGTAAAAACACTAGTAGTCTTATTGGTGACCGCCTTAGAGACTGTCTTCCATAGGTGCCTTGGGAGGTATAGAAATTTTCTGTTATTGGAGGCATTTATGTAGAGGTTGGCAGACCATCTCTCAGAGTTAAGTGTTCAGATATTCTGTACTAAATAAGAGAGTGGACAGAGGTACCTTCCAACTCAATTCTATGATAAGTTTATAAATGTGAAGGAAGTAGAAAAGTTAAGAATAGAAAACTTTAATGGGTAATTAGTATATACTCTGTTGTACTTCTTTCTATAGTTAATATTGTATAATTTGTGTTATTTTTAGTAAGCTTTGAAGTTTTTGTGACTCTTGGTTCAGTATATTTTCTTATGTTTCTGAATGTACCACTATATAATAGATATAGTCCTATACTTACTGACAAACCATTTTTTATATAGTTCAGTTTTGAAGCATACTCACATATCTTTAAGTTCTGCTTTTCTCGTTGAAAACAAAAAAGTGTGGGAGTAAAAAAAGAACATAAAGGATAATTTTAATCTATTTTACAAAGCACTCTTTTGGTACCTTGGCTTTAGGTGTGACAGAAAACAATACTAGAGATTTCATCATATAATGAAAGGTTCAATTGTGTTCTTAGATAAAGCATACCTTTTACCACAGATAAGGTAAAAACACACAAACAAGCAAATAAAGAATACTGTATGAATTTATATGAATATTCACTTTGATCTTAGTTGATGTAGCATTAATTTGTGATTAGAGTCTATACTTAAAATTTTTGGTACAAATATTAATCTTAAAACAATTCTACATTTCTTACTTACATGTGTTTTTATAGGTTGAAATTTTGCTTAATAAACATTTGAATGTTTACGATAAGGTGCTGTGATAATTTAAGGAATAAGCTATTTAAAACTCCTTTAGGACTTCCCTGGTGGCATAGTGGTTAAGAATCCACCTGCCAATGCAGGGGACAAGGGTTCGAGCCCTGGTCAGGGAGGATCCCACATGCCATGAAGCAACTGGGCCTGTGCGCCACAGCTACTGAGCCTGCACGCCAGAACTGCTGAAGCCCGCGCTCCGCAACCAGAGAAGCCACTGCAATGAGAAGCCTGTGCACCACAACAAAGAGTAGCCCCCGCTCGCTGCAACTAGAGAAAGACCACGCGCAGCAACGAAAAACCAACGCAGCCAATAAATAAATAAATAAACGAACATCCTTTATCTTAAAAAAAAAAATTAAGTGTGGTTTATCAAGTAGGGTTAGGAAGTATATTTTATTAGACCTGGAGAGATCTTTTAAAATAAAAAATAGGGCTTCCCTGGTGGCGCAGTGGTTGAGAATCCTCCTGCCGATGCAGGGGACACGGGTTCGTGCCCCGGTCCGGGAAGATCCCACGTGCCGCGGAGCGGCTGGGCCCGTGAGCCATGGCCGCTGAGCCTGCGCGTCCGGAGCCTGTGCTCCGCAATGGCAGAGGCCACAACAGTGAGAGGCCCGCGTACCGCAAAAAAAAAAAAAAAAAAAAAAAAAAGTCTGGTTAGATTGTTATTAATGTAGACTTCTAGCTTGTTTACTCACCCTATTAACATTGTTTAATAGAAAAATAATTTGAAGAATCATAGAACTATGGACCTCTGTTGGAATAATTTTTATATATTATTTCAGTAAAATGAAGGTTTTTCATTTTGGCATATTTAGATGACTCTATCCATTTTATGTTTTTCCTTGCTTTTGTAAAGTATTGATGCCCTTCCCTTTCTTGGGAATCAGTGTGATACAGTAGGAAGAGCTTTAGAATCTGGTCAACTTATGGTTCCAGTCTTGTTCTAGGGTTTTAACCTTTGTCTGCCGTATTTTCTTCCTTCCTTCCGTCCCTTCCTATTTCTATCTCTCTGTCTCTCTTTGCCTCTCCTCTATGTCTCTTATTTCTTTTACTCTTTCACAGTCAGAAATTCTAATTTTTATTGTTACAAAGCTTAGGATATGAATTGGGGAGGAGGAGGCAATTTCTTGCCTGACTATCAAGATAAGGCAGCCCAGATGTTTAAGGAACTAATGAAAAATTGATCTAAAAGTTAATCTAAATATATATATTTTTTCCTCCTCTTTGCCTCTTTGTTTTGTTACACAATTAAATAGGTTCCCTCAGGTACTTTTAAGAGATTTCCTGGATGGTGTTGACAGGGATGTTGATATCAGGATTTATGTCCTGACACACTTCTGAAAGAAGTATTCAGCTGCTAGTGAGATGTTCAGCCTTAATATAAATACTGGGCTAATTTTTTAACCTTACAAAGCTTAGTATCTTCATCTGTAAAATGGGGATGAAATTGCCAATCTTGTAAGATTGTTATAAAGATCAATTAAACAATATAAGTAAAGATCCTAGAATAGTTTTTGTACTCAATAGTTTTTGCATTGTAAATGTAGCAGTTGATCCTATCTTTGGGATTCTGTTCTACCTGGTACCTTGATATAGAAGAGAACTTTTGAGATCTAATTCTATAATTTTTTTTCATTTTCACAGTTTTTTCTGTGTAAAATTAAAAATTTTATTTATATAAGAAATGTATGTATAAATGTACAAGTAATGCATGAATATATATTGGTTGTAAACCATTCAGATAATACAAACGATAAAGAGTAAAAAAACTCCCTTCAACCCCTTTCCCTTCCTAGTTCCCCACCCTCTATCCAATCTCATTCCTCTCTTCAGAGGTAACCACTCTGAACAGTTTGATAAGTATCCCTCCAGTCCTCTCTTTGTCATTTATTTAGACACAGAGATATTATGCCCTCCCTTTTAAAAAAGATAAATTGGCCTATTTATATTCATCCATTCAACAAATATTTATTGATAGCTGTATTGTTCTGTGATGTGCCTTTTTATTGTTAAGGTACAGTAGATCTACATCACTGCATTAGTATTCTATAGTGTGAATTTACCATAATTTAACAATTCTCCTATCGAGAGCTCAGTTTGTTTCTAGTTTTTCTCTATTACGAGCAAATCTTAAGGAACATCTTTATATATGTATCTTTATATATATTTGCAAGTATTTTTGCAGAATAGGTTCCTAGAAATAGAATTGGAATCAGCGAGTCAAAGAGTATATACATTTAAAATTTTCATAGATGAAAATTTCATGCTGTCAAATTCTTTTTCAAAACGTCTGTCCCAGAACTTCGCTGTTGGCACAGTGGTTAAGAATCTGCCTGCCAGTGCAGGGGACATGGGTTTAATCCCTGGTCTGGGAAGATCCCACATGCCGCCAAGCAACTAAGCCCGTGTGCCACAACTACTGAGCCTGTGCTCTAGAGCCTGTGCTCTGCAATAAGAGAAGCCACCACAATGAGAAGCCTTCACCACAATGAAGAGTAGCCCGCTCGCCGCAACTAGAGAAACCCTGTGTGCAGCAACAAAGACCCAACACAGGCAAAAAAAAAAAAAAAAAAAAAAAGTCCCAATTTATATTCTCTTACCAACACTATATATTATCAGGTCTTTACACTCTTGCCAACTATATATTATCAGGTCATTTACACTCTTGCCAACACTATATATTATCAGGTCTTTTAAATTTTTCCATAAATGGTATCTTTAATATTACTAGTGAAGTTGAACGTCTTCTCATAAATTCTTTGGTTATTTGTAATTCTGTGAATTGTCTGGATTTTTTGCTTATTGTTCAACTGGAATTTTGGGGGAGATATTGATTTGAAGATGCTATTTTTATGTTCTAGATGATAATCACTTAGCTGTTTATATGTATTGTATTTGGTCCTTGTTTGTCCCTTGTCTTTTAACTTTATGGCAACTTCTGTTAAATGGAAGATTTACATTTTACATTTTTAGTGCCAAATTTAGCAATTTTTAAATTTATCTTTTCTGTTTTTTTAAAAAATAAATTTATTTATTTTTATTTTTGGCTGTTTTGGGTCTTTTTGCTGCGTGCGGGCTTTGTCTAGTTGCCACGAGCAGGGGCTACTCTTCGTTGTGGTGCACAGGCTTCTCATTGTGGTGGCTTCTCTCGTTGCGGAGCACAGGCTCTAGGCAGGCAAGCTCAGTAGTTGTGGCGCATGGGCTTACTTGCTCCGCGGCATGTGGGATCTTCCCGGACCGGGGCTCGAACCCGTTTGTTCCCCCTGGATTGGCAGGCGGATTCTTAACCACTGCGCCACCAGGGAAGTCCACCTTTTCTGGTTTTTATGTGACTCAATTATACAGCCTGTGTCTGCTTATCTTGTACATTTTTAGTACTTTAGTAATTAAGTATGTTTTTTAAATACTTGTGGGTTCGAATATGCAAATAATTCAAATACTTTAATCTCATAAAGAAAGATTGAAATAATATTTGAATCTGATCTGAGAAGAGGTCTCAGGTTATAAAAGAAATACAAATCACACTGAAATGTTATTGCTTCATTATATACACAGTGAATACATTATATTCATTATATTTCTAGTTCTTTCCAGTTTTTTGCAATTGGAAATTCATTATTTATGTTTCATGTTTAATATTTCAATTTTTTGGAATAGGTAATAATTGTGCATGGTACAAAATTGACAAGGTACAAAAGGGTATGTAGTGAAAAATCTTCCATTTCTATTCTTTATTATCCAGTTTTCCCTCTTGGAGGCAGCCATTTTTATCAATTTCTTGTGTCTTTTTCCAGAGATATTTTATGCATATACACAACATATTGTTTATGTTAATTGATTCTTTTCTTTTTATAGCTATATAAAGCTGCACCTGCTTTAAACGTAATTTGTTCTTCACACCAAAAATCATTCACAGTTCCAGAAGGTAAATTAAAATAATTGATGAATAGAGAACAGCTGTCAACAGTAAGAAGGGACACACACTGCATCCATGTTAGCCGATTAGCAGACGTGACAGAGCCTTGCAGTTAGAAGGGCTTTTCTTTTGTTTGTTTACTTAAATGATCTAAAACATGTCTATTTTCTTTCTTCTTATTAAACTGACCTAAGGATAAGAGACTTCTGATTATTCCAGACTTGCTATTTCCCCCTAAGAATATATACTTCCTGTTACTGAAATGTGAGTTAAAACAAATTATAAAAGTTGAAGGGAAATCATAGAAATTAGCCAAACTAACCCTCTTATTTTATGTATGAAGAAATTGAGGCCCATAGAAATTGTGACTTGCAGTGTCACATTTATATTCCTGAAGGACCAGACATTTACAATTAAATGATCTGGCAGCAACATAAGTTTTTGGAATGCTATTTTATTAAAGAGATAGCTAGCAAGTTTTTTCTCACTCTTTTTTTCTTTCTTTTTTTAAGGAAAAAGTACCATAGACTTATGTTGCAGTTTGATATTTTATGAAAAAGCTTCATAGTACTTCATTTCCTTATCTGCATTTTTGCCTGTAAACTGGAATGGTAAAGGACTATTGTTCAGCGTTAGGCACTCTGTAATTCTTGGAAGGTTAAAGAAAATGGTGTTTATTGTTTAGGATGGAGATGGGGATTAATGGAGCCTTTTTATGCACTTTTTTCTTGATTATAAAATATTTAGTGGCTGTGCCTTAATTCCCTTAATCTTATGCTTCTGAATCATTCTCAGCCTTATGCTTCTGAATCATTCTTAGCCTTGTGCATTTTTCTTCCTTTCTAATCTGTATTGTAAGTAAGTAGAAGAAGAACCTCATTGCAAAGGAACATTTAAATATCTATTTATATTTGGCTAGAAAGCTACCACTGATATATTTTTCATGAAACTTTTTCCGTATCTATGTATGGAAATATACATAGAAGTCAATATATTTCTATTACCATTCTTTTTTTTCTTATCTGTTGTTAACATTTTACCTTTAATCTTAGATTTCTAAAAATAATTTTATTTCTTGCCCTCTAATACATTCTTCTAATCTTGATTCACTAAGACAGTAATCAGCAGGAGTCCATATAGAGACACCATCTGGAATTTAGTTTCTGTAGGTGTTAATTGTATATTAGTACTAAAATACTAACCACTTTCCAGCTGGTTTCCAGATATATTTATTTTTAAAGAAAACTCTTGTTTCCTTACCTCACTTAGTCCAGATATTGAATATAAGTAAACATTTATTTCTTAAAGGAAAATTCATAGCATTCATGTTTCTGTGATTTTTTTTTTACAGTAAATCTATCATTTAATACGGAAATACTGAAACACTCTGATTCCTCCTCCCCCATTTTGTTTTCTGTTTTCAGTGGAATACACTTTATTGTTGGTCCTATATAAATTGTGCGTGATGAGTAATTGTTCACATGTACCATGGGCTGGCAGGTCTACCTAAGATGTTATCAAGGCTGACTTTGGCTAAATAGTCAGATTAAAGGGCCAGAGCTTTATCCTTTTGAATGGCTTCTTTTTTTTTTTTTGGCTGCATCACGTGGCTTGTGGGATCTTAGTTCCCTGACCAGGGATCTAACCCATGCCTTCGGCGTGAAAGCACAGTGTCCTAACCACTGGACCGCCAGGGAATTCCCTTGAATAGCTGTTAGAACAGTTGCAAACAAAAGCATCTACTCTGTACTTTTTTTTTTTTTTTTTTGTGGTATGTGGGCCTCTCACTGTTGTGGCCTCTTCCGTTGCAGAGCACAGGTTCCGGACGCGCAGGCTCAGCGGCCATGGCTCACGGGCCCAGCCGCTCCGCGGCATGTGGGATCTTCCCGGACCGGGGCACGAACCCATGTCCCCTGCATCGGCAGGCGGACTCTCAACCACTGCACCACCAGGGAAGCCCTACTCTGTACTTTTTAAGAGACATTTCTTCATTGATGTTTTTGCTTCTTAAGTTAATAAGTGTTAATTTATAACACCTATTACATACTGTACATCTGATTAAAAAATCATTTTAGTGGTTCCTAAGCTAGTTAAATCTTACTTTGGATTTGTAGTCCCCTTGAGGGGAGGGGAAGAGGCATTTATTATTGAATTCTACTCCTCTGAATTAGCAAAAAATTCTAGCTTTGTAGTGATTAGCAGTTTAAGGAAATTAAAGAATGAATCATGCTTTTATGTTATGTTTAAAAATATATACATATCTAATTTCTAAATTATATAGTTAGGATTTCGGGAGCCTCTACAAATGTTTCAGTAACACAGGGTGGGTTACAAAAGAATAATTCTAAGATATAGTCATTATGTTACGTGTCTATGTTTTATGTTGTATCCAGCAACAGTAAAGTTTATAAGAGTTAAAATTCTGGGTTGGGTGATTAAAATATCATACTTTTCTACTGGGAATTCTACAGTATAGAATTAAAACTTATCTTTTTAAATGAATTATTTTTTATTTTTTAAATGAATTTTTTAAAACCCTGAATAATTCTAGGGTAATTAAGATCTATTTTTTGTATCTATTCAAATTCTAGATATAAAGTCAGTGTAAAATATGTATCTGTAAGAATATACTACTTCTTTTTCTCTTAGGTTTTATTAATCAGAAATGATGGCAGCATGAAACTTGTGGGACTATTGCCATAGATTCGTAGTGACTCCAGAGTTACTTAGTATTAGACTGAATGTTGAATGAGGCCTATAAAATGTTTAATATCATTGGATGTATTGAACATTAGAAAATTATAGTCTCAATTCTGTATTAAGTTGTGTGATTGGTATATGGTGATTTAAGTGAAGTGCCCTCTAAGATTCGAGGGGAGTTTACAATTATTTTTCTGAGAGTTAAATTAGCAAAAGCCATTCTTTTCTAGTAAGAATTATCTGAAGATTTGGGGAATGCTAAAATTGCTAATCTCAGAGACACAGTTCTGAAATATGATCAGAATTTATTGAATGGAAATATCATTAACTTTATTGTACAGAGTCTTTTGGACAAAGTCTATGAACAAAAGGGTGGTCAGCTCAGAAGATAGCAAAGGGAAACCCAAAGCATGAGGAATTGGGTGGCTGGCCTGTTGGAGGAGAGAGATTTGTGAGTTGTCTGTTTCCTGAGGTAGGCATGTCCTTATTGTGGAGATGGATGTATGAGATTAGCTTAGTCTGATGTCATTAAGTATTTGAATCATAATTATTTTTCCATGCTCTGTCCCTTGTTTACCCTATCACCTTCTCCACCTAAGAGAGAAAATGTATTCATCTGATGAACATTCTAGTCTGCTAGATGTTTGTACTTCTCATTATGAAGAAATAAATTGTCAAAATAGTAGACAAAAAATAAACCCATGTGCATACATGCATATGTTTATGTTTCTGTGAATTTGATTGAAGATAGGTCCTGTGAGAAGATAATTGGTCCTGTGAGAAAGATACGTTTACAGTCTGTTTCATCTGATGAGGTCTGTTTGCAGCTAGTCCGCTTAGCTTAGTAGTCTTTTGTACTGCTCTGAGCGTGAACATTTGAAAACTGCAGCAACTTAGGCCATTTAACTTGTGTGGCCTCATCTTTAAAATGAGAGTGTTAATCTGATGATCTTCAGAATTCCTCCTAGTTCTAATTCTTGATGAATTAACCTGTGTGCTCAATTGTATCACTGCAGACTTACAAGTGAGAGAAGGGATTTGAGAGAGCTGAAATATCACTGATGTTTAGGTTGGTAGTACCAATATGACTTAAAGTTGCACATTTTAACCAACCTTGTTTTGTTTGGTTCCAAAGTATAGGGTACAACATTTTACTTGTTGCTGCTACACTCTATAAGTTTCTTAAGGACAGAGCCAATGTGTCCTGACTATACAGGACAGTGTCTATCACAGAGAAAAGACAGTAAGTGCTTATTGAATTAGTGTGTAGGGCATAGCTAAACATGGTTTGGTTATTAGTGATTTTTTAAAATATTCTTTATTATGGCAAATTTTAAACGTATGTAGGAGTAGACAGAATAATATTGTCTTAGTTCATTTGGGATGCTATAACAGAATACCATAGACTAGGTGGTTTATTTATAGCATTAATTTATTGCTCACAGTTCTGCAATAGATGCTGGAAGTCTGAGATAAGGGTGCTAGCATAGTTCCGTTCTGGTGAGAGCCCTCTTCCCGGTTGCAGACTGCTGAGTTCACATTTTATACTCATGGAGAGAGTCGAACTAGCTTTCTGGGGTCTCTTTTATTTTTTATGATGATGATGATGATGATGATGATGATGATGATGATTTTTTTAGGAAGAGCGCAAGGGCCGCGAGCGGCCGGGAACCCCGGCCCACCCCGTGCGCCGAGGGTGGCGGAGGACCCAGACACGGATGCGTTCGGCGGCAAGCGCGTGCCGCCGCCCCTCCGGCCCCACGGCCCCCCGGGAAAAGGGCCCACGGGGCCGCCCTGCGACGTCCCCCGCCTCTCGGTCAGCACCCGCCTCCCCCTTTCCCCGTCCAACCCGTGGGCGAGGCCCACGGCGGGGTGGGGAGGAGGCGCGGCGCGCCGAGGCCGGGGGGCGCCGCCAGGGGCGCCCCCTGACCTCTGGCCCCCCTTTTCCTTCGGCGGGACGGGCGCCTCCCCCGACAGACCAGCGCGGGCCGGTCCGGGAACATGCGCGCCGAGACCTGCCGCCGCTCCCATCGCGCAGACGGTGGGCAGCCGCCGAGGGTGGGCCGAGGGCGCCGCCCGCGGGGTGCTGGGTGGGGGAGTCCGGAGAGCGAGGGAGGGAGGAAGGAAGAAACGGACGCCGAGCTTTCCCGGGCCCCGCCGCCGCCACCGTGGCGGCGGTGGGAGCGACAAACCCTTGTGTCGAGGGCTGACTTTCAATAGATCGCAGCGTATGATTATTATTAAAAAAATTTTTTTTATTTGGCCAAGCCGCGCAGCATGTGGGATCTTAGTTGCCCGACCCAGGGATCGAACCTGTGCCCCCTGCAGTGGAAGCACAGCGTCTTAACCACTGGACTGCTAGGGAAGTCCCTGTGGTCTCTTTTATAAGGGCACTAATCCCAATCGTGAGGGCTCTGCCCTCATTACCTAATCACCTCCCAAAGCCCCCCCATCTCCTAATACCATCACTTTAGGGGTTAGGATTTCAACATATGAATTTTGGGAGGACACCAACATTTAGACCATAGCAAATATAATGAACCTCCAATTACCCATTATCCTACTTTAATGGTTGTGATTATTGTTTTATCTTTACTTCCTCCCATATGCTGCTGCTTGTATTATTTTGAAGCAAATCACAAACTTCATATCAATCTGTAATTCCATTGTGTATCTCTCAAAGATAAGGACTTAAAATCATAGCCATTCCTATATCACACCTTAAAGAATGACTTGGTTTTGACAAATATTACATTAGTTTCACTTAGAATAACTGTATTAAATACTTCCAAGAAACTTGTTATGTGTAGTTTTCAGATAGTTAATAATGCTTAGAAATAATAGAACTAATTTTTGTTTTTGTTCTGTTTAATATTTAGGTTATCAACATGACGGCTGAAGAAACAGTGAATGTAAAAGAGGTTGAAATCATTAAGCTAATTTTAGACTTCTTGAATTCAAAGAAGCTTCACATTAGTATGTTGGCCCTTGAGAAGGAAAGTGGAGTCATAAATGGCCTATTTTCAGATGATATGCTTTTCCTGAGGTATGATTTCATTAGCACTGTGAGGTTTGTAGCTCATTCCAAGAAATGTTAAGTATTAATAAGATAATAGGTACAGTATGGATAGACCTTTGTAATTATGAAAAGACAAAGTATAGTTTTTTAAATGTTTATTTTTATAAAGAACGTTTACAAAACAAAGTTTTCTGTAGAATGTTTTCAGGAGTAAGATCCAGAGATTCATTAAAAAGAGTCACAACTCTATTGTGTTTGTGGCATCATCATAAAAAATATTTGATTAAGAAATCAGAGACTCTGTAAAGTTTGAAAAATATTTCTGAAATACGTTTTTTATGCTATAGAAGTAAAACATACTTGTTATATAAAATATTCTTTGTAGAAAATATAGAAAAATAAAGAAGAAAAATCAGCCTACCATCCACACATACTACTGATAATTTTCTGTGCATATTGAAAAAAAGAAACAATTCTGTTGCATTTAGAATTTTGTATCCTGCTTTATCCATTAACATTATAAGAATTCTCTATGTGATTACAAATTTATGCTTTGAAAATTTTCGATTTACTTAATTTCCTAATGATTCCCCTATTTTTAGACAATTAAATTGCAATTTTTCTTAAATACATGCTCTACTGAGCATCTTTCATACATGTGACTATTTCTGTATCTTGAATTATTTCCTTAAAACAAGATTCTTGGAAGTGGAATTACAGAGCAAAAGGGAGTCAACATGTTTGCCAAAATGGAAAGCTAAATATATCCTTCCTTGAATTGGATTGAAAAAGAAAAACCCAAATTTCCAGGCAGAAATGTATTCTGTGCTTATGTGATACCAAATGTCCTTGATAAGAAGTACAGATTCTTGGATATGTAGCATTTTGTGGCTAGGAAAGCCTTAAGAAATGAAATGTTTCTAACTCATGAAGAAGGAGCTTTTTAAAAAGCTTTATTATTAGGAGAGTTTATTTAAACTCATTGCACTTCCCTGTATTTGACATTATGAATGACATTCAGCCCCAGGGAGCTTAGTCAACGATATAGTCAGGAACCAGTACTAAGGCAGTATTCTTTGGGCTCTGTCATTGCTACTTCTGGAATTTAGCAGTGGCTCTCAGATATCCCCATGCAGAAACCTGATGGTTTGTTATGAAGTTTTACTGGTCTTAGGTGAAATTACAGGATAGTAAGTTTTTCATTAAACTAAATGTATTCATCTTAAAGGGCTGCCGGCCTTTGAAATTGTGTCCTTCTTACTTTTGAAATATTAAAATGTCCCTTTAGGGCTTCCCTGGTGGTGCAGTGGTTAAGAATCCGCCTGCCAATGCAGGGGACACGGGTTCCAGCCCTGGTCTGGGAAGATCCCACATGCCGCGCAGCAACTAAGCCCGTGCGCCACAACTACTGAGCCCGCGCTCCAGAGCCCGTGAGCCACAACTCCTGAAGCCTGTGCGCTTAGAGCCCGTGCTCTGCAACAAGAGAAGCCACCTCAATGAGAAGCTCGTGCACCGCAACACCGTAACTAGAGAAAGCCTGTGCATAGCAACAAAGACACAATGCAGCCAAAAATAAATAAATAAATAAAATAAATTTAAAAAAAACCTTTAAAAAACAAAATAAAATAAAATGTCCCTTTATAAAATGATTATGATACATATTGTGATTGCTTTTTATTAATATTCATTCTTTGTCGAATCAAAAGTTGGCAATCCTTTGTAGATCTTCCCTGCCTATTTTTTTTTTTTTTCGGTTTAAATCTTTAATGCACCGGCTGGCTGGGCAGTGGCAGCGGGGGTGCGGCGGGGGAGGCTGCGACTGGAGCGCTGGGGAGCAGTGCCCAGTCTGCTTGACAGACAGCTCATCAGGCCCCGCAGAGGCTCCAGCTTCTGCTCCCGAGGGTGCGCAGAGCTCCGCTCCCTCCACCACGTGCGCAGCCAGGGGAAAAAGTAGAAACAGCCCCAGTAGATCTCCTCAGCCTCCAGCGCTACCTCGTATCTCCTCAATCCCGACATGTCCTGGATTCGAAATGTCTCCTGGAGGGGGGCTGAGGGGTCGGCGCAACCTAAACGCCCACCCTCCCTGGCTCCACTCTGGAAAACTTCCTGCCTATTTTTAAATTTTCTGTTCTAAAAAAGCATAAATAGGGAAATTACTTTTATAAAAGAACAGTAATCTGAATGCCTTATAACTTTTAGAAGTTCCTGTAGACTACTTAAGTAGGATGAAATATGATATTATTCATTACTATTTTCATTCTCAGAATATAAACTCTAGTGTTAAATGCCTCAAAGATGTTGAATTCACAGTTTAGAGCAGGGTTTTCAACCTCAGTACTGTTAACATTTTGGGCCAGATGGTTCTTTGTTGTGTGAGTGTGGGGGTTTTCCTGTGCATTGTAGGGTGTTTAGCAGCACTTCTGACCTATACCCTGAAGATGCCAGTCGCACCCTAGTTGTGACAACCAAAAGTGTCCCCAGACAGTGCCAGATTTCTCCAGGGGGCAAAACTGCACCCAGTTGAGAACCAATGACTTAGTGAGACTGGAACATACCAACACACTGGCCCCTAAGTAATACAGAATAACTTTAAACTATAAGATTAGTGGGGAAATAAAGAAACTTTTAGACTTAGTTCAATGTTTTTACATAGGTAAAAAAAAATTTTAGAATGAGGAGTGGGTGCAGATTCACAAATTCTTCTCATATAGCATATGTTGTTACACATAAGTTGTGAGGAAGTTTATTATAGTGGTTGAGAAACCAAGTAAAATGTTATTCTCATTACCTGCTTTGTGAAGTTCTAATGCTATCTTGTCATCTCTTCTGCTTTTAATTAGTATAACACAAATTTGATAGCATGTGTGGATTTTTCTTTATATAGGCAGCTAATCCTTGATGGTCAATGGGATGAAGTTCTTCAGTTCATTCAGCCTCTAGAATGTATGGAAAAATTTGACAAAAAAAGGTAAGATTTCATCTGTATTTTTTAGTATCTTATCATTGGTAGAAGTTGAGCAAAACAAAACAATAAACAAAAATTTAAAAATAAGACTTTTAGCTTTCCTAGAAAATAGTACACTCAATCCCATTGAGTTGGAGAACTAGAGGACAGCTTGCAGGTACTTCAATTAGTTGAACATCTGATATATAAACCCCTTAGTCAACAGTGTCTATATATAAAACATCACAAGGGCCATGTCTGAAGCAGTTGTTTCATCATGATAGTACAAAGAATTTAAAGATGTCATTCCATTGTTTCCTGGCCTCCATTATTTCTGACAAACAGTTATCCTTAATTCTCTTGTATGTAATGTTTCTTTCTTTCTATTTTTTCTTCTTCTACTGGCTGCCTTCAAGATTTTCTCCTTGTCATTAGTTTTCAGCAGTTTGATTTTGATGTGCCTAAGTGTGATTTATTTGTATTTTTTCCTGCTTGGGGTTTGCTGAGCTTTTTGGATCTATAAGTTTATGTCTTTCATCAAGTTTGGGAAGTTTTTGGCAGTTATATCTTCAAAAATTTTTTCTGCCCCTTTTTCTCCTTCTAAGTATACAATATTAGACAGATTGATATTGTTCCACAGTTTTGAGGCTTTGTTCCTTTTTTAAAAAAAACATTTTTTCTGTGTATTCTTCAATCTGGATTATTTCTTTTGATTTACCTTCAATATTTATTGACACTTTCTTGAGTTATTAGCAATCTGCTCATAAACAATGAATTTTTCATTTCAGATATTGTACTTTTTGGTTGCAGAATTTACTTTTATTTATAATTTTTCTCTGAGATATTCCTATCTGTTTGTTCATTGTGACTGTACTTCCCCAAAAGCCCTTGAACATATTTTTAGTAACTGCTTGTTCACCAATAGTCCTTATTTGCTAATTCCAACTTTTAGGTTATATCAGGCTCAGTTTCTATTGATTGCATTTTCTCTTAACTATGAGTCACTTTTTTTCACGTCTAGTCATTTTTTAATGTATTTTGCACATTGGGATTCATTGTTGAAACTCTGGATTTCTGTTATCTTCCTTTGGAAGGTATTGATTTTTATTCATGCAGGGAGTTTACTTTGTTGTACTTCAGAATGCAAACTCTGTCCCTCACCTAGTGGACACCAGATGAAATCTCTGCTCAGTTATTTAGCCTTCAATCTGTTGCTTTCCCTGGGCTCTTTGGAGTCTCCCTTGCATCTTCAGTTTTAGGAATGACCAAGGATTTAGGCACAGTTTATACAGTAGATTTTGGTGTATTTTTCATTGTGGTTTCCTCTTGTTTTCGAAAAAAATGAAACCTGCCCACCACTTTTCAGCTGTTCTGGCAGCCGAACTTCTCAAAAGCCTGACTTCTCCAAAGCCTGTAAAACTGCAGCTTTCTGCCTGAGTTCTAGCTCACACTGTGTGGACTGGGGAGTGCTCTCAGCTGGAAGGCCTTATACCCTTCAGTCTCACCCCCTAAAGTTCCCTTTTTCAAGGATTGACTTCCCTCTAGTTATGCCAGCTTTTTTTTTTTTCTTCAGTGCTTTCAAATATTTTTTGTATTTAATTTAGGGTTTAATAGTTATTTGCAGAAAGGTTAGCCAGGTACAAGTTACTCCACCATTATCAGAAGTGGAACCTCATATTAGTTTCTGATTCTCCATAAACCATGCTATTTGATACCTCTTTGCCTTTTTTTTTTTTTTTTTTTTTTTTTGTGGTTCACGGGCCTCTCCTGTTGCGGAGAACAGGCTCCGGACGTGCAGGCTCAGCAGCCATGGCTCACGGGCCCAGCCGCTCCGTGGCATGTGGGATCTTCCCGGACTGGGGCATGAACCCATGTCCCCTGCATCGGCAGGCGGACTCTCAACCACTGCACCACCAGGGAAGCGCCCCTTCTTTGCTTTTATACATTCTTCATTTATCTGGGATACTGTTTCTTACATCATCTCCTGCCTTTACATAGCACATTCTTGATCATCTTCCAAGAGTCATTTCTTGTAAGACCCTCACTATTTCTGGTAGACCTGTTTCATACTCCTTTGAAATCTTGCTGAATCTTATACATATTTCATGCAATTTATTAGATGACCCTCTTCTTTTTTTAAAAAAATTGAAGTATAGTTGATTTATAATATTGTGTTAGTTTCAGGTACACAGCATGGTGTTTCAGTATTTTTGCAGATTATATTCCATTATAGGTTATTACAAGATATTGGGTATAATTCTCTGTGCTATATAGTTAATCTTTGTTGCTTACCTATTTTATGTATAGTAGTTTGCCTTTGTTAATCTCATACCCCTAACTTATCCCTCCCCACCCCCCACCCCCATTTTGGTAACCACAAGTTTGTTTTCTGTGTCTGTGAGTCTGTTTCGGTTTTGTATATATGTTCATTTGTATTATTTTTTAGATTCTACATGTGTTATCATATAGTATTTGTCTTTCTTTGTCTGACTTATTTCAGTAAGCACAATATTCTCTAGGTTCATCCATGTTTTTGCAGATGGCAATATTTCGTTCTTTTTCTGCTTCCTTGTGTGACTTTTAAAAAATTTTTTATTGAAGTATAGTTGATTTACAATGTTGTGTTAGTTTCAGGTGTACAGCAAAGTGATTCAGTTATACATATATCCACTCTTTTTTAGATTCTTTTCCCATGTAGGTCATCACAGAGTATTGAGCAGAGTTTCCTGTGCTATACAGTAGGTCTTTATTAGTTATTTATTTCATATAGAGTAGTGTGTATATGTCAATCCCAATCTCCCAATTTATCCCTCCTCCCCTTCCCCCCATTAACCATAAGTTTGTTTTCCACATCTGTAACTCTATTTCTATTTTGTAAATAAGTTCATTTGTACCACTTTTTAGATTCCACATATAAGCGATATCATATGATATTTGTCCTTTTCTGTCTGACTTACTTCACTCAGTATGACAATCTCTAAGTCCATCCATGTTGCTGCAAATTGCATTATTTTGTTCTTTTTTATGGCTGAGTAATAGTTCATTGTGTGTGTATGTGTGTACACATGCACGCAATGCACCACAGCTACTTACTCCAATCATCTGTTGATGGGTACTTGGGTTGCTTCCATTAGATGACCCTCTTCCTGAAGGCAGGGATTTTGTTTTATTGGACACATATTTGCTGTTACAACAGTGGTTGAAAGAATGACTGTGAAGTTCATTATCATTTTCTTTCAGCCCTTAGAAACACTTTTCTTTAAAGTGCTTAAGGCATTCAACATGTTTTGATTCATAGAGAAGTCACGTAGACACTCCCTTCCCCTCTCTGAAAAATCCCTTTTAAAAGGTTTTAAGTCTACAGTTATCTTACGGTTTTTTAGCAATGTTGTTCATTCCTTCCTATCCTTTCAGCTCTATTTTTATTAGACCTTTCTCATGTTTGAAAAGAAAAGAGGACATATTTTGGGAAATAAAATATTTGTAATATAAAGAATTTTGATTTCATATTAGGTGACATTTGACATCTTCCATGAAAACTTGATTGCTTAGAATTAATACTGCAAATAGAAATCCTTCCTTTGAGTATTAAATTGTGATTACTTGCTACTGAAATTATTTTAATTATGGCTTCAGTGTGATCAGCTTTGTAAAATAATTAAAGAATTTTCTGATAGCAAAGGTACTTACAGTAACTTATAAGTACATTTGATTTATGAGACATTGGAAAATTAATTTTTTAAAGTCTTTTTTTAAAGAAATAATTAGTCCTATAAGAAAAACTTGGCCTGTTTTGCTTTAGGAACTTGAGTCTCATTTCTTGTCTTTGACATTGCTATAATTCAGATTTTAATCATTTTAATGTTTCATATTTTATTTTTCACAGGTTTCGTTATATTATCCTGAAGCAGAAGTTTTTAGAAGCTTTATGTGTTAACAACGCAATGTCAGCAGAAGATGAGCCCCAGCATGTAAGATTTTTATTCCTAAAGGTTTGCTCCACAGTCTTGTTTCAGTCATAAGTATTCTATTCACTAAAGCAAAAGATTAGTATCATGAGTTTTCAAAGTTTTTATGAGCGGGTGTGGGGCAAGATCTGCTCTTTTGCAGATGTAGTACTTTCAGTCTGTAGTGCTTCTGAATTTGTTGTGTGATTTAGGCAAAGATGATAAATGAGTGGCTGTCTGGTTGGAGAGTGTGTGCTCCCCTCTTGTTTAAGGTGATATAGATAGCAAAAGATGTTTGACTTGATGACTCTACATCATTGCTTCTTTTCTTATCCCAGAAGTGGATTATGTTTACTTCCACTTTCTGTCTTTTCAGTACTCTCTTTGATCCAGAGGTGTGTTTTTTAACTCTTTTTTTTTTTTTTTTTTTTTTGGCTGTGCAGTGCAGCTTGTAGAATCTTAGTTCCCTGACCGGGGATTGAACCTGGGCCCTCAGCAGTGAAAGCACAGAGCCCTAACCACTGGACAGCCAGGGAATTCCCCAAAGGTGTTTTTTTAGTACAATGTGTATTTTTAATAACAATTTAGATTTAATGATATTAAATTCTTTTTGATTAGAGAGATACTTTTAAAGTTTTAATATTAGTATTGTCGCATCCAAAACCAAAGAAACTTTTATTAAGTGCCAGTAAGTAATCATTGAAATAATAGAGAAATGTTTGCAGATAATGATGTTTAAAAGTGGAAAGAAGGACTTCCCTGGTAGTCCAGTGGTTAAGACTCCATGCTTCCACTGCAGGGGTCACGGGTTTGATCCCTGGTCGGGGAACTAAGATTCTGCGTGCTGCATGTTGTGGCCAAAAAAAAGAAAAAAGTGGAAAGAACACTGGAATATTAGTCAATAAGAATTTTTATTCTGTCTTTGTCACTAACCAACTGAATTACATAGGTTAAATCTGCACCCTAACTTTTCCCACAGGTAAGATATAGAAGCTGTGCTATGCAAGCTCTAAGGTTCCTTACATCATCAAAAGCTTATGATACTAAGATAATATTCACTATACAAATTATTGTAATTTGTTTTTCAGCTAAGCTTCCTTTTGTTCTGTCTCTGCACTGTTTTTGTAGAAATGAACTGTAGGTGTTCCCTTTCTTGATTTGCTTTCTCTCCCCACACACATTTGTCCTAAGGTAAGTTTGAGGATGGCTCTTTTGCTTTTTGAGTAAGCTGGAGTGATAGCAAGCTATAATAAATAATTGAATTTTGGCATGCTTCAGTTTCATTGCTAGAAAACTTAATTATCCTTACTCTTAAAAAATTATACATTTGAAAATGATAGTATTAAGTCTGAATTACAACACTTTTTTTATAGGTAAAAGTTTAATGTGCTAATAACCAAATTTTAAAATCTTTATTTTAGGAGTAAAAAACATTTTGGTTCCTGACTTGAAACTTGTTAAATAGCCCACAATTATATGAGTATTCTGTGACATGAGTTTATCCTTTTGCAATTGAACAGTTTGTGAAAGTTCGTAAAGTGTCTTTATATTTGAATAAAATATTCTCATTGTTTTCATATCTCATAGCATCTCTCTTTATAGCAATCACTTATGTTTTTCTTACAGCTGGAATTTACCATGCAAGAAGCTGTGCAATGTTTACATGCCCTAGAAGAGTACTGTCCTTCTAAAGATGATTACAGCAAGCTCTGTTTGCTTTTGACTTTGCCTCGTCTGACCAATCATGCTGAATTTAAGGACTGGAATCCCAGCACTGCACGAGTTCACTGTTTTGAAGAGGCTTGTGTCATGGTTGCAGAATTCATCCCTGCTGATAGGAAGCTAAGTGAGGCTGGTTTTAAAGCAAGTAACAATCGTTTATTTCAGCTTGTAATGAAGGGCCTACTTTATGAATGCTGTGTAGAATTTTGTCAAAGTAAAGCAACTGGAGAAGAAATTACAGAAAGTGAAGTACTACTTGGTATCGACCTCTTATGTGGTAATGGTTGTGATGATTTGGATCTGAGTTTATTGTCATGGCTTCAGAATCTCCCATCTTCAGTCTTCTCTTGTGCTTTTGAACAGAAAATGCTTAATATTCATGTTGATAAACTTCTGAAACCCACAAAAGCTGCATATGCTGATCTTTTGACTCCTCTTATCAGCAAACTTTCTCCCTATCCATCATCTCCATTGAGAAGGCCTCAATCAGCTGATGCCTATATGACCCGCTCTCTGAATCCTGCTTTAGATGGCCTCACTTGTGGACTAACCAGTCATGATAAGAGAATTTCAGACCTTGGGAACAAAACTTCTCCAATGTCACACTCCTTTGCTAACTTCCATTATCCAGGGGTACAAAACCTCAGTAGAAGTCTCATGCTTGAGAATACAGAATGTCACAGTATTTATGAAGAATCCCCTGAACGGTAAGTATTTGCTCATGAAAATTGGGAGATCTCCACAAGTGTGAGATAATCTAATTGGTGTGTGTGTGTGTGTGTGTGTGTGTGTGTGTGTGTGTGTGTTCTAAATGTTCAAGTCCATTTAGTTGAAAGTTAGTCTTTAAAACTTTATTTATAAGGCGTTTTAAAAATTTTGATAATTACAGTTATCAGGGAAAACCTTTATTTTTGTATCCCGTATTATCATTTTGCTGGTTATAAAGGCAGTACATGTGCATTGAAGAAATTTTGGAAAATATGGAAGGGTATCAATAAGAGAATTAAAATCCCACACAATCTTGCGCTTAGATGACCAACATTTTTCCAATGAATACATTTTTAAAAATTGAGAAGTTGCTATATATATTTTCATATAATTTGCTTTTTTCACTTGATAAATCATGACGTTTTCCCATATATTTTTCTTTTTTTGCGGTACGCGGGCCTCTCGCTGTTGTGGAGCACAGGGCTCCGGAACCGCAGGCTCAGTGGCCATGGCTTACGGGCCCAGCTGCTCCACGGCGTGTGGGATCTTCCCGGACCAGGGCACGAACCTGTGTCCCCTGCATCAGCAGGCGGACTCTCAACCACTGTGCCACCAGGGAAGCCCCTCCCGTATTTTTAAACATTTATTGAGGTCAGTGATTAATGGTGTGTGCAGTATTCCATTGTATGACTGGATCATAATTTTACCTAGTTCCTTATTGTAAGAGAGTAGACTGTTTCCTGTAAATATTACTGTATTGAACATGTATGTATAAAAATCTCTGATTATTTCCACTTATCAGTTTTTAGTAATTCTTTATATACATACATGAGAAAATTAAGTATTAAAACTACCACTTTTTCCTTCAAACCTGGCTTGAAATAATAATTTCCTGATTAGCAGTTCTTTATTTCAAGGCTTAGGAAACTTCCTGCCTCCATTTTCCAGGAAACCTACTGGGGACACATCCTGGTTTCCTATACTCAGAGTTGATGCTATGAAGTATTACTATCGACTGCAATAAGTTTATTAAAAGCACAAAAACTAAACCTAAACCTTTTACTATTCATATAGGAGAGTTGGAGGCATTCTTTATTGAAGAAGGAGCACTGGACTTGGAATTTCTATTTCTAATTAAAACAGGAGGAGATCTTTAGTTAAGGGTTAAGGCACAAGAATTACAGGATAAATATTTATGGAAGCATTTTCTGTTAAGTTGCTGTGAGATTGTTGGAGTGGGTGGGTGTGATTTTCTTTAATGTTCGTTAAAGAGAGGATAGGATTCTGGGATCAGTTAAGTGAGGGACTTCCCAAAGCCTAGGGTGACTTCCTAAGGCATCTTATTGCTCTGTATTTTATATTTGAAAGATAAAGATGATATCTAGTGATAAAAACGAATGAATATAATTTAATATAAGAGCATCCTATTATCTAAATCCTAAAGGAATAGAGAATCTTGAGCATTGGTAGACTATCTTAAAGTTTTCTTGGACTTTCTGATCCCCTTAGAGAAAATTCTCATTGTCTGGGATGCTGGGCTTCAATTCTGGGGGAACTGCTGATATTCTTCTGAGTACATGAGATGATAGGATATTCTTGGTTGATATAATGAATAGCACGTTTTGAATTGTGCACCAGTGGGATTGTCTTTATAAAGAAAAAAGACACACAAAAATCCAGCCAAATTTGACTCTACATGTGCTATTCCCTATGTAAAGAAAGTACTATAAATTGAGGAATGACTGAATAAAGATGGAAAGAAGTGGAATATAAGTTATTAGACCATTATAGAATAAACAGTGGGGTAAAACGTGACATGTCAAAAGGTAAGTAATATATGTGTTTTTAGCTGAGCAGTAGTAATAACCCAGAAAACATCTGTCATGTCTCTGAAATTGGAAAACTTATGGGACAAAGCAGTGTAGAACAATGAATAGAACATGGTCTTTGGAGTCAGACTTGGGTTTGAACTGTAGCCTTGCCATTTTCTAGCTGTGTGATCTTGGGATGGTTACTCTCTGAGCCTCAGTGACCTCCTCTATAAAATAGAGTGTTGACTTGCAGAGTGGTAAACATGTGCCTAGTGCTTAATAAATATAAATTTCCCCTGTTCAGGGTTCATACCCTTGGAAAGTACAGTGTGTCAAAAGGGCTACTAATAACATACTATGGGAGAGCTATTGTGCTGTGGATAAAGTATAAAACTTTACTTTGGAAAAAAGTTTACCTGGTTTTAAAGAATATTTTAGGTGTAATTAAAAAATATTGGAAAGCTCAGATCAGTTATGTTAAAATGCAGCATAAAGAAACTCCTGCTTGTGGTAATTTGAAGTCAGTATTCATTTAAAAATATTTGATTGTCTTCTCTGTGCTAGCACTGTGCTGCATCCCCAGGGTATGATTGAGTTACTATGGTGAAGAAGAAGATGAAACACAGAAGAAAAGTTTATAAAAGAGTGTGTGGTATTTTGAAGGATATCTTTTCACTCGAACAGAAACCAACTCAAAATAAAAAAGGAGTAAAAATCAGTTGAAATACACAGGCTGTGACTATACAATATAATGGTCTCAAAATTAAATGGCAGGAAAAAGATCTATTCGCATACATGTGCCAGCATTGGATTTGGAGTCTGAAGACCTGGATTCAAGTTCTAGCTTTATTTACTGTGTATTTTTGGGAAAATGACTTTTTTGAGTCTATTTCTTCATGTGTGAAATGGGAGTTTTAATATATTTTACAGGTTATTGTGCAAGTTAAGTGAGATAATGCATGTGGAAGTGCTGTATAAATTGCAAAATTAAATCAAATATTACTTTATAAAGGTTGTTTTAGTCTATCTCTATACAGTTAATAACTCTTACAAATTCAATTTATGGACTAAAATGGGGCTTCCTATGGTCACTAGCAGCTTACAGCACAGTCTGATAGCTGAACACTCTTCCCAGGTCTTTCTACTTCCTCCTCAGGGTGCATGTGTGTGTATGTATGTTTAGGTACTTAAGACTACTAGGCTGCTAACTAATGGTGCCTTTGTGAAGATGACTGTCTAGCTCTGCTTTCCTAAACTCTAGACCTATATTTTGATATGTCTTACAATCTTCTGCCTGGAGAGGCCATTAGGAAGTCATCTCCTAATCAAATTCATTGAAGACAAAAATCACTTTACTTTTGTACTTGTTCCTATGGTGCCTTTTACTGATAGGTAATCTATGTGAATGTGGTATTTGTCATCTTTGGATAATCTTAGTTATTAAAAACTTTGAACAGCATAAATATGAAAGTAGAAATTGCTAGTATTTTAGAAGACTGTTAGGAACAACCTGACATAAGACATCAAGCTTACTAATTAGTATACATTAAAAATATTTGAGGACTTCCCCTGGTGCAGTGGTTAAGAATCCGCCTGCCAATGAAGGGGACACGGTTGAAGCCCTGGTCCGGGAAGATCCCACATGCCGTGGAGCAACTAAGCCAGTGCGCCACAACTACTGAGCCTGAGCTCTAGAGCCTATGAGCCACAACTACTGAGCCCGTGTGCCACAACTACTGAAGCCTGTGCGCCTAGAGCCTGTGCTCTGCAACAAGAGAAGCCACTGCAATGAGAAGCCCACACACTGCAATGAAGAGCAGCCCCCACTCGCCGCAACTAGAGAAAGCCTGCGCGCAGCAACAAAGACTCAATACAGCCAAAAATAAAATAAATTTTAAATAAATAAATAAAAATAATTAGTATAAATTTTTTTTAATTTGAAAGAGGTATGTTTAGCTTTTGTGTTAAGTGCAAATCAAAGAAAGCCTTTTAATAAAATCTCAACTATTCTTAAAATTTTATTGAAATATATTAGAGGAAAGAAAATTGATGTTTGGATAACAAAATAACAGATTAAGAGTTCTTTAAGAGCGTGTAGGCCTTAGGTCATCTAACCTATTAATTCGTAGGTGAAGCTGAGCCACAGAGAATGTAAGTGATTTTCCCAAGGTCACACACATTATTTTAGATGGGAGCCCCTACCGTCCTTGCTTAATAATCCAGTGCTTTTCCATTATAAGCACATTCTATTTTAAAAAATCCCTTACATAGTGTACTTAAGAGAAGAAAGTGGGCTTCCTTGGTGGCGCAGTGGTTGAGAGTCTGCCTGCCAATGCAGGGGATGCGGGTTCGTGCCCCGGTCCGGGAGGATCCCACATGCCGTGGAGTGGCTGGGCCCATGGGCCATGGCCACTGGGCCTGCGCATCCGGAGCCTGTGCTTCGCAGCGGGAGAGGCCACAGCAGTGAGAGGCCTGCATACCGCAAAAAAAAAAAAAAAGAGAAGAAAGTAAAATTTAAAAATCTGTTTTTGTGCATTTGATAAACACTTAGGCTAAATATTCACTTTTTAAATTAAAATTTCTCTAACTACAATATGTTTTTCTTTACCCCTACCTCTTCCTTTTTGTTTTTTGGCCCTGAAGTGATACACCTGTCGAGGCACAGCGGCCTATCAGCAGTGAAATCCTGGGCCAGAGTTCAGTTTCAGAAAAAGAGCCTGCAAATGGAGCACAGAATTCAGGACCAGCTAAGCAAGAAAAAAATGAGGTAATATTTACTACACCTCGAGTCTTTTAGAGTTATTCTCTTTGTAAGAAGTAATACTATTTGCTTGGATAGAATTTAAAAAGAATTGTCTGATATTTGAGAGTAGGAGAGAGAATATCTAGATTTTCTTATTTATTAGATCATTTTCTCCCCTCTTCCTTAAGAATTTATAGTATTTTTAGTTATCACTGTATATTTTGGAGCATTTTTAATGGATGGATTTATTAACGATTTAAAATATCACAGTTGACATTGCTCCTACATGTTTGAGCACTCATGTAATTGAACTTGCATTAAATGTGGACAGCTTGTATTTTTAAGATATATGCTCTGTATTTTGCTAATTAGATTTAATGAGCAAGAAATTGTGACATTTATAATATAGAATAATACTTTATCTAAGCCTTTAGAGTTCCAGATTATTTTTCTGTGGTGCTTTGGGAAGGAAATTGTACTGTGAAATAGGGTGTAAATTTTATCTTATATATATTATCCCCACTTATAAGGGGTGAGTAGGTAGGTTTAATAAGTTGAATAAGTTATTTTGGTTTTGACTAAATATTTAGAATGAAGTAGAAAAATTTTTCTTAAAAGTACATATGGATATGCACAAAACAACAGAATCCCGAAATATATGAGGCAAACATTGGCAGAGCTGAAGGGAGAAATAGACAGTTCTGCAATAATAGTTGGAGACATCAATACCTCACTTGCAGTAATGGATAGAACATTTAACAGAAGATCAGTAAGGATATAGAGGACTTGAACAACACTGTAAACCAACTGGACGTAATAGACATCTATAGAACACTCAACAATAGTAGAATACACATTCTTCTCCAGTGCATGTGCAGTGTTCTTCAGGATAGACCATGTGTTAGGACGCAAAACAAGTCTCAATAACTTTTTTTTTTTTTTTCAATAACTTTTAAAAGATCTGAAATCATGTAAAGTATCTCCTCTGACCACAGTGGAATGAAGCTAGAAATTGATAACAGAAGGAAAATTTTTAAATCCAAAATTTGTAAAAATTAATCAACACACTCTTAAACAACCACTGGATCAAAGAAGAAATCACAAGGGAAAATAGAAAATACTTAGAGACTAATGAAAATGAGTACAACATACCAAATATACAGCAAAATTATGGAATGCAGCAAAAGCAGTGCTCAGGGAGAAATTTATAGCTGCAAATGCTTACATTAAAAAAGAAGAAAGATCTCAAATCAATAACCTAATTTTATGCCTTGAAGAGCTAGGAAAAGGAAGAGCAAGCTAGACCCAAAGCTAGCAGAAGGAAGGAAATAATAAAGATTAGAAGAGAGAGAAATAAAATAGAGAAAAGGAAAACAACAGAGGGAATCAACAAAACCAAAAGTTGGTTCTTTTAAAAGATCAATAAAATTGACAAGCCCTTAGCTAGACTGACAAAGAAAAACAAAACACAAATAACTAAAATCAAAAATAAAACTATCAACCTTACAATAATGAAAAGATTATAAGAGAATACTGTGACCAGTTGTAAGCCAACAAATTAAACAACTTAGATGAAATGGACAAATTCCTTAGAAACACAAATTACTAAACTGACTCAAAAAGAAATAGGAAATCTCAACAGATGTATAATGAGTAAAGAGATTGAATCAGTAATCAAAAAACTTCTCAACAGAGAAAAGACTGGGATCAGATGGCTTTACTGGTGAATTCTACAAACATTTAGGAAGCGTTAACAATCCTCAAAATTTTCCAAAAAATATGAGGAGGAAACACTTCCTAACTCATTCTGTGAGGCCAGCATTACCCTGATAGCAAAACCAAGTGAAAATATTACAAGAAAAGAAAACTACAGACCAATACCTCTTATAAACATAGAAGCAAAAGTCAACAAAATACTGGTAAACCAAATCCATCAGCATATTAAAAGGATTATGCATTCTGACCAAGTGGATTGATTGCAGGATGCAAGGTGGTTCAACATAAAAAACAATCAGTTTAATATACATCACATTAATAGAATGAAGGAAAAAAAGAAACAACATGCAATTATCTCAATTGATGCAGAAAAGACATTTGAGAAAATCAAACACTTTGCTGATAAAAACTCTCAGAGAACTAAGAATAGAATGGAACTTCCTCAGCATGCTGAAGATCATTTATGTAAAACCCAACCTAACAGCATACTCAATAGTTAATGAGTAGAAGCTTTCTCCCTAAGGTCAGGAACAAAGATAAGGATGCCTGCTTTCACCGCTGCTATTCAACATTTATTAGAAGTTCTAGCCAGAGCAGTTAGACCAGAAAAAGAAATAAATTGGAAAGGAAGAAGTAAAGCTATCTCTATTCACAGATGACATGAATATTATATGTATAATCATGAATAATTCACAAGACAGCTACTAGAGCTTATAAACAGGTTCAACAGAGTTGCAGGGTACAAGATCAACACATAAAAATCAGTTGTGTTTCTATACACTAACAATGAACAATCAGAAAAGGAAATTAAGAAAGCGATTTCAGTGCTTCCCTGGTGGCACAGTGGTTGAGAGTCTGCCTGCCAATGCAGGGGACACAGGTTCGTGCCCTGGTCCGGGAAGATCCCACATGCCACGGGGCGGCTGGGCCCGTGAGCCGTGGCCACTGAGCCTGCGCGTCTGGAGCTGTGCTCCGCAATGGGAGAGGCCACAACAGTGAGAGGCCCGTGTACCGCAAAAAAAAAAAAAAAAAAAAAAAGAAAGCGATTTCATTTGCAACAGCATATAAAAGGATAAAATATCTGGGAATAAATTAAGGAGTTGAAAGACTTGTATGCTAAAATCTACAAAACATTGCTGAAAGAAGTTAAAGAAGATCTAAATAATTGAAGACATTCTGTGTTAATGGATCAGAAGATTTAATACTGTTAAGATGTCAGTACTACCCCAGTATTATTTACAGATTCCATGCAATTCCTATAAAAATTCCGCCACCTCTTTTGCAGTAATGGAAAAGCCAATACTCAAATTCATATGGAATTGCAAGGGACCTTGAATAGCCAGAACAATTTTGAAAAAAGAAGAACAAAGTTGTAGGAGTCACACTTCATAATTTCAAAACTTACTACAAAGCTACAGTAATCCAAACTGTGTGGTACTTGTATAAGGATAGGCATATAGACCAATAGAATAAATTGAGAGACCAGAAATAATTCTGTATATCTGTGACCAACTGATTATTGGCAAGGGTGCCAAATCCATTCAGTGGGGGAAAAAATAGTCTTTTCAACAGATGATGCTAGATCAACTGGATTTCCACATGCAAAAGAATGAAGTTGGACCTCTACCTCACAACATATATAAAAATTAACTAAAAATAGATCAACAACTTAAGTATAGGATCTAAAAGTATAGAACTCTTAGAAGAAAACAAAGGGATAAATCTTCACAACCTTAGATTTTGTAATGTGTTCTTACGTATGATACCAAAGCTTAAGCAACAAATGTAAAAATTGATAAATTGGACTTTATCAAAATTAAAAACTTTTGGATTTCCCTGGTGGTCCAGTGGGTAAGACTCCATGCTCCCAATGCAGGGGGCCCAGGTTCGATCCCTGGTCGGGGAACTAGGTCCCACACATATGCCACAACTAAGAAGTCTGCATGCTGTAACTAAGAGCCCACATGCTGCAATTAAAAGATCCCACATGCCACAACTAAGACCCAGGGCAGCCAAAATAAATAAATAAATATTTTTGAAAAAAACCTTTTGTGTATCAAAGGACATTATCAAGAAAGTGAAAGGACAGCCTACAGAATGGGAAAAATATTTGCAAATCATTTATCTGGCAAGAGTTTAATATCTAGAATATGTAAAGAACTACTACAACTCAACAACAAAAAAACCCAGTCTAAAAAAGGACTTGAATAGACATTTCTGCAAATTGGCTAAATGTCTATAAATGGCCAGTGAGTACATGAAGAAGATGCTTAACATCACTTGTCATTAGGGAAATGTAAATCAAAACCACAATGAAATATAACTTCACAACTACTAAAATGGCTAAAATCAAAGCAATGGAAAATAACACGTGTTGATGAAGAAATAGAGAAATTTGAGCCCTCACACATTGCTGGTTGGTATGTAAAATGGTGCTGTTACTGTGGTTTCATGGTACCTCAAAAACCTAAATATAGAATTACTGTATGACCCAGTCATTTCACTTCTAGGTATATACCCAAAGGCATTGAAAGCAAGGACTCAAACAGATATCTGTACATCCATGTTCATAGCAGCATTATTTATAGTGGCCAAAAGGTAGAAATAACCCATGTCCATCCACAGGTTAATGGATAAACAAAAGTGATATATTGATACAATGGGATATTATTCAGCCATAAAAAGGAATGATATGCTACAACTTGGATGACCCTCTAAAACATCGTGTTAAGTGAAATAAGCCAGACACAAAAGGACAAATATTGTATGATTCCATTTATATGAAATATCTAGGATAGGCAAATTTATAGAGACAGAAAGTAGAAGTTAGCAGGGGTTGGGGGAGAGGGAAGTGAGGAGTTATTGCTTAATGGTTATGGAATTTCTGTTTGGGGTGATGAAAATTTTTGGAAATAGATAATAGTGATGGTTGTACAATACTATGAATCTAATGCCACTGAATTGTACACTGAAAAATGGTTAAAATTACAATATTTGTATCTTACAACAAAAATTTTTTTAAAGAACATACAGATAATTTTGTCTCAGAGTTATTGCTATAAGTTATGAAGTAAAGGGGGACTGTTACTATTTTCTGGAAAAGGGAGACAGTTTTAGCTTTGGTTAGCGGTACAAGACTCTTAGATAAGCTTATTATCAGTGTTGGCCAAGTTTAGAGATGACTGCTTTGTTTCAGTTCACGTGACCTGTGTAGTGTGACCAGACTCTGGCTTGGCAGGAATCTTTCTTTGCCAGTATTTGAATTCACTATGATATTTAAGTCCTTTAAGTTGGCTTCTAGAAGAGCGAGGAAGGAATGTTGAGACTGCTAAGTTTAACACCCATTTATTCTACTTTCTTGTGAAAGGCTGTTTGAATTAAAGTATTGTTTTTGAGGGAAATTTTATAAGCTTCCCTCCAGATTAACCTATTAAGCCACGTACATGCTTAAATCAAGTGTGTTGGATAAGATTAATATTGTGCTTATTAAATATTAATGTAGTCCCTCAGTATTTTTTTTTCTAGTAATATAGATAGATTTGTGTTTGTCTGTATCTACATTTGTATTCTCTATCTATGTTTCCCTTGTGACAACTGTAACTTGTATTTTTATTTGGTGTTAGGGATCCAGGATGACCATTCATTTTGGTCAGTCTCTTGCTGTGGAATTCAGCAAATTAACTGATCTGATCTACTTGACTGTTAAGACTCATGGATACTATGTTATTTTTCAAAGAGCCAATATATTAAGTACTTTCTGATTGTTATTTATAGCTATCTGTATGTTTTATTCAGCACTTATAGAAGTTACTGTTGAGTGGTGACATATTCAATTGTAGTCTGCTCAAATATATTATTTTTTCTAATATTTTTAAGCTTCGAGATTCAACAGAACAATTTCAAGAATATTATAGGCAACGATTACGCTATCAACAGCATTTAGAACAGAAGGAGCAACAGCGACAGATATACCAACAGATGCTGCTTGAAGGAGGTGTGAATCAGGAGGATGGTCCTGATCAGCAGCAGAATCTTACCGAACAATTCCTCAATAGGTCAGTCTTTTTAGTCACTCTTTTAAATATAAGGAATTATTTAAAAGCTATTAAGAGCATGCAGCAACTGCTACTTGCCGTGTATAGTTTGAAATTTTAAGGCTTTTTAAGTGTTTCAAGTAGTGTGGAGTTACTTAATCTCTTCCAGTCACAGCATTCTAAGGGCTCATCTGGTTTTGTCCTTCTTCCCTTTAAATGGCCTTTCACATCTAAGCAAAGGGAGCAGTGAGAGTGGTGGTTTCAGCACACAGCCTGGAAGTAGACTACTTCTGGATCCAGCCCTGTCCCAGGGTAGCTGAGGACCTAGAGGGAGTTACTACCTTCTATTTGCTTCTTTCCTCATCTATTTCACAGGGTTGCCATGAAGATTAAATGCGTTAATCCACGTAAAGTGCTTAAAAAAGTACCTGGCATAGAGTAAGCACTATATTAAGTGTTACCTGTTATTTTTATTGTTATTTTGAGAGCTTAAACTCTCAGATTCTATTGAATTCAGTATATTAAAATGATTCTTTCTTATAATTTCTGCCAAGACAGTATGAACTTATGTTATTTTTAACTATAGGAGGTAAATATATGGTAACTTTTTTTTTTTAGAAATCAGTAAACCAGAATATGTTTGTTTATTTATTTATTTATAAAAATTAATTAATTAATTTTTGGCCACGTTGGGTCTTCATTGCAGCGAGCCGGGGTTACTCTTCATTGCGGTGCGCAGGCTTCTCATTGTGGTGGATTCTCTTGTTGCGGAGCATGGGCTCTAGAAGCGTGGGCTTCGGTAGTTGTGGCACATGGGCTCAGTAGTTGTGGCTAGCGGTCTCTAGAGCACAGGCTCAGTAGTTGTGGTGCACGGGCTTAGTTGCTCCGCAGCATGTGGGATCTTCCTGGACCAGGGCTTGAACCCGTGTCCCCTGCATTGGCAGGCAGATTCCTAACCACTGCACCACCAGGGAAGCCTGAATATGTATATTTAAATGAGCAAGGGTTGTTGGAAGATTGAATTAGCATACATAAAAAATTACTTAGAATAATTTCTAGCATATAGGAGGTATGCCATAAATGTTGGCTATCATCATGATTATAATATGGCAATGCCGTGGGGACTGTCTTTACTTGGTTCAGTAATATTGGAAGTAATCTGCTTGACACTCTGCGTGTTATGCAAGTCAGTGAGCCTGAAACTGATCCTGTCTTCAAACCTTCACACAAGGAACTTGTATAGTGGTAATCTATAGAGTCTAGGTAGGCTTCTGAACATTCAGTTTGAGGGTCGTTTAATTATCACCTCTGATCAAGTCAGTGGCTTATGAGAATTATCCTAATTTGATGAATTGCTACTTCCAGTTCTTGGATGTCGTCTTCATATCAGTAAGTCATGGTTGCAGTTTGACTTCCTGACTTTTATTTTTCAGTGAAAGCAGATACCTAGCATTAAGTCAGAACATGAAGTGGCAAGGTTCTGTGATTCTGGTAGTAGTAAGATGTCCTTTCTCAGAAAAAAAAGTTAAACTATTCAAGATGGTTTATTCTTCCTTTAAAGACAATAATAAATAGAATTCAAATTATTTCTTATAATTTAGGTTCAGTTTAGAGCATATTTATTATTTAACAACTGTTCTCAATTTCTTTAGAGATTAGAATTTTAAATTGTACTAAAGGTAAGTATGTTATAAAAATCCATAGGATAACCAGGTCTATTATAAATAAATATGAATGGGTGTTTATCCTAAGTTTTCGTAAATTAGTTTCATATAAATTCTCTGTTGCTGTCTTTTTTTTTTTTTTGGCTGCATTGGGTTTTCGTTGCTGCGCCCGGGCTTTCTCTAGTTGCGGCGAGTGGGGACTACTCTTCATTACGGTGCACAGGCTTCTCATTGCGGTGGCTTCTCTTGTTGTGGAGCATGGGCTCTAGGCACGTGAGCTTCAGTAGTTGTGGCATGAGGACTCAGTAGTTGAGGCTTGCAGGCTCTAGAGCGCAAGTTCAGTAGTTGTGGTGCATGGGCTTAGTTGCTCCACGGCATGTGGGATCTTCCTAGACTAGGGCTTGAACCTGTGTCCCCTGCATTGGCAGGCAGATTCTTAACCATTGTGCCACCAGGGAAGCCCTCTGTTGTTGTCTTAACCATTTCTTATCTATTCTGTTTTCTAACTCTTTAAAATAATAGTTCAGGGCTTCCCTGGTGGCGCAGTGGTTGAGAGTCCACCTGCCGATGCAGGGGACACGGGTTCATGCCCTGGTCCGGGAAGATCCCACATGCTGCGGAGCGGCTAGGCCCGTGAGCCATGGCCGCTGAGCCTGCGCGTCCAGAGCCTGTGCTCCGCAACAGGAGAGGCCGCAACAGTGAGAGGCCCGCGTACCACAAAAAAACAAACAAAAAAAATAGTTCAATCCTTTTTTTCTGGACCTTATATAACTGAGCCTGTACCAGGACATTAAAGTACCTGACTAATACCAAGGACAAATTGAATAGAGATAGAATCTAGAAATTAAAATATACTTTTTTCCCCTTAATGTTTTAGTCTTCCAAATCATTCTAGCAGCAGAGCAGTTTCCAGAATTAAATTTTGTTTCTTCCTTCCCAGAGGCATAGAAAGAGGCAGAGAAATAAGAGTCATGTTCTGTAATAGAACTTACTGAAAAAAATCAACTAAAGCATGATAGGATTATTATTAACAGTACTGTATCACTACTTTATACCTCTTGATATTTTGTTTCTGTTACTAATAATTGGCACTTATTATAGGCATATTCTGCCCCTTCCCCATCCTCCCCACTTTGAGAAAATCAATATGATATTTGCATTTTAGATTCTTTATACTTAGCATTTCCCACATTTATTTGACTCAGGATCTTTTTTTTTTTTTTTTTTGCTGTACACGGGCCTCTCACTGTTGTGGCCTCTCCCGTTGCGGAGCACAGGCTCTGGACGCGCAGGCTCAGAGGCCATGGCTCACGGGCCCAGCTGCTCCGCGGCATGTGAGATCCTCCCGGACGGGGCACGAACCCGCGTCCCCAGCATCGGCAGGCGAACTCTCAACCACTGCGCCACCAGGGAAGCCCAGGATCTTTTTTTATGGGGAGCATTTCACAGGATTAGTGTTTCATAGACGATTAGAAGTACTGTCTAGTTAAACATTTTAACTGATAAATATTTAGTAATGGCTGCCAATTCCTTTAATAATATTAAACTGCTCTTTTAAAGTCTTTTTTAAGCCCTAAACATACACATGCACGCATGCACAAGCACACACATGAACACTAATGTTTAATGTAGGTAAATTAGAAAATACAGTGAGCCACAATACCCCTTGGTAGTTACATCCCTTATGTAGTCCTCTCTCATACTAAATCTAGGCGGGAGAAAGTGATTCTCCAGTTCTGGTCTAAATCTTAAGAGAGCCTGGCAGCTTCCTCTGTGCCCTTTGGAGCCCTGAGTCCAGCATAAGGAGTCAGGCTACCCTGACGTAGGGAGACTTGCGGTGAGGGAAAGACCCCAAGGCCACCTTGTTTTGCTCCCTGTTTTATCTCACTAGTGCCTAGATCAGAGCCTGGCAAATAGTTTTTGTAGAATGAATAAATGAATGAATGAGTGAATGTGTGGATAATAGGGATGCCACTTGACTTTGTCCCATCATGGCCTGCTCTAGTCATCCATTTCTTAGTTGATATGACATTACTAGACAGATGAAATGAAAATGGCTTGTTTTGTTTTGTTGGTGAGAAATTTGATAGTGGTGATATTTTTATTATTTTGGGAAATTAATTTTCATGTTGAAAATTGAACCAAAGTTGTACTGGAGAAGAAACAGATTTTTTTTCTGTTTTTTTATGGTAAAAGGTGCTTAAAAAAAAATCAGTGATACCCATTATGCCTGTCTCCTTTACAGTGATATACTATAGGAAAATTTGGATCTTCTTTCAGTTTCCTGGTTATGTCTTAAACTGATGATGGTAATTTTTAGTACTAAACTTGTCATATATTATATGTGCATGTATTTACCCTCTCAAATTTTCAGTCTCCTATATGTTAGGAATATGACTAAGTTTTTATTTTAATATAATTATGTTGTTTTATTTTATAGGTCCATTCAAAAGCTAGGTGAATTAAATATTGGAATGGATAGCCTTGGTAATGAGGTACCAGCGCTCAACCAGCAATGTAATGGGAACAAAGGCAATGGATCTAATAATTCTTCCATCACTAGTTTTTCTACACCATCCCAAGACTCTAGTCAGAGATTAACACATGATGCTTCAGATATTCACACAAGCACTCCTAGTAATCCTGGATCAATAAATCACACACCTTTTCTTGAGGAATCACCTTCTTGTGGAAACCAAATGTAAGTGCTTTACTTTGTTAGACCTGGAAATGTTAACTTCATACTAATAAATAGACTTGGAAAGTTGAACTTCTCTTTGGAGCCTTACAAATGAAAGTTTTTACAGTTCATTACCTACAAATTTTTTTTTTCTGATCTGCCTTCATTTATCTATATTCTCTTCTACTAACTTCTGAGTCTCTTAATAGTCTTTATTCTCCTATTTTTCTTTTTGCTTTCTTACCACCACCAAGGTAATTCTATTTTTTTATAAGCCATCTTACTCAGAGATCATACAGTTTTAGGCTTTATCTTCTCCCAAGTTTTTTCCCTTGCCATTGGTACCTTTCAAAAAATAATCTTTTAATTCACAGACATCCAGGGCACAAGAAGATGTTTTCTGACATGGTGGAATGATTGCAGCAAGACAGTCTTGGCAGCTCTGGTAGTTACAGCAATTGAGACTTCTTGCATATTTATATTTTCAGTAGTCAGAGAAAAATTTTCATCTTGTTATCAGTAGACAAGTATTAGTTTATGCAATGGGAATAGTTGAGCATTTTCTTCCTCTATTATAATATTGAACACCTTTGGGAGTAGTTCGTTTTAAAATGCATAACTTGCTTTTGGCATTTGGATGTTTACAGGAATTAGCTTTATACATTTAGTATCAAAAACTCTAGTTTTATACTTAAGAATATAAGTTTATTTAATATTTGCTTCTTTATTACAGTTCCTATAACACTTGTTTTGTGTACCCCCCAAACTAGAACTCAGATTTTAAAATTGGTTTTTATTTTTATCAAAGTAATATACATGCATGGTTTAAAAGGACAAATAGCACTTCAAGGCTTAAAACAAAACAGAATCCCCTCTCTTACCCATCTTTGTCCATGACTTCTGTTTCCAGTAGGCTGCCATTTTCAACCTATTTAGCTGTTTCTTTTGCTATGTATCTCCACATTTCTGAATAATCTGCTTCTATTGCTGTTTTTATTATCCCTTGATTCCCTGCCAATTAGATTTAGCTACCATACCTTACCCACAACACATTAATTTTGTCTACACCTTCTTCTAATATACATCAATTTTTGTTTAAATCGGTATTCAGTGTTAACATTACTATGGCCATGTAAATGTTATTTACAACTGAGTCATATAATATGAATATATTTCCTTTCACAAAACTTTTTTGTTTTTCATGGGGGGAGTAATTGCCTCATTTTTGGTGTGCATGTGTATGTGTATACATGCTTAGTCTTCATGGTACTAAACTATCTGCAGATGCTGTGACAGAACTGTAAAATCATAAAACTCCTCATTACAGTAAAAAATATTAGGTACTTTCTCTTTCCGTTTTTTTTCCCCCCTGGGAGATACCCCTCCAAGATCACTCCTGGTTCACTTTATATTCATTGCTTCTAAGTCATTTTATTCAGGCCTAGAGAGTCCTGGGACTTTCCTTCACCATTCTCCTGGGAGTTTCCTTTGCCTGTTCCCTGTATTGGATCCCCTGCTTTAGGATCTCATGTAGTTTTCTGAAAAGGGGTACATCAGAGTAGAAGTTTCTGAGATCTTGCATGTCCAAGTATTTCATATTTGACTTGTTAGTATAGCTGAGTATAGAATTCTAGAATGGAAATCATTTCTCAGAGTTTCAGAGTCATTGCTACATGCTCACATACATATTGAAAAGTCTGATGCCATTGTGATATGATCCTTTGTATGAGGACTACTGCTTTTTCCACTCTGGGATTTTTTAGGACTTTGTCTTCCCTGATGTTCTAAAACTTCATGATGATACACATCAGAGTAGGTCTATTTTACTTCATTTTGCTGGATACTTCGTGGGCTCTTTTAAGCTGGAAACTTAAGTGCTAGAATATCGAAAACATTTATGTAGTAATTTTCTTACCTCCATTTTATATTGATTAATTTTTTCTGGTATCATTTTTATTTTCTAAGCTCTTTCTTATTCTCTAATTTTCCTTATATTTTTTAATAGATATTTTTCTTGTTTCCTGGATTATTTCCCCTTATATTTCTTAGGATTTTAATTATATTTTTGTAGTTTTTGTTTCCTTAATTGTCTTCCTTCTTCCAAATTCCTTTCTTGTTTATTTTACTCTTCGTTTTTTTTTTTGTTTTGTTTTGTTTTTGGCTGCATTTCAGGGTTTGCAGGATCGTAGTTCCCTGACCAGGGGTGGAACCCGTGCCCCCGCGGTGGAAGCATGGAATCCTAACCACTGCACCACCAGGGAAGACCCTAGTCTCTGGTTTTTATTTAGGAGGCTTTCTTCAAGCATTTGACTATTGGGAGTGAGGCATTTTTTAAAAAAGCTGATTGGAAGGAAGGGCCACATGTATGGATGCATGTGTTTACCTGTTGGCCTCACCAAAAAGTGATTAAATGGAAACATTGTTTTATTGTGGGACCCTGAACTGTCAAGTTTCTGTTAGTCTTTTTTCATGGTCCAGATAATTTTTCTAAAGAGCAATCCAGGTTCCTGCCTGGGTTAGTATTTAAGCATAGCAACCAGGATTTTGGAACTAAGCAGGGAAAAGGTAGTTGACATCTGACTATAAAATTTGTGGACTTTGACTTAATCTCTTTTCTAGAATGGCTTCTCATTCCTTCCTTACAACTAACTATGCTTTGTGTTATGAGTCCAGAGCCTCTTAATAAATGACTCCAGAGAGTAACTATGACTGGAGTCAGTGGGTGTCATTTGCCAAAAAAATAAATATTAGAGATTGAAAGGACAAGTTAGTTTCTGTTTTGATATTCAGAGTAAACTGTACTTGAATTTCTATTCACACAGCTCATCAGAACATTCGGTCATTAAGCCACCTCTTGGAGATTCTTCAGGGAATCTGTCAAGATCAAGAGGGGAAGAGGTAATACTTAGGGGAAGGAAGGTTCATTATTTTTATATTTACTTGCAAATTTTGTCAAGGAATTCTCAACTTAAAGAAAGAACAACCTTTAGAAATAGTCATTATTGTTAATGCTGGTAGTTACCTCAGGGTAGTTGAGCTTTCACTGAGTGAAGTGAAGGGGTTGCCTGAGAAATCACATTTTGAGAGTATTCATATTAATTGTCCAGTGGTGATCTTGGCGCATGAGTTAGGGCTGTGTCACTACTCTCTGAACCCTGTGGTTAATTAGTTAAGGTATTATTATATCTTTACTCCTTTGGGCTTCTCATCAATGCATTTGTTTTTTGCTTTGGAACCCGATATCCTTCTCTAACCAGTATACACCTTCACTCTATCTTATTTTCTCTAGTTCAAATTTTAACCCCATAAACAATAATTATTTCAGATGCTTATGGGGCCAAACAGGTAACATAAATGAATAAAGTTGACTATTTTTGTGATAAGTACATAGGAATATTTGTCCCTTGCACAAAGAAATATGCTGGCCTAGTGTTTCTAGTTCTTTTGATTTTCAAGAAAAGCTAGAAAGTTAGATTTTTATGTGAAATCTATTTTTTCAATGGCAACAAATTAAAAAAAAATTTAAATACACTGGAGAAGAGCAGGTAAAGTTAATTTTGGCTCTGCCACTTCTGCTGTAAAGCAACCCTTAGTAATTATTATTAATGTGCTATTGGCCATTTAATCAATTAGTCATTCCCCTCCATTTTTCTCTTATCTACCCATGCTATTCATTTGGTAAATAGTCACCTTTCTTGTATATGGATTAATGGAAAATGTAGTATTTCTAGTCAAATAAATTGATATGAATAATACAAGAATTCAATTCAGTTACGTAAGACAGATTGTAATATATTAGCTTTAACTCCTACTCCCCCATGAGGATGTATTGCTGAATACATAAAAGTTTGGGTAGGGAGATGTATAGTCTCTTCATTGATATAATAATCACTATGGATTCTAGAGCTCTCAGCATACAACCAGAGCTGAAGTGATTTGCCTTTGGAACGTATGAATGTCAAGTACCTACACAAAGAGAATTTGGGTGGGTCTGTGCACCACACCCAGCCTGGAGGGCTCTGTTCCAGGTCCAGGGTCCAGTCCTGGTCAGGGTAGCAGGGTGGTTTCAAATGATACCAATAATAGCAGTCACCAAAGCTTTTATACAGAGCTGTTTCAACTTGCCTTCCTCAGAAGAGGGCTGTGGACAGACAGGTTGACAGTTTAAAATAGAAATGAGGCTGAAATTAAATTTTCTGATTAAAATCATCTTTACAGTTTTAAAAGGGTATTTTACAATTTGAGTCTGAAATATTAAAGTATTCATTGCTGGAGATAATGGCAAACTTTTTTTTTAACCCTAAAATGATTAAATAATAGTGTTTTATATTTCCTACTTTTAGAAACATGAACAGTTTTCTGTTTTTGTAGGAACTATACATGTGGGCTATTTTTTTCCTTGACAGTTAAAGAGAACTTAATATGGGAATGCATATTCTTATATTTTGTCATAGTAAACGAAGAAAAACTTGAATGTCTGTGATCTATGTGAGCTTAGTTTAGCAATGAGTAACAAAAATAGAAAAATTGGGCTTAATTTGGATTTGCCATTCAAAAGAATGTATGATTGTAGATTATGAACATTAAAGTGATGAAGTGAATAATACAGTTCAGATGAATTTAAAATGAGATAAAGACAAATTCTTTCAAATTCATTTTTTTATAGAATGACTTTCATATTCATTCTTTCCATAGGATGACAAAACAAAAAAGCAGTTTGTTTGTATTAATACCCTAGAAGACACACAAGCTGTTAGAGCAGTGGCTTTTCATCCAGGTGGTGGTCTATATGCTGTTGGTTCAAATTCAAAAACTCTGAGAGTATGTGCCTATCCAGAAGTAATTGATCCAAGGTAAGGATAGATGATTTATTGTGCCATTCTTACTTTAGTTTTTAATTTAGCTATATGGTCCCTTTTTTAAGAATTGCCATTCAGTAGTGTTTAATTTTTATTTCTTTTCCTTTTATTAAGCTTTTACATTTTCGTTTTCAATACTTAGGAAATATACATAAGAATCATCGATTAACTTTATAAGTTGTTTTTCATAAAATGTTTTTGATTAGGCCATTGTTCACTCAATAGTCTAGTTGTCTTTATTTACATGGTTTTTGTTAATTTTTTAAAAAATCTGCAAGATCCTTCTAGCTTAATTACATAAAGACAAAGTATTGCTGGTTATAGACTTGGAGAAAATTTAAAATGTCTTATACTAATAACTTCAAAGAAGTATTAGGTTGAACTATATGAAATTGCTGATATTTGACCATTTTGACCTAGAAAGATTCAATTTTCAACCTAATTTTGATTTTAGTCTCTTGTTTTAACAGATTATGGGATTTGAAAATAAGAGATATATCTTTAAAGGCATATGTCGCAAAAAACCAGGCACATGACCTTATGTATTAGGTGTACAACTAATTCTTTAAAGTTACTGAGAAAGCATATACCTTAGATATAATCTCACAGAAAACTGAATTTGAACTCTTTTTGTCAATTTATTTGTCAAGTCTTTTACTATCAAAATAAATAGGCATTATAAAGATCAAGAACTATTTGGTAGATTTTGTGGTTAGAGAAATGGCCACAAATGGAATAGTTTTCATACCAGTAGACAAAAACACTCAAATAAAACAAGCTACACATCTTTAAAAATTTAAAAATAAAAAGCAGTACATGTCATAATATGTTTTGGAAACTTTTTACAACCCTTAGGCTTTTTTATTATAACCCCAGTTTGGAGAACAGAGGGGCGAGATTATTTATTTATTTGCATTTTTTGGTATATCTCTTATCTGAAACTAGAAATTTAGGCTTTTGGACTGCAGTAGCATTTAAAGGTTGGGAAGGGGAATAGGGATCATGTTAGATGATAGTAATATAATTTATTGATGCTCATTGTGTTAGTTAAGTAGGATTATATGAGAGAGAATAGGCAGAATTCCAGATCAGGGCGTGGAAAAGAAAAACAATTATGTAGGCAGAGCCAAAGACTTTGTGTATTTAAGGTTAATCTGATCTTAAATTGACTTTCCTCTTTTGTATTTCTCATGCTGGCACAGATGTTTCATAGACTCCCTTGAAGAAACTGATTTTTATGAAAATAAATTCATTTATTTAACAAATATATTTTGAGCTCCTTCTATGTGCTAGGCTTTGGGGATAGTTGTGAGTAAAACAAACATGTTCATTGACCTATGGAACTTCTGTCTTAGTGGCGAAGATGGATATTATGGAGATAGGCACACTAATAAATGTAATTATACATTGTGGTAGGTGCTATGAAGAGAAAGTACAAGGTGCTGTAGCATAGTAAAATGGGAGATGAGGGAACTGGGGAGTCAGAGTAGGACCTCTTTGAAGAAGATGTGTTAAAGCTGAGATCTGAGGATGAGTAGAACCTAGCCATGTGAAGAGAAGGGATAAGATAGTAATTAGAGGGAACATGAAGTGAGAAAGAGCTTGGCTTTTTAAGGAACCAAAACAAGTTCAGATCGGCTGGTGTATTGTGAGCGGTAGTGTGATGAGGCTACGGAGATAGATGTGAACTAAATCATGCAGTTTTGTATCCATTTTGGATTTTATGGTGAGTGCAGTGGGAAGCTGCTGAAAGTTTTCAGCAGAACAGTATTGTGATGTAAACTCTGGGTCAGATGGCAATAAGATTAGATGCTAGGAGAAAGGTAGGAGGCTGTTGTCAATGGCCAGTGTGATGGCAGTGGAAAATGGATGGAGGTAAAATCCATTTAAAGAAAGAATTGGTTGGCCCTGGCAATGAACTGGATGTGCAGCTGAAAAGAGAATCTTGATCTGATTTATTTTCTCTATCACTATTAAGCACGTTGTAAGTGTTGAAGATTTATCAATATTATTGTTTTTTAAAAATTTCTTAATTATGAAAATTTTAAGCATACACAGAAGTAGAGATTAGTACGCTGAAATGCATTTGTCAAGATTTTTGTCACATTTCTACATCCTTTTTGTTTACTAAAGTATTTTAAGGTATTTTAATCCTAGATATGTCATTTCACCCTTTAGGATAAATCTCCAAAAACATGTACATTTTCTTACATAGACTTGATGTTATCATTATACCTATAGTATCTTAATATAGTCTATGTTTTAAAGTACAGATAAGATGATACTACTCCACTAAACCAGTGTTAGACTCCCATTAAAGGCCAAGCTATAGAGGAGCATGGCATTTGGGACCTTCCCCAGCTGTGCTTGCTGCTCCTCACCCATCATGTCTGTCCCACTCAGTCTCTGGAATGCCCCAGGCTTCTCCCCGCCAGTCCCACAAACTTTTTCCCATGCTGCATACTGGGCTGGTCTCCCCACTATATTTTATCTTCACTGAAGCAGTCTTCCTGCCTTCATCTCTTTCTGTAATAATTCTCCCTGTCCTTTAAGGCCTAGTACCTTGTATTGGACTATAATATTTATACTTGCTTTACTGTATGTGGGTAGTCATGAAACATCTACCCCTGCCAGATACTAAACTCAGGACAGATCTCTTGCCACTTTTATTTTTTCTCTGTCCTTTTCTTTATCCTTTGCCTTCCCCTAGCCCCAGGCAATTGCTCATATTATATGTTTAATAAATGTTTATTGAACTTTTTGAATTAGAAGCATCATCAGCTCTTTTTAAAATTCTTTTGGGAATTTAAAAATATATGAAAATATGTGAAATGAAGACTTAAATATCCTCTTCCCTATGTGGTCTGAAATAAGACTTAAGATTAGTATAATAATGGTTAATAATTTTACTTTTGGATTATAAATATGCTTTAAATTTATTTTGTCTAAGAGTTTGAAAATTGTTGTTAACATATTATCTGATACTTTTTTTGCTCCCTCCCTCAAGAACAACCATAACGCAGAACTTCACATTCACTTCACATTCATTAACCTTAGTAAGCAAGAAATTGAAATATCTTTTTGCGATTTTTCTTTCTAGTGCACATGACATCCCTAAGCAGCCAGTGGTGCGTTTTAAAAGGAATAAGCATCACAAAGGATCCATTTACTGTGTGGCCTGGAGTCCTTGTGGACAGTTATTAGCGACCGGATCAAATGACAAATACGTCAAAGTGCTGCCCTTCAATGCAGAGACTTGTAATGCAACAGGTAGGGGCCGAGTATGCAAGCAGTAGCTTGCCAGTGTGTTCTTTATGTTTCCCCATGTGTGTCTCTGATATAGCTCTGTACTGTTTTTAGTAAAATCTAAGAATATACCATTAAGAATTCTTTTACATTCTAATTGCTTGTGTTCATGAGGCATTATTCTTTTCTTTTTTGTGGTACGCGGGCCTCTCACCGATGTGTCCTCTCCCGTTGTGGAGCACAGGCTCCGGACGCACTGGCTCAGCGGCCATGGCTCACGGGCCCAGCCGCTCCGTGGCATGTGGGATCCTCCCGCACCGGGGCATGAACCCGTGTCCCCTGCATTGGTAGGCGGACTCTCAACCACTGCGCCACCAGGGAAGCCCGGCATTATTCTTTTTTAATCAGTTCTTACAAGGTGGCCAGGTGGTGTCTAATCCTCAGAAAATTATTGTCATCAGAAAAATAACTTTTATGTAACTTCCAGAATTGTATTAGTGAATATTTTCCAGAGAGTATCTGTTTTTTCTTTATTTTCTTTGGGATAAAAGCCAAGAAGGTAACTCTGCATATAGCTCTGTTTTAGTGATGATGATAACCTAGTCGGTATTTTGATTTCTTGACTTTTTTTACTCAGTAAAGTGAAATTGATTATTATAGCAATTCCAAAATGAAAATATAAACCATACCATTCTACTGTTCTACTACTCTTGGTCAGTTTGGAGGCATTTTAGCAATCTCAAATTATCACAGTAAGTTGAGCAGCGTCTTTTTTTAAAATTCTTATTGCTGTTTCAGGACCGGATCTGGAATTTAGTATGCATGATGGGACAATTAGAGACTTGGCATTTATGGAAGGCCCAGAAAGTGGTGGAGCTATTTTGATAAGTGCTGGAGCAGGGGATTGTAACATTTATACAACCGATTGTCAAAGAGGACAGGGCCTCCATGCTCTGAGTGGGCATACCGGTATGTGATATCAGTCTCAGATGCTACTCTTCTTTTTGTTCATCCCATGCTTTTTCCCCCTATGCATTTTCATTAATGGGGGTATATTGCATCAAAAGGGATTTCTTTAGGACAGGAAGTTTTTATTTCAAAAATCTAAATTGTGAACTTTGGATAACAACACAGTAATGATAGCTAACATTTTCCTTTACTTATACACATAATTCCTTAATTTAATCCTCACAACAACCTTATAAGGCCAGAAGTTCTATCTCCATTTTACACATGGAAAAGGCAAAACTTGAAAAGGCAAAATGACCTGCTCATTATCTTACTGCCAAACATGGCAGAACAGGTCTGTCCCTTCCAAAGCTGGTGATCTAATCCCACAATCCTGTGCTTCCTCTTTGGAAAATTTGCCCTAATTTCAAATGATAATATTTTTTTCAGTACTAATTATGATGTCCTGAAATATTTGACTCACCAAAAAAGGTTAAGTTTATACAGCATGGTTTTGATGTGCCTTTTACTGAATTTAATTTTTTGAAAATTGCCAGTATATTTGATATATATGGAAAATCCCTGCCACACAGTATATTTGATTAACTAGATTAGATGTGCTCAACAGTAAGGAATACTTAGCTTTGAATGTGTTTTAGAAAAATACTGTTCCATGGTAATAACTGATTATATGATCTTTTAGGGCATATTTTAGCGCTTTACACTTGGAGTGGCTGGATGATTGCGTCTGGTTCCCAAGATAAGACTGTTAGGTTCTGGGATCTCCGTGTACCAAGCTGTGTTCGCGTTGTTGGCACAACATTCCATGGAACTGGTAGGTTTTTTTGGAATTTAAATAAATTTATATGAGAAAGAAACTTTATAGATTGCACTCACTTCTTCTCCCCTGCAAAACATGTTAAAAAAAAATAGGAACCATAGAAACTAACTACTTGGCATTTTATTGATTACCTTAAATTCTTACAAAATGCTTTCATCTGTTAGTTTATTTGTAAAAATAATATTCAGCTAAGGAAACCAAGGCCCAAGGAGATTAAGTATCATGCGCTAATTATTCTGTTAGCAGGGTCGTTTTAGAACTCAGACCTTTTAAAAAAAACATGTTTTAATTGCATACACATGACAAAAATTGAGCAAAAGGGTGTAAAACATTTTCTTCCCACTCCTGTTTCTTGGTGTCTTTCCCTAAGGGACCAGTTTCTTATTTATTCTTCTAGGAATATTCTGTAAGTATATAAGCAAAAAGTTTGTATATCATAATCTCCCTTCTCCTTTAAACACACATATACACAGACACAAATGGTAGCATATGACATGTACCTTGCTTTTTTAATTTAACATGGATTGCTCCGTGTAAACTGAGGCTACTGCTCTTTGTGTTATATCACCTTTTAAAATACTGGTATCTAAAAGTGACAGTATTCTGCCATTGTCTTTATTTTAGAGTCCCTTTTCGGTCTTTGTAGTTTTTTTTTTTTTTTTTTTTGAGGTATGCGGGCGTCTCACTGTTGTGGCCTCTCCCGTTGCGGAGCACAGCTCTGGACACGCAGGCTTAGCGGCCATGGCTCACGGGCCCAGCCGCTCTGCGGCATGTGGGATCTTCCTGGACCAGGGCACGAACCCGTGTCCCCTGCATCGGCAGGCGGACTCTCAACCACTGCCCCACCAGGGAAGCCCTGCCTTTGTAGTTTTTAATAGCAGTTCTGTGGTGCTATTCCAAGTGAAAAGACCTGTCTTATATTCTTAATTTTTTTGTTTTTTCTGTAATGCTTTAGCTATTCTCTCAACTTTCATGGATCTTCTATACTTTGAATCAAACCAGATATGTTCTTCCACTTGTCTGCTCATGGTCAGGTCCTCTCATGTTTGGTCTTAGCTTTACTAGCACGTTGCCAGAAAGGTCTTCTTTGCCTTAATTGGGACCTTACCATTATTTTCTATCTTCGAACTTGTTTTTCTCCTTTATACTTCTCATCACTATTTAAAGTTATATATTTGTGTGTTTATTGCTGGTCTCCTTCAGTAGATTTTAAGTTTCACAAAGGCAGCAGTCATATCTGTTTTATTTCTCAGAGTAGATTTAACATCTACCATAGTGCCTGGCCCAAGGGAGTAGTGATCTAATAACTTTGTTGAATAAATGAACCTAGAATTCTGTTGGCACCATAAACTTTGCACTTGTAAAGCTAAGCTCATTATATTCCCCTGGAAATCCACTCTTATTCCCATTTTCTCTGTGTTTGATAATGGTTCTCTTATTTCCTTGTGCACATAGATTTGAAATCTGGGGCTCATTTTTCACTTCTTTTTTTTGCCCCCATCCAGGCAGTTAGTTGACAAGACTGTTGATTCTTTATTCAATTTTTTCCTGAAATCTGTCTACATGTCATCATTCAGGCCCTTATTCTCTCATTATTCTACTGTTCTATCTTGTCTTCCAGTGGTTTCCCTTCTATAGTCTGTCCATTTTAATTTGATACACATTTTCACATAGATTAATCTTCCCAGAGCACTCCTTGGATCATGTAAACCTCTTGCTTAGAAACCTGCAGTGATGTTGGGCTGTGTATAGGAACAAGCTCACACTCTGCAGTTTGGCTTTCAAGATGCTTGACGGTCTGGTCCTAACCTGCTCTTAGGTCTCAGCTACAAGCTACCTTTTATGTTAACTTGTGAAAGCAAGAAACTGCAGTCAAACTAAGCTACCTATCCTTAAACATTTTTATTCCTTTCCTTTAAACATTTTCTCATGTAATTCCTCCTGATAGACTCTTCTTTTCTCTATCAAAAATTCAAGCAAAGATTATTTCTAATTACATATATGTGTAATACATGTAAACACATTCTCTCTTATTTATGCTGTTTACTATTCTTCAAGATCTAACTTATGTCCCTTTTTTCTGTTAAGTTTTCGCAGGCCACTTTGGTCTAGAGTAGTGCTCTCAACCTTATTTTCATTATTGCTAATTAATACATTAATACTAAGGAATGAGATTTTGGTTTGGTAGGGCTGAACTTCGAAGGGTTACAAACCATTGTTAATATTTAGGATTTTTTTGTCCTCTGAGAACCAGTTTGCACCCCCATGGAGGCATTATTCCGTGGCCTAGAGTCAAGGGTCCAACCTGTAGACTCAGAGCTTAGTTTTTGTTCAGTTCCTGTTGGCGGTTAATCATGTGTTGCTTAGAGATATTTCCCACACTGTGTCCTAAAACATATTTTGTTATTTAATCTTTTGTTCCCCCAACTAGACTCTGAGCTGGGTATGGGAGAATTTCTGGACACTTACCCAGTAGTGAAAACACTGCATTAGGAAAAGTGGCTCGTCTATTGCACTATAGGTAATGCTGCTCCAGGGGGTTCTCCCAAAGGACAAAAAAAAAGGAGCTTTCTCATTTCTCACAGAATCTTGCTTCATATATCCTCTAAAAAAAGGATACAAGTATTTATTGGTTGACAGTTTGGATTTTTCCATAACTGAACAGTATTGATAAGCTACATTAAATCTTTAGTGTATGGTTCAGTGAACATAAGTAGCTGTTGTAGTTTAGCTATATTGATTTTTGCATATCGAACCTTCCATTCCTCCTGCTCTACAGGCAGTGCAGTGGCATCTGTAGCTGTAGATCCCAGTGGCCGTCTCTTAGCCACAGGACAAGAAGATTCCAGCTGCATGTTATATGACATAAGAGGAGGAAGAATGGTACAAAGTTACCACCCTCATTCCAGTGATGTTCGCTCTGTTCGATTCTCTCCTGGAGCTCACTACTTGCTAACAGGATCCTATGATATGAAAATAAAGGTGACAGACCTACAAGGTGATGGAAATTGACCTCTTTCCTTTTTTTAGTCTTTCCTATTCTATTTGGAATCTTTCTTTTATGTTAATCTAGTGTGATTGACTATACAACATTTTCAACTTTTAGTTTTATAGCTTCTGCTGAGCAAATTACTTGGTAAATGTATTGAGAAGAATTGTAACAAATTATTAAATTGAGTGAATAGTCTTATTGTTAAATAGTTTTTAAAATATTTAAAAGAATCAACATTTTTTATACTGAGTCATTTTGAGTTCAGTGATGGTAGGTGTTAAAATATACATTTATGTATCAATACTCCTGCTGCTACTTTAAAATAACGTAGTGTATAATCTGTATAATTATATCTTCAGTATCTAGTTTTGTTTTTAAACATACATTAAGCAAATATTTACTGTGTACCAACTAGGGACAGACAGAGAGATGAATGAGACAGGTAACTTTCTTCCTGATGGAGCTTATATTTTAGAGGTCAGTAAAAACCAAACCAGTAAACAGTGTAATTTTAGGTATTGGCAAGTGCTGTTAAACGATTAGCAAGGCAGGAGAGAGTGACAGGGTGGCTAGGGGAAGACTGTGCTGGACAGGCTAGAGCAGGTCTCACCAGGGAGGTGCCATTTGCACAGAGACCTGGTGAGAAGAACAAGCTGTGCCAGGACCCTAGGAACAGACCATAGCATGGTCAAGGTGCTGAGGCAGGCATGGATTTGGCTTGCTCATGACACTGCAAGAAACCAGTATGGCTGGAACTTCGTGAACCGAGGGAGAGAGAGGCTGGAGAATAAATCAGAGGCAGGGTTTTGTAGGCATTTAAAAAAGCATAATAGGAATCCTTCGGAAGATTTAAAATAGGGAGTGATATGGTCTGTAAATTTAAAAAATAATTTTGAATTATAGGGAGAGTGTGAAAGTATAAATATCTGCGAGGAGGCAATTGGACCAATTCAGGTGGAAGATGATGGTGGCTTGGACTAGGGTTGTAAAGGCAGAGGTAGTAAGAAGTGACTGAATTACCGATGTATTTTAGTTTGTTTCTGTTAAGTTTGGGGAGTGAGGGAAAAAGGAATCAGTGCTGATTCCTAGGTTTTTGGCATGAGCAAGCAGATGGTACCATTGAGATGAGGAAGACAGGTAGGGAGAGGAACAGGTTTAGGCAAGAAAATCAAGAGTTTGTTTCAAACAAGTTATACTTAAGTTGACTGTCAAGGCAGTCAAGTGAAATGTCAAATAGTTGTTTGTCTACTAGTCGAGCTCAGGTGAGAAGTCAAGGTTGGAGATGAAATGCACATGAATCTTAAGTATATAAATGGCTGCGGTAGTATGGTACTAGGTGAAATTTCGTAGGAGATGAGGTATAAAGGGAACAAGAAATTTGAAGGCTGACTATTGGGATTCACCAAACGTTAACTCGGGAAGAAGAGGACAAACATCAAAGAAGGCTGAGGTGTGGTGGCACTGAAGTCAGGGGGATATCAAGGGGAGAGAGTTTCAAGGAGAGAGTGGCAGCCGTGTCATGTTGCTGTGTATATGTTACCAAATACTGCTCACATAATTAGGTCTTCAGTAATTTAAACTGTTTAAACTTTTCAATGTACTATATTAATGTATTAGGCTTTTACATACTGTAATGTCTTAAAGTAATAGGAAGTCTATGAAATCTATACATATTTTGTACTGTAAGTCAAATCTCTTTTCTTTAATTTAGGAGACCTCACTAAACAGCTTCCTATCATGGTGGTGGGGGAACACAAGGACAAAGTCATTCAGTGCAGGTGGCACACCCAGGATCTTTCCTTCCTGTCGTCCTCTGCAGACAGAACTGTAACCCTCTGGACATACAGTGGATAGAGTACAGCCAATGTCAGTCTATGCAGTGAGGGCACAGACTTAAGACTACTGAGTTGTGAACATTACAAATTTGAAGAACATGGACTGACCTGGAAGGTGGCTTAGCACAAGGAGGCCCCTTATTACCACGTATCCCTGTGATAGGAGCTGTTGGGTGGTGTTATTCTGCAGTGCTTTCAGTCTTCCATGTGAGCTCGTGCTGCTGTGACCTGCTGTATGTAGTCTTGTTGCCAAAGTCTGCGGAAGAGCTCTTATGTTGTCAGTGTGCACTCTAAGTCAAGGTGGCCGATGTGTTTACAGTTTAGTATTAAATGCATTCCTTGGTCTTCGCCTAAATGACAGTTTTATATACACATTGAAACTGAACTATACTTTAAGCATATTATTACATGTAATGCAACCAAGTTCTACACAGATTAAACATAGATATTCAGAAATTACTTTTGCTTTTCTCACAATCCCATGATATTGTATCACTTGTCAGCTAGAGATCAGAATTTTATATGTCTCCCCAGAGTTACATTGTTGTTTTAACTAAGGATCACTATGGAGTTTAAAAATGGGTGGAAAACTGCTTCTTAGTTCATTATGTGGTATAGGCCTTTTCTTTTTTCTTAAACCCAGGGATAGAATTACTCTTTTGTCACATTATTTTGTTTCAGGCTTAAAAGGTAAATGTGTTTGCTTCATAAACTTGTTAATTTCAATTTTTTTGGGTGCAACAAGATACCTCCCTTCTAAACTGTACTGTAGGCAGAGCAGCAGCGTTATGTGATGCAACACTTGATGGTACAGTAAATTTACCGGCTAGCATTTTTCCTTTTCAAAATTAAAAAATTTGCCATAGACTATAGCATGGCTTGAAATGCTATGTCTGCATGATAATTTAAAATGGAAAATTTAAACTTTGCACTCCAAAAGCTTATTTGGATTCTTTTCTTGCACTGTTTTGTGTAATGCAGAATAATGATTTTATTTCTATGGTATTGTAGATCCTAACATTTATGTATCTTTATTTTCATATTGTACAGTAATTTTACTTTAAATTATTAAATAGCCTATTTTATTTATTTCAAATGCAGTTGAGTTGATTCTAATTATTGAACTGTCTGTGCACTGTATGTAGCAAGCATTTTTAATCTATTGTATACAAGTGGAAAGGGTATTAGAAGTGTAACTGTGCTATTATTTCAATAAAGACCTCTTGACACCTTAAATTATTCCTGTTCCTCAGTGTCTGTGGTTTTCAGTTTAGAGTGTTGTTTTTTCCAGTTTACTTGGCAGTAGTGTGGTCCAGTGGATGAACCCCACAATCACAAGTTTCTTTTTAAATTTCTCATAGTAACTTACTTTTCAGTCCTTCGCAACTGTCTTACTTTTGTGTGTCTTCTCTTTTATTCACTATCTAGAGGACTATATATACTGAACATATTGTAAAAGTTAATTAATAAAAGCTGGGCAAAATATATAAATTCTAACTTTGACTACAAATACATTGAATTGAGTACTTTAGAAATAAAATATGATTAGCTTGTGGATATTCAGCAGTACAATTTTCCTACCTCTCAGGCATGCAGAAGGGAATTCTGCTAAAATCAGGCCACAGTCTCCTTTAGTTTACTTTCATACTTAGTTTTACACATTTTAGATATTATAGCAGGCCATTAGTGTTAATTTAAAACTAGAAAAAAAGGGCAATTTCTTGATGTAGACCAGATCAACTTCATGGTAAAAAGTGTTCATAAAATTATGTATTCTACCTCCCTCACTATCAAGGAGAAAACTTTAAGATCCTCCCATATGTTGGGTGTTTGTACTTTGCAGTGCATTAGATATAAGCACTAGAAATTATCTTACTTATTTCAGTAACTGTCTGGTTACATATGTCCTTTTTCCTGTGCCTCCACACTGTCTTCTGCATGGAGGTGAATAGATTCTTGGAGGTTCATGTGAAAGAGAAAATACGAGAACTGAAGTATCTATAGTCTCTGAATCCTCTGTTGGGGGTTCAGGGAAGGAGACTGGGGATGGGAGGGTGGTGTAGAAGTTCCTGACTTCTCCCTGGCAGAAGCTTCAGAGGTCTGATTCAAATTTCACTTTTAAAAGAAAATTTATTTTTAATTTTTTTGGCCATGCTGCTCAGCTTTCAGGATCTTAGTTCCCTGACCAAGGATTGAACCCAGGCCACGGCAGTGAAAATGCCAAGTCCTAACCACTGGACAGCCTGGGAATTCCCCAAATTTCATTTTTTTAATGTTTAATTATTTTTAAAAAATTGTGATAAGCCAAAGGACATAACAGTGAAAGGGCAACCCATGAAATCAGAGAAAATACTTGCAAATCATGTCTGATAAAGGATTAATATCCAGAATATATAAAGAACTCCTACAGCTCAACAACCACCAAAAAAAAAAGTCTGATTAAAAAATGGGCAAAGGACTTGAATAGACATTTCTCTAAAGAAGATAGACAAATGGCCAATAAGCACATGAAAAGATACTTAATATCATTAATCATTAGGGAAATGCAGTTGAAAACCACTGCACACCCAATAGGATGGCCGCTATCAAAAGAACTAAGTGTTGGCATGCATGTGGAGAAATTGGAACTCTTGTGCATTGTTGGTGGGAATAAAAAATGGTGCAGCCACTCTGGAAGACAGTATGGTGGTCCCTCAAAAAGCTAAAAATAGAATTACCGTTTGATCCAGCAATCCCACTTCTAGGTATATATGCTCAAAAGAATTGAAATCAGTGTCGCAAAAAGATATTGTACACTGATGTTCATAGCAGCATTACTCACAAGAGCCAAAATGTGCAAGAAACTGGAGTCCAACAGATAAATGGATAAACTGTGGTATACAATACAATGGAATATTATTCAGCCTTTAAAAAGGAAGGAAATTTTGATATATGTTACAACATGGATGATCCTTGAGGATATTATGTTAAGTGAAATAAGCCAATCACAAAAAGACAAATATTGTATGATTCCACTTGTATGAGGTACCCTAGAGCAGTCAGAGTTATAGAGATACGAAGTTATAGAGTATCTTTGGTGATTGCAGGTGGCTGGGGAGGAAATGAACTGTTTAAGGTGTACAGAGTTTCAGTTTTGCAGGATGAAAAGATTCATGGAGATGGATGGTGGTGATGGTTGCACAAGTATGAATGTACTTAATGACACATCTGTACACTTAAAAATGGTTAAGATGGTAAATTTTATGTCAGGTGTATTTTTTAAAAAAATATTTATTTATTTTGGTTGCTCTGGGTCTTAGTTGTGGCATGCGGGATCTTTTAGCTATGGCCTGCGGACTTTTAGTTGCAGCATGCTGACTCTCAGTTGCAGCACGCATGCGGATCTAGTTCCCCGACCAGAGATCCAATCTGGCCCCCCTGCATTGGGAGCACGGAGTCTTACCCACTGGACCACCAGGGAAGTCCCTGTCCAGTGTATTTTAATTTAAAAAAATTGTGATAAGCAACACGCACACTCAAGTGTACTATATGATATACCAAATTTTAACTCACTTTTAAACTTGCTGCCAATAACTTCTGCGTACACCTCTCATTTCTTCCAAGTGTGTAAAACTCATTATTTCCTCTTTGGAGAATTTTACTGAGCTTGCAAGGCCAGTAAGGGATAAAATGAAAAGAAAACTTACTATTTCCAACTACCACATAGCGTGCACTCCCCCACCCCTCCCCAGTACCCAATACTTTAGAACTAGTTTGTCATTCATTATGCCCCATTTAAAAAATTATACTCAAAATAGATTCCCGGGTTTTACTGCAAATGTTACACATTCGAGAACTTATAAAATAAATCGATACTAAGAAAATACGCTTCGTATCCGTTTTATATATTTGGCTTCCATGTAAGCCTTCCCTTGCAGAGTTCGGCTGACGAGCGTAAAAAAAACTCTTGCCTAAAACAAGCCGACGGGGGCCGGCCCCGCCCCCTCGGCAGGCCAATCAGCTGCGCACCCGGGAAGGACGTACAGCTGCAGGCCGAGCGAGTCGATGAGGCCGAGCGAAAGGTAGGACCCCGCTGAAGTGCTCGGCGGCTCGGGGGGCGGCTCGCCATCTTCTCCAGCCTCTCGGGTAGGTGTTTGTCTTCCCGGAGCGGTAAGCTGGCGACCAGAGACGTGAGTCCGCCCGGTCGGGTGTGTTTGTGCGGCAGGCGAGGCTGCGGTTCGGCCTGGGCGGGTCCCGCGGGCGGCGACGCAGGGGAGGCCGGGACCTCTGTGCTGGCGGGGGCCGAGCTCGCCCGGGCCTACTGGGGACTTAGGAGCGGGGCGCAGACCGGGATGAGCGAGAAACCTGCCCCCCTTATCTCCCCGGCCCGTTGGCGGTCTTAACTCTGGGTGCCACGCGGTTGCTCTTACTTTACGCCATTCATAGAGCGGCCTAGGGAAAAGGGGCAAGAAGGGCAAAGCGAGACGCGAGCGAACGTTGACTTTTGTTGGCTTCAGTTATCTCAGAAAACTTTAGGTACAATCTGAACAAATACCGTCAGCAGAATGGCTCGGATTTGTTTGTAGTTGTTTTCAAAAACTCCAAATTAATTTGAATGTTAATAGAGATGCATATTTATGAGTGGGTGGTGAAAAACAATGACGATTTTCATTATGATGGTGGTTATGAAGGTGTGGTCCCCAGACTAGCTTATCACCATTACTGGCATCATCATCGTAGTCATCGAGGAACCTTTAGAAATGCATATTTTCAAGTTTGAGAACCACGGTTCCAGGAAACTGCACAACGCACACGAACTAAATTGCAAGACCCTGACTTTTATGCCAGGCTACTTCTAGGTTAATACAGAAGTTGACTCTAATACCCAAGTTAGCTTTGTCTTACTCATTTCACGTGTAAATTCATTGAAATCAGGTGTGTCTCCTTTGTGCCGATTTCCACTCAGTGGCTGGCAGTCTCCTTGGAGATCTCTGTCTTTGTTGGTAGCTGTACAGTCTAGTAACTCCTGTTAAAGTCCACTCTCCGTATTTCCTGCTTTGTGGAGGTGGGGATCCCGCAGTTCCTCCTCTCCATCTTCTCAGAAGATACCACTAGCATCTTGCCCTGGAGAGGCAGTTTTAGGTAGAGCCAGTCTGGGTTTGACCACCTAATAGCTGAGTGGTCTTGGGCAAGTTATTTGTTTTTCTAATCTATAAAATGAAGATAATAATAGTACTACTTCTAAGAGTTCTTGTGAGGATTAAATGAATGAATGCACGTAACAGGTTTTCGCACATAGTAATCAAATACTAGTTACTATTATTATATAATAATTTTTACATTATTAGTGTCAAAGACACATAGATGAAAAAATTTTTAAAAAATAGAACTAAGGGAGAGAGACTATTACTGACAAATGGTAGAATAACACGTGCCACCACTGAATTACACCAACATAGGATGGTTACTTTTCCTTAATATTTTGCTACTCAGAGTGTGGTCTGTGGGCCAGTGTCTCTGCCATCACTAGGAGCTTGTTAGAAATGCAGAATCTCAGGCCCACCTCAGATTTACTCAGTCAGAATCTGTTTCTTAACAAGATCTCCACCAGGTTTAGATGTGGCTTTGTTTGGAGGAAGTGTGAGATTATCTGAAGGATTTCTCAAGGAGAAATCAGTGACCACAGGGATTTGGCAGGAGGCCCTGACTTTGCAGCTGATTTCACTATTCTGCATCACCTCCTGGTCTTCCATCATTTCTGCATTGCTAAACCCTATCCCTGGATCTGCTGATCATTATTGGAGAAAATAGCCTAGTTGCCAATAGCATGACTTTGTGGGGGTCATAGTCAAAACTCAGTTGCTTGACAGGCGTTTTGATTCATCTCCCTTTGTGGAATGCTCCCTTTAGTGCTGTTTTTCCACATCTCCATTCTCCATCCCAGCCTCTGCGTGCACAGGGACACTCTGGGCTTTCCAATGGACTTTTTCAGTATCCTGTTGATACAAGCAGTAATGTGAACTTTGAGCTTCTCTTCTTTTTGCTTTAGAACCTTTATTTCCATCCTTCCTCATTCATTTCTATTGATGAAGTCATGTAAAACTTTGTTGCCTATGAAAAGCCTTAACTGTAGCCTTGATATTAGACACTGCCATCTTTTCCTAGTCTCTGCTCAGTTCAGACACTCCCCTTGTCACCTATTTAGTTCTTTTTTTTTTGGCCGCGCCATGCGGCTTACAGGATCTTAGTTCCGGACCAGGGATTGAACCCGGGCCCCCACAGTGAAAAAGTGTGGAGTCCTAACCACTGGACCGCCAGAGAATTCCTTAATTCTTTTTTTTTTTGTTTTCATTGAAGTAGAGTTGATTTACAATGTTGTGTTAATTTCTGCTGTACAGCAGAGTGATTCAGTTATACATATATATATACATTCTTCTTTTAAATTCTTTACCATCATGGTTTATCATAGGATACTGAATACAGTTCTCTGTGCTATAGAGTAGTACCTTGGTGTTTATCCAGTCCGTGTGTAATAACTTACATCTGCTAACCCCACCATCCCACTCCATCCCTCCCCCAACCCACTCCCCCTTGGCAACCACAAGTCTGTTCTCTATTCACCTTCTTAGTTCTTAACTGCTTAGAATTAGGCTTCTCCCTGTCATTCTGTGAAAGTCAGTTCACAGATGACCAGCTAATTAACCAATCCAATGGCTTTTTTCAAACTTTATTTTTCTCATTTTCTCTGAAGTATTTAATATAGTTGACTAATACCTCCTTCAAATTAAGCCCCTCTTGCATAAAACACTGCATGCTTTTAGCTTGCCTTCTATTACTCTCATTAGTCTTTACTCTCCTTTTGTATTTGGGTCTTCTCAAGGCTTTATTCCTTAGCTTAACTCTTTTTTTTTCCCCAGTAAAGTAATACAGTTATCCAGTATTTCTAAGCATCTCTGGAGCGTGACAGGGATTTTAGGATGCCTTTCCCATAATTATTGTTATCTAGTATTTTGGCTTTACATTTTTAAACATAGAAAGTTAGGTTTTTTAAAAAAACTATCAGTTGTTTACTAAATTTATCAATATGCTTGATCAGTTCCTATGCTCATTGTTGTTTCTTTTATTCACACTTTTCCTCATTGAGGTTAAACTTCTTTAACATATCAAGAGTCTGTGGGTTGTAGACTTTATTAGTTTTTTTTATGTCTAAAGAAATTTGTATTAGTTTGCTAGGGCTACCTTGACGAAGTACCACAGACTGGGCAGCTTAGACAGCAGAAATTAATTTTCTCACAGTTCTGGAGGCTGGAAGTCCAAGATCAAGGTGTCAGCAGGGTGGGTTTCTCTGTGACCTCTCTGCAGGTGGCCGTCTTCTCCCTTTGTTTTCACATCATCTTCCCTCTGACCTGTGTCCAAATTTCTGCTTATAAGGACATGAGTAATATTGGATTAGGGCTAATGACCTCATTTTTAACTTAATTACTTGTTTAGAGATCCTGCCTTTAAATACAGTATTCTGAAGAGCTGGGGGTTAGCACTTCAACATATGAATTTGGTGGAGGGATGCAGTTTAGACTGTAACAATACTTTTTTAAAATTAATTTTCATTGGAGTATAGTTGCTTTACAATGTTGTGTTAGTTTCTGCTGTACAGCAAAGCGAATCAGTTATGCGTATACATATATCCCCTCTCTTTTAGATTTCCTTCCCGTTTAGGTCACCACAGAGCACTGAGTAGAGTTCCCTGTGCTATACAATAGGTTTTTGTTATCTATTTTATACATAGTAGTGTACATATGTCCCGATCTCCCAATTCATCCTACCCCTGTTTCCCCCCCTTGGTATCCATAAGTTTGTTCTCTACATCTGTGTCTCTATTTCTGCCTTGCAAATAAGCATAACTATATCTTAATTAGTCTTTCCCATGGGGGGAAAAAAACCTTTTGTAAAATGTGAAATATACATACAGAAAAGTGTGTAAAATACAAATGTTCACCTTAGCAAATTATTAAAAAGCAAGCACCTATGTAACTACCATCCAGGTTAAGGAGTAGAACATTGCCATCGTCTCAGAAGCCCTCCAGTACCTTCTCCCTTGTCTCATTCTTGATCTCAGAGGGAAGGGTTTCAATATTTACCACCAAGTGTGATGCTTGCTGTAGTACTCTGACAAAGTTTTCTTTTATTCTTGGTTTGCTAAGTGTTTTGTTTTAATCATGAATGAATTTAACCTGTTTCTTGATATTGGTTTTGGGGGCCTTCTTTTTTTCTTCATTAATCTTACTATAGGTTTATCAATTTTATTCATCATTTCAAAGAACCAAGTTTTGGTTTTGTTATCTTCTCTATTACATGTTTTCTAATTTATTAATTTTTACTCTTTGTTTTTGAATTGAATCTTTTCCGTGATTCTTTCTCAGGCCTCAGGTACTTTCCTCCTATGTGTGCACTGATCAGTGTGGTGCTGAATATTCAAGGGAGTCTGTTCTCATACCAATTCCTCTGATAACACACTGTGTCCTCCAATTCAGTTCAATTCTGACCCTAACTATCCAGTTACTGCACACCCCACAAGTTAAGGGCAGAGTCCTTTACAAGACTTTCCCCACATCAGATGCATGTCTTGGGGGCCCCCTGTACTTCTGACCAACTGGCTATAGATTGAGGGCTTCCCATTACCCCATCAGATTGGGTAATTCACTAGAACCACTCACTGAAAGTTCTACAGTTAATGGTTTTATTATAAAGGCTATAGATGAAGATCAGCCAAATGAAGAGACACATAGGGCAAAGTCTGTGGGGGAGAACGCAGAGCTTTTGTGTCCTCATGGAATCCAGGTGTGTCACCATCTCAGCACATCACTGTGTCACCAGCCAGAGAGCTCCTCTGAGCCTCAGTGTCCAGAGTTTTTATCAGTGTTTCAGTCCGTAGGCATGATTGATTCATTGACCACATGATTGAATTCAGTCTCCAGCTGCCCTCTCATCCCCAGAGGTTCGATGGCTGAAAGTTCCAACCCTCTAATCATGTGCTTGGTCTTTTGGATGACCGTTCCCCAACCTGAAGCTATCTAGGAGCCCACCATGAGGCACTTCATTAGCATAACAGACAGTCCTATCACTCAGGAAATTTCAAGGGTTTTTGAAGGAGCTGGGGCCAAGATGGAGTAACAGGGACCCTCTGCAGACCTCTGCAGGTCTGTCTCTATGCAAATTTCCCTCCTGAACTCCAGCTGCCTTGATTTCTCCAGACTCAACTCCATCTCCTCAAGGATCCCAGCTCCTGGGCTCTCCCTGAGTTTCCCCTCTGGGTGCCCATGGTTACTTAAGACAGTAGCCTGGGGCAGTGGAAGGGCTGTCCATGTTTGTTTCCCATATTTCAAGGACCACCATTCTTTCTTGCCTGGTGTCCAGTTTCTTGAAAACCATCTCATTTTTTTTTTTTTTTTTTTTGCTGTATGTGGGCCTCTCACTGTTGGGGCCTCTCCCGTTGCAGAACACAGGCTCCGGACGTGCAGGCTCAGTGGCCATGGCTCACGGGCCCAGCCGCTCGTGAGGATCTTCCCAGACCGGGGCACGAACCCGTGTCCCCTGCATCGGCAGACGGACTCTCAACCACTGTGCCACCAGGGAAGCCCATCTCACATATTTTATGCAGGGTTCTTTCTTGGTTGTTCAGGCAGGAAGGTAAATCTGGTCCCTGTTACTCCATCTTGGCCAGAAGTAGGAGTCCGGGGAGTGCTTTGGAGCAAGGAGTTACTATGTCATCTTAACCCCAAACCTTTACCTGAATTATTCCTTTATTCCTGTCAGGCTCTTGTCCCTAACACTTTGTTAAAAACTGCTGTACCAAATCCAGTGGTCAGTTTGCTGCCCTCTGATCACCTGATCTTTCAGCAGCATTTGATACAGTTATCTGTTCCCTTCTTTCTTCACATGGCTTCTGGAATACCAGCCTCTCCTGGTTTTCTTCCTGCCTTACTAGTACTCACTGACAGTGTCTCGTCAGTTCCCCCTCTTCTTTCTGACCTCCAAGTGTTGGCATGCCCTAGGACTCAGTCTTTTATCTTCTTAATGGATCTTATGGTGATCTTATCCAGTCTGTGGCTTTAAACCTCATCTACATCCTGATGGCTCCCAACTGTGTTTCTGTAGCCCCACTCCTCTCCTTAGCTCCATACTGTGTATTAGACATCTCCACTTTGATATTAGTAGGCATCTGAAATGTACGGTGTCTAAAACAGAGCTCTTGGTATGTCAGAACTTGGTATCTGCTCACCTGGGTGTCCCTCAGTCTTTCCCATTCTTCCAGTTGCCGTGGTCACAAACCTTGATGTCATCCTGAATCTTTTCTTGTCCTTACTTCTTACGTCCAATTTACCGGCAATTTCTGCAGTGTATTTCTGGATTAGTTAGGGTAGCACAAGATGGTGTTAAAAAAACAAACCCCCAAATCTCAGGGCTTACCATAAAAGAAATGTATTTTTGTTCACATGAAAGTCAAAAAACATGTTCCCACGTAGTAGGTGGCCTTGCATGTGGTCATTTAGGGTCCCAACTCCTTTAGTTTGGCTGCCCTCCTCTAGGGCTCAGTGCCTTCCCCATTCCCTGATGGTCGAGGGGGCCAGCTGATGGAGGGTCACGTGTGGGAGGCTTTCATGGATGTGTTGCATATCCTTGCACTGCTTTTGTGCTGGCCAGGACTTAATTGTCACATACTTAACTGGAGGACGGGCTGGGATGTGTAGTTACCATGTGTCCAGAAGGAAGAAGATGGAATGTGCTTGGTGACCTGTTAGCTGGTCTTCGCCACATGTGGTAATGTCTACCTCAAATTTTAAAAATCTTATCATTTATCATCGCTTTTGTTGCTGTCTTAGTTCATGCCACCTTCATCTCTCAACTGGACTACTGCAAATCCTCCTTTCTAGTCTCTTGCTTTTGCTCTTCTCTTCCAGCCTCCACATAGTAGCCCCAGTCATTGTAGAATGTAACCCAGATTCTATCTCGTCTGTACTCAAACTCCAGTGGAGACACAGATCTAGAGAACAAACGTATGGACACCAGGGGGGAAAGTGGCGGGGGGCTGGTGGGGTGGTGTGATGAATTGTGAGATTGGGATTGACATGTGTACACTGATGGGTATAAAATGGATAACTAATAAGAACCTGCTGTATAAAAAAATGAAATAAAATTCAAAAAAATAACCTCTCTAGTGGGTGGCTTCCTATTACACTTAGAGTAAAAACCACACTCATTGCTGTGGCCTATTCCCATTCTCCCCTCCAACTCATTCCCAGGACCCAGTTGTTCTGGCCTTCTTGCCCGTTCTTTGAATGCTTCAAACATAATCCCTGCTTGGACCTTTATGCTTGCTATGCCCTCTCTCTGGGTTTTCTTTTCCTAAATATTCCTAAGGTTAGCTTATCATTTTTCTGTTTAAATGTTGTGGTTATCTACCACTGTGTAACAAACCACCCCAAAGTTTAGGGGCTTTCAACAACCATTTTATCATCTCTCATGAGTCCGTGGCTTGTGGGGCTTGACTGAGCTCAGCTGGGTAGTTATTTTTTTCCACATGATGTTGGCAGGATCACCAAGTCAGTTACCAAGGGATTGGACTGGAACCACCTAGAAGGCTCACCCACATGGCTGGTCGTTGATGTTGGCTGCCAACTGGGAGCTCAGTGTGCCCCTGCACATGGTCTCTCCAGGTGACTTGGCATTCTCAAAGCGTGGTGGCTGAGTTCCAAGAGGGTGTCCCAAAAGCAGGTGTTCCAGAGTGGTAAAGTAGAAGCAGCTGATCCTGGTATAGTTTAGGCCAGGCCCAGAACCAACACAGCATTACTTCTACCACAGTATTTTGGCTGGTCACACGGCCAGCCCAGATTTAGGAGGAAAGGAAACAAACTCCATCTCTCAGTGCGGGAAATGATAGAGAATTTGAGGCCATGTTTCTTCTCCTCAGAGGCCTTCTCTAAAATACACAGCATTACCTAATCCATCTACACCATTGCCTTGTTTTATTTTCCTTATATGACTTATCACTATCTGAATTTTTTTTTTTTTGCCAATCCATTGTCATCCCCCACTAGAGTGTAAGTTTCTTAAAGAAGACCTGGCTGGTCTAGTTTCCTGGTAGCCCTGTCACTTACGACAGTGCCCAGTATCCAGCAGGTATTTTGTAAACGTTGAACAAGAGAGTGCTGAACGTTCTCCCAAAACCTTATTCTCGTTCTGAAAATGATAGCACCATTTTTGTTGTTGGTAGGCCTTAAAATCTTGGAGTCCTGTCTGCCATCGTTCTCTTTCTTTCCTTCTACGTGCATTCAGTTGCTGAGGTCTATAGAATTAATCTTTTAAACATGTCCGATGGGTTCTTTCTGTTCTCATCCACATCACTCTTTCAGACCAACATCCTTTTTCTACTCAAGCCTCCTTGTTGAACTCTCTGAGTGTACATTTAATGCTAGTTTCATCTTCCCAAAATGTAGTTCCCATCACCCTTGAAAGCTATTGTTAGCCCGTGAAGTTAGTCATAAGCGTTTTTACTTTTGCAAAGTCATCTCAGCCACCTCTCCACCTCTGTGTTCCGCCATGTCCATTCTCGTGTTTCCAGTCTCTGAGGAGTACATTTTCCTCTCTGTCTCTGCCTCCCTCATCTCATACTCTTAGAAAGTTGCCCATACTTCAAAGTCCATTTCCCATGCCCATTCCTCCATGAAATCTTCCCAGTTTCTCCCAGTCAGATGTGCTTCTTCATCCTGTGAGCCCCTAAAACACTTTGGATCCCTGCTGAGGCTTTGATCATTTGCATTTGCGGCTTAACAAACATTTGCTGAATGTCTTTCACTTGCTGGCCACTGGGCTGAGTGTTGGGCTTGGAGAGATGGAGGGGGCAAGATGGAGAGGGCATTGGGAAGGTGAATTTAGACTTGAGTAAGATGTTACCTTCCCTGGAAAAGTTCACGTTACAGTGCAGTGGTTTTCTACCTTCATTGTGTGATGGAACCCGGTGGGGAGCTTTAAAAATCCCAATGCTTGGGTCCCTTGCCTAGAGATTCTGATTCAGTTGGGTTGGGATGTGGCCAGAAGATTGGAGGATTAAGAAGCTTCCCAGGTGATTCTAATGCACGGCCAAGACTGAGAGCCGCGGTGCTAAGGGATGAGACTGCCCAGTAAGTGGTTAATTTCAGTGTGTGATACTCTAGAAGAAGAAACAGAGCACACCAGGAACACAAAAGAGTGTTTAGTTTAGCCTGGAGTTACTTTTATTCCTGCAGCTAGAGTGTAAGCCATTTATGGGCAGGGCCCAGGGCATTCTCCTCTTAGAAATCCCCCACCTGATCCGTATTCAGAGTAAGGTATAAGAGAGGCTGTCTGACAGAACATTCTGCAGTGGTGGAAGTATTCTGTATCTGCGCTGTCCAGTTTGGTAGCCACTAGCCGTATGTGACAACTGAGCACTTGAAATGCAGCTAGTGAGAATGAGGAACTGACTTTCAATGTAACTTAATCTTAATTTAAATTTCAGTAGCCACATGTGGCTAATGACTACTGTGTTGGACACTTGAATAGAGGAGATACTGTGTTTTGAGATACGATTTGAGGGTGTTTATGCAGAGGCTTAGATGAAGCAAGCTGTTTTCTCTGTTTGAGAGTTCAGTCACATCATTTGAATCTTAATTTTGCACCTTTTAAATTTCCCATTTTTTAAAAAAAATGGGAGATGGGGAGGGTTTGGTTCAAATACCTGTTTTCTTTAAAACAGTTTTACTGAGAAATGATTCACATACTATACAATTCACCCATTTAAATTGTACAATTCAGCAGTTTTTAGTATATTCACAGATATGTACAACCATTACCACAGTTAATTTTAGATCGTTTTTCATCACTATCTAAAACTTTTCATCAGAGTTTTTCATCAAAAACTGTGTACCGGGGACTTCCCTGGTGGCAGAGTGGTTAAGAATCCGCCTGCCAATGCACGGGACGTGGGTTCGAGCCCTGGTCTGAGAAGATCCCACATGCCGTGGAGCAGCTAAGCGCGTGCGCCACAATTACTGAGCCTGTGCCCTAGAGCCCGCGAGCCACAACTGCTGAGCCTGCATGCCACAGCTACTAAAGCCCGCACGCCTAGAGCCCGTGCTCCACAACAAGAGAAGCCACCACAGTGAGAAGGCCGCATACCACGATGAAGAGTAGCCCCTGCTCGCCAAAACTTGAGAAAGCCCGCACGCAGCAACGAAGATCCAATGCAGCCAAAAGTAAAATAAATAAATTAAATAAATAAAATTGAAAAAAAACCCCAAAAAAGTCTGTACCGACTCACAGACATAGAGAACAGACTTGTGGTTGCCAAGGGGTGGGGCAGGGATGGATTAGGAGTTTGGGGTTAGCAGACACAAACTATTATATATAGAACGGATAAATAACAAGGTCCTACTGTATAGCACAGGGAACTATATTCAATATCCTGTGATAAACCATAATGGAAAAGAATATAAAAAGGAATGTATACATATGTATAACTGAATCACTTTGCTGTATGGCAGAAACTAACACAACATTGTAAATCAACTATACTTCAATCAGAAAAAAACCCTGTACCATTTAACTACCACCCCTCTGTCCCTTATTATATCCTCAAACTTATATACCTACCAATCTGCATAGATTTGCCTATTCTGGACATTTTGTATCAATGGAATCATATAATATATGGTTTTTGGTGACTGGTTTTTTTCACATGGCATGATGTTTTCAAGATTCATCCATGTTGTAGCATGTATCAATACTTCATTCCTTTTTATGGCCTAATAATATTCCACTGTATGGTACTCATTCATCAGTTTAGGGACATTTGGGTTGTTTCTCCTTTTTGGCTATTGTGAATAATGCAACTATAAATGTTTGTGTACGAGTTTTTATGTTGACGTATATTTTCATTTCTCTTGGAGATATACCTAGAAGTGGAATTGCTGAATCACTTAGAAAATCTTATGTATACTTTTTGTCTCAGTGAGAATAGAATATGTGTGCATGTGTGTATGTGTTTTTATGCGAATACCACTTAACTGAATATTTTTAATTCAGTTATTATTAAGAAAGCATTATCTTAACACTAGAAGGAAGTGGATTGTTTTTATTAAAACAGTTTCCTTCAAAAGTAATCATACTTCACTATATCTATTAATTTTTGTAGCCTTCATGCAGGATGCTGTGTTCTGTGCTCTTTTGTGAATGTCTGTGGCTGATAACTGCTTATGCTCATGATGATGACTGGATTGACCCCACAGACATGCTTAACTATGATGCTGCTTCAGGAACAATGAGAAAATCTCAGGTATTTAAAAAATGCATGTGTGTATAACACCTTATCAGTCCTGTGATGGAAATAGTCTACTTTTGTTATTGTTTTTCACAGAGCTATGAGAATCCTATATCAATGATTAGCAATCATGCAGAATGTCTTCTTGCCTCCTAGTCTAAGATGATTTCAACCTCATCTGTTTATTTCTGTTTCAAATTTGAATGTAAAGCCCGTCGAGAAGCAAACTAATTTGATTTTAGTTCTTAGCTAGTGTATAAATTTGAGGCTCTTACTTTTTTGGTGGTTTAATACAGTTGAGGAATATAATGAGCAAAGCCATAAAATGATGAAGTAAAAATTTTAGTCTCATTAACTGTAGGTTATTTTTACAACTGAACTATGAAGAAAATCTCTCTCTCCTTTGCTTTAGGTGAAGTATGGTATATCAGAGAAAGAAGAGGTCAGTCCTGACTTATCACATGCTGATGAATTGTCAGAATGTTACAGCAGACTTGATTCTTTAACTTATAAGGTTAGGTTTTTTTATTCATGATTTTTGTATTATTTATAGTATGTTAAATTGCTCTCTGTTTTCCTGTCGTTGCTAACATTATTTGTGTTTCTATCTAAACTACAATTGACATATATATGGGTTATTTTTCTTTAGTTACTCTGGCCTTTGATTTTTAAAATAGTACTTCTATTTTGCTGTAATAACATCTCACTATGCAGTAATTATTTCTTTACCAGACTGAAAATTTCTTGGGACAAGGAATGGGACAAGGTGATGCTCTATCACCTGTTGCAATGCTGGGCTGTAGTAACAACAAATATAGCAAATGAAGAAATGGCTCTACTGCTAGTTTCTAAGCATAAGAGTTGCTCTTATAAATATAAGGGATTATTATAATTTAGTGTGTGGTAGCTATTCATTTATTCAGTCCTTTATGTGGCTGAAGTAGAGTTTATGAGAGAGGAAGTAAGTCAAGATTGCTGGGGAGTTTGAACACAGGTTATGCTGCGGGAACCCACCTCAGTTGGTTGTGAGGCAGGGTGCTGGTGGCAGTGTGGAGGGGGCTGGGATGGGGGGGATGGCAGAGGTCCAGCGACACTGGAGGCTCACACTGAGGCAGTGACGGGGTGAAGAGAAGAGGAAAGCGTGCAACTTTTCCGTGGTAGAATAAGCAAGTTGTGATGGTTGAGGGAGGAGGGGAAATGGATAGGGAAGGCTAGCGTGAATGAGGGAGGTTTCCAGCTTGAGAGATTGGGAGGGCTTTTTAATTGAGATCCAGATATATCTGAATTCGAGATCTATAAGCAGCTGCTTGTGGTTCTTACCAAATGTGAATGTTTTCTCACCCGAGTGCTAGCAAAGAAATGCTTGGATAAAATTTGCTTCAGTCTTAACTGCATTTTGTGGTGTAGTGAATTAATTTGGCTGGATGTTAGGAAATGGAGAAATGCCTTTTTACTGAAATTTTTCATTCCATTGTTTGTGACTTTGGTTCAAACGTTGTAACAACATGATTGGTAAAATGGAGTCTTTAGTCTTTGTTTTTAAAAAATCGTTTCTCTTAAAAAGTTGTTTCTCTTAAAAAGAAACTAAAAATTCTTAGGGTTTGTTAACCTTGCCTGAAAGCAGAGGAGACTGCCCTGTGACTTCTTGAGTGTCTTTCTGTCCTGAGTCTGTGTGTGCTGCTCTGTATGTTCATCATCTGAAGCCCACTTCAGTGCTCCATGCAACTTGTGGTCCACACTCAAGTAAAAAGTACTTTTTCACAGGTTCTAAATGTCTGTAAGATGTGCACTACCCTCCCTCAGAGACTAGGCCACGGTGGTGTTTGTAGAGCTAATTTCAGAGGAAGTCTGTTCTAATGAAGGACTCTGTGCAGAGGGGGTGCCATGTGTAGGACACTCTGGAGAAGCCATGGTTCCTGACATATGGTAGGGGGTGATCGATAGTTGGCAGGAAAAATTAATAAAAGGCCAAAAGTAATATGCACATTCAAGAAAATCTTTGCTGTGTCCTTCATTTTCCGGCTTCATGCTATCCCTGTTTCTCTTTGTCCTCTCTTTCTGGGTTATTTTTCCCCCGCTTTTTCCTTTCATTCCTTTCTTTGTTAAACCATTACTTTGGAATTAGGAAGAGGCAGATTGGTCCAGATGTTCTGCTTGTCCACATCTCTGCTTCCTTGTTTCATGATCTTCAGGTTTTTTTTTTTTTGTGGTACGCGGGCCTCTCACTGTTGTGGTCTCTCCTGCCGCGGAACACAGGCTCCGGACGCGCAGGCCAAGCGGCCATGGCTCACGGGCCCAGCGGCCATGGCTCACGGGCCCAGCCGCTCCGCGGCATGTGGGATCCTCCCAGGCCGGGGCACGAACCCTTGTCCCCTGTATCGGCAGGCGGACTCCCAACCACTGCGCCACCAGGGAAGCCCATGATCTTCAGTTTTAAAATTGCTGAAAGTCAGCAAGAAAACTGCCAGTCAGGGTACAGTGTGGGACATGTGTTCCTTATTTGTTGCCTACTTGCCCTTTGCAAAGAGAACCCACAAGAAGCAGGTGAGATCTACATTTTAATGCGAGCTTGATAAAAAATAACGAGCTCCTTACTTTGATCTCAATGGGGCCACTAGGCTAGAAACTTGACCCTTATTACATTAAACTTTGACGCTAACTAATGTTGTATTTATTTTGTGGTTACAGATCGATGAGTGTGAAAAGCAGATGAGAAAAGACTGTGAAAGTCAAAGCAATCCTGTTTTTAGGAGATACTTAAATAAGATTTTAATTGAAACCAGAAAGCTTGGCCTTGTGAGTATTTGGTGCTGTGATACTAATCAGTGTAGTGGATATTTTCATTATTTATTAATTTCACATTATATCAAGCAGTGGCAAAGCATCATTATGCTTCAACAGAGAATACCTGACTCACCCTTTTACCAAAACCTATTCATGCAGGATTGAAGGCAGCTGCCTGCTTTACAGTGGTTTGGTGGAAGGCAAGTGAGCAGTGCAGATCCCTCCTCTTTTTCCTGTAGTTCATGGGGATTTACTTACTCTGTGCACTGCCCTACCACTTAATTGAGTTGGAGGGAGAGGGTTTTTTTTTTTTTTTAAATTTTGGCTGCACTGCACAGCATGTGGGATCTTAGTTCCTCAACCAGGGATTGAACACACGCCTCCCTGTATTGGAAGGTGAAGGGGAAGTCCAGAGGGAGATTGTTTTAAATTTGCTATTTGAACTTTACTGAACAGTTAGAAACTTAATAAACTCATGACTTGGTAAGGAAATTCTATCCCAGTCCTTACTTCCTGTTTTCTACCACTTCCACACTTTCTTATTCAGATGATGTAATATTACATATTGAGAAAAAGAAAAGTGTGTTTTAAGTAGTTTTTTCCCCCTAGCTGTTTACTGTGGCAAGGCTGCTTTATAGAAATTACATATCAGGCACATACTGTTCATGATTAATGTTAAGATTCCATTTTTTAGAGTCATTGTTTTCACTTTGAGGAGTCGAAACATCAAGAAAACTTAAAAAAGGGGGTGTTAGATGAATAGTAATCCCACCTTATTTTGGAGATGTAAAAGCAGATGTACTCACACGTACACCCTTCAGTTTGAGTCTTATAACTGAGTGCAAGGTGGAAAAGAGTCTATTTTATAGATGAGGAAACAGGTAGAGTCAGAAAATACTCAAGATGGAGATGCTTGGAATATTTCGTTCCTGGTTTTTTAGAAATATTAATCAATGGATGCTTTTTTATACTTACTGATGATTTGTGATATTACATGACACTTTGGTTTTTCTCATTTTATATTTACTTTTTAATATAAATATCAGTATTTACTATTAGAAAAGATAATGTTTATAATGATTTTGCTAACCTGAACTCTCAGTAATATAGTTGTGACTGTCATGCATATTTATGGAAACCAGATTTTGCTGCTTTTTGAGATCCTTTTTGTTTTTCTTATTTGTACTACTGCAAATTTTAGGCTATTTGAAAACTGTGTCAGCAAATGGAAAGTCATAAATGGAATCATAAAATAATGATAGTTTATCCTCATTATTTGTGGATTCCATATTTTTGAATATTTCAAATATTAAACTTTATTTGTAACCTCAGAATCAGTACTCCTGCTTTTGTGGTCACTTTCAGATATGCGTGGAGCGACAAAACGTTTGAGTTGCTCAGAGAGCCCATTCTCAGCTGAGGTGAAACAAGGCCATTTTTTGCCTTCTTGTTTTCAGCTCTCATGTTATAAACAAGTACTTTTATGTGGTCTGTTTATTTTTTCGGGCTTTCATTTTTTAATTTTTAAAATTTTGCTGTTTAAAAATCTCCCGGGCTTCCCTGGTGGTGCAGTGGTTGAGAGTCCGCCTGCTGATGCAGGGGACGCCGGTTCGTGCCCCGGTCTGGGAAGATCCCACATGCCGCGGAGCGGCTGGGCCCGTGAGCCATGGCCGCTGAGCCTGCGCGTCCGGAGCCTGTGCTCCGCAACGGGAGAGGCCACAACAGTGAGAGAGGCCCGCGTACTGCAGGAAAAAAAAAAAAAATCTCCCAAGTGTTATGCTGTCTAGTGTTCCTAAGCACAAGAAGGCTGAGATGTGCCTTAAAGAAAATTCCCTTGTTAGTTAAGCTTAGTTCAGTCATTAGTCATAGTGCTGTTGGCTATGAGCTCAGTGTTAATGGATCCACAGTATATATATTAAGGTGTCTTTATTTATATATATTTTTAATTTCTTTCCTTTTTTTCCTTCAATATTTATTTATTTTGGCTGCACTGGGTCTTAGTTGTGGCATGCGGGATGGTTTTTTTTTTTTTAGTTGCAGCACACAGGGTTCTTAGTTGCGGCATGCATGTGGGATCTAGTTCCCAGACCAGGGATTGAACCTGGGCCGTCCACATTGGGAGCGTGGAGTCTTACCCACTGGACCAGCAGGGAAGTCCCTATATTAAGGTGTCTTTAAACAGTAACATAAAAGGGTTATGAATTGATTGGTTGATGAAAATGTGCTTGCAGGAACCTAACCCTGTATTTCCTGTAGGAGCCATGGTTCAGTATTTGCTAACTAGTGTTCAGGGTGACTTTATAGAATGTAAGTACTGCAGATAGCAGGAATCAACTGTAATTTAGTAAAATGTACTGTATGTTACTTGCATAGAGTTTTATAATTTTTGAAGTGTTTTTCATGTTATTATCTTTGGTTTTCATGTTGGCCTGTGAGTCAGACAGGTAGATATTATTCCTCTTATACCTGTGAAATATTGTGAACTAATTATATATTTAGTTCCAAATTAGCTTTTGTCTTAAAATATTTCATTGAGTAATGATAAAATTCTCCTTTTCTATTTGTTTTTTTTTTGGCAAATTTAATTCAGCCTGATGAAAACAAAGGTGATATGCATTATGATGCCGAGATTATCCTTAAGAGACAAACCTTGTTAGAAATACAAAAGTTTCTCAGTGGAGAGGATTGGAAGCCAGGAGCCTTGGATGATGCACTAAGTGATATTTTAATTAATTTTAAGTTTCATAATTTTGAAACATGGAAGTGGCGATTTGAAGATTCCTTTGGAGTGGATCTATATAATGTATTCATGGTAAGATGGGATGAGGGGGACATGATTAACATGTTTTTATTTTTAACATGTTTTTGTTTTTTAAAACACTTTAAAAACCCCACCATAATTATGTTGAGAACTCATACTAAGTCACTGTTACTGGGTTGACGAACATGCAGCAAAATGGTACAAATGATTTTGCATATTCAAGTCCAGTTCTTTTGTTTTTGCTGACGATCAGTGTTGTTTTTGGGAAGGATGGCTTGGCGGTGACTCTTCTTTCTATTCTGTTTCTGTTTTTGAGATGCTTCTGTGTCTGCTCTGCATCGTGGTGTTAGTAGCTACTGAGCTGTGGACATATGTTCGTTGGTACACCCAGTTGAGACGTGTTTTATTCATCAGTTTTCTCATCAGTTTGGGATGGAATTGGATGTATTTATATAAGGTATTGTATAGATAGAAGGTTTTTAAATTTTCAAACGTTACTTCATAATGAAAGACTGTAATCCATTTAGAGCTAGTATATAATCTTGCCTCAGATGAAGGCAGGAGGCAGTGATTGGAGGTGGTGATGGTGAGGAAATTGGCAGCTGCTCAGGTGTCCCTGGTGTTTTGGGTCCTTGACCAGTTAGTGGGGAAAAATGTGCAGTCCTGATTTTCATAACCCAATTCCTGATGTTGGGTGGCATCTGGACAGCTAAATCAGAATAGAGTTATGTAGACACACTTGAAAAATTCTCATGTAGGTAATTTGGGGTATGTCTTTTTGTTTGCTAGAAGTGATACCAAAATACTGTTTTTTAAAATTAGTTTATTTTCTGAATATAAAAGTGGTATATTTATGGTAGAGAAGATAGGAAAGATAGAAAGATACAGAGAAATTTAATTCTTAAAAATTGTCTAGGGAATTTCCTGGCAGTCCAGTGGTTAGAACTCGGCACTCTCACTGCCGGGGGCCTGGGTTCGATCCCTGGTCAGGGAACTAAGATCCCGCAAGCTGCGTGCAGTGGCCAAAAAATAAAATAAAATTGTCTATAATTTTACCACCTAGAGATAATCACTGTAGATATTTTGAGGTATTTCTTTATAAACTTTTTCCAAATTTTTAATTCTTTAAAAATCAGGACCACGTTATATATAGAAATTTGAAGAAGCATTATTGTTCCTGTCAAAATAGCATAATCATTTAAGGAAAATTTTAGACCTTTTTAGCAGGGTGAGTCAAGTAGCCAACTATTTTCAGTGAATTCATCTGATTAAATCACTGTGATATTTCCTTAGCTCTAAGTTCTATAGCTTCTAGAACTAAGTATTTACAAATTGGAGGAAGTAAGGTAGTTCGGTTGAAAATTGTTCTCTCAATGATTTCCCCCAGGGCTTTTATTTTTAAAAGGCATATTTGTCATTTGTGCTAAAAATCATCCAAAGCAAAACACCATTTTGTCATGAATTGTTTAAGAGAATGAGTAGTTGTTTAATATGTATAGCTGTCTTTGGGGGCATGATATCAGCTATATTTGAACTAATTTTTAAAACAATCTTTTTAGTAAAAACGTTTTCCTTCCTCCTCATAATTACTTTATAAAGAAGGCAATTGTAGTTAGTTCTTTACCTGTTGCATTAAGACTGTTTTGCCATGAGCTGAAAAGAGCCACTTTTAAAAAATAATATATTTTTTTCTGTGAAAAATTTTTAAATCTGGTTTGGGTGAATGGTGAAGACACACTTTGAACTAAGGTTTTTAGGATGTGTAGGCGTAACCTTCATTGTTAGCAGCCTTTCATGGTTCCCTTTGGTGTTGGTCAGCTAGCCTTTGCCCAGCATCAGGCTGAAGTTGCCAAGATGGAGCCATTAAACAATGTGTGTGCTGAGAACATGGATTGGACTGGAAGTCTCTTGGGTAAGGTGTTGGTTCCCTTGGCCTTATTTTGAGTAGAATTTCTGAGAATGAAAAAACATATTAATAATTACAAAGAAATGATAAAATGCCAGAAGGAGGCTTTCTATGACTGAATCTTTAGTATCAGAACAGGCAAGAAGCGTCTTAGGTTTCAGACCAGTGACTTCTGTGTTCATGTAATGTGACAGGAAAGGGATAGAAAGTGTGTATATTGCTGGCTCTTATATTATCTGTCTCCCTGCATTAGACTCACTTTTGTTCATCTAGTCCTTAGCACAGTGTCTAGCACATTCTGGGTCCTCAACAGAAGTTTATTAGAGAAGTGAATCAATGTATATATGAATTCATTTCCATCTTCGATTTAATCTCCTTATATTGACGTGTGAAATCTTATTGTAGCTTTACTATACTGTTTTTTTTAAAAATTAGGAATTATTTTACTTTTTCTTACAAATTTTATGAACACTCACTAATGTTGACTGCCTTTAGTTATAGGTATCTAACAGTGGGAATGGTTTGATGATCAAAGTCTCTTTATAAATGCAAGTCTCTAATGACTGACCCAGAATAGAATCTCAGCAACAAATCAAGGTGTCCAAAAAATTAATTTTCTTGAAAAGATATGGGAGCCAAACCAGCCCAGCCTTGCTTCCTGGCTTCAGGGGACAACTAAATGCCTCCTGTAGCTCTTGCTAGTACATAATGTACATGAGTCTGATTTAGAAAAAGTGAGAGAACTAATGTTCTACTTTATTTTGTAAAATAAGTAAAGAACTGACATTTTTAATTGAAATTGTTTGGACATAGTTGTAGGTTCACAGGTAGCTGTAAGAAACAGAGATCCTGTGTACCCTTTACCCACTTCCCCCACTGGTAACATCTTGCATACTTACAGTAGTGCAGTATCACAACCAGGATATCGACTTTGATACAAGCCACCAGTCTTACTCAGATTTCCCCAGTTTTACTTGGATTCCTTTGTGTGTGTAAAGAACTGTTTTTGTTTACCTTTTAGAAATCTTAATAAAATATATTTTACCTGTATAAGAGTTGTATAATTTGAATGGATTTTTAAAATAAACATTTTGGACATAAGATGAAATTTTAAAAAATCACTGTTAGTGGGAGACTGTTTGCAAAACAATTTAAAATTGATTGGGGGTTGTGGGGAGAGGGACAGTTAAAACTAAAATATTGTCTTATTTGGGAATGAAATATGACTTTTTAAAAAAATGACTGTTTTTGTTTCTCTAAATAGAATGGCTTAGAAGTTCATGGACCTATAAGGATGACTCATGCCAAAAATACTATGAGCTCTTATTAGTCAACCCTATTTGGTTGGTCCCACCAACAAAGGTTAGAATATATTTTGTGAAAATTACTTATACAAAGCAAGTAAAAAGTCTCTGTATTTATTAAAAATTGTTAGTGTTTTTTACCATCATTTTGCTAATAATAAACCTTTGTTCTAGAAAAAAATACTTCCATTACACAGTGATTTTCACATGAAAAGTATATGATAACATTTAAATGTATGGAATTTCATAATTTCAGCCTCAGTTCAGTTGATTATGGCTTATTCTATATGCCTCAATCCTTTGAGGAAAAAAATTAAGTTGTTTTTATCTTTTGTTGTAGGCACTAGCAGTTACATTCACCAACTTTGTCACGGAGCCATTGAAGCATATTGGAAAAGGAGCTGGTGAATTTATTAAAGCACTCATGAAGGAGATCCCAGTGTTACTACAGATTCCAGTGCTGATAATTATGGCATTAGCTGTCCTGGTTAGTATATAGCACTGTTAACAATTAACAGGATTTACAGAAAAAAGGCAATTCTGAAATTATTAGGTTTCTTTTATGTTGTAAATCAGGCTAAGTCATGCTTAATGGTATGAAAAGATGATTTTTAAGTGATAAATGTTTGTTTATACTTACTTGTACATTCCTCTAAGCAAGAAAACGGTTCTCAAGTTTGATTGTAGATGTCAAAGCGGTGATTTAGAATAATACCCTCTTTTAACATTTGTTCTTTAAACTTCATGAATTACTACACATGATATCAGTTATGTCTTATTTGAGAAAGGGGACCTTATTTCAGTCTGAATTTTTGCCGCACTGAGAACAGAAGAACAGTGGGTTTAACATAGCATCAGAAAGGGATGTAGAAAGAGGTGGGTGTACTAAGAAACAATTTGGGGGATCCAGGAGCAGACATTTATTAAGGAATATTACAGTATTACTTGTCAGTCATCCATGGTCTCTTCAGCTCTTTTTTTGGTTGATTTTCAGCCCTTACCCTAATAAAGCAGTTGTCTCATAAAACAAAATGCAAAGAACTCAGATGTGCCTGGGGAAATTATTAAAGAATTGTCTTCCCTTAAGGATACAAAATTCACTATGATCTATTTACTTAAAAATTATTCTTGTTTTGTTTTTTGGCTTGTGATTAGGATTCATTGGTTTAGGGATATGGTTTTGTTAGGTGACATTAGTTGTATAGTAGTAGTTTAGTCTCTAAGACTGAAATTATAAGCAAAACCCCTTCATCGCTTGTTGCTTCATCTGCTGCCTAAGAAAAGGCCTTTTGCTGCTCTGTCTTCAAAGAGTAGTATCTCCAGTACAGTGGTTTTCAAACTTTTTGTTCTCAGGACCCTTCTGTATTCTTCAGAATTGAACACCACAAAGAGCACTTGTTTGTGGGAGGTTTATTTATTGATATTTACCAGAAATTTTTAAAATACAAGTATACACAAGCACACAGTGCATGAGCCATCAGTGAGGCAGTCACTGTAGCCCCACAAGACTCTGCTGTACAAGAGGAGAGTGAAGAAGACTAATGTCTTTGTATTATGAAAACTTTTGACCTCACAGATTCCTGAGAGTCTCAGAGATACCCTGAGGGGTCCCTGGGCCACACTTTGAGAACTGCTGCCTAGTTTTTCCCTTGGGGTGTGACTCAAAACCTGTTGAATTTTAGCTGTAGCTAAAGCGAGTTTGTAAAAAATAAACCTACAGGAGAATATTTACATAATGGTGTACAACTTTAATTTTCAGCATTTGCCTTATATGATGCGTGTGAATGTAGACAACACATGAGCAATGATCAGACAATTAATACCTTTTAAATTTCTAGGCTTTAGCCTAACTGCTGTTATAATTCAATAAAAATGTGTCCAGCTGATTGAAATGTCTGCTTAATACTTGGCGATTTCTCAAATTTTATTGGCTACTCTGGCCCTGTATTAATCTAGAGAAAATCCAGTGAAATTAAGATGTTTATGTCTATAAATGCCACAAGTTATGAAATTTTGTTGGCACTGTGGAAAGCACCTCAAAATTTCGTTGTAAGTCAGCCATTAAGTACTCAGGAATATGTATTTCTTTTCCTTCTAGAGTTTCTGCTATGGTGCTGGAAAATCAGTTGATATGCTGAGACATGTGGGTGGCCGTGAAAGAGAACCACCCCAGGCACTTCAGCCAGGTGAAAGAAGATGGCAGCAGGAAATTGATTATAGACCCCATGGTGGAGCAGGTGATGCAGATTTCTATTACAGGGGCCAAATTGGCCCCATTGAGCAAGGCCCTAATGACAAAACATGTGAGGGTAGAAGAGATGTTTTGAGAAAGAGAGATGTTGACTTGAGATTTCAGACTGGCAACAAGAGCCTTGAAGTGCTTCCGGCATTTGATTTACCAGACGCAGAGGCGAGAGAGCATCCCAAGGTGGTACCCAGTGTAAGTCAGCAACTGTTTATTTCGCTGTCCCTTCATACTAGGTGTAAGTGCTTCCTATAGTGCTTTTGGTTAAGTGCTTTTACTTTTCATGGTTAATTATATCACCAGTGATAATAATTATTCACTCTCCCCCTTTCTGGTTGAAAGTTAGTCCAGCCTCCTCAGAAGAAATGAGATTTAATTTTTATGTTAAATAGTATTTAACAGTAATTTGTTGGAACAGATGGTAATTCATAATGACATTTCATAGGAAACCAACAAGTGAGCATGACTGAAATTTCTACCTTTGAAGAGATCAGAGAGAAGTCCTCACTGAAGGCCTGGAGCCTTAGGGAGCCAACCCGCAGGAGAGCCCTGAAGCCTTAGGTAGATGGAAGAGTGAGCTGGGAAAGGACCAAAAACCTCGCTTTCCCAAATCTTTTATATCGTTGGCTGGCTAGACTATACTTTTTACCTGTGGAATGGTGAGGCCTCTTTTCCACCATTATTGGCCATTTAAAGGGACATTTCCATTTCTGTTTGAGAGAGGACTTTGTATTGTCATTTGCAAAGTTTAGGTTGCAGACGCAAACCTTTGAGAAATAGTAAGAAGCGCAGTAGAATCTAGGAAATTGTAGAATCCCTTCCCATGGAGTTCCTTAGAAGAACATATCTGCCTGCGTCTAGAAAATTAAGATGTTCCTTTCAGCTTTAATAGTTAATGGTTATCTGTCACTCATCTCAAAAATCCTCCAGTGAGTTCCGGGCTTACTTGAAGGGAAGGCCAAAGATATCAGGATGGCCTAGGGCTTCCCACCTCTGTTACCACGCTGCTCTCTCCTCCTGCGCCCCCTCCACCCTCATTCTCCTTCAGCCACAAGGGCCTCCTGCCTATTCCTTGAACTCAAGCCTTTGTACTTGCTGTTCACTATCTAGAATGCTGTTCCCAATATATTCATAAGGTTCATTTCTTCAAGCCTTTGCTCATGTCATCTTTTCAGACCACCCTAATTTAAACAGCTATCCAACCCTCCCACCCCCAGCATGATACTTTGTTAAGTTATTGCCTGATTCTCTCCCCAGCTTAAATGTAAATTCCAGGGAGGGCAGGGGGTTTTGTCTCTTTGTTGTCTTGTATCCCCAGCACCTCGAACTTAATGTATGCTCAGTAAATATTTGTTGAATGAATTATTCTCCCTAGCAAGAGGAGTTAGCAGTACTGGTCACCAGTCTTCCTGACCCTTCCTTAAGCTGCATCACTAGACCCATTCCTCCATGTACAGTTCTGTGAGGCTTAATAACATTTATATAATTACAATCCAGCACTGGAACCAGGACTTGAAAGAGTTCAACGTTTGCTATAACAGATTTGTGTGGGAACTTGTTGAACATGTTTATTACAAACTTTCACATTATGTTAATTAAACAATTAAAACACTGTAATTCTCTACTTTGTAGCATAAATCACCTATTTTGGATACAAAGCCCAAAGAAATTGGTGGAATCTCAGGAGAAAGCACACTGACTGAAAGCAGCCAGTCTGCTAAGCCTGTCTCTGGCCAAAAGACACCAGAGTGTGTGGAAGGTTCCCCTGCAGCGGAAAAGGCCCAGCTCAGGACTGATGCCACAGGCGGCCCAGAGGAAGGCAGCACGTCCAGCCCAGCACTGCAGTGAGGGTGTGTGGAAGGGATCCAGACTGCAGCCCATGTGGCTAGAGGAACACAGACATGGACCACAGCTCTGAGGTCATCTTTGAGTTTTGTAAAGTATACTCCTCACAGCTATTTCTTCTTCTCTACAAATATTCTGTTATTTACTACACAGGTGCCAACTTAAACATCAGTATTTTTACTCATAATCAGAATTAACAAGCACACATGTATCTCTGTTTAATTTCATCTTTCTTTGATATTAAGATGCATCCTATAAAGTTTTGAAGTGTTAATTCTGGAACAGGATCTCATAGATGACATATGGCAAGCATTAATGATTTTGAATAATCAAAGAGGCCAGTTTGAATTAGGGGACATTGAAAAAGAAGTTCTGTTGTTTACAGGCATATATAGGAACCAACTCACCAAAGTGTGTGTTGCCTCGTGGAAGTCCTGTGATACCTACTTTAGTTAACAGAATTATTTGTTGTGCACTGGACTCAGAATATTTCAAGTGGTAGGTACTCAAAACCAACATTTAAGGAAAGTCACTGTAGTCATGCTTACCCTCTTCATTCACTTCAGCATTTTAGTGCAGCCACGGAGTCTGCATCACCAGTGTCAGTCTGCCTCGTGTAGGCTGCCTGCAGATCAGCCTTCATCTCTCAACTCTTACCGCTATTACTGGGCCTGCTTCCTTATCACCCCCTTTACTTTATCCTTAGCTAAGACAGAACTGAAGATTGTCAGGGGAATTTAGATTACATAGCTTGTTAAGTCAGCAATCTCAGTTTTACATCCTTTGAGAATGGCTTTATTTCCCCAGCAGATGAAGTACACAGGCTTTATAAGACCTGTTTTCCTTGCTACTCAGAATCCCAGCAGTTGTGATTGTTAGATATTACTATATCTTATTTATATTACAGTAAACCATATTGTCCAAGCCATATGAAGTTCTAATTTTTAGAGATCTATACAAAGAGAGGAATAAATACCACAATAAGGAAAACAGAGTAGGATGGTTTTTTAACCCTAGACAGGTGATATAATCAACATTTCAAATTAGTTATTCTGATTTTTAAACTATTCTTCATTTTAAACTTTCTAAAAAAGGAATTTATAAATTTTGCACAAGATTAACTAGGAAGCACATATATTACACATATTCGGGTATCCTTTATCTTAACCTTCAAACTACAGTTTATATTCAGCTGCTTACTAAAAATGATAGCAGTCAGGAATGGTCTTAAAAGTTTCATGCAGGCATTTCTTTCAGAAAAAAAGATGTATTTAAAGCCTTTGCTTTTTTTTTTTTTTTGCAGTACGTAGGCCTCTCACTGCTGTGGCCTCTCCCGTTGCGGAGCACAGGCTCCGGACGCGCAGGCTCAGTGGCCATGGCTCACGGGCCCAGCCGCTCTGTGGCATGTGGGATCTTCCCGGACCGGGGCACGAACCCGTGTCCCCTGCATCGGCAGGCGGACTCTCTACTAGTGCGCCACCAGGGAAGCCCAGCATTTGCTTTTTGATATGTTTTTTACGTGAAATGCAGAAATACCCCCTTTTTGGCTCCCAGAAGCATCACTTAGATGCCTGTAACGATTTAATTTTATGTGTTAATATTGTTTTCTAGCTTCGTACTGCAAACAGTATTTCATCAGAAAGGTAATTTTCTCCAAGAAATGCAAAAGGATTTTATATAAAACTTTATAACATAGTAGGCGTGTAGGGATGCCAGCAGTTTGGGATAGATTTGTGAACATTGATGAATATAAAGTAGTCATCTGGGGGCTAGGCCTGTTCACACTGATTGTATGCTCTGAAGGTGCTAATTATCCTCTGAGCTGTGAAATGAATGCCTCAGTTTATAGACTGTAACTGTGAGAGTACAGTTAATGTTGTTTTGCACTTCTGACTGCTTTTTATCTATCCAAAAATGAATCTTTAAAAGAAAATTTAAGAAAAAGTTCACCTTTGTATTCTTTCATTACAGATAACCATTTGGGGGTGAAATCTACTTTGACAGCAGGGCAGCAAGGTACTGCTGTTGAAAGGTGACAGCAATTCAGGGAAGACTTATTAAAGCAAGTTGAATATATCAAGGCCAGTTTATAACTAGAAGAAACAGCCTTGTTTATTGTCTAGCCAATATTTATCATTAAAATCAAGGATGATAGTAACGAGCTTTTAGGAAAATCAGAGTGGGGCAGATAGCTTTTCAAAAGCAGTTTTTAAGTGGAATGGATAACGCTGAATGTTTACAGGGTCTGAGAACTACCATATACACAAAATAAACACTTATTTTTACATTATTGTGGTTTGGTATGCTGTCTTTGCTCAGTAAATATGCTTGTAAGAAAAAGCCCAATGGAATTTAAGTGCAGGTTTTAAAAGGATGCTAATCCAGGACATTATACTCTATATATAATACATAAAACATAATCCAGGTGTTAGTACTTTTGACAAAATTTGTGTCTGATCTCAGAAACAGGAGTAATCGTTTTTTTTTCCTCTGAGCCCTTAATGTGAGTCCAGATTGTGTAACTATCTTTCTTCTCATTTTTTAAAACATTAGCTATTTGTAGAAGTGCTTTTCACTGCCCGTAAAAATTGCCTGGAGGATTTTTAGAAAGAACAAAGGCCCAGATCCCTAGATCCCATCCCAGCTGTGTAGAATCAGAAGCAACCAGAGGTGAATGAGTTGCCAACTTGTTCCAGGCGTGGGCATTTGTATTATGCAATTCAGCCTTAGTCCAGGCCCAGCTCTGTCCCATCCTTGTTGACTTGCTAAACTTATGTCATGTTGCATTATGTCTCCTTGTAAAACCACCTTCAGTTTCTGGGAGGAGGCCTAATGACAACTGAGGGCTTAACCTATGTCTTTCGTACTTAATTTTTGTGACCTACGTTCTTGACAGAGTCACATGAGGGTTTTGGATTTTCTGACATTAGGTCCTAAAAAGTTTTACAACAGTATTTTGCAACAGAACATACAATTTTAAACCATTTTATATACATAGACACACACACACACACACACACACACACACACACAATGTACATATATACATATCTGTACTTACTTATATATGTAAATATATAAAAATTAGTTATTTAAAAAATTACACAGAGGCCAAAACATGCTAAATAAGTTTATTTTTAAGAGTTTCTTTTATAATGGTTTTGGCCTAAAATTATATTGAAAATAGAGATTTTCTTAGTGGAAAAAAATCTAGATTTTTTAATAGACTGTATAATTTTTTACACACTGGTCAAGTATATTATTTTTATGAAATAGCATAATTTCCCACTACATTGGTATAAAAAAGAGCCATTGTCAATTAAAAGTAAAAAAAAAAAATCTACCTCAGCAAGAGGATTAAATCCTAGGCTAGATTCATTTAACTTCCTACTTTACAAATACTAGGTAAAGGAATCTAACAAGTTGCGGAAGAACATAATCCCAAGCAGTAATCACAAAAGTTGATTTTTCACTGCCCGTAAAAATCACCTGGAGGATTTTTAGAAAGAACAAAGGCCCAGATCCCTAGTTCCCACCTCTACCCTGAAACGAGTGTCCAGAGGAATGTTAATTAATACTATGCTATCAAAGGTTAAATATTTACATCAGGCTAAAAACATTTTAAGCTCAGTACAGTGCTATAATTTCTCCTTTGAAGGAAAAAAGTAATAGATTGAATTTTCCTGCAGTGTTCTGAAAGGAAATAAGGTTGCTTTAAAAAAGATATTCATTGTATACTAGTGGTTTGCTTATTTTTTTCCTGAATTTTCAAGTTCCAACAGAGCATTATTCTGCAAAAGGTCCTTCGGTCCAAATTCAGTGTCTCTGTTTTGATCTCTTTGTAAAAGAACTCTCTGTTCATCCATTCTTTTTGCTTGAGACCGTAAAATAAGGCTAAAAAAGTCCTCATCTGGTACTGTTGGTCCCTTTGTGGCAGCAGGTGGTGGAGCACATCTTTGATCATCTAATCTGGATCCCTAAAAATTTACAAGAAAGAGATTAAAATACAAATACTGCAGGGAAGGAGAGCACCAAGGTATGTTATGTCTGTCATTCACAATAAGAAAATGTAGCTTTAAACATTTTCTGCCTCTTAGAAGTTTACTCAATCTTTAGACCTGAAACCTAGTAAGATCTTTTATTTGAAATGACTTATATAATCAGAGCATAACAAGTATTGTGTATAACAAATATGAAGCCATAGCTTCATGGCTTTGGTAAGATTAGTTAAGATGCAAGGTCACCTATGTCTAAGATTATAATCTTACTGTAATAGGCAACACCAAATACAACGTACCAAATCCTTAGGAATATCATGTGAGGTACAGAAACCCTACATCACTACCTTATAAATACTGTCTTCGGCCAAGGGTCAGCAAACTATAACCCACTGCCCACTGTTTTTTTAAACAGTACTTTCGTTTCAATACCACGCTTGTTTGTTTATGAACTGTGTACGGCTGTTTGCCTGCTACAAGGGCAGAGCTGAGCAGTTGCAACAAAGGCCATAGGGCCCCAAAAAGCCTAAAATATTTTCTTTGGCCCTTTACAGAAAAAGTTTGCCTACCCTTGTCTTAGGCAATAAAATCTGTTAAGGAAATAAATAACCCAGAGTGAATTTTTCCTTCAAGTTCTGACTTACGATTCTTATTTTAGAAGTACGTTAGAAATGTTTTTGATCAAATGAAAGCACTTAAAAGTCTACAGGACAGTGTCTGGTATTGTAACTCAAGAATACAAGTAGGAATGTGATGGCTGACATCGGAGTGCCCCGTGTTGCTAGGCGCTGTGTACTAACACGCCTGAGCGTTTAACCCCACCGCCCAGTGAGGGTGCCGTGGCTGCCCGGATTCCTAGTCAGCGCCATCCCACCCTCCACACACACCTGGTTCACTCTTCATCATCTCTCCCGTCACGATTCGTGGTCATTTCACTTTCCTCTAAGTTTACCCAACACTCAGGCGCTTCAGTTCCTAGACCTCCCCTCCTCTGGTGTTTCATCCTTGCCCTCTGCCTTATCCAATAGCTCCCATGGTCAGAGGCCAGACACAGTCATTCTCAATAACTGCACCGTCTTTGAAATCATGATTTTAAAATATCTCATGTTGACCACGGACTCCTATTTTTCTAGATCAAGCTCCCCAGTACTACCCCCCAGTAAATCATTTTTTAAAAAACTGAGGTAAAATAAATATAAAATTTACCATTTTTTTTTTTTTTTTGCGGTATGCGGGCCTCTCACTGTTGTGGTCTCTCCCGTTGCGGAGCACAGGCTCTGGACGCACAGGCTCAGCGGCCATGGCTCACGGGCCCAGCCGCTCCGCGGCATGTGGGATCTTCCCAGACCGGGGCACGAACCCGTCTCCCCTGCATCGGCAGGCGGACTCTCAACCACTGCGCCACCAGGGAAGCCCCAAAATTTATCATTTTAACCATTTTTAAGTGTACAGTTCAGGATCAGGTACATTCATATTTTTGTGCAATCATCACCACCATCCATCTCCAGAACTTTTTTCATCTTGCAAGACAAACTCTAAACCTATTAAACAACAACTCCCCATTCTCCCCTCTCTCCAGCCTCTGCAACCACCGTTCTACCTTGTCACTGTTAATTGGACCACTCTAACTAGCTCACATGAGTGGCATCAGAGTATTTGTCCTCTTGTGACTGCATGTTTCTCAGCATCCATGTTGCAGCATGTTGTTAAGGCTGAAAATATTCTACTGTGTATGTACACCACATTTTGTTTATGCATTCATCTGCTGATGGACACTTGGGTTGCTTCCACCTTTTTGGCTGTTGTGAATAATGCTGCTATGAATATGGGTGTACAAATATCTGTTCATGTCCCTGCTTTCAGTCATACCTAGAAGTGGGACTGTATGATAATTCTGTTTTTAACTTTTTGAGGAACTGCCGTACCATTTTCCATAGCAGCTGCACCATTTTATATTCCCACCTGAAGTACACAAGGGTTCCAATTTCTCCATATCTACACCAGCATTTGCTATTTTCTGCATTTTTTGGCTTGTTTTGATAGCCATCTTAATGGGCATGAGGTGGTATCTCACTGTGGGTTGTTTTTTTTTTTTTCGGTTGCACCAGGTCTTAGTTGTGGCATGTGAACTCTTAGTTGCGTCATGCATGGGGAATCTAGTTCCCTGACCAGGGATCGAACCGGGCCCCCTGCATTGGGAGCATGGAGTCTTATCCACTGTGACACCAGGGAAGTCCCTCATTGTGGTTTTGATCTACATTTCTCTAATGATTTGTGACGTCAAGCATCATTTCCTATAATTACTGGCCATTTGTATATCTTCTTTGGAGAAATATCTATTTGGGTTCCTTGCCCACTTTTGAATCAGGTTTTTGTTGTTGAGCTTTTGGAGTTCTCTATATTCTAGATTAATCTTTATGTTATATGATTTGCACATATTTTCTGTGGGTTGCCTTTTTGCTTTGTTGATGGTGTCCTTTGATCCATAAAAGTTTTAAGTTTTCATGAAGTCCAATTTGTCTTTTTTTTCTTTTGTTGCCTGTGCCTTTGGTGTTGTAACCCAGAAACCATAGCCAAATCCAAAGTCATGAAGCTTTCCCCTTACGTTTTCTTCTAAGAGCTTTATAGTTTTTTAGCACTTATATTTAGGTCTTTGATCCACTTTGAGTTAATTTTTGTATATGGTATTAGGTAAAGGTCCAACTTAATTCTTTTGTATGTGGATATCCTGTTTTCCCAGCATCAACTGTTGATAAGACTTCCTTCCATACTGAATGGTCTTGTCACCCTTGTTGAAAACTGTTTGACAGTATATAAGAGTGTTTATTTCTGGGCTATTCAATTCCATTGGGCCTCATTATGCTGGTATCACACTGTTTTGATTACTGTAGCTTTGTGATAAATTCTGAAACCAGGAAGTGTGAGTCCTCCAACTTTGTTCTTCTTGTTCAAGATTGTTTTGGCTATTTGGGTTTCCTTGAGATTCCATATGAATTTTAGGATGGATTTTTAAATTTTTGTAAAAAAGCATCACTGAAATTTTTGATAGGGATTGCATTAAATATGTAGATCACACTCTGGGTGGTACTGACTTAAAAAAATTTTTTTTCACTTTATTAAGTAATTGTCAGACCAGTATACTGGTCTGACCATTCTGTCACACTACCCCACAAATGAGGAGCGATGGGATTATGTCAGGTGTCAAAACAGTATTGACTTTTTAACAATCTTAAGTCTTCCAGTGGGAGAGACTTACGTCATATTTAATTTCTTTCAGAAATATTTTGTAGTTTTCACTGTACAAGTCTTTCACCTTCTTGGTTAATTCCTAAGTATTTTATTCTCTTTGATGCTATTGTAAGTGGAATTGTTTTCTTAATTTCCTTTTTGGACTGTTCATTATTAGTGTATAGAAATGCAACTGATTTTGGATGTTGATCTTGTAACTTTCCTTCTTAGTTCTAATAGTTTTTTGGTGAAATCTTTAGGATTTTCTACATATAAGACTCTGTCATCTCCAAACAGATCATTTTACTTCTTTTCCAATTTGGCTGCCTTCTGTTTCTTTTCCTTGCCTAACTGGCTAGAACTTCCAGTACTATGTTGAATATAAGTGGCAAAGTGGGCATCCATGTCTTGTTCCTGATCTTAAAAGCTTTCAGTCTTTTACCACTGAGTATGATGATAGCTGTGTGTGTGGTTCATAAATGATTTTTATTATGTCATTGTAGTTTCCTACTATTCTTAGTTTTTTTTATCATGAAGATGTGTTGAATTTTGTCAAGTGACTTTTCTGCATCAACTGAGATGACTGTGTTTTTTTCTTTCATTCTATTAATGTGGTATATTACATTGACTGATTTCCATATGTTGAACCATCTTTGCATTCCAGGAATAAATCCCATCAGGTTATGGCATATAATCCTTTTAATATGCCACTGGCTTCTGGTTGCTAGTATTTTGTTGCTAATTTTTGCATCTATATTCAAAAAGGATATTGGTCTGTAGTTTTCTTATAAAGTCTTAACTGGCTTTGGTATCGGCAATATTTGCCTCATAGAATGACTTAGGAATGGGAAATGTTCCCTTTTTTACAATTTTTGGAATTGTGTTCTTTAAATATTTGGTAGAATTCACCCATTAAGCCATCAAGTCCAGGGCTTTTCTTTTGTCAGGAGGTTTTTAATTACTAATACAATCTCCTTATGAATTATGGATCTATTTTCTATTTCTTCATGGTTCAGTCTTGGTTTTGTGTTTCTAGTTATTTGCCCATTTCATCTAGATTATCCAGCTTGTTGGCATACAGTCATTCATAACATTCTCCTATAATTCTTTTTATTTCCGTAGAATCAGTAGTAATGTCCCTGCTTTCATTTCTAATTTTAGTAATTTGAACCTTCTCTTTTTCTTTTTTTTTTCTTTTTCTTAATATAGCTAAAAGTTTGTCAATTTTGTTAATCTTTTCAAAGAACCAACTTTTGATTTTGTTGATTTTTCTCTATTTTTTCATGTTCTCTCTGCCTCTGCTCTAATCTTTATTATTCCTTCCTTCTGCTAGTTTTAAGTTTAGTTTATTGTTCTTTTTCTAGTTCCTTAAGTTGTAAAGTTAGGCTGTTGATCTGAGATCTTTTTTTTTTTTTTTTGGCTGTATGTGGGCCTCTCACTGTTGTGGCCTCTCCCACTGCGGAGCACAGGCTCCGGACGCGCAGGCTCAACGGCCATGGCTCACGGGCCCAGCCACTCCACGGCATGTGGGATCTTCCTGGACCGGGGCACAAACCCATGTCCCCTGCATCAGCAGGTGGACTCTCAACCACTGTGCCACCAGGGAAGCCCGATCTTTCTTTTTTAATGTAAGCATTTAAAGCTATAAATTTTCCTGAGCACTGCCTTCACTGCATCCCATAAGTTTTGGTAAATTGTGTTTTCATTTTCATTAGTCTCTAGGTTTTTTGTGTTTTTTTAAAATATTTATTTATTTAGGCTGCACTGTGTCTTAGTTGCGGCACACAGGATCTTCCTTGTGGCACGCGGGATCTTTAGTTGTATCATGTGGACACTTGGTTGTGTGCTGGTGGGCTCTTAGTTGTGGCATGTGGACTTCTTAGTTGCATCACGTGGACACTTAGTTGTGGCACATGGGCTTCTTTAGTTGCAGCATGCATGGGGGGATCTAGTTCCCTGATCAGAGATCAAACCCAGGCCCCCTGCATTGGGAGTGCGGAGTTTTACCCACTGGATCACTAGGGAAGTCCCTAGGTATTTTCTAATTTCCCTTTTAATTTCTTCTTTGACCCACTGGTTTAACTTCTACAAATTTGTGAATTTTGCAATTTTTCCTTTTGTTGCTTCTAACTAACTTCATCCTATTTTGGTTGGAGAAGATACTTTGTATAGTATCTTAAGATATCTGTTGAGACTTAATTTGTGGCATAACGTATGGTCTGTCCTGGAGAGTGTCCCACATACATGTAAGAATGTGTACTCTGTTCTGTTGTGTATTATTCTAATCTGTTAGATGTAGTTGGTTTATCGTGTTGTTGTCCTCTGTTTTTTCTTATCTTCTGCTTGGTTGTCCTACCCAGTAATGAGAGTGGGGATTGAAGTCTTTAACTATTATTGTAAAAACTCCATTTCTCCCTTCAGTTCTGTCAATTTTTGCTTTATAGATGTTGATGGTGTGTTATTAGGTAAGTAACTTCAGCATTTCTTGAATCCACTGAGACCACTGCCACTTTTCACTTTCACACCTTTCCTTACGTCCCTTCTTAGACACAGTCCAGGTTCCAAAATCTGTTACTAAAAGCACTTCCTGACATTGCTCTCCCTCTCTATCCTATTCTCCTAGCAATACAAAGCTTGATTAAATCTATCTCTCTGCCTCCTTAAGCAGCTGGTTATGACTGGAGAAAATATACTACACTGACCAGCCTTAGTTCCATGACTCTGAACCTCAGCACAGCTCAGCAACCCTGTTTTCCCTGGCCAGTATGCTTTTAGTTTCTCCAAGTCAACTATACTCCACTTCCTTTTGTTTTCATAATTACCATGCTCCAACCTCAATCTCTGCTAAATGGCTCTATTTTTCTTTCATTCATTCAGTTTATTCTTTTGGCTGCGTCAGGTCTTAGTTGCAGCACGCAGGATCTTTTGTTGCAGTGTGCAGGCTTCTCTCTAGTTGTGGCAGCACGTGGGTGCTGTAGTTGCACATGGGCTCTCTAGTTCTGGCATGTGGGCTTAGTTGCCCCTTGGCACGTGGGGTCTTTGTTCCCCAACCAGGGATCGAACCTGCATCCCCTGCATTGGAAGGCAGATTCTTAACCACTGGACCACCAAGCAAGTCCCTCTATTTCTTTTTTTTTTTTTTAAATTAAGTATAGTTAATTTACAATGTTGTGTTAGTTTCTGGTGTACAGCAGAGTGATTCAGTTATACATATTTTCTTTTTCATATTTTTTTCCATTATGGTTTATTACAATATATTGAATACAGTTCACTGTGCTATACAGTAGAACCTTGTTGGTTATCTATTTTATATATAGTAGTGTGTATATGTTAATTCCAAATTCCTAATTTATCCCTCCCCCTGTCCCCTTTCCCCCCCTTGGTAACCATAAGTTTGTTCTCTATGTCTGTGAGTCTGTTTCTGTTTCATAGATAAGTTCATTTGTATCATGTTTTAGATTCCACATATAAGTGATATCATATGGTATTTGTCTTTCTCTAACTTCACTTAGTATGATAATCTCTAGGTCCATCCATGTTGCTTCAAACGGCATTATTTCATTCTTTTTTTATGGCTGAGTAGGTATTCCATTGTATTTATGTACCACATCTTCTTTATCCATTCATCTGTCAATGGACATTTAGGTTGTTTCCATGTCTTGGCTGTTGTAAATGGTGCTGCTATGAACGTAGGGGTGCATGTATCTTTTCAAATAAGAGTTTTCTCCAGATATATGCCCAGGAGTGGAATTGCAGGATAATAGGGTAACTCTATTTTTAGTTCTTTTGTTTGTTTTAATTGAAGTATAATTGGTTTACAGTGTTGTGCCTCTTTGCCCATTTTTGAATTGGATTGTCTTTTTTTTTTTTTTGGCTGTGCCAGGTCTTCGTTGCTGCATCGGGCTTTCTCTAGTTGTGGCAAGCGGGGGCTAACTCTTCGTTGTGGTATGTGGGCTTCTCATTGTGGTGGCTTCTCTTGTTGAGGACCATGGGTTCTAGGTGCGCAGGCTTCAGTAGTTGCAGCACGCAGGCTCTAGTAGCTGTGCTACTAGTTGCAGCACGTGGGCTTCAGTAGCTTTGGCGCGTGGGCTCAGTAGTTGTGGCTCATGGGCTCTAGAGCACAGGCTCAGTAGTTGTGGCACACGGGCTTAGATGCTCTGCGGCATGTGGGGTCTTCCCGGACCAGGGATCGAACCCGTGTCCCCTGCATTGACAGGCAGATTCTTAACCACTGTGCCACCAGGGAAGTCCAAGTTTTAGTTTTTTAAGGAACCTCCATACTGTTCTCCATAGTGGCTTTACCAATTTACATTCCTACCAACAGCATAGGAGGGTTCCCTTTTCTCCACACCCTCTCTAGTTATTATTTGTAGACTCTTTCTTTGATGATGGGATTCTGACCTGTGTGAGGCAATACCTCACTGTAGTTTTGATTTGCATTTCTCTAATAATTAGCCATGTTGAGTATCTTTTCTTGTGCCTCTTGGCCTCTGTATGTCTTCTTTGGAGAAATGTCTGTTTAGGTCTTCTGCCTTAAATAGCTCTACTTCTTACTTTGCTAAGAAAATAAAAGCAACCAGAGATGATTCCTACTTGCTTCTACCTCCAAGTCTGTACACATATACTCTGTTTTCCTTCTCACCTATGCAAAAACTGTTCTTTATCCTATACTCTTCTGCATCACTGGTTCCCCTCTCTATGTGATCATTCCATCAGCAGACATGCTGTATATTAACTCTCAAAATAAGGAAAAACCCACCTATATCCTATAACCCCCTCCAACTTATGATTCATTTCTTTGCCTTCCTTTTTTTCTGTGTACTATCTCCCCTTTTACATTTCCCATTTTCTCAACCCACTCAGTCCTTTGCCCCCTCATGCCACTAAAACAGTATCTTTCACAATTATAAATGTTGCCATATCTAGTAGGCTCAGCCATCATCTTACTTAGCTTCTTAGCAGCATCTGACACAGATGAACATTCCTTAAACACTTTCTTCACTTGGCTTCTACCACACTCTCCAAGTTTTCTTCCAAATCTCTGGCTGATTTCCTGCTTCAGTGGTTCATCTTCCTTTATCCAATTAGTGGTTTTCCAGTGCCCAGGGCTTAGTCTTCCTATTTCCTTATCTATTCTTTATGTAATCTCTTTCCCAGGGCTTTAATACCAGCTATATGCTGATGACTCCTAGAGTTACTTCTATCTGGGGCTCCAGGTTTTTATTTTAATAATGCCTATTCCACTTGAATGTCTAATTAGGTTTCCCACATTTACATATCTAAAGTAAAACTCTTGCTTTTCTCCCCCCCCCCCATACCTGTCTCTCCTCTGGTCTTCTCCATTTCAGTAAATGGTACCATCCGTTTACTCAGTTATTCAAGCCAAGAAGGTAGGAATCATCCTTGATTCTCTTTCTCATACCCTCCATCCAGTTTATTAACAGGTCTTGCCAACCAACCATAATTTCAAGTTATATCCCTATTCTGACCACTTATCATCACTGCTCCCACCATGCTAGTCCAAGTCACCAATATTTTTTGCCTTATTACCACATTAGTTTCCTAGCTGGTTTTCCTACTAACAAACACCCTTTGCCACTACATTCTTTCAGTGATGGTCAGGATGATCTCCCAGAACCATCCAATGTCTTCTTATCACATCTGGAACATAAGACCTCATCATGGCCTACAAGAGCCTATATGATCTAGGCACTGATCACTTCTCCATCCTCATCCTGTAGCACTTTCCTCTACCCTTTACTCACTCTACACCAGTCACACTACACTGGCCACCTTGCCATTCCTTGAACCTGCTAAGCTTCTATATCCAAGAGGGGACTTGCTGTCTCTGCATGGAATGCTCTTCCGGTAAATATGCACATGGCTGACTGCTTTACCTCATTCAGGTCTGTGTTCAAGTGTCAACCCAGAAAGGTCTTGCCTAACCACCACGTCTAAAACAGACACTCCATCAACCACCACCACCACCACCACCCCTGGTTACCCATTACCTCTTTATCTTGCTTTAATTTTCTTTATAGCAAGTATCAGTACCTGACATATACTACCTATCTATGTATCTGTACACACACACTCTTACTCAATGTCTCTCCCGCTAAAATGTAGGATCCTTTAAAAAGTATCCCCAATATCTAGAATAGTGCCCAGAACATAAAAGGTGTTCAGTAATATTTTGATTGAATGAATGAGAGATCATCATTTCATCTTTTTATGAATGAGAAAACTGAGACATAGAACACAGAACTAGGGTTAGGCACAGGAAATGTCTCTTTTTAGTGAAAATAAGCATTATTTTTCTCATGGTCCTGTCCAAGCCATTTGAGATATTTCTTAACCACTTTGGTTAATAATTATTAAAACAGCTAAAATATGAAAGCTATCTCAATATATACATTTCTCCCAAATGGTAAACTGTCTAGAAAGGGCCCCAGCTAGACTCTCTCCATATTAATCACTGGGTTGCTCCTGATGCATTCAGAAGAGGGGCTCTTCCTGTAGTCTCTACTACAGCTCAGAGGGAGTCATCGGCAACATCCCACCTCACCAGCCAAAAGGAACACAAAATATGAAGTGATCATAAGGGAGAAACAGTGTCTGATGGACCCCTGAATAATCAACTTATTGCCTTTCTAATACAAAATGAGCTTTTCCCAATTTAGAATCATAATACTGCCAAAGCTCTCAACAACATCTGAGCTATATACACGGAATGACAAAAATATGCAGACATACTTGACATTTTACAAGGATGTCAAAGAAGTCTTCATCAGCCTCTTTGTTGTCATTAGTCATCAGGTGGCCAAGTACTGACTGACTGTTGTTTTGTGTCAGACGAAGCCCGGGCAAATTACTGAAACTGGCTCTCTGATCATCCAAACGGCGGCTCTGTGAGCTGGCAAGAAGGTCTAAAAACTCATCTGTGTTGGGGGACACCATGGAAACAGATGGTGCTATGAAAAGAGGAAAAAAAATCAAAAAATAATAAAGTTATTTAAGCATATTTATTATATACATACAATTTCTTTCTGCCTTATTCACTCCCAACACCCTTTCTGCCCTCCTGCTTTAGCTCCGTCACTGAGAGTCACTGATAGGCTGGGGCCAGACTAGATGGGTGGGGAGGGAAGAATGAATCCCAGAGGACTTCAGATGGTCCGCTTGGAGGTAATCCGGACTTGACTATATTTCCCTTTATCTAATGTCACCCAATATGTAACTTTATAAGATATGGGGCTAGATTTCAGAAGGTAACTAAATTGTTTTTCTCACATACTTTCTCAGACCAGGATGAATGGACAGTATTTTTATCCCATGCCCTGGATAGGACATTCAGCTAACTAAACTTCGAGTTAAGTGCTGCTGGCAAGTTTTGGTCTATGGGGGAGGAAGTCTTTTGGTAACTGAAATAGAAAATTTTAAGTAACGTATTTTAGATCTTTCGAAGGCCCAGGCAAGCCTTAGCTTCTGCTATAGCCATAGGTTCCTCTTCAGTCTGTCTTGGCTTTTCTTTTTTAATCCACATATGAAGTATCTGCATTTTACATGTAATTATAAGGTATGTATAACTAATTTTTTCCTCATTATTTTTATTTTTTTAAAGTTAGATTTTTTCCCCCACCCCCTAGGAAACTTGGGAGGCAGTATGATATAGTTAGTAGAAAGTGCACTGGACCAGAAATACAGATAAACTTAGGGGAACTGAAACAAAACCTTGTTTGAAACTGTACAAATACCAGCGTTTCAGATGTACCTTGATTCAGGCTCCTTTACTGTACCTCCTAAATTCTCAGAAATAAATCACAAGAATATCAAATTGCAGGAGAAGCACAGATAACTTACTTTGTAGCATCATTCTGGGGGGAGTGGCAGAAGCTGCTGTTGAAGCTGATCCGGAGTTCTGTTCTTTTAAGCAGCACCTCTGATCATCCATCCGATTGCTCTGAAATCGGCTCAGTAGGTCAAAGAACCCTTCATCTCCAATAGTATCTGCACTGATTTTCTAAAATATTGAGAGGAAGTCTAAATATTTCAGCATTATCCTTAGATCATCAATGAAACAATATCATATATACCTCAAATGCAAATGGTAAACGATGAAGATTAAAAATAAAAAATTGACATTTTCTTTATACAAGATGCCAACCACTTGGTAATAAAAAGTTATTTCAATCCAACTAACAAAAAGCATTTCTAGTTATTTTTTAATCCTTGTATTCCTAAAGCTAAATAAATGTACCTCAGACTTAGGGGAACTGCTACAGATACTGAATAAATTATGCAAATATCAGTGATATAGGCATGTACCCCAGGTTCAAAGTTCAGTTCTAAGATTCTACAACAGAATTTAAGTAAACTAGTCTAAGAACTGATTAAAGTAAGAAAGCATGTATATTTTCCTGGCATAGTGATTTTTAAGGTCTTTTATTGTATTTAAAGATTTGAAGATCCTGAAGAAATATAAACTTCAAATAAATGAATATTTGAGACAGAGGGGTACCAGTTATACTTTATTTGGAAATCTTCAAAACTAAAATAACTAATGTTTAATAAAAGTAATTATTTTAGTTTTCATAATGATAGTATTATAATAGAAGTACATATATACAAACTGTTATGAGCCTTGGGAGAAGGGTGTAATTAATTCTTAAGTGAAACAGCAGAAACTTATGTGATATTTGAGTGGGTTCCTGGAGAGTGAATAAGCATTTGCAGGGTAGAGATGTTTCACACAGATTAATGCGCAATTCCAAAGCTTTGTAGTGTTTAGGGGATAATGAACTGAAGGGTATGCAGGGGTGGTGAAAAGGGGAGGGGAAGAAGAGACCAACACAAGGACCTCTGTATGACATACTAACAAGTTAAAGACATCCTATGTGACATAAGAGAAGCACTGGTAATAGCCAGTTTTAAGCGGTTTTGTACAGAAACAGAACTAGCCCTTCCAATTGATTGCAAGGGTTAATAATGGAAGGAAAGGGGTCAGTTCAGGTGCCTATTCCAGAAATCTGGGTAAGAGATAAAGCAGTACATTAAGAACTAGCACATAGTAACAGATTTTTTTTAAAGGTGGGGGGACGGTGGTCAGGGCAGATCTGAGTGATATAGGGATTAACTGGATGTGGTCAATGAAGGAGAGGGAGTCTAGAATGACACCGGCGTTCCTAGCTTGGGTGACAGCATAGTATACATGGTATCCCTTTAATTGAAGTAAGGAAAACAGGAGGGCTTGAGACAGCACAATTTTTAACACGTCAAGCTTGAGGTTTGGGAATAAGTATGTACATAAGCTATAGTCAACTGTCTTAATCACTAACAAAAAGACTTTTCCCTAGGGGCAAAAAGCCTCTAATTAAAAATTCTGAATATCAAAAGACAGGCTCCAAAAATACAGACATTTTTGGTTGGGCTAAGTGGGCTTAGTTAAGACCTCAAACCTTGAACAAAGATATGCCTTCCAGATCTACAAAAATATTCTTGGACCATTTTTATATACCCCATAATATTTTTAATAATATAATAATTTCCTTTTGTTAGTCATACATGTGTAAGGAACATGTAAAAAACTGATAAAAACCAAGGCAAAGGACACTACAAGGGTGCAGATACAAAAAAAAAAAATGCTGACAACAGGACCAATAGAAATTTCTGTTAAAAAATAAAAGGCTAACAATTTTTTCAAAGGTTCTCAACTGCTTGAAAAATGGACTTGATAATTTGAAGTATCTTCTTTGTAATTTATTTTGATCTTTTTATCAGACTGTAGGGTAGATAGAGATACCCCTGATATTTACCAGTAAACCCATGGTATTTTTCAATTTCTAAATATTTTTTTATGTTTAATAATCTGATTTCTATGCTCACTTTTAAACAAAATCGTTTTTAACTATCATTTTAACAACAGAAATAAACAGAAATTGATGCATGCAGACACTCTTCATTTTAAATTAGTATTTAAAACTCCTTGAACATCTGAATTTCATTTGTTCTGACTTCTAGACTGAGTGGAGGACATTTTCACTGGGAGACGCTCTGGTGAAATGAAGGTAGTATTTTTGCAAACAACAGTGACTTAAAACACAAAGAAATAATTACTGCCCAAAGTAGTGGAGCAACTTATCTCTGAATGGAGTAATTATAGTTTCTAGCTTTGAAGAACACAGAAAAGATAGGAAAATACAGAAGACTTCTTTGAATAACAAAGATATTTTATACTGAATATCTAAAAATATATTACAAAACTCCAGTATGAATATAAAAAATTCAAAAACTTATTTTAAACATACCCTTTGAGAATTTGAAATTCGGTGATCGATGGAATTACTGGCATCTTGGAGAACTTTAGTGGAGGAATTACTTTTGTATTTTTTCCCCTTCAATCTGTTGACAAAGAGGAGCTTTGCAGAAGGTTTGGCAATAAGAGGTTTTTGTTTAGCAAGAATTTCACTGTTCCAGTTTTGAACCTACACAATTATAAATGGAAAGCACAACATGAAAAAAACCACCAAAGCTATATATAATCTGCCATTTAGTAATTGGGGGTGGGGAGGGGGTGAGTGGCTTAGATCTCTTAATAAATTCCTTTTTGCCAGTATATCTCACTGTTTTCTTTTTTAATTAATTATCTTTGGCTGCATTGGATCTTCGTTGCTATGTGCGGGTCTAGTTGTGGCGAGCAGGGGCTATTCTTCGTTTTGGTGCGTGGGCTTCTCATTGCGGTAGCTTCTCTTTTTGTGGAGCATGGGCCCTAGGTACATGCTTCAGTAGTTGTGGCATGCGGGCTCAGCAGTTGTGGCTCATGGGCTCTAGAGCGCAGGCTCTGTAGTTGTGGCGCACGGGCTTAGTTGCTCTGTAGCATGTGGGATCTTCCCAGACCAGGGCTCAAACCCATGTCCCCTGCATTGGCAGGCAGATTCTTAACCACTGCGCCACCAGGGAAGTCCCTAACTCACTGTTTTCAACAGCTTGTACCGAATGTGTGTTACGGATTTCTCATTATCAAAATATTAAAATGGAGGTTTTTAAAAACCTAAGAAAAGAAAACAAAGTTTGCGAAAAGTCCATAAAAATAAAATTTAAATGGTCAGAGAAGAAGCCAAAGTTTTATTCTTGGTATGAGTTACTTAGAAATCTGCTACAACTGGAAATTTTAGATGTATGTAGAATTTATAACCCTAAAAAATAACATCTAAAACTTACACAGCAGTAGTAATCTTTTGTTGATAAAACTGTACTGAACTCTTTGACTTTATTATGACTTCCAAACAGGAAGTTAGGGACTTCCCTGTTGGTCCAGTGGTTAAGAATCCATCTTCCAATGCAGGGGATGTGGGTTTGATCCCTGGTCAAGGAGCTAAGATCCCACATGCCGCAGGGCAACTAAACCTGCACGCTGCAACTACTGAGCACACAGGCCACAACTAGAGAGCCCACGTGCCATAACGAGGAGCCCATATGCCTCAACTAAGACCCAAGGCAGCCAAAACTAAAACAAATAAATATTTATTATGAGGTAAAAAAAAAAAATCACAAAGAACTAATTCCACTTAAACATATTTTAAATTAGACATAAAGCTTTATCATCATTAGGCTCTTGGAAAATTACAGGGTTGAATCTGGTCAGCTTCTCATGGAATTTACTGTTGGTACCACTACAGATGCACCAAATTAATTTTGCTGCTTATTACTAGTTTCCTACCTACTAGAAAAACGAAGGAGATCTAAATTGACTTAAGTTTTTTGTGTTCTGGTTTTTTATTTTTTTAAATAATCTACAGATTTAAGGATTTGAGAACCACTCACCAATATAAGAGGTAAATATATGGGGGAAATCATAAAGCCCTTCAGAAGTTTTAAAAAAACTCTGTAACTGTTTGGAATAAAAAAATATTGGATATTAGTTCAAATCAGATGTTGGTCTTATGAAGACTACTTACACAAAAAATGTCAATATTAAAAAATAATATGCCTATTATAATAATAGAGAAGAATATTTCATTACATGGAAAGATGTTGATATATTGCTATGTCTTATACAATAGTATCTATAATATGATATTCATATGAAAATGCAAGACGAATAAATACAAAAACATTAATTTTGGTTACTACTGGGAGGTGGGATTACCGATAATTTCAATTTCCTTGTTGGAAGTTTCCAAAGTTACTACAATAAACACATTTTATAAAAAGTGTTTCAAGAAATATACCATAAAGGTGTAAGAGCATACCTTAACAATGTAAAGTTAAGATAAATGGAGGTAGAAGAAAGCAGCCTAGATTTGTTCTTCAATAACCTTTTTCCAATTATAAAGTCCCTTCTCTGTTACTTAAAAAAAAAACCTAGAGAAGATGCGTCTTGAACAGTTATTTCTTTGTTAGTTAAAAAAAAATGCTTTTCAAAAATGCAGTTAAAAACACTAGCTTGATCATACATATCATTAATCTTGCCAATAATGTTGCTGTTATTTAGGTGAAAAAAGTTTCCTAATCCTTTTCTGATTTTCCTGTTCTTCTTTTAATTAAAAAAAACAAAGTAATGCATGTACATGGTAAAATAGTAAAATATTCAAACAGTTCAAAATAGTATATAAAAGTGTTTCTCCTAACCCAGACAGCAATTCTTTCCCCACAGGCAATCGTTACAAGCAAGTATCTTATATATTATTCCAGAAACGTCTTATGCATCTACAAAGGATATATATGCATAAAACTTTTCTTAAACAGATGGCAGCACACCGTACACATTCTTTTTGCATTGTACTCGATTCGATTCTTTTCAAAGGAAAATGTTAAAGTGATACCCATATATGACAAGACTTATTTAAATTATTTAAATTAAAAGTTGCTAAAATATTTTGTTATAATAGTTCAAGAAATAAAAACTGCCAACCTTTTCTGGTGTTAACTTCATAAGTTCCATGTTTTCCATACTGTGTCGGCGTCCAAACTTGGGGCGTGCACCTTTGTAAAAAAAAGTTAATTTAAGTAAGCCAGGGAGCCCTTAAGACTGGAAATTCAGCATCACTGTGTTACTCAAATTTAAAGTCTGCTACAAAAACCCACATGGAAGGAGGAAACATGTATTCGTTCAAGAATAATAATTTTCCACACCAACTAAATTAAAATAAAATATACACTCCCTCTAAAACGTTTTGATGTAAGGAAGTTAACGTTTTGGTTGGAAACTAACTTTGGTTACTAACTACCCCTTAATTTAGAAAAGGCATTTTTATAATAACTGGTTTTATATGATACACAGTCTCCTAAAAACAACCCAAACAAACTGTAGAGAGGTTTAAGTAAGTAGAAACATAAGGAAAACATAAGGCCTTCAAATTTGAGGTAAGAACCAAAATAACATCCCCAATACTATATTATTACTCTTCTGAGTTACCTGTTTCCATTTTAAGATCTCATTAGATGACAGATTTACTGCCAGTCAGGAAAAAAGTTAAATAAAAAGATCTTCAAAATATTTTTTCAAAAAGTAGTCATTAAATATGAAGAACTTTCATATCCATTCAATCTTTAATATTTTAAAAGGCATAATATAAGAAATACATGATACCTGATAGCCAGCTTCAGAAATAAACCATGGGGGAGGGTGAGGGGTGCCTTCAAGATGGCAGAGGAGTAAGACGTGGAGATCACCTTCCTCGCCACAAATACATCAGAAATACATTTACATGTGGAACAACTCCTACAGAACACCTACTTAATTTTAACAGAAGACCTAAGACTTCCCAAAAGGCAAGAAACATCCCCACGTACCTGGGTAGGGCAAAAGAAAAAAGGAAAAACAGAGACAAAAGAATAGGGACGGGACCTGCACCTCTGGGAGGGAGCTGTGAAGGAGGAAAAGTTTCCACACACTAGGAAGCCCCTTCACTGGCGGAGACAGGGGGTGGCGGGGGTGAAGCTTGGGAGCCACGGAGGAGAGTGCAGCAACAGGGGTGCGGAGGGCAAAGCAGAGATTCCTGCACAGAGGATCGGTGCCGACCAGCACTCACCAGCCCCAGAGGCTTCTCTGCTCACCTGCTGGGGCGGACGGGGCTGGGAGCTGAGGCTTGGGCTTTGGAGGTCAGATCCCGGGAGAGGACCGGGGATGGCTGCGTGAACACAGCCTGAAGGGGGCTAGTGCACCACAGCTAGCCAGGAGGGAGTCTGGGAAAAAGCCTGGACCTGCCTAAGAGTCAAGAGACCACTGTTTCGGGGTGTGCAAGGAGAAGGGATTCAGAGCATTGCCTAAACAAGCTCCAGAGATTGGCGCCAGCCGCGGCTAACAGCATGGACAGCAGAGATGGGCACGAGATGCTCAGGCTGCTCTTGCAGCCACCAAGAAGCCTGTGTGCAAGCACAGGTCACTATCCACACCTCCCCTCTTGGGACCCTGTGCAGCCCGCCACTGACAGGGTCCCGTGATCCAGTGACAACTTCCCCAGGAGAACACTCGGGATACCTCAGGTTGTTGCACCGTCATGCTGGCCTCTGCCGCCGCAGGCTCGCCCTGCATCCGTACCCCGCCCTCCCCTGAGCCTGAGTGAGCCAGAGCCCCCGAATCAGCTGCTCCTTTAATCCCATCCTGTCTGAACAAAGAACAGACGCCCTCAGGCGACCTACACGCAAAGGTGGGTCCAAATCCAAAGCTGAACCCCGGGAGCTGTGCAAACAAAGAAGAGAAAGGGAAATCTCTTCCAGCAGCCTCAGGAGCAGTGGATTAAATCTCCAATATCAACTTGATGTACCCTGCATCTGTGGAATACCTGAATAGATAACGAATCATCCCAAAATTGAGGTGGTGGACTTTGGGAGCAAATGTAGACTTGGGGTTTGCTTTCTGTATCTAATTTGTTTCTGGTTTTATGTTTATCTTAGTTTAGTATTTAGAGTTTATTATCATTTGCAGTTTATTGATTTGGTTGCTCTCTTCCTTTGTTTATTTTATATATATATATGTATATGTACTTTTTCTTCCCTTTTCCTCTTTTTGTGAGTCTGTATGTATATGCTTCTTTCTGTGATACTGTCTGTACAGCTTTGCTTTTGCCATTTGTCCTAGGGTTCTGACTGTCCATTTTGTTTTGTTTTTTAGTATAGTTATAGTTTTTAGGGCTTGTTATCATTGGTGGATTCGGTTTTTGGTTTGGTTGCTCTCTTCTTTATTTCTCTTTTCTTTAAATTACTTTTTTATTTTTAATAAATTTTTTCTATTTTATTAACTTTATTTTATTGTATTTTTTCTTTCTTTTTCTTTTCTTTTTCTTTCTTTCTCTTTCTTTTTCTTTTCTTTCTTTCTTTTTCTTTTCTTTCTCTCTTTCTTTTTCTTTTCTTTCTCTCTTCCTCTTTCTTTTTCTTTTCTTTCTCTCTTTCTCTCTTTCTTTCTTTTTCTTTTCTCTCTCTCTCTCTCTCTTTCTTTCTTTCTCTTTCTTTCTCTCTCTCTCTCCCTCCCTCCCTCCCTCTCTTTCTTTCTTTTTTTCTCCCTTTTCATCAGAGCCATGTGGCTGACAGGGTCTTGGTGCTCCAGCCAGGTGTCAGGCCTGTGCCTCTGAGGTGGGAGAGCCGAGTTCAGGACACTGGACCACCAGAGACCTCCTGGCCCCAAGTAATATCAAACAGTGAAAGCTCGCCCACAGATCTCCATCTCAACACTAAGACCCAGCTCCACACAACGACCAGCAAGCTACAGTGCTGGACACCCTATGCCAAACAACTAGCAAGACAGGAACACAACCCCACCCATTAGCAGAGAGGCTGCCTAATATCATAATAAGGTCACAGACACCCCAAAACACACCACCGGATGTGGTCCTGCCCACCAGAAACACAAGATCCAGTCTCATTCACAAGAACACAGGCACCGGTCGCCTCCACCAGGAAGCCTACACAACCCACTGAACCAACCTTACCCACTGGGAGCAGACACCAAAAACAATGGGAACTATGAACCTGCAGCCTGTGAAACGGAGACCCCAAACACAGTAAGTTAAGCAAAATGAGAATAGAGAAATACACAGCAGAGGAAGGAGCAAGGCAAAAACACACCAGACCAAACAAATGAAGAGGAATTAGGCAGTCTACCTGAAAAAGAATTCAGAGTAATGATAGTAAAGATGATCCAAAATCTTAAAAATAGAATGGAGAAAACACCAGAAATGTTTAACAAGGACCTAGAAGAACTAAAGAGCAAACAAACAATGACGGACAACACAATAAATGAAATTAAAAATTCTCTAGAAGGAATCAAAAGCAGAATAACTGAGGCAGATGAACGGATAAGTGACCTGGAAGATAAAATAGTGGAAATAACTACCACAGAGCAGAATAAAGAAAAAAGAATGAAAAGAATTGAGGACCATCTCAGAGACCTCTGGGACAACATTAAACACACCAACATTCGAATTATAGGGGTCCCAGAAGAAGAATAGAAAAAAAACAGACTGAAAAAATATTTAAAGAGATTATAGTTGAAAATTTCCCTAACATGAGAAAGGAAATAGTCAATCAAGTCCAGGAAGTGCAGACAGTCCCACACAGGATAAATCCAAGGAGAAACACGCCAAGACACATATTAATCAAACTATCAAAAATTAAATACAAAGAAAAAATATTAAAAGCAGCAAGGGAAAAGCAACAATTAACATACAAGGGAATCCCCATAAGGTTAACAGCTGATCTTTCAGCAGAAATTCTGCAAGCCAGAAGGGAGTGTCGGGACATATTTAAAGTGACGAAAGGGAAAAACCTACAACCAAGATTACTCTACCCAGCAAGGATCTAATTCAGATTTGACAGAGAAATTAAAACCTTTACAGACAAGCAAAAGCTAAGAGAATTCAGCACCACCAAACTAGCTCTACAACAAATGCTAAAGGAACTTCTCTAGGCAGGAAACACAAGAGAAGGAAAAGACTCACAATTAAAAACCCAAAACAGTTAAGAAAATGGTAATAGGAACATACATATCGATAACTACCTTAAATGTAAATGGATTAAATGCTCCAACCAAAAGACATAGACTGGCTGAATGGATACAAAAACAAAACCTGAACATATGCTGTCTACAAGAGACCCACTTCAGACCTAGGGACACATACAGACTGAAAGCGAGGGGATGGAAAAAGATATTCCATGCAAATGGAAACCAAAAGAAAGCTGGAGTAGCAATTCTCACGTCAGACAAAATAGACTTTAAAATAAAGACTATTACAAGAGACAAAGAAGGACACTACATAATGATCAACGAATCAATCCAAGAAGAAGATATAACAGTTGTAAATATTTATGCACCCAACATACGAGCACCTGAATACATAAGGCAAATGCTAACAGCCATTAAAGGGAAATCGACAGTAACACATTCATAGTAGGGGACTTTAACACCCCACTTTCACCAACAGACAGATCGTCCAAAATGAAAATAAATAAGGAAATACAAGCTTTAAGTGATACATTAAACAAGATGGACTTAATTGATATTTATAGGACATTCCATCCAAAAACAGATTACACTTTCTTCTCAAGTGCTCATGGAACATTCTCCAGGATAGATCACATCTTGGGTCACAAATCAAGCCTTGGTAAATTTAAGAAAATTGACATCGTATCAAGTATCTTTTCTGACCACAACGCTATGAGACTAGGTATCAATTACAGGAAAAAAATCTGTAAAAAAAATACAAACACATGAAGGCTAAACAATATGTTACTATATAACCAAGAGATCACTGAAGAAATCAAAAATACCTAGAAACAAATGACAATGAAAACACAATGACCCAAAACATATGGGATGCAGCAAAAGCAGTTCTAACAGGGAAGTTTATAGCAATACAATCCTACTCAAGAAATAAGAAACATCTCAAATAAAAAACCTAAACTTACAGCTAAAGCAATTAGAGAAAGAAGAAGAAAATAACCCCAAAGTTAGCAGGAGGAAAGAAATCATAAAGATCAGATCAGAAATAAATGAAAAAGAAATTAAGCAAACAATAGCAAATATCAACAAAACTAAAAGCTGGTACTTTGAGAAGATAAACACAATTGATAAGCCATTAGCCAGACTCATCAAGAAATAAAGGGAGAAGACTCAAATCAATAGAATTAGAAATGAAAAAGAAGTAACAACTGACACCACAGAAATACAAAGGATCATGAGAGATTACTACAAGCAACGACATGCCAATAAAATGGACAACCTGGAAGAAATGGACAAATTCTTAGAAAAGCACAACCTTCCGAGACTGAACCAGGAAGAAACAGAACATATAAACAGACCAATCACAAGCACTGAAATTGAAACCGTGATTAAAAATCTTCCAACAAACAAAAGCCCAGGACCAGATGGCTTCACAGGTGAATTCTATCAAACATTTAGAGAAGAGCTAACACCTATCCTTCTCAAACTCTTCCAAAATACAGCAGAGGGAGGAACACTCCCAAACTCATTCTACAACACCACCCAAAAATCCTCAACAAAATACTAGCAAACAGAATCCAACAGCACATTAAAAGGATTATACACCATGATCAAGTGGGGTTTATCCCAGGAATGCAAGGATTCTTCAGTATATGCAAATCAATCAAAGTGATACACCATATTAACAAACTGAAGGAGAAAAACCATATGATCATCTCAATAGATGCAGAAAAAGCTTTTGACAAAATTCAACACCCATATATGATAAAAACCCTCCAGAAAGTAGGCATAAAGGGAACTTACCTCAACATAATAAAGGCCATATATGACAAACACACAGCCAATATTGTTCTTAATGGTGAAAAACTGAAACCATTTCCACTAAGATCAGGAACAAGAAAAGGTTGCCCACTCTCACCACTATGATTCAACATAGTTTTGGAAGTTTTAGCCACAGCAATCAGAGAAGAAAAAGAAATAAAAGGAATCCAAATCGGAGAATAAGAAGTAAAACTGTCACTGTTTGCAGATGACATGATACTATACATAGAGAATCCTAAAGATGCTACCAGAAAATTACTAGAGCTAATCGATGAATTTGGTAAAGTAGCAGGATACAAAATTAATGCACAGAAATCTCTTGCATTCCTATACATTAAAGATGAAAAATCTGAAAGAGAAATTAAGGAAACACTCCCATTTACTTATATTGCAACAAAAAGAATAACATACCTAGGAATAAACCTACCTAAGGAGACAACAGACCTGTATGCAGAAAACTATAAGACACTGATGAAAGAAATTAAAGATGATACAAACAGATGTTGAGATATACCATGTCCTTTGATTGGAAGAATCAACACTGTGAAAATGACTATACTACCCAAATCAATCTACAGATTCAATGCAATCCCTATCAAACTACCAATGGCATTTTTCACAGAACTAGAACAAAAAATTGCACAATTTGTATGGAAACACAAAAGACCCCGAATAGCCAAAGCAATATTGAGAAAGAAAAATGGAGCTGGAAACAGGCTCTCTGGCTTCAGACTATACTACAAAGCTACAGTAATCAAGACAGTATGGTACTGCCACAAAAACAGAAATATAGATCAATGGAACAGGATAGAAAGCCCAGAGATAAACCCACACACATATGGTCACCTTATCTTTGATAAAGGAGGCAAGAATATACAATGGAGAAAAGACAGCCTCTTCAATAAGTGGTGCTGGGAAAACTGGACAGGTACATGTAAAAGAATGAAATTAGAACACTCCCTAACACCATACACAAAAATAAACTCAAAATGGATGAAAGACCTAAATGTAAGGCCAGACACTATAAAACTCTTAGAGGAAAACATAGGCAGAATACTCCATGACATAAATCACAGCAAGATCCTTTTTGACCCACTTCCTAGAGAAATGGAAAAACAAAAACAAACAAATGGGACCTAATGAAACTTAAAAGCTTTTGCACAGCAAAGGAAACCATAAGCAAGACAAAAGGACAACCCTCAGAATGGGAGAAAATATTTGCAAACAAAGCAACTGACAAAGGATTAATCTCCAAAATATACAAGTAGCTTATGCAGCTCAGTATCAAGAAAACAAACAACCCAATCCAAAAATGGGCAGAAGACCTAAATAGACATTTCTCCAAAGAAGATATACAGATTGCTAACAAACACATGAAAGCATGCTCAACGTCCCTAATCATTAGAGAAATGCAAATCAAAACTGCAATGAAAAAAAAAAAAAACTGCAATGAGATGTCACCTCACACTGGTCAGAATGGCCATCATAAAAATATCTACAAACAATAAATGCTGGAGAGGCTGTGGAGAAAAGGGAACCCTCCTGCACTGTTGGTGGGAATGTAAATTGTTACTGCCACTATGGAGAACAGTATGGAGGTTCCTTAAAAAACTACAAATAGAACTACCATACAACCCAGCAATCCCACTATTGGGCATATACCCTGAGAAAACCATAATTCAAAAAGAGTCATGTACCAAAATGTTCATTGCAGCTCTATTTACAATAGCCAGGACATGGAAGCAACTAAGTGTCCATCGACAGATGAATGGATAAAGAAGATGTGGCACATATATACAAAGGAATATTACTCAGCCATTGAGTTATTTGTAGTGAGGTGGATGGACCTAGAGTCTGTCATATAGAGTGAAGTAAGTCAGAAAGAGAAAAACAAATACCATATGCTAACACATATATGTGGAATCTAAAAAAAAAAAAAAAGGTTCTGAAGAACAACCTAGGGGCAGGACAGGAATAAAGACGCAGACGTAGAGAATGGACTTGAGGATATGGGGATGGGGAAGGGTAAGCTGGGACAAAGTGAGAGAGTGGCATGGACATATATACACTTCCAAATGTAAAGTAGATACCTAGTGGGAAGCAGTCGCATAGCACAGGGAGATCAGCTAGGTGCTTTGTGTCCACCTAGAAGGGTGGGATAGGGAGGGTGGGAGGGAGATGGAAGAAGGAGGAGATATGGGGATGTATATATATGTATAGCTAATTCACTCTGTTATATAGCAGAAACTAACACACCAATGTAAAGCAATTATACTCCAATAAAGATGTTAAAAAAAAAGATTGTTGCTCCACTTCATAAGCTCCATTTTAAACAGGAAGTGCTCTAATTATCTTCTTTGAGGCATGGTGATAGTAGGAACTGGCTCCCACACCTTATTCTACTCAGACAGTTTTATTCTGGGAATAGTGTTGTAGGAAATAGATTAAAAATATTAAATTACTTTTGAATACATACCATCAGAAAACAAATACTCACATAATGTGGTTGTTACTGTTTATGATGTCAAGAATTTTCTTCCCTGATAAGAAACTCTTGAAGATAAAGAATGAAATAAATACATCTTCTAAAACAATAAGCTCACAAAATAATGAGGCTGGTTGCAGTGCTCTCAGAGTTTAACTGGAAAACATAGTCACTGAGAAGGTAATTTGAACTATGACTATAAATTTTTGTGAAGAGTCATCATCTGTAACAAGCCTTTTACTTCATTTATTCTTAGCTATTTCACATAAAGAGAAAAAATTTTTCTTAAAGAAACTGGATGCACTAGAAAGTAATGAAATCTAAAGTCATTCTTTTTGTAAAAAGTGAATCTATAAACCTCTCCAGTTGCTACTCTTTCAGTCCCTTTCTTTGAGATTTTTACTTGACGGGGGTGGGGTAAGGGAACGTAGTTTCTCAACAAATTGCCTTCTTTCCATAAGTTCCTACCCTGGGTTTTCTTGTCACAAAAATCTGTAACTTTTCCAACTCCGAAAATTATTTCAGTCAAATTGTGTATCATGTGCTGCTTACTTTGTAAAACAGAACTTTGAGGAGCAAAAAAAAAAAAGAAAAAAGAAAAAAAGAAACCACAACTGACACATTAACTCCCCCTTTTGTAATTCCCCCTATAACTTCCCTCTTCCTCCCTAAGTTTTTATATTTTCATTACATATGTATATATCTCTAAGCAATGGAGCTTATTATATAACATTACATAAGTGGTCTCATACTGTGTATGTTCTCTAACTTGCTTTCTTTGAGCAACCTCATGTTTGTGAGATTCATCCAAGTTGGTATGAGTAGTTTAATTTTCATTGCGATTTTAGGACAAGGAAAGCATATACCCTTTCTATTGGTGACAGCTATTTAGGTTGCTTCCAATCATTTGTCATTATAAGCAATATTACTACAGAAATTCTTGGAAATATCTCCTCGTGTACATGAGCAAGCCTTTGTTCCAGTCTGGATAACAGATGAGTGTAACTGGGAGTGGAACTGCTAGATCATATGGTTGGTACATCTTCAACTCTACCAGAATATTGCCAGACTACTCTTTTGAATACACCAATTTCTACTCCTATCAACACTGCATAAAAGTTTCTATTAGCTGTATTGTTTCAATACTGGTGTCATCAGGCCTTTTAATTTTCATCCACCTCATCCACCAATATTACCTCACTATGGTTTTCCCTGATTAGTTAAATACCTTTTCACATATTTATGGGCTATTTGTGTTTCTTCTGTTCATCACTTTTGCCTATCTTTTAGTTAGGTTATTTGTCTTGTTTTTAATTCATAGGAGTTCTTATAAATTGAGGATACAAATCCTTTTTTAATCATCTGTGTGGCAAATGTCCTTTCAGTTTGTGTTTTATCTCTTTACAGTTTCTTTTAATGAAATGCAGTTCTTAATTTCAGTGTCAATCTTTTTCATAATGGTTTTGTTTTTGTGGGGTTTTTTGTTTGTTTTTGTGTTTTGAGAAATCCTTTCCCTCTCTGATATCATGAAGATATTCTCCTTTATTTTCAGAGGTAGTACAGCATACTGATTGAACAGACCAATCACTCATTGTGATATGACCTTAGGCAACTACCTCTCTGTGATTTTCTCATTTGTATAGGACAACTATACCTACCTCATAGATCACTGTGTGATGATAAATGCACCATCATCTGTAAAGGGGTCAGTATGATGCCTGGTAAGTAGTAAGCATTCAGCAAGTGTTAGCTGGCTGATCATAATTATTGCTCTAAGTCTGTCTTCCATATTTAAATCCTTAATCCATCAAGAATTTATTTTTGTGTGATATTAATTTCCATATATGCAAGGATTATAAATATAGACTCTATATTCCATTCCATTGGTCTATTTGTCTCTATGCCAGTAACACACTGTCTTCATTACTGTAGCTTTATAATCTTTATATCTGTAGAGAAAGCACTTCTCACCTCTTGTTTTTCATCAGGAATGTTTTGGCTTTGAGTTCTTAGCCCTTTTTTCTTTCATATACATTCATGAATGACCTGGTCAAATTCCACAAAAAAACTGCCATTATTTGCTTGGCAGCACACTGAATTTATATCAATTTGGGAAGAACTGACATCCTTTAAAATATTTAGTTTTCTGATAGGCGCAATTCCTGAGAGAAATGTGTTTAGATTTCCCCTTATGGTTCTGGATTTTCCCATTTCTCCTTTTAGTTTAGTCAGTTTTGCTTTATGTACACTGAAGCTTTGTTATTAGGCTTGCTAGATACATACAAATTTAAGGCTTTTATCTTCCTGGTGAATTGAATTCTTAACCATTGTGAAGTGACTGTCTTCATTTCTAACAAAGTCTTTTGACTTAAAGTACATTTTATCTGATATTAGTACCAGCTTTCTCTTGATCAGTTTTTCCATGGTATGTTTTTTCAATCCTTTTACTTTCAGGCTTAGTTGGATTTTATTCTTTTACCAATCTGATACTCCTGGTCCTTTAAATGGAACGTTTATATTTAATAGAATTATGATATATTTGGATATTTGAGCTATTTTCTCCTTTACTATGTTTACTGGTATATCATATTAATTGATTTCCTGATATTCAGTCCACTTGAATTCCTATTTATTTGTTTTAAATACACTGTGGGTTTGGTTTGCAAATATTTTGTTTAAAATTTTTACATCTATGTTCATGAGTAAAGATTTGCCTGTAATTTTCCTTTCTTGTACATACTGTTCTTGTCTAGTTTGGATATCAAGGATATACTATTCTCAGAAAGACTGATAAAGTGTTCCCACTTTTCTAGTTACCTATAAAATTTTATGGAAGGTTGGAATCAAGTTTCTTAAACGTTTGGTAGATCACACTTGTAAAATCACCTTGGCCAGGTATTTTCTCAGTGGAAAGATTTTAAATGACTCATCAAATTTCCCTATGGTTCTAGGCATTAGAGATGCCATCCATTCACATTACATTCTACCATTAGATTTTTCTAGATTCAATTTTGGTAAGCTGCTTTTCTAGAAATTGTCCATTTCTCTTAGGTTTTCAAATAAAATTATTCAGGATAATCTCATCTTTTTAATGGCTGCTGCACCTACATTATATCCGCTTTTCTCTCTCTTTTTTTTTCCTCAAATAATCTTGCTGTAGATTTGTTAGTCTTTTTAAAGAACCAAATTTGGGTTTTTAAAAATTTTCTCTATTGAATCTTCGTTTTAAATTCATTAATTTCTGCTATTATTTCTTGCCTTCTACTTTCTTTTGAGTTTTTTGTTTTGTTTTTAACTTTTTAAAAGCTGGATACTTAGGTCACTGAGTCTCTTTCCTTTTAAAATACGATACAATATAAATTTTGCTCTAAGAACTAATGTAAGTTGTATCACATAAATTATAATTCAGTCCTAAGTCATTTTCTAATTTTATTTATGATTTCTTCTTAAATCATACCATAAGTTACTTAGAAGTGTGTATTTTCCAATGAATATGTTTTATACATTATCTTCTTGTTAATTTCTAACTGAACTGCACTGTGCTCAGGGCATGAAATCTATGTGATACAGATTCCTTCAAATTTGTTGGTTTGGCATGTGGTCAAATTTTTGGACCTGTTTCATGAATGTTTTAAAAGAATGTGAATTGATTAGTTGCTTGACACAGTATTCTGTATGTCCATTAAATCAGTGTGATCCATATTTTTAACTGTGACTCACATTAAGAAATACATTTGGAATCTAAAAAAATAAAACGAGTAAAAATGAGAAAACAGAAACAGACTCACAGATACAGGCAAGAAACTAATGGTTATCAGTGGGGAAAGAGAAAAGGAGAGGGGCAAGATAGGAGTAGGGTATTAAGAGGTACAAACTACAATGTATAAAACGAATAAGATGCAAGGATATACTGTACAACACAGGGAATATAGCCAATGTTTTATAATAACTTTAAATGGAATATAATCTATAAAAATTTTGAATCACTATGTTGTACACCTGAAACTAACATAATAATGTAGATCCACTATAACTTTAAAAAATACATTTGCGGGCTCCCCTGGTGGCGCAGTGGTTGAGAGTCCGCCTGCCGATGCAGGGGACGTGGGTTCGTGCCCCGGTTCGGGAGGATCCCACATGTCGCGGAGCAGCTGGGCCCGTGAGCCATGGCCGCTGAGCCTGCGTGTCCAGAGCCTGTGCTCCGCAACGGGAGAGGCCACAACAGTGAGAGGCCCGCGTACCGCCAAAAAAAAAAAAAAAAAATACATTTGCATTGCAACCCTAAATACACTTAAATGTAGAACAAAATCTCCACACAACAGTACTTGCCCTTATTATGTATGATAACCGCATTAACATGTATGTATGTGGGTGTGTATGTGTTTAATGTTAGTTGCAACACCTGAGATTGATTTTATAACTCATTAAATGGGTCAAACACACAATTTGAAAACACATCAAGCCCATTAATTGTGCTGGTCAAATCCTCTATATTATTACTGATATCTGACTCCTAATTTTTACCTATCAATTACTGAGAGGTATGTTAAAATCACATTAAGCTAGAAGTATCAGCTAAGACGGACTCTGAAGCCAGACTGACTAGGTTGAACTCCCATCTCTACCACTTAAAAAGGTAACCCCAGGAAATTTACTTAACCTCTCCTGCCTCCTAGAGTTGTTAGGATTAAATGAGTTAAAACAGGCAAAGCACTGCCTGGGCACATAGTAAGCGCTCAATAATTGTTAGCTATTATTATTTTTTTCAAATCTGCATGATCATTTTTGTTATCCCTTTGTTTCAATTCTGTTATTCCTGTAAACATTTACTCATAGTCATTTTATACTCTGAAGATCTTGGTGACCTGATTTTGCTTTTGTTTGTTTTCTTACTCATTTTGGCTTGTTTCTTTAGGTATTTGGTAATTTTGTTATTGTTGTTGTTGTGAGTCTTTATAGGCCTGGATAAAGGATGGCTTGCTTACCTCCAGAAAACAGTTGATCTTACTTCTGCTAAGTCCCTAGGAGTATTTCTACTTTAGTATTTCTAAAGTGCTTTCAAAAGCACTTTAATGGATTGGGCTTTCTTATACTGTGCAGATAGAATAAATCAAATTCCAAACCAGTGTGTAGACAGGCTTATGAATTCAGATTCTTATGGGAGACTCCTTTCCTCCACCCTGAGCCAACACCAGAAATATACAAGTTTTCTTGTTTCTTTTGGCTGCACCACATGGCATGCGGGATTTTCATTCCTTGACTAGGGATTGAACCCGTGCCCCCCCTGCAGTGGAAGCATGGAGTCTTAACCACTGGACTGCCAGAGAAGTCCCTATACAAGTTTTCTTGCAGTTCCTTTAGCCAGCAGATTTTTCCAGGCACTAGGGATATAGCAATGAACCTAACAGACCAAAAAATACCTGTCTTCATGGAGCCAAAGTGAGCAGGGGGTGTGGGAGGAAATGATAAAGCAGTCTGGGCCCGGATTACAGGGCCTTTTAACCACGATGAGGACTGAAGATTTGGTTCCAGGTATGATGGGAAGTCACTGGAGGGTTCTGAGCAGAGAAATGACATGACTTGATTCATATTTTAAAAAAGCACTCTGGCTGCCCTGTGGAAGTTAGTGTGAGGGATCAACAGCGGAAACAAAAGAAACAGTTGCAAGGCTAATGCTCTGCTGGGAGATGTTGGCAGCTTGTACTAAGATTGTTGCAGTGTACATTGTAAGAGAGATTAGGGATATATTTTGAAGGTAGGGTTTCTGATAGGTTGGATGTAGGAGTGGGTGGGAGAAAGGGAACAAGGATGGCCCTTAGGTTTTTGACCTGAACACTGGTGTGAATCATGGTACCATTTCCTGAGACAGGGCAGACTAAAGCAAGAACATGTTTGGGAGAAAAAAACAATTGATCCATTTTGGATGTGTTAAGTTTTAGATGCCAATTAGATATTCCAGTGGAAATGTTAAACATATGAAACTCTAACTCAAGAGAGAAATTATGACTGGAAATATCAATTTGAAAATCATCAGCATATAGATGATATAAAAGCCAACCGACTGAATGAAATCATCTAGAGTTGTGCTGTCTGATATAGTAGCCACTAGCCACATGTGGCTTTTAAAACTTTAATTAAAATTAAATAATATTTAAAAATTCACTTCTTTTTGCACTGGCCACATTTCAAGTGCTCAACAGTCACATATGGCTAGAGGCTACGATACTGGACAGCACAGATACAGAACATTTCCATCTTCACAGAAAGTTCTATTAGAAGCACTGATCTAGAGTGTAGGATAAGAGGAAAAAGGATAAAATCAGGAGGAAGGATATGGATGGACAGAAGATAGAGAAGGAGAGAGGGAAGAGGGAAGGGAGAAGAGGTCCAGCAACAGAACCCCAGGTACTACAAATGTCAAGGATTGGAAAGATGAGGAGGAGAGGGGAGTTATGAAGACAGAGTGGCCAGTGAGGTGGAGGTAAGCCAGAAAGAGGGTGATCCTGGAGGCCAAACGAACAAAGCACTATGAGGAGGGAATGATCAGCTACAGGAAATATTGCTGAGAAATCAAATATGCGGACATCTAAAACTGATCAACGTTATTTGGTAAAATGGAGTTCTCTGGTAACCTTGAAAAGGTTTTAGTATCATCATGAGGCCAAAGCCAGAGTCCAGTGGTTTGAAGAGAGAATGGGAGGTGAGGAAGTAAAGACAAGGAACAGTGATGTTATTTTCAAGTTTTGTTGTAAAGGGGAACAAAGAAATAGGTCTATAGCTAGAGCGGTCCACGAGGACAAGTGATAATTTGTTAAAATATGAGAGCTATTACAACTTAACCAACTTGAAAATTAAACACAGGAAAACCTTTTAGCCCATTATTCAATTACAAAGTACACGGTCCAGTTTACTATACTGTTCATACTTCAATATCATTTTTCAATTAAATGTTCTTTCAAAGTCTTAGATGACTAGCCACTAATTTCTTTTTCTTCTTCCTTTTCTTTGTATGGGTTAAAGGAGGATATTGGGAAGATAAAAGCTAGATTTTTCACTGACTTTCAAGTTCAAAACATCTGTCTGTGTCAGTCATTTTTTTTTCAGACTAAGAACTTTTTAAGCCTTGGCTGGATCTTTAAAATGGATCTCACATAGAGTTACATATAGATGGTACCCAAAAATGTGGTTCTACTTTTTGTTCCTTTTTATTTTTTTAATCAACAGTAGGTGTTTTTTTTTTTCACTTAGAAACAGAGACATTATAGCATATTTTTTTCTTATAGCAATGTCAAAACCAAATCAGCACCTAAAGAAAATTTCTGGGTTTTCTGAATTAAAAAAATTAAAAATCCTAAGAGATTCCCCCTTAGAAATGAAACGGGGGGAATAAAAGCTAAACAAAAATCAAATACGTGAAGACATTTGAAACAAAGAGGTTAAACAGTAAAATGTTTTAATTTTCACATCTTCACATTTATAAATTTTTGAGTGGGCCTAGAGATACAGAATTTAAATGTATTTAAAAAATATTTAAACAAAATAGTTATACCTTTACCATTTCTAGGTTCATGATAAAAGCTACAAAATACTGTATTCCATACTGATAAGTTAATGGGACAGTGGTAAAGCAAAAAAGTATAATAGTTGAGCTTCCTATGTTATATATCTCTCTGGATATGGTAAACATGAGATAAGTAATTTAAATGTAAATCTTGAGGAGAAAGAAATTGGGTTTTGAAGACCTAATACTTACCATGCAAACTGTTATCAACTTCAATATTTTCAGACATCATTGAATTGTTTGTGCTGTAGCTCAGCCCAAGAACCATTTGAAGATCTGAGAGATTGAGTTGTGCTGTTAGTTCACCACTTCTATCCCCAACCTACAACCATAAGCATTTATACTTTAGAGTAGTATTAAAAGTAAAGAATGGTGAAGATTAGTTGAAAATGTTGTCAACCTAAAACTGGAAGAAACTAGAGAGATGAAAATAGTTATTTTAAAATTATAATACTATGAATGAAATGCGTTTTTTCATTAATAGTATTTTAAAGAAGAAAAGCGACTAAAATATGACAAGAGGACAGATAATTACATTCTACCAATTCCTTACTTCTCTAAATATTAGATTGCTCTTAATCTCTATGATCACCTTAAATAATAAAGTAGGTTACTCTGTGACACGTTAACTTGGCATCACATGAATACAATTTCCTTAGAATACTGTATTTCCATCCTATAGTAACAGTATTTATTAAGCTAGCACTAGACATTATACTAGGTACTTTTATATATACTTTATCTCTAATCTGTATAACAATTTGCAAAGCAGATATTATTATTATTCCCATTTTACAGATGAGAGAAATGATGCTCAGAAAAGTTTCCAAGCTCAAATAGCCAGCAAATGGCAGAACTGTAACAGGAACCAGTCCTTGATTCTAAGAGCCATGTTCTTCCTTTCATACCATGCTACTTTTCCACGTAGAGATGGGGGGACAGTGGAGGCACATGTTAGTAATTCTCCCATTCCTCCATGCTCAGCCCTTCCTTCCTGTCTTCCTACATCAAGGCCAGTGCAAACATACCCCTGATCTGTATCTCAAAATGCTCTGTGCAGTTCTTATGCCAAGAGAACAATATATAATTAAATTTATTGCTCAGCCATATAGGAGCATTCTAGAGAAATAATAGGGCTGCAGATCTGTGAATCGCAATAGCACAGATAACAATTTTTTAGTTTCATACCTCTCTTGAAATTTCCAAGTGCTTTTCAGCAAAATGCATCGCTTGATCATGATTTCCTAGAGCTGTGTATGCATTTCCTAAGCTCCAACATGCTCTTCCTTCACCAATTCTACAAAATAATTCAAAGCTAACATGCAGTTATCTGAAAGGAGGTCTGTGTGAAGAATAAAATCTATCTAGTAGTAATTAAAGGCATAAACAATGCTTTGGATTTATTTGGTCTTTCTTATAAAGAACAAACTATCATAATACTAGAGACATACAGTTGGCCTGCTTCAGGTTCCACATCCATGGATTCAACCGTTATCTGAGAAACCCCCCGGATACAGCCGACTGTACTACACCATTTTACATAAGAGACCTGAGCTTCCATGGCTTTTGGTATCCATAGGGATCCTAGAACCAAACCCCTGCAGATATCAAGGGACGACTGTATTAGAATAACCACATAATAATGAACTCAGAGTCAAGTTTTAAAATGGAAAACATCCTTTTTAAACATGCAGTATATTATAAGTAAAGTCTCAGGGATAGGTCTTGCAGTTCAACTACCCCATTTTCTTTCCATGGCATCCTTACCAGGATTCAGTCTACAATCATTCAGTCTGTATTTGAACACCATGAGGAAGAGAGAACTCACCTCTTGAGGTAGCATACTTCATTTTGAATAACTGTACAGAGTTCTTCATTCTGAGATAAAAATCTATCGTACTAAAGCAAACATCACAGACTAAAGTCCTGCACAGATATTCTGTTTCTTCATACAGTTTTTTTGTTTTTTTTTTTTTCTTTTTTGCAGTACATGGGCCTCTCACTGATGTGGCCTCCTCTGCCGCAGAGCACAGGCTCTGGACACGCAGGCTCGGCGGCCATGGCTCACGGGCCCAGCCGCTCCGCGGCATGTGGGATCCTCCCAGACCGGGGCACGAACCCGCGTCCCCTGCATTGGCAGGCGGACTCTCAACCGCTGCGCCACCAGGGAAGCCCTCATACAGTTTTTTTAAAAAAAGAAGAATTAAACATCAACATTTAAAAATCAGAAGATTTTATATGAAACTCAGGACTTGCAGCTTCTCTTGAAAAAAGAGGCGGCTCTGGATCCTCATTCCTGCCAGGCAACACTTAGCTGGAATTGAATAGCAGCTGTCCCCTTAACACTGTTGGGCCTATTAATTTCACTACAATTTTCACACTGATCTAGTCAGGAGGGCCTCTGCATGCAATTGAGTTTGTGACCTATTTACTGATCTTGGTTCAAGGTTATATGGAACCATTCTAATCCTCTCTAGCCCTTCAAACAGTAACATACAGAGGATGTTACTGAAACAGAGGAAATACCTTAAAAAGGAATTAAAAAGAAAACAAAGGAAACAAAAAAAGAAATTTAAAGGAAATATTCTAGGGATTCAACAATGTATCTATATTTTATCATAACTATAGTAAAAAGGTATATAACTTACCTATCATTTAGCTCTTGAGCAATTGCTAAGTGCTTTAGATGATAGTCAATGGCCTTTTCATAGTCTTGAAGTAAAGTATATGTGTTTCCAAGACTGTAGCAAGACTGTGCTTCTACAGCTCTGTCTTTAAGCTGTCGGGCCAATAGTAGTGTCTTTCTGAAAAAAGAAATTAATTCTTACATAATGGCTATTATAACTATATTGGCTATAATAACCATAAAATAAAACTCACTTTTCCTCCTGCCTTTAAAGTAAATCTGTTTTAGATCCTAATATCCCATATTTTCTCTATTACTTCTAGATAAAATGAAAAGCTGTCCTTGAAACACAAAAAGCAAATCCAGACTTTTAGAATAAATGTAGGAGTCCTATTAATTCCCCAGAGCAAAGGAGAACAGATGCATGAGATCAAGTGCCTCTGAAGATTAACACAGTATTTTTAACATTAAAAAAATCTTTCGCTGTTGCAGTGCAATAACGTAAAGTAAGTTTGTCCACATACCCTCTCTTTTCAATCATACTGTTGCCTTTACATTTTGTCAAAATTGAAAATACTTAGTTAAAATTGTTATGTATAGGCCATTAGTCACTGATTCATGAAAAATATTAAATGCTACATTTAAATATTAACCAAATTCTACTTTGTGGAATCAATGAGAAGCTAGTGTAGCAATTAAGAGCATGGACCCTAGAGCTAGGCTGACTGGGTTCAAATCCCAACTTTGTCAGTTAGTAGCTCTGTGACTGGGGCAGGTCACTCACCCTCTCTATTCACTAATTTCCTTTTACATAAAATGGGGAAAACACCTCACAGGGGTTTGTGAGGATTAAATGAATTAGTATATATAACGTGCTTAGAATAGCATCTTGCTCACAACAGATGCTAATAAATGTTAATATGTTTTGTTATTATCATCAGTGCTTAAATCTACAGATGCTTTTTGGATCCAGTAATTTAAATGACTCTTTCCTATAATTTCTGCCAAACAGTATAAATACTTCATATCATTTATAACTATATGATAATGTGATAGTTTTTTTTAAGCAAACAAACCTGAAATTATATGTTTAATGATGATACCTTTAAAGCTGTTACCTTGGGAGGCTACCCGCTTGTTCTAACATTGCCTGCCCTCTCAAACACTTTTGGAAGACTTTTGGAATTGCTTCCGGCCCTGTGGCACAACCCTTTCTGGCATGCTGTTATTCTTTGAGAGTACAGCTAATTTGTAAATGGTTGGAAGTCTTTCTGGAACCAAACTCAATTACTAAAGTAGGTTTACCAAACTACTGCTTTCTGTCCTTTCTATTATGGATCTATAATGTTAAGAGAGTTTTCTTGTATGGCCCTGAAAACAATTCCAAAGAAGAGTTCCAAAAATATTTTTAATCAATATTTTTGGAATATGTGTAAAGTTCTGAGTTCTACCTGTTTGTGGGTGTGTGGGGCAGGGGTAAATTTCATTACTTTATACTCATGCTTCTTTAGTCAGACAGCCACCATCCACTTTATTACAGAACTTTTCAGTATTTAATACAAGTACATCATTTATTAAGACTTTTCTATGTGTTCTGGATTTAAAATATAAGAAACTTTTGTATTTAAAATCAAAACATATGCTCCTTGTATAGTGATGTACTTTATTTGGAAGGATATTTCATATCTAACTAGTCAACCAACAAATATCAACCATTAGTTGAAGTTTAAAGGAGGATGGGATGACATTCTAGTTTTTTAGATGGACCTAAAGCAATTTTACCTTTTTTTTTAGATGATGAACTTTCCAGAACTCTCTCATGGATTTTTCAACAATAAAATATAAATCAATCAAGACTGTGCCTTTGGTTCAGTCAAACTGGCTTCTGCCTAAGGTCTGTATGGGCCTTCAGTTCCCACTAATTAGAGAAAACTCTGAACAATCTAGAAAGCACAGGGCAGGCAATATGAAGCAGTTTAAACTTTGCTATCATGTATGCTTCAAGTCTACAGATAGATTAAAGAGACCCTGCCACAGAAGAAGCTGGGAGTACTAACTCCTCGAGTAAGTGAACGGGGGCCTCAGCTTACAGCAAGGATCAAAGCTGGGCAGAGGGTGGGAGGATAACTGCTCGATAAGATGGTAGGATGATGGCGGGAAATTCAGTCATCACTGGAGGAAACTAGGGCATCTATTTGTTACCAAGCTTTCTTGTGGCCTCTCTGCAAAGCCGTAACTGGTGGTGGTGGTGTGGGAGCATATAACTATACACACCATACATGCTAAACAGGTTTAAAGGATTTTAAATGTTTAGAATCTCATTTAAAATAATGTTTTAAAGATAAAAGCTAATAAAAATATAAAGGGGCCATACTGCTGCTATTAAATCTTAGGTACAATGATATGTATTGAGCACCGTGTGCCAGGTACTGTGCTAAATAAGTGCTTAATATATTCTTTCATTCAATCCTCATAACAATTCCAAAAGCCAAGTATTGATATCTTCCATTACAGATGAGAAGACTGAGACTTAGAAAGCCCAAGGTTCTGCTGCTTGTATGCAGCAAAAAAGTTTTAAACCCAAAGCCTATGATTCTTTGGATTGCATAACTACCCATTTTACATTTATCTACAGAAATATTAGACTAACCTATAGTATTCAGAGGCAGTTTCAAATTCACCAAGAAATATATACGCATTTCCAAGGTTGCTATATGCTCTTCTTTCAGCTGCTTTATCTCCAAATTCTTTTGCAATAAGGAGACGCTGAAACAGAAAATTTTAATTAGATGTAACTATATAATAAAACTAAAGAATAATCTAATCACTGTTCAAAACACTGATGGAGAAAACGACCTGGCTCCAAAGCCTTGCATCATACCTGCTCATGAGCTATAACTGCATCCCTGAAGTTGCCAAGGAGGTAATGCGTGTTTCCAAGATTGCCAAAGGCACGTCCTTGGGCTGCTCGGTCGCCCAAAGCAGTCACTAGTGATAGGTTTTCCCTAAGTGATAATAAAAAGTTGTGAAAAAATGAGTTTGAGAAAAACATTTATTGACTTTATTTACAAATCTAAGCTCTTTATCAGGAAAAGAATATTTAAATAAGTTTACAACCATAATGTGCCACATTTAAAAGATATAGCTATGCTGGAGGGTGATTACAGGAAATAACTGGGAACATTTTACTCAACCATTCAGGTAGGTTTCTGCCCAGAGTCCAGGACAGAGTTAAACTTAGAACCCCTATAGCTAAACAGTTCTATGAAATTCTACTGATAAAAGACTAAGTTTACTCCAAATAACTTAGACTAACTATTGATGCTTCTTGTTTGTGCCATTAAGTGGCACTGGTCTGCAGTTTAAATGAAAGTTTTCCTGGGGAGGGAGGGGATTACTTCAAATACAACACTATAACGTTTTGGCAATGATTTGATGGTTTATTTTACTTACTAGTCTATGATTTTAAAACCTTTGCCAAACTTAAAAACTTACTACTGGCTTGGGTGGGCCACATGACTGCTGATGCTACTCACTCATAATAATCCACGGCTGCCTGCAGAGCGTTTCTTACTTCTTCTGGAAATTCTCCTACGTCCTGAGGACCAGGGCAGCCAAAACTTTTCCCTTTGGCGTGATACACATTTCCGAGATTGTAAAGTGCTCTTGCTTCTCCCACCTAGATGAAGATAACAGCAGTTTACAATTTGAAATCAGAGGCCAGGTATTACAATGCTATCACATATATTTATTCATGAGATCCTTGACATTACGGTCAAGAGAAAGAAATGTTTACATTAGCCATCCATACAGAACCAAACACATGACTACCTATGAAAGAAGGACCTCTCGTTATTTCTTTTTTCTCATCTATTAAAAATTTTTCATTATGTTTCTCTTTTTCTTCCATTTTTCTACAAATACTTTTTTTTTGGTATTAACTTTTAGATAAACTACAGTGTAATTAAATAGGATTAAAACACAAAGCAATTTCAATGAAAACATTTGGCCTACCATCTAATGTTTCCTTATTACCTTGTCGTTAAGCTCTCTGGAAATATCTAGGTGTCGCTGACAACAAACTACAGCTTCATCAAAATTCCCAAGAACCTTTAAGGTGTTTCCCAGATTACCACTAGCTTTAGCTTCCCCCAATTGGTCTCCAATAGTCCTGGGGTGAAAAGAAAAGAAAAAAAGCAAATGGTGTGTTAAAATATAAAGCAGCCAGAATACAGTTTTCCCTAGAGAACAGCTGACATGCTTAAGGTAAGAAAGACCCATTAGCCTTGAAACCTTCTTTAAATAAAAATCTTAAACTTACATTTCTGTATTTAAATTTAATTAGTTTTCATTCATTTAATTAAACTCTAGCATCATTTCACTACTATTCATTTACTTAATTAAACTGTGTTCAGCCTAAAGATTAGTTTTAAAATTCAATGCTAATAAATTAGAACTCACTAAATGTACTGAATTGTTAGTTTTTTTAATTGAATGAAAATGTGTTTTCAAGTGACAGTTAATCTAGGGAGAATTCAGCTTAAATTAATTACCTTGCAAGAGTTAAATCATGATGATGGTATTCTAATGCTTTGGCATAATCATGCAAATAGAAATAAGCATTGCCCAGCTGGCTGTAAATAGCGCTAAGTGTTTTTAGGTCTTCAGTTCCAACTTGAACTGCAGCTTCAAAGAAGGACACACCAGCACGGCAGTCTCCTGATTTACACAGACGCTCCCCTTCCAACGCCAGTTCTAGGCAAGAAGCTTCCATTCTATAAAATTATATAGGACAGACATTTACAAGATTACATTACGAATGCACCACAGTGTTTTAACTTCCAGTAATATAATTTAAATGTGGACTGTGGCTACTCTTGCTTACAACAGCAGCCTCTATCATTGAAGTATATATACATTATTGATAAAAGAGGAAACTATTATTTATAGCAAAAGCTTATTTGCCTATTCAAATGTCTCTCAGCTACAGAGGTCTTTTTTATATGATAGCTAAAGACCTCTATATGGAGCTGATGAAATAAAATTCGTGTTTTATGGCAAGATGAGAAAAATTTAAACATAAAATTTTTCTTTGACCATTTGGCCTCCTTCCTCCCCTTTATTGTGTATTGCACATCTGCATTAACCAGACATCTTTAGGAGACAACATTCCTTCTTAATCTCATCAAGGGTCACAACTCCTTAGGAGATAACCTTCCTTCTTAATCTTTAAGGGGCCACGATGACCCCATGACCCACTACTTGCTTTGTTGACCCATTACTTGCTTAGTACGTGTAAATCTGGATTGTGTAAAATGTCAATAATAAGTCATCTAATGTACAGCCCTCTGTCTCAAAAACGTACATAACTCAAACAGGTAGAACAATTCTCGGAGTTTTCTGAGAGGTGTTCCCGGGTTATAATCTTCAATTTGGCTTAAATAAAATTTTCCATTTCTTTCTTAGATCCACTGATTAATTTTTCATCGACAGAGCTCATTTTACTTGCCTCACCCAGAGCAACCTACTTTACCAATGAGAGAACCTAGTAGTTTTTCCTAAACTGTTCTGAACTGTGGCAGACTTACAGACTTTCTGAGAGTCTGGGGAGAATAGGGGTGCCTGTGGGAGGTGAAGTCCTATAACTAATACTCTTCTCTATCCAGGTATGCAGGTGATCTACTCAACCTGTCCATCAACCCCTCCTACCACACATCCCTATCTCATACTCGTGTCCATGCACGTGCACGAGCACACACACCACCACCCCCTTCCCCGTCTTATCACCATAGGATCACCTATACCTTAGAAAAGCAGAGGAGCAAAATATCTTGATGCACAAGGTACACTTCTATGAAAGAACTAAGTGTTAAGAAACTTTATGTTAGGAAGCAATGATTTAAAGATCTGCAGAAATTCTAATTCTCAAAGCCTGTCACTGAATTTTAAAAGCCAGAAAAATTAAGTTACTATAAATATATCTAGGAGAAAAAGCACCATTACTTCCGATTCTAATCCTAACCTTTAGTAGGTGCCCTTCACCAAAGTTGCCATTGTGTTTCTTCAACATTTTTATGATTTCTGCCATGTCTATGTACTACATAATCATTCACTTAAATGTGTTTCTAAAATTTGGCAAATTCCTTTAAATTGGCACACGCCGTGAAAAAAAAAAAATCTAGTTTCATCCAAAGCAGTATCTACGAAACTGTGAGTTTGATGTGATACTTACATTCATTTTCTAATGCACCTCGAAACAAATATGGAAGTATTAAAATAAAAAAGCGAGTAAAGTTACCTTATGTACCACCAGTGGTATAACACCATCCTTTGGAAGACTCTGATTTAGCTCATCAAGCATTTTAATTTTTGGAGCAGCACTAAATTATTCCTTACTACAATTAGCTTTGAGCAACTCTACCAGAGTGGTGGTTCTTGATCCTGGCTGCACAGCAGCAGAGCTCACATGGAGCATTTTTTAAAACTCCATGCTGGGTCCCACTCCCTTGGGCATGAGGTCTGTCCCCAGTATTGTTTAAAAGCCCCCAAGTGGGCTTTCCTGGTGGCACAGTGGTTGGGGGTCCGCCTGCCGATGCAGGGGACACGGGTTCGTGCCCCGGTCCGGGAAGATCCCACATGCTGCGGAGTGGCTGGGCCCGTGAGCCATGGCCGCTGAGCCTGTGCGTCCGGAGCCTGTGCTCCGCAACGGGAGAGGCCACAGCAGTGAGAGGCCCACATACCGCAAAAAAAAAAAAAAGCCCCCAAGTAATTCCAATGTACAGGGCAGGTTGAGTATCACTGCTTTAACAGGAAATATGAGTTAAACCACCACTCACCCTAAACTCATTCAAATATGATTACACTTTGTATTTTTAGTAGCAGGTCAATTAATATGTTTCTTCAGGTGCTGTCTTTTAGTCTATAAAACTTCAAGTTTCCTTAGAGTCATAAATTAAAATGGAATTGTAAAAGTGGAAGATGAACCAGGTGAAGCTAAATGAAAAGTCTGAACTAAGATTAATAGAGCCAATTAACAAAGGTTCAGAGCAGACTTCTGGCTCAGAATAAGCAGATGAAAGTAGTCATCTCTGACAGGTAATTTTTAAGTTTTACATCCAGGTATCTTTTTCTAATAATTCAGGTGATTTAGCCAAAGGCTACTGTTTGTTCACAGTTAGACTAGTGACTTCACCCTCACTTTATGGGTCAAAGTAAAATAACGCAAGTTAACCTCTTTTTAACATTTTGCTTCAACATTAGACTAGGGAGCGGGGGTGGGGGGAGAGCTAAAGCACGTGGAAATATAAATCAGTTCACTGGAAACCTTAAACTGCTGTATTTATTTTTCTTTATAGGTCATTTCAAATTTAAAAAGCCTATTTTTGTCTTTCACAAGTGACAACTGCCATTTGGAACTGTATTTTTGAAGATGAAAGAGTTAAAAAAAAGATTTTTTTTGTTTAAGGTTTTATGAGGTTACTGGTGTATTGCATGTGTGAAGAGAAATGAGTCAGCAAAAGATTAATATGTAAAAATGTGGTTTTATTTTCGCTAGATAAAGTACCTGAACTACTTGCCTCTATTTGTCTAAATACTAAAACCACTGAACTTCTAAGAATTATCATAGGGAAAAAAATTGGAAAAGATATTTTTACATATAAAATACATTGCTTTCTTTCTATTAACAAATTTTAATTTAAGCATGATATCAATTATGGAAAAAAATTATATATTGAGCAATTTCACTGCTAGGAATTTATCTTAAAGCTACACGTACATAAATTCAAAAGGATATATGTAAAAGGATGGTCACAGCAGCAAAAAACTACCAACAATTTAAATGCCCATCACTAGAGTATTGTTTAAAAAAAATTACATGCCACCATACAATGGAATACTAATGATGGCACATGATTTCACCGAGGGAGAGGTAGAGAAATAGTCACACCAGAACCATCAGTTCAGGATGATTAGGTTACTGGCCAGGAAATCAGAGATAAGGCTATTGATGAAACAAAATTATTTTTAAGGCAGGACAAAAAAATTAACATAAAATTTTCTTTGCCATTTGAGCCATTACCCTCTCCCCTTTAGTGTGCATTGTGCACCTGCATTATACATTAACTAGATCCCCTCAGAAGACACAGGAATGCCTTCTTGCCAAAAAAAAAAAAAAAAAAAAAAGCAATTCCTCCTGGAGCCAGCAGGTAACTCATTAAAGACACAACATTCCTTTCTCAATCCTGTAAAGGTCACAATAATCCACTACTCACTTTGCTGGATTATGTAAACTGTCAACATGTTACTTTGATGTAAAACCCTTTGTCTCAAAAACTTTTATGACTGTGCATTAACCTCTCAAAGACAGAACAGTCCTTAAAACTTTCTGAAAGACTGTCTCCCAGGTTATAATCCTCAGTCAGGTTGGCGCAAATAAAATTTTCCCTTTCTTTCTAAGATTAACTATTGATTAATTTTTTTGTCAGCACTATTCATATGTAAAAACCAGAAGTTAATAACAGTATATCCATATAAAACACAGAAGCATGTTCTTCAAATAAATATCTTCACCACAAATATTTGACCTTCTGGACTTAAACTTATACAACATTACAATGAAACCATCAATCCAAATGCTGTTGCTAACAAAAGTTAGCTATAAGGCTGAATGGCATCATAAGAGCTACAAATTTTTAAAAAGGTACTTTACATAATTCTCACTGGAAACAGTGATAGCCACCTGGAACCCTGCTGGCTACACAGCTGTCCTTAAAAGTGCATGAGGTGAGACTGCCCTACAGGAGAACCTACCTTAGAAAAGTCATTTCAGTAACGAATGCCCAAAATAAAGCTCAAAACTCTCTAGCTTATTAGAGTTTATTTTGACATATATTTTGGCTGTGGTATATTTTATTGGAAAATAAGTCAATATTCTGGCAAAATCTCCAACACCTCAAATATACCTAATTGCAAAACAGCCAACGCAGGTTGGTTTATAAATTTTTTAAAAGATCATTAAATAGTAACAGAGAAAGTAATTTCATATCCTGTCTCTATGAGAGAATAGAATTACAATAGAATAGAATAGAATACAATAGAATTGTAATAGAATTACAATACAATAGAATGGAAACAAATAGAATCATTTGTTTATCAGTTGGGTTGAAAACAAAGAACATACCCAGAGTAGAAGACAAACCAGGAAAACAGCTCTCCATTAAAATACATCCCACATACAGAGTTTCTTTTATTCTTCCTAATGGCCTATTTAATTATATAATCAAAAAAGTACATTTCTAATAACTATAAAGACAATATTACTATCCTTGACTGAAATGTTTTCATTTTTGTTAATAGACTGAACATTATAGCTTTAATTCCTCATCTTCTGCACAAACACGTCAGTTCAATTTATTTTAATTTTTGTATTTTATTATTTTTTACTTTTCTTCTACAACTCGATTTGTTTTTTTACCTCCTTATTTTTGGTTTCTTGTGTTTATAGTATATCAATGAAAGCAAAAGAGGATTAAAATCTTGATGCTACAACATTTAAAAGAATTTAATAACCGATTTTGTCCAAATCTGACTCTCCCTTCTAAGGGCTTACATACTAATTAAGAATAAATGATGGGACTCAGGACTTAAGATCAAAGCAAGAGTGCCCTGCACCTTCTCCATTGTGCTGTCTTCTGTGGCAGTCCACTCTCTCATTACAGCCCTTAGCTCCACCTTCTATGTGTTCTACTTGGGCGTGGATCTTTTCCATTACCAGTCCTAGCCCCCATAAACAATTTTCATCCATCCAATTTACCACATATATCTAATTATTCCAGTTTACTTTATAAAAGGGAAAGTGTAAAACCATCTTGATTTAAATTTAAATTTTGATTGGTAACTTAGTTTTAAAGTGATTCTAACTATATATTATATCAAATTTAATTCTCAAAATGATGCTTTGAGATGGGTATTATTACAGAAGCGGAAACTGATGCTCAGTGACCTGCTTAAGATCATACAATGACAAATCTGAGAAGTGAAATCCTGTCTTTGTCTCCAAATCCAGTGTTCTTTCCACCACTCCACATTACCTCAAACTATTCTTCAGAAAGAATATTATTAATAACTATATTTATCTATCAAAATTGAAGAATTCAACACCAAAACTGTACTCCTTTACAACTTATGTGCAATAATCTAATTTTCACATTAAAGTACTGAAATGTTTGTTATTCACAGTAACAAGTATGAACAAGGACATTTCTCAAAGAAATATAAAACTAGAGAAACTAGTATGATGAACCTGATACATCCATCCTTCTACATCAACAATTACCAATATATGATACATTATCAATATATATTTCATCTTTACTTCCACCCTCACTCTACAACTTCAGATTCTTTTGAAGTATATTCCAGAATGCATATAACTTCATTAGTAAATATTTTAGTATGTAACTCTAAAAGATAAGGAGCCATTTTCAAAAATTATAATCAGGACTTCCATGGTGGCACAGTGGTTAGGAATCTGCCTGCCAATGCAGGGGACATGGGTTCGATCTCTGGTCTGGGAAGATCGCACATGCCACAGAGAAACTAAGCCCGTGTGCCACAACTACTGAGCCTGCACTCTAGAGCCCGCAAGCCACAACTACTGAGCCCGCGTGCCACAACTACTGAAGCCCGTGCGTCTAGAGCCTGTGCTCCGCAACAAGAAGCCACTGCAATGAGAAGCCCGGGCACTGCAACGAAGAGTAGCCCCCACTCGCCACAACTACAGAAAGCCCGCGTGCAGCAACAAAGGCCCAACGCAGTCAAAAAATAAATAATAAATAAAATTTTAAAAATATATCATCACAGTACTATTATCATTCCTAAAAAAATTAACGATAGTTATTTAAAATCAATTGCACACTTTTTAAAAGTTTAGAAACAAATCCCATTTTACTATCAGTTTCCATTTCTCTCTGCCTCCACAAATAAGTTGTAAACTATTTCATAAAGCATTCTGATATCTCTCAAGAGGTTTCTTAGTGTCTGAAGAATTATTCCACTTCAAAATTACAAACTTATTGTGCCACAGAAGCTCCTCCAGAGATAGATGAGGACCTCCTCAATGAAAGAACTAGATGGATAAAACTTTACATGCTAAGTGTTTTCCACAGCAAAAAAATAACCTATATTGGGCCATAACTCCTAACACAAGGGATACAAACTATTACCTGCAGTTATACAATAATCCAGTCAGTGTACAGAATGCTGATCTTATAGCACTGATGAAACCAGAGATTTGTTTGGTATAGTCTTACTACAAGCAGTTGAGTCTTAAAGTTCTTTTGGTGAAGTCCTATATCAATGTATAACCATGTTTGACCTATGCTATATCATGAAAAAAGGATGAATCTAAGACCTTCTTATAGGCAGAGGTACAATCCGCTCCTGCTTATCTATTATTGTTACAGTATTAAGAAGTAAACCACTCTTAAAAACGTTTAGCAAGACAGATAAACATCTTACCAGGTTCATCTGATGGTTATGTCCAGTGAAGTTCAATGGACAATTCCATCAAATGTGGACTACAAGCCAGACCACAGGCTAGGCATCATGGCTGCCCTAAGGGAGCTAAATGGTCAAAGAAGGGGTGGCGGGGACTTCCCTGGTGGTCCAGTGATTAAAACTCTGCACTTCCACGGCAGGGGGCGCGGGTTCTATCCATGGTCACGGGAACTGAGATCTCACATGGCACATGGTACAGCCAAAAAATAAAAAATTAAAAAAAAAAAAAAGAAAAGAAGGGAGTGGCAGGGAGGAGGAGACAAACATATAAACAGATACACTGAATTTTAATACAGTTGGTGCTAAGAAAGAGATATGCACACGATATGTGAGGGCATATAGCCAAACTATGGAGTTTAGAAATGGTTTCTAAGAGGAGAATATTTCTGAACTGAATCTTAGATATTGAGTAGAATTAGCTAAACCAAGAAAGTGGAAAGGGCATTCAAGTCATAGGGTGTAGCATGAGCAAAGGCACTGAGTCATACACAGGGAACCAGAGCTCAAAGTGCAAGGTGAGGACTGGAAGGAAGGAAGGGTGAAGGAATAGGTAGAGGCCAGGCAATGGAAGCTCCTTTGTACTATATTAAGTGTGGCTCTGCCCTACAGGTGACTAGGAGCCACCAAAGGGATTAAAGCACAGGTTGCATGTTTATAGACAGAGCCCTCTAGAGGCAAATTTAAAAGACAGATTCCAAGAGGAGAGAATGGAGAAGGCAGGGAGTCTGGAGGGAAGACGATTTAGTTCACTGCTACACTGAACTGTAGCAGTGGTGGGGAGGATCCAGATGGATGGATAAATCTGAGCAACATTTAGGAGGTAAAACTGGCAAGACTTCACAGTGGATACAGAGGTTCCTGGAACTATGCCCCACAGGGTAGAGCGAGAGCATTTCTATTAAAAGCTGATTTTAATTATGGTGAATGTCTTCCATTTTCTTTTATTTGAAAATTTTAAATTTTTAATAGAAATGCTCTCAGCTTACCTATATAAACTTCCTTGGCACCATGCCCTAACATGGACCATCTGCTCCAAAGCAAAGGACAGTAAATCTCCTATTTCCTATGCATGTGTTAAGACATCCAAAATTTGGTATCAAACATCTTCACTCATTAGGGATTTGAATACTATTCAAAGCCATAAGTTCTGACGTTTTTAAATATTATTCAATATTTAACTTATAATAGTTTTGATAAGGAATCTATTCATGTCTAATCACCTTACTAACAACTGTCTTCCATTCTAGTATTTGTTTGTCTTTATTTTAGTTTAGTACAATGACCAGAACTTCCAAAATAAATGTTAAATAATGATGATGCAGATATTCTTGCTTTCTTCCTAAATGTATCAGAAATGTCATTAATATTTTACCACTAAATTTTTTTTTTCTGGCCACGTTGGGTCTTCGTTGTTGCTCACGGGCTTTCTCTAGTTGCGGCGAGCAGGGGCTACTCTTCGTTGCAGTGCACTGGCTTCTCACTGCAATGGCTTCTCTTGTTGTGAGGCATGGGCTCTAGGTGTGCAGGCTTCAGTGGTTGTGGCACACAGGCTCAGTAGTTGTGGCGCACAGGCTCAGTAGTTGTGGCGCACGGGCTTAGTTGCTCCACGGCATGTGGGATCTTCCCAGACCAGGGCTTGAATCCATGTCCCCTGCATTGGCAGGTGGATTCTTAACCACTGTGCCACCAGGGAAGCCCCCAGTTTTACCACTAAATATTAAACTATTAGTTTATCATGTTTAGAAAGTACCCACCCATTCCAACATTAATACCCATTTTTTAAAACTCATTTATAAAAGATCACTAAAAATTTTAACAGAAAAATTAGGTCATTCAGCCAAACCACACTACAAAATCCATCCTCTGCCCTCAGAGATTCAGAAATATATTTCATTTTTATATTTGCATTATATAAAGAGTAACAAAGTTTAAAGTAACTATTCATAAACTCTTCCTCAGAACATTAATAAACTATAGTAAATAATTGGTCTCTACTACCATTTTCCTATAGAAAGGATATAAAAACTTATAACAACCACAACAAAAAGAAAACACTGCTTGAAGGAGATTCTAACTATGGCTAGTATATTTTTAGTAATTTCAAATTTAAATTTGAAATGATCAGAGTTAAATACACGTTTAAATAAGTATTAAAAATTACCCACTAAGAAAGCAGTAGTCTTACCTGTAACGAACATGAAAAGAATGGTCTTCCCTCATGCTTATCAGATTTTCCTCCATCGAGTCATATTATAAGCTGGGTATAATAAGAAATTATTTTATTTTGTGCCAATCCAGTTCTACAATGTAGAGTTGTTGCAGAACATTGTCCGGTTAGTATATTAATGAGTTGATGTTAATACATCCTAAGCTCCTGCTTCTTCTTTATTAATAATGAAAGGAGGTCAATGTCAGACAGCTTAAAGGTTCAAAACGTGTCCCAAATCCTTGCGTCTCTGGCCCTTTCAGCAGCACTTCAGCAACATTTCTGCAAAAGGAATACAAGATGTTTTGCTTGAAGTCCTATTTGCAAAGAATAACCTAATGTACTTCCAAGCTGTATATAATCACACAGGTAACTTCACAGACTGTTGTCATGTCAATTACGGGAGAAAAACAGCAGAGGGCTTAATTGTCAGAGGGCTTCTAAATAAGGATGTGAGTATATGATATTTATTTGAGACCTGTACTTTATTTTAAATTGGTTTGAAATAAATAATTTTATGTAATATTTTCTATTACAAACATAGAAGAATATGTATGATATTAGTATCTTAAAATTATGATACTTCAAGATTTTAAAAACTGCTATTAACAAGTAAAATGAAATTTCAATAATTCATTTGAACAAGTCAATCCTAAACTCTGTAAACATATTTCTTCAAAGAAGATGTTTGTGCTGATAATAATATTACACTGATATTCATTTGTTCTCAATGCACATCCTATTTAAAATCTTTGAGGATTTTTAAATGTTTTCACTGAGTAAGTACAAAAGAAATTTAGGAAATATGTGTATGGTAGAATGACACAATAGCACCCACTTTAAGATAAAGAACATTAGCACTGCCTTTGAAGTCTCCCGGGTGCCGCAACCTAACCCATCTAAGGTGATCTCTAAACTGAATTGTGTTCATTATTTCCTTGCTTCTCTTTATAACTTTGCCACAACTGTCTGTATAGGTTTAAATCATATATTGTTTAGTTTTGTATGGTTTTGTTCAACATTATGTTTCTGAGATTCACCTCGCTTGTTGTTGTACACAGCTACAATCTGCATGTTTTACTGCTGTATCACATTCCATTGTATACCAAATGTATTTTTCATTCTGCTTTTGATGGGCATTTGGCTTGTAGTTTTTCAGATTTTGTTTTGCTACTATTAAAAGTTTTGCTATGTACATTGAAACTAGTAACTCAAATTACTGGTTAAACAGGACAGCAGATAAACTAAAGAGATGTACTAGAAGAATATCTGCAGAGTTTACCCAGACATACACAAATAGATAGAGATGAAAAATACTAAAAATACTAAAGAGCAGTTCAGAGAAAAGGAAGACAAAAATGAAAGGCTCTAACAGAGGTCTAACTAGAGTACCAAAAAGAAAAATAGAAAAAGGAGCAAAGGCAAAATCTTCAGTGATAAACACTGAGAGTTTTTCAGAATCAAAGACAGACATTAATTAGCAGATTGAAGAAGCACACTAAGTCCTAAGCAGGACAAATCAAAATGAATCAATATCCAGATATACCACAGAGAAACAACAGACCATCATATATAAACTATAACCTCTACAGAGGTGGTTGTGGGACCCCCCTGCTGCCCTCCCGGACCCCACGAGTGGTCACAGGTCCCCACGACTGCCTGCCCGAACTCCAAGAGTGGTTGCAAGCTGCCTCCGCTGCCATCGCGTGCTCCAGGGGCGTGCCTGAGCCGCCACCGCCACCACCAAGGACCCCAGGACAGGGCATCTGCCACCGCATGGGCACACCCTCTATCAACGGGATGACAACCAGCACATGCTGAGGAAAGAGGCGACAGACATCCATACTAAAACAGCCCGCGCACCAAATATATTAAATGCACACAAGCAACACAGAGACAACCCCACATATAAACAGCCCTTCGAGACCGCAGTAGGTACCTCTTTCTCCTAAACTCACAGAGTAAGAGAAATATAAGCAAAATGAAGAAGCAGATGAACCACTCCCAGTTAAAAGACCAAGAGCATTCCCCTGAAAGAAAATGAAGCAGACCTCTTCAGTCTAACAGACACCAATTTCAAAATGGAGCTAATGAAAATACTGAAGGAATTAAGAAAGGCTATCAACAGAAATGCAGAGTATTGTAAAACGGAACTAGAAACTATAAAGAAGAACCAAGAAAAATTAGAAAACTCATTTGCAGAGATGAAAACTAAGCTAAAAGCAATGAAGAGCAGATTGAATAATGCAGAAGAATGAATAAGTGACCTGGAAGATAAAATAATGGAAATCACCCAATCAGGACAGCAGACAGAAAGTCAAATGAAAAAAAAAAAAAGAAAGCAATATGAGAGACCTATGGGATAATATAAAGCATGCCAACCTACACATTAATAGGGATGCCAGAAGAGGAAGAAAGAGAAAAGAAGATTGAAAATGTATTTGAAGAAACTACGGTTGAAAACTTTCCAAACCTAGGGCTTCCCTGGTGGCGCAGTGGTTGAGAGTCTGCCTGCTAATGTAGGGGACACGGATTCAAGCCCTGGTCTGGGAGGACCCCACATGCTGCGGGGCAACTGGGCCCGGGAGCCACAACTACTGACCCTGCGCGTCTGGAGCCTGTGCTCCGCAGCAAGAGAGGCCGCAATAGTGAGAGACCCGCGCACCGCAATGAAGAGTGGCCCCCGCTTGCCACAACTAGGGAAAGCCCTCGCACAGAAACGAAGACCCAACACAGCAAAAATAAATAAATAAATTACTAAAACTCCTACCCCCAACATTTAAAAAAAAAACCAAACTTTCCAAACCTAAAGAAGGAAACAGATATCCAGTTACAGGGAGCACAGAGGGTCCCAAGCAAGATAAACCCAAACAGACCTACACCAAGACATATTATAATAAAAATTGCAAAAGTTAAGAATAAAGAGAGGATTCTAAAGGCAGCAGAGATAAACAAACAGTTAATTACAAAGGAACCCCCATAAGGCTATCAGCTAATTTCTCCACAGAAGCACTGCAGGCCAGAAGGGAGTGGCAAGATATATTTAAAGTCCTAAAAGGGAAAAATCTGCAACCTAGGATACTCTACCCAGCAAGATTATCATTTAGAATAGAAGGAGAGATAAAGAACTTCTCAGACAAGCAAAAATAAAAGAATACAGCAATACTAAACCTAAACTAAAGGCAATATTAAAAGGTCTTCTCTAAATAGAAAAGAAGTAAGAATCTATAGGAAAGAGAAAATCACAATTGGAAAATAAATCACTTAAATAAGCCAGTAAACAGATTAAAAAAAAATCAAAAAATTTTCTGTGAAAGTGATGATAACCACAATAAGCAGCAAAAGGATGAACATGAAGATGTGAAAGAGGACATCAAAATCATAAAATGTGGGGGAGGAGAGTAAGAAAATGTAGATTTTTTTTCCCCTAGAATGTGTTTGAACCTATATGACTACCAGTCTAAGGCAAGCAGATATAGGAAGGGGTTAACATACTTGAAAAACAGGGTAACCACAAATCAAAAACATACAACAGCTTCACAAAAACCAAAAAGAAGTGAACATAAGTATAATACAAAAGAAAATCACCAAAACACAAAAGGAAAAAGAAAAAGAAAGGGACAAAGAAGAAATATAAAATCAACAGGAAAACAAGGTTTAAAATGGCAATAAATACGTATCTATCAATAATTACCTTAAATGTCAATGGACTAAATGCTCCAATCAAAAGACACAGAGTGGCAGACTGGATTAAAAAAACAAGAGTGTACAATGTGCTGCCTACAAGAGACCCACTTTAGGGCAAAGGACACTTATAGATTGAAAGTGAGGGAATGGAAAAGATATTTCATGCAAATGGAAATAACAAGAAAGTGGGGGTCACAATACTTATATCAGACAAAATAGACTTTAAAACAAAGGCCATAAAGAAAGATAAAGAAGGACTCTATATAATGATAAAAGATCAATACAAGAAAAGGATTTTACACTTGTCAACATATATGCACCTAATATAGGAGCACCCAAATACATAAAGCAAATACTAACAGACATAAAGGGAGAAATCGATAGGAATGCAATAATAGTAGGAGACTTTAACACCCCACTCACATCAATAGACAGATCTTCCAGACAGAGAATCAATAAGGCAACAGAGATACTCAATGATACAACAGCAAAGTTAGACTTAATTGATAATTTCAGGATATTACATCCAAAAAAACTTGAATACACATTCTTTTCAAGTGCACATGGAACATACTCTAGGAGTGACCACATAGTGGGCACAAAAAAAACCCTCAACAAATTTAAGAGTATAGAAATTATCTCAAGCATCTTTTCTGACCACAATGGCATGAAATTAGAAATCAACCACAGAAAAGGAAATGAGAAAAAAAAGATTACATGGAGACTAAACACATGCTACTAAAAAACCAATGGGTCAACAATGGAATCAAAGAGGAAAGTAAACTATAATCTTTAAGGTAACAGTTAAAAGAGACAAATAAGGTAAAATTAAGATATATGTGCTTATATAAATAAAATTTATTTATTTATTCATTCATTCACTCACTCATTCATTCATTCATTCCTGGAATCCAGCATTATAAACAACCTCATAGGTCAGTTAGTCCAACATATTACTACAACTACAACACTCTCAGAAAGGTTACAAGGCAGCTAATCCTAATTTTGAATAGTCCTTTTAGACAGTTGTTCCACACTTTGAGCAATCTTTCCATTTCTACCCATTTCTCCCTTCTGATGCCATCCAATAGAGCCTAATTCCTCTTCCACATCTTTTTAAGTATTTCAGCTATAACATAAATTAGACTCTAGATAATACACTCCTGCTGCTTTGTTAATTAAGTATAGTTAGAGAGAGGTTAGTATGGAACAGAGCAGGAGGAGGAAGGTGGAAAGGATTAGCCTTGGGAACACTGACAAGCTTCCTAGAGGAAATGAGGTTTTCATATTAATACCAGTTTGGCACATAAGAAATACAAAATATCATTCCTCTTATCCTCTCTCTTGGCCAACAAAGGAAGCAGTGTCTTAAGAAAAGATGAAAAGGTAGGTAGCAGTTATTAATCCAACAAATCTTCTCTTTTCCTTTTGTTCAGAATTCCACTGTACCTTTTTACCTTAATAAAAAACATTAAGGGAATTAGTGTAGATATTCATAGCAATAGCTCCAAAGTGCATCTAAATTACACAACAGCTACACTGTCAATTAAACTGTCTTCCACTACCACTTTGAGGTCTAGGTTGTTATTTATACTACGGGGCAGAAGGTGAGGTATTAGAATTAACTTAACTTAGAATTAAGTTAAATTATAATTTAATTGAAATATTTTTCCAGCCATGAGATCATAATGAAATCCCCAAATTCACCAATCATTAAAAAAATGTTAACTTCATACTTATTAAAATGTAAGCATTTAATTAACAAATGTACATAAATGGAGCTGCAAAATACCTTACTTGATTAAGACTGCATACAGAACCACTAAAAAATTTTTTTAAATAAGCAAGAAAACAGAGAATACAATTCACCATTTTACCAAAGACAATTTATAATATGGCTTTACTATCTTCAAAGGAAGAGTATCCCCCCCCCCGCAAAAGTCACTCTTAAATTTCAATCTCCATAACAATTAGGTAGCATTTCTTTTCTTTTTTAATAAATGTATTTATTTTTCGCTGTGTTGGGTCTTCGTCACTGGGTCTTCGTTGCTGCGTGCAGGCTTTCTCTAGTTGCAGAGAGTGGGGGCTACTCTTCGTTGTGATGCGCAGGCTTCTCATTTCAGGGACTTCTCTTGCTGTAAAACACAGGCTCTAGGCACGTGGGCTTCAGTAGTTGTGGCACTCGGGCTCAGCAGTTGGGCACTCGGGCTCAGTAGTTGTGGCTCACAGGCTCTAGAGCACAGGCTCAGTAGCTGTGGTGCACGGGCTTAGTTGCTCCGCCCATGTGGGATCTTCCCGGACCAGGGACAGAACCTGTGTCCCCTGCATTGGCAGGTAGATTCTTAACCACCGTGCCACCAGGGAAGTCCCTAAGTAGCATTTCTTACCTTACAATTACTCACTGAACAAACAAGCAATTCTTTTTTTTTTTAACTTTTTTTTTTCATTTTAATTTTATTTTTGGCTGTGTTGGGTCTTCGTTGCTGCGCATATGCTTTTCTCTAGTTGTGGCAACTGGGGACTACTATACATTGCGGTGCATGGGCTTCTCACTGTGGTGGCTTCTCTTGTTGCAGAGCACGGGCTCTAGGCATGTGGGCTTCAGTAGTTGCAGCATGTGGGCTCAACAGTTTTGGCTTGTGGGCTCTAGAGGGCAGACTCAGTGGTGCATGGGCTTAGTTGCTCTGTGGCATGTGGGATCTTCCCGGACCAGGAATCGAACCTGTGTCCCCTGCATTGGCAGGTGGATTCTTAACTACTGTGCCACCAGGGAAGTCCCAAACAAGCAATTCTTGATTCAATGATTCATGTTGCAAAAACTCTCTAACTAATTTACTAATGTGTTCATTAATGCTCCACATGGAGCTAACAAACCCACTTCATATTTAACATATAGTTTACATATTACTAGATAACACTGATAAAATTTACAACAAATATTAAATTATTTTTAATATTTTAAAATAATTAACATAATAAAATTTAATGACAGGACCAGGAAATGGAATGGAAATTATAGGTTTGAAAGAATATTAAGAAGCTATCAAGTTTAACTTCCAACCTCCATTAAGACTTACAACTAATAATTTTCAAGAAACACATATGCCCTTAATAGCATCTCCCAGGTTTTAACAAACAATGCTCCAAAAACCTCACTGCTAACAAAATTGTTAGCTCACAGCATCTTTTGGTCTAACCATAGATAAAGAAAAAGCAATAATTATTTTCCATTTTCCATATTTTCCATCGATACTTTACTCGATTAGCAGTAAAGTATCTTCAAACTAGGTGACTGTGAAAAATAAGGGATAGACAGTTACAATTACAGTTGACCCTTGAATGGGTTTGAATTCCAAAGGTCCACTTAAACGGGGAATTTTTTCAATAGATACTACAGTGCTACACAATCCACATGGTTGAAACTGCAGATGTGGAACCATGGATATGGGGGGCCAACTGTAAAATTTTTTGTGGATTTCCCACTGCCCAGGGGGTCAGCGCCCCTAACCTCCACATTGTTCAAGAGTCAGCTGTATATCTTTTGTCCTTCTTTCAATTAATCTAAACTATCTACTCCTGACTGCAACTTAAATGCCAATAACTTTTGGTCTGATTCTTTAATTTAAGTGTCTCTATAAAGTGGTAACACCCATCAGATAATAAATATCTTACTTTTCTTGCCTCCAGGATTAATAATCTAAATTCTTTAAACTCCTCTTATCCTAATAATTCCCTCTAAGGTACAATACTCAAATTCTCCAAATCCCTTCAGCTGTAATGTTTCAAATCAGATACAGGAGCTCTTTATAAATTGGAACTGGGATAAATACTGAGGAAGAATGAAGAACACATTTAAAATAAAGTTCTTTCACATTAGAATTCAGGGTAAAGGTTAGAGTAACAAATACACATCATAGTACTAATGGGGGTAGCAAAGTAGGAGGCCAAAACATCCACTAATAAAATAAACTCAGGTAACTACCCTAGGTAAACTGGTTATTTTCTGTCAAATTATGTATCAGTAAGCAGACACTAATTTATTTGTAGATGGTCTAAATATGGCTTGTCACCTAATCTAAACATGTATTCCTAATTACATTCTATCTGGAAGCTACAGTGCAAACAAGGTGGCAGGTATAAGGAACGATACATGTAAAATCAGGAGTAGGAAGGTAAAAGCAGGAAGTTTACATAGAAGGAGATGAAGAGTGTAAGAAAAGCAAAGGGTGTAGTAAGCAAAGTCCAACAGAGTTCAGAGCTTGATTTTAGTGTAGCAGGTGTTGAGGAGCCAATCAAAGGCAAGAAAAATTATTTTGACATTAGAATATACGACTGATGTGGGAAATTAGTGCCTAAAGCAAGGGAAGTTAGGATCAAGAACGACTGGGTACTTAAGTAATCTAGCTAAGAGTACCTACAGAAAAATGAAAACAATGCCCACTGGTTAGGTGAGAGGCAAAGGTCAAGCAGAGACAGAGAGCTTACAAGACTTCCAATTTTGAGGACAGGTGGAACAGTAGCAATATGCACAGTAACTGACAAATTGGATCGCAAGAGTGATACTTCGAGAGGGAAAAAAAAATGGACTATTTGTTTCAAACTTGTACTTGGTAAAGTGCTAGGTTCACAAATAATAGCTGAAAGAAACAAAAAGATAACTTGAGAAATTTTGATATCAGATAAAATTTGATAAATGGGGAAGATGGGGGAGGGGGGAAGTAGAATGAGTGACTAATATTTCTTAATTTTTCACATCTTTAAAACTAAAAAATTTTAAAGTACCCATGAGATTCAAATGTTAAAAACTGTGATGAGTCAGTGGCAAAATTAAGGAGAAATTGCGATGGGAGAAAAAAAAATAAAGCAATGCATAAAAGGTCTGATTCTTTACTCAACATACTAAATCTCTAAACCAATAATATAATCAAACTGTCACATAATACTGTGAACTCAAGATTATAGGCATGTGTGTATCTATCTATAGCTATCTATAGTGTTGGACATAGTTTTAGTGTTAACTGATAATTGTATATATCAAATGTAAATTACTTTACACAATCTGAAATTAATAAAATAAACAATCATGGTACATAGTAAAGCAGATGATTCTATTCTCTAATCATTCTGGAGAAATGGGAATTTGCCAGAGTATGCTATAAAAACTGTATCAGTAAAGTTTTCCTTTAGCAAATATATAACCCTAAAGTATGTGCTCCAATTAAGGTTACATCTCAATTTATTGCTAACCTTTAAGTCTGCAACAATAAATATAAGTCTGTAAGATGTTAGGCCAAGTTAGGTTAAAAAACAAGTGTAACTAACAGTGTAACTGTTAAATAAATACATATTTCATTATAAAAATTTTCTAATAAACTGTGACTACTGATCAGCTAAATAAATAGAATAAATTCAATGAATAGATTAGAATAATGGTTCTAGATTCCAAGTAAATCTATATCTTAAAGGCACATCACCAGTCAGAAGGGTTCCCATGTATATTTGAAATTAATCCTCATGGGTCATTCGGAAAAACAGCAAATACATGCAAAGTAAAAGCACTATTGATTTTAAACTCTCATATTTATTCTTGGCAGATGAGAAAACAAGAAATTCAGGTCTAGAGCTGTGGACATTAAAAAGGTAAAACAATGAATGCAACTATTTCAAAGCTGTATAATCCAAAAATAATTTTAGTAATATAAAATAAGAATTCCTTTTCATTTTTTCCAAGGTTTACACCTAAAAGCTCACCATTCTAAACAACTATATATAAATTTCCTTTTTTGGTGAAGAGCATTTATATTTTTATCCATCACATAAAGCTAAAGGGACTTCAAAGAATATGTTCTCTGGATAACCAAAACACTAATAAAGACCGTATATGAAATTTCAAATTAGATAAATACTAAAACAAAATGTAACCTAGAAGAAAGGGATTTGAATATTTCAAGTCTTCATCTTAGCATTGTTGTTTAACGGTGAGAAAGGACCAAGTGTATGAGTCTACTTATGAGATAGGCTGAAAGTTTGTAGTTCAACAGTAGTTTCCAACCATCTCTACACGAAGCACTACAAATATAATCATTACTGCAGAGGCAGCCTCTTAGTGTCTTAAGGTTTGGCAGTCCGTGATAAATCAGAAAGAAGTTGAATACTGAATATTTTCCTGGGGAAGGGGACGGTAAACTAGAAAGGGGATCTATTTTTAGATTAACATGGAGCCAATCTGAATTATGCCAGTGACTACGCTAATCATTAAAACTGCTGTTCTGAAATTACAGTCCTTAGTGATTACAATAATTTAATGGAGGATGAAACAGTTGCTTAAAAATTTCAAGAACAAAAGGAAGATTCTTTTATGCAACAGCTCTAATCTTGGTTACCTTTTTTCCCTGCAAAGCAGTTAATGAATCAAAAATCCTATTTCAACAAAATTACTTATTTATATTTAAGAATATAAGTATGTCCAACTAAAGGAGAAGAGTCTTATATATGTTCATTAGAATAAAATTAGTATTTTTCTCCCTATTACTTGGTTTTATTTTTCCTCAAACTGAAGCCCAGAGTCTACAAATAATGTTAATTTCCCCCCATAAAACAATTTAAAATATATTGTACTTTTAATCCATTAGTAAAATTAATAACCTTTTGGAAGAGTTTCAACTAGACACATAAATGATTTTCAGTTCATTACTGTAAACACATAAAATTGGACACATAGCAGTATTTTAATATCAAGGTTATAGAAGACACAATGATAATTTTTTAAAAATTCAATCAACCCCAATTATATTTTCAGTACATTCCAAATGACTACTCAGGTTATAAGGCCAGGTGATCACAAGAAAATGCAATCCAAAAACACTGATGATTCACACTAAGCCCAATTTCTTAAAAAAAAAAGACAAAAACCAAACCTAAATATATACATTAATCTTTGCCCTTTCCAAACTGTAATCTTTTGTTAATAAATAAATTATCGGACAAACATGATGCAATTAATAGGAGCTCAAAGAAGTAAATGCAAAATAAACATTATCTTATGAGGACATTACTATGTCAGAAAGAAAAAAGAGAAATACTTATTAGTAAACAATGGGCAGAACACTACTTTGAGCAAAACTCGTCACCAAGTCACCAGAAAATATGACCAAAAGCCCTTTATTACTACCAATGATGGTCAGCCATCAGCTTAAATCAATTAATATATGTATGAAGAACGAAATAGTGAAGGAGAAAAGAAGTGGTCCCTTTTCCTGAGCATTGTTCTTGAGTTAGTATATGACAATAAATCAGTTCTCTTAACAGAAGAACTATGAAATGGCAAAATTGGTTTCAAACACATTTTTAAGGAGAAATAAATCCCAGATGCAAAATGATTATAAATGCCTAAAAAGAATCCTTAGAGAGTTTGAATTCAGAATTCTTCATAGGAAAATATAACTGTTTTCTCCTTCTGAAAGTTATCACAATTAAGTGTAAAAATGTTTCTGTTCAATTCAGTGACATTATGAGATGATATGGGAAGAATAATTTTAAGTAAAAAGGACTAGGGAAAGCTTTTTGGAAGCAAGGAAATCGGCATTGCACCTTGAAGGATGGGTAAACCTTATTAGGCAAATCCAGAAAAGGTGTTCCAGTCATGGGGAATGCTCAAGCAAAAGTAAGGAGGTGGGATCGCAGATAAAGTGTCCCAGGATGAGCACACTGGGTTAGCAGTAGTAAAAGAGAAGTCTAAGAAGGTACTAAATTGTGAGGGACACTGAATATGTACGTGGCTGAAGGAGTATTTGTCCTTGTACTTATATGACGAGAAACCTTGTAATTTTTTCAACAAAGGAATAGCAAAGCTGGATCTGTGTTAGGAAGATAAACTGGCAGCAATAGACAGAGCAAGACAGAAGGAAGTTACTGCAAAAACTCCAGAAACTATTATTGAAAAGGAAGCTTTCTCTCCGCTATCTCACAACACCAAGCAAATTGCTTTGCACATAATTGATGTCCAACAAATTTTTTTGATTTCTTGCCTGGGAAGAAGATAAGAACTATGAAGCGGCAAAGAATCCTATGGTAGTGAGAAAACCAGACTTTAATACATTTCTGCTCCAAAGTAAAGAGTATATTCATAGTCACGTAAATAACTCAGGAAAGTCTTACTCTTATATTTTTACTTTTTTTATAAAGACGATTAAAAGGACACTGAAAATGTTATGTGACTTATAAAGCATTGAAAGGAAAATAGCTGTCCTAAAAGAAGGGCTGAAATATTTCTGCACAGTTCACAGCAAAACAGAGCACATACAGGCATCTTAAAAGTAGGATTATGTCTCTACAAATGGAATCCAGAGACCTGGAGGAGATTTAAACAAACACAGAAGCAATACAGCATGTGCTTTGGGACCAGGCCATGGTTTGAATCTCAGCACGGTGACTTATTAGTTATACGATCTCGAGCTAGTTAAACTCTCAGTGTTGGTTTGGCGTAATGATACTTATCCAACATGTGTCATGATGATTAGAGATATGATTTATAAAAAAGCACCTCAGTGCCTGGCTCTGGTACTTAAAAGTACTCAATAGAGTAGTAATACTGATAATTGCCATTGTTATTATAAAAAATAACGTCTATTAGATTTAGAACACTAGTCTAAATCTATGTCAGGTTTTCAATTTTAAAATTCCAGAGAATTACAGAATTTTTATCTTTTAGGTAAATCTTAGAAACATTTTATGCTTAAGAACAATGCCATTTAAAGAACCACTATAACCTATCTTTGTTTTAATTAGCCTAGTACCAAGTCTCAGATTTATATTAAAATATAATATTTGTAACACTGCATGTCTGATTTAATAACAGAAGGAAATACAACTAAACAGCTTATCTAGCCAAAGAGGATTTGGAGGGAATGCCTCTAAAACAATAACACACAACTTTTTACTCTGTATCTGCTCCACTCCTCATATTATAAATAATGGCCTGAGAAAGAGCTTGCAGAAGGAATCCATGGTAGGGTGTAAAGAAGAGTAGGTATGAGACTGTTCCTCCTCCCGAGTCCCCACCTACACACACTCACACACACACAGGTCAACCAACAGCGATCTGCCCCTTTTTAATGCTGCTTACTGACTTCTAAACGATCAGCCAAAGCTGCTTCTTGAATAATGACAAGCCAAGCAAAAGTAGTATTTATCAGAGGTGATCACACTGGTGATTATCAAGTCAGAAATCTTCCGTGCACCCTTCTAAAGTGGCAGCTTGAAAATTCAGCTTCCCACACACGCCACCAGCGACTCCAATACAAGCCGACTGAAAGGAAAGCCAAGAATCTACTTCGTTCAACTCCACGGGAGGGTTAAATTATGCATTAAGGCAAATAGAATTTCCATCCTTACTCGTTTTCTTTAAGAGTTCAAATTATACCAGGTAAAATGAGCTAACTGGTTACCATCAATACAAGGAAATTATAGGTTTTCCACTTTTTAGTATTCGCAGATATTCTATAGATTTTCAGGAAAGCGCTTTCTTGACATTCTCTGCTTACTAAAACTTTTTGCAGCAACTATCAATTTCTACAGTAAGTCGACAGGCTGGTTTCCCCAAAGTCCGTGAATGTGAATGTGGCAAACGCAGGTGTCTGAAAAAGCCTGCCCGCTTTAGACAACAAACTCACGACAAGTGAACGCGACCCGCCTCGGATTTAATTCCACAGGGTTTCGGGTTTTTAATGTTTGTCACACTCCGAATACGTAAGAAGTCGTTGTATCCTACTGTACTTTTTATTTTTAAAAAAACTAGGGAATGAAGCTCTTAGAATGTACTCTTCTTTTTAAATCTCCAACCTGAAAGCACCCGACTGCTCGACCTGGAGCCGGCTGCTGCTCACCCCGAGCTTCAGGTTTCTCGAGACCGCCCCCGCGACCACCCCGGCCCCCTCCCGCCCCGAACAAAGGAGCCCGCCCCCCCCCACACGCCCCCTCCCTGTCACCTCCCTCCGCGGGGCGCCCACAAACTCCCCTCCGAACTCACCTCGCGGGGGCCGGCGAGTCTGGGGAGCGCGGCGCACGACGCGAAGTTGCAACAGGGGCCACCCGGGCTACTGGCGGGTGGCCGCGGCCCTTCCCCCGGCGGGTCCCCAGGCAGAGGCACCGCGGAAAGCCGGCACGCAGCACCCCTCCTCCGCCCCCACAGGTCACGTGGGTCAGAACTCGGGGCTCTCCTCGCCTCCCGGCCAGTCGGCCGCCACACTGTGGTCCCGCAGCGCCGCCCGCCCGCTGCCGCGCCCCTCCTCTGCGCCTGCGCCCCACAGCTCCAGGCGCTCCCATTCAAACCGACAACGCCCCGCGTCTTTCGGACACGCCAATGGCCAGCGCGGGAGGCGAGGCGGGGCGGGGCCATCGGCGCTCTGCCTCCGCCGTCTGGGGTGGGCTGGGGACTGCGTGTCGGCCTCAGGGGAACCTTAGGGTTCTTAGTCCCTCCGCTGCCCCGGCGTCTGTCGTCAACCACCAAGTTGAAGTTGCTTTCCTGCCCTCCTGTTTCTTCTTAAGACGCTGAAGGGTGGGCGATAAATATCGTCCAGAAAGCGTCCTTCAGACGGGGTCTGGCGGAGAGCATTTTAAAAGATGGGAAGCCCAAGCAAGTGCCGCCTGTCCTGAAGGCTTGGTTCCGGCCCGGAGAATGAGTCCCCCAGCGGCATTTGTGGGATGTTTAAGAAAAAGAGGGCTCTATGAAAGGAACAGAGGGACCCGTGTGAAAGTCTGAACAAGGCAGCCTCAGTTCTTGAGGCTGTGTCACAGTTCGGCGTTCCCAGCTGTTAAAAAAGCAAACTCGTGTTGACCGCAGAATCATTGGTTCCCGGGAAAGTTGGGTAGCAGCTTTGCTCAGTTTCAAGCAACTACATTCCAAAGACACTAGGAAGGCTAAGTTTTATTTCCATTCCCTTCCTCTTCACGTCAAGTTAACTGAAAAATAGGTCTGTTTGTGCTTTACAAAAATACTAAGACTATAATCTCTCTCGGCTAACTAATCTGATGAATTTAATAGGATTATTTCTCAAATAGATATTTCTCCACTGAAATGAAATTTAAGGGTTTTTACAGCCTTAAGGCTGTGTTAAGAAAACTCCATTTTCAGTATCTCTTACTGAGAACGTGTTAATGGCAAAGGGGTTAAAATAACAGCTTTGGCATCAAACTAGACCCAGATTTGAGTTCCATCTCTGCCACTTACTGGTTGATTGACCGTGAACGAGTTATCCTTATCTTCTTTAGCCTCAGTTTCCTCAACTGTAAAGCACAGATAGTAAATCCTCTTTTAATAAAGGTGGTTGTGATGCTTAAGTGAGGTAAGTTTTATTTAGTGCTTAACATCGTTCCTGACTGCTCAATAAATGGTACCTGTTATCATTATCAACAAGTACCCTTAATATCAGGTGCTTAGAAGCAGCAACTGAATTAGCTGGCTGTACTATTTCAGAGATAGGTATTATAATCTCTTCTTACTCATAAATTCTTTTTGGGGTGTTGATATGAAAGCCACAAAGGAAGTACAATGTGTCAAATTCATCATGTCGGAAATGAATCATTATTTCCCCTTGCAAATCTTCTCTTACACATATGACTTTCTATCATATTAGTTATCTCCATATTACTCAAGTTGAATTATTTTTAAATTATCTTTTAAAAGATAAATCAGATGTCCTACTCCTACTTGAAAACCTTTAGTGACTTCTCATTTGATTTAAAATAAAATCTAAATTCCCTGCCATGACCCGCAAAACCCTAAACCATCTTTCCCTGCCCACCTCTCCACTCTCCTGCATTTCTCCCTCCTGCTAGCTCACTTCCCTCCAAGGGCACAGGACATTCCTCAGACACAAGAATAGACTAAGCTTCAGGGTTCTCTCAGGGCCTTCTCCCTGGCAGTTCCCTCTGCGAGTTTTTTACCCCAGCCTCTTTAAATGCCTGGCTTGTTTTCAGTCCTCAGCTTTCAGCTTATTCATCAGAGTATTCAGCAAGTATTTATTCTGTTTTTGCTATGTGTCAGGAACTGTTCTAGGTGCCCGAATGTAGTAGCAAGCAAGAAAGAACACAGCCCTGCCCTCCTGGAATTCAATTAAAATAAATAACAAGAAAGATATCAGGCTGTGATAGGGACCATGCAGAGAATTCAAAGTAGGGGGATGTGAGAGTGACTGAAGGACTGCTTTACATTGAGGGTCAAGGTAAGCGAGGCCACTCTGAGAGGACAGTATTCAAACTGAAATTTTAATTATCAGAAGGAGCCAACTTTCCAGCAAAGCTCAGGGAAGAGCACATTAGGCAAAGGGAACAGCTAACGCAAGGACTAAAGCTAATGCCTGTGAGGACAAGCTTCGTGGGTTTGAGAAACTGGAAAGAGGCCACTGTGGCTTAAGATGCAGTGAGAGAGAGGAGAGTATACAGCTCACGTAGGCCTTTGTAAACCAGGGGAATGCGTTTGGGCTTTATTGTTATAGAAGCCAGTGGGAGATTTTAAACATGGAAATAAGTTTATCTGTTTATATATTTTTAAAAAGCACTGTGAAATAAATGCAGAATTTGAGACATTCTATTAGCCAACTAGCCTAGACTCTTCATAAACATCATTGTCAGGAAAAACTAACCAAAAAAAGTACGTGAATCTTGATGGAGTTCTAAATGAGAGAGAGACAGGGGAAAGAGAAGAGAGAAAGAGAGAGAGAAGAAGGGAAAGACTATAAAAGACATTTAAGAAACAATTGGGGAAATTTGAATATAGGCTGTGTATTAGATGATATTATGGAATTACTGTTATTTTTCTCAGATATGGAATTATGGCTATATAAGGGAATTTATTTTCAGAAGATGCAAGCTGAAATATTTAAGGGTAAAGAGCCATGACTTCTGAAACTTATATTCAAATGGCTCAGCAAAAGACAGAGAGAAATACAAACCAAATATTAACAGTTGGATCTCGGTGAGGATATATGGGGATATATATATATATATATATACACTATTCTACTATTCGTGTACTCTACTATTCATGTATTATTATTTTACCTTTTCTAGAAATTTGGAATTTTTCAGAATAAAAAGTAGGGAAGAAAATCACTCTGTAGACTTCCATTTCTGACAGTTAATGAAATAGATACCTTGTCCAACTCAGACTGAAAGCAACTTAAAATGCTTTTAAATATTAAAAAAAAAAGAAAATGTATCAATGAGCTAGCATGAAAATAAGGATTGATTACTCAGAAGCTAAGAACTAGTAAAAGAGATAAGTAGAACCCTGAAGTCAAGCTTTGTCTTGGCTAAATCAGATGAATTTGAGTTTTAGCTGTCATGGTCTCATGAGGCATGGAAAGAAGAGACAAAGGCCAGGTTCCTGCCAACGTGAGGAATCTCATAAGACACTCCACACATAAAGCCAGGATCCCCCAAAAGGCCTCTTCAGCCTCTTTCCAGAAGACTACAAAAGGAAATTGCCTATAATCAGCCCTAACATAGGATGGAGGGGGAAATATCTCCTCTGAGATTTTTTTTTTTAACCAAAGGCAATAATCTTCTCTACCTGAGTTGTCTGAAAAACTCAAGCACGTAATTTACCTTAAAGTGGTTTCAGGTTGGTGATGCCCGCAGGCAGCTGGCAAAGGTAAACCAGGTCACGTTTAGAGAAATCCAAATGCTATAGGCTGAATGTTTGTTTCCCTCCCCCAAATTCATATGTTTAAACCTAATCCCCAGTGTGATGGTATCTGGAGATAAGGGCTTTGGCTGGTGATTAGGTCATAAGAGTGGAGCCCTCATGAATGAGATTAGTGCCTTTATAAAGGAAACCCCAGAGAGCAACTTCACCCCTTCCACCATGTGAGAACACAGTGAGATGATAGCCCTCTATGAACCAGAAAAGGCACCCTCACCAGACACTGAATCTGCCAACACCTTGATCTTGGGTTTCCAGGCTTCAGAACTGTGAGGAATAGATGTTTTAAGCAATGGTATTTTACTTTACGGTATTTTGTCAACCCAAGTTGACTATGACACCAACTTAAGCCAGACCCCAAACATTTCCACAGAAAAACTTCCAAGAAATATGAACTCTCAATCAAATCAGAAATCATACAAAGAGAGAAGGCGTCTTGTACAAGAATTAGCAGGAAAAAAAAAAACCCCACACAAACAAAAAAACAGATAACAGAATCAAACATATAAAGACTTTAAAACTGGAATAGATCACAGTCATAGATTATAAATAGTCATAGACTATAAATAAGTATGTTTAATATAAAAGAAATAAAAGATTGAAAATATAAATAATGAAGTTCTGCAAAAAATGAGTGGGCAGGTTTAAAAACAATCTAGACTTTAAAAAAAAATCCACAATAATTAGAATTTAAAATTCAATGGGCAGGTTTACCAGTAGATTAGACATTCTGAAGAGAGAATGAGCAAATTGGAAGATAGAACTGAACTAATTTTTTTATATAAAAGAGAATCAGAGGATAGACTGAGAAGATCTAACATGTGTCTGATTGAAATTCTAAGATGAGAAGAGAAACAGACAACACTTTCAGCAAGATTTTTTTAAAGAATAAAAGAAAAATATTTACACCTAGACATGAGACAATGAAAATGCAGAGCACTGAAAACAAAGTAAAACCAGCGAGAGAGGGCTCCCCTGGTGGTGCGGTGGTTAAGAATCCACCTGCCAATGAAGGGGACACGGGTTCCAGCCCTGGTCTGGGAAGATCCCACATACCGCGGAGCAACGAAGCCTGTGCGCCACAACTACTGAATCCTGCGCACCTAGACCCCGTGCTCTGCCACAGAGAAGCCACCGCGGTGACAAGCCCGCGCACCACAACGAACAGTAGCTGAATATCTTTGATATTACAGTCAGAGAAAATGACTGTCAACCTAGAGTTATTTAACCAGTTGAAATATCTTTCAAAAATGAGGATGAAATAAAGGCATTTTCAAGTAAACAAAAACTGATTTTGCCATCACAGACCCTCACTGACAGAAGCTATATGGGTTCTCCTTCGAGAAGGAAAATGACCTTGGATGGTTAAAGATGCAGGAAGGAAATGGCGACCATATTAAGTGGTAAATAAATAGATACATATAAACAACTATTAACTGATGTCATTGCTCTATCTTGCCTTGTAAATTCATTCAGTCATCTATTCAATAACACATATGTTGAAATGCCTATTGTGTGCCAAACATTACTAGATGAATGCCCTGGTGTTGACATAGGCTTACTTGACCATTTTCCAGTGCCTTGAAGAAGGGAGAGAGCAATGAGTGTGCATAACCGTAAACCTGCTGGGTTGTTAGGATAGATCAAGCTTAGCTTCTTTTTTTAAAAGCTGAAGCTGGGTGGCTGGACTTTTCTCTGAGTTATAAATGACACCATTGAGTCAAGACAAATTTGAATAACCCGGTGGATGATGCTTGTGGCTTCCTTTTCCAACAATTCTATCAGAGAATAACACTGCTCCCTTGACTGAAAGAAAGTCAGAATGTTGGGTGTGATAAAAACGAACGAAACTGAGTTATTTGTAGTGAGGTGGATGGACCTAGAGACTGTCATACAGAGTGAAGTAAGTCAGAAAGAGAAAAACAAATACCGTATGCTAACACATATATATGGAATCTAAAAAAAAAAAAAATGGTCAGAAGAACCTAGGGGCAAGACGGGAATAAAGATGCAGACCTACTAGAGAATGGACTTCAGGATACGGGGAGGGGGAAGGGTAGGCTGGGACAAAGTGAGAGAATGGCATGGACATATATACACTACCAAACGTAAAATAGATAGCTAGTGGGAAGCATCCGCATAGCACAGGGAGATCAGCTCGGTGCTTTGTGACCACCTAGAGGGGTGGGATAGGGAAGGAGGGAGGGAGGGAGATGCAAGAGGGAAGAGATATGGGGACATATGTATATGTATAACTGATTCACTTTGTTATAAAGCAGAAACTAACACACCATTGTAAAGCAATTATACTCCAATAAAGATGTTAAAAGAAGAAAAAGAATGTTGGGTGTGGAGGTTCCTCAGCAAGAATATAGACTTGGCAGCTCTACCTTTTGGAGTAAAAGAGAAAAAAATGAAGGGGAAGGAGCTTTCCAAAGGAATACCTAAGAAAAGGGGCATGGGAAGGAGACCTCAAAATGCAGGGGAAACAACCTATTAACAGGCTTAATCTTTGATTTGAAATGGAGAATGAATCAATCAATAATAATAGATAAGATTAATTGATGCTAAATATGTACCACACATGGTTCTAAGCACTTTACTTGTTTAAGGATTATACCTGGACCCTGACTGATATAAGGACTAAATGAATTAATACATGTAAATTGCTTAGGACAATGCCTAGTGCATAATAAATACTAGATAATTTTTGCTATTACTATTATTTTAATTAATATTTCATCTCTACAACAACCCTATGAAGTAGGTACTAATATTATCCCCATTTTACAGACTCTTAGATTGGCTTCCCTAGAAGCAGATCCTGAGACAGACATTTAGATCCACATGATTTATTGAGGGAGAGATCTACAGGAGGCACCTGTAAGGAAAGGAGTGAAACAGAATAGGGAACAGAAAAGAGCTGAGCAAGAATAACTCCAAGGAAATCTTAGCCTTGGTCTGATTCATAGACAGAGGGCTCTAGAGTCTAGAGCATAAACCTCACCCACTTTAGAGAAGGGTGCTAGCTTTTAGTTCCCCTGTATCGGGATGGGCTGAAATGTAACTTCCCCAGGTATGGCAGCTCCCTCTAGGGCAAACTCTAGAGAGAGGAGGGCAGCTGTAATCCTTAGTAGCCAACCTCACAGCAGCTGGGAGATGTGTATTCAGTAAAGGGCCTCTGAACAGGGCATCTAAACAGCATCCACCACAGCTGGTAAATAGCCGAGCCAGTGTGTCTCCCCCTATACTGCCTCTTGTGAAGTCAAAAGGAAAATGATAAATGGAGACATATGTGACTGACAAAGGGTTAGTACGAAATACTTAGTATTTAAGGAGTTCTTACAATGAAACAACCCAACAGAAAAAAAGGCAACAACCTGATAGAGAGGCAAAGGACAGGGACCAACACTTTACAATGGAAATTCAAGGAACCACAATGAGCCCACATGTGAACTTCAGCTTCACTAGTGTTTCAATAAATGCAAATTAAAACAATGGGACACCTTTTTTGCCTATCATATTGCAGATTTTAAAGAACGATAATACTGTCGGTGAGGGTATGTGAAATTAGTCCTTTCACGTGCTGCTTTTGGGGCGGGAAATTGGTATTACCATTGTGGAAGATTTTGTAATATTCTGTCAAAAATCATATACAGGGCTTCCCTGGTGGCACAGTGGTTGAGAGTCCGCCTGCCGATGCAGGGGACACGGGTTCGTGCCCTGGTCCAGGAAGATCCCACATGCCGCGGAGCGGCTGGGCCCGTGAGCCATGGCCGCTGAGGCTGCGCGTCCGGAGCCTGTGCTCCGCAACGGGAGAGGCCACAGCAGTGAGAGGCCCGCGTACCGCAAAAAAACAAAAAAAAAGTAAAAAAAAAAAATGATGGCTTAAATATACACTGGTTGACATAGAAAGATATTCTCAATGTATTGGATTGAGTTATTTAAAGAGCACGTTATAAAACACTATAAATATTCAAATGTTCTAATCCATTTTACAATGTGTTCATTACTTTTTAGTTACTTTTGTAATAAAATAACTAGTCTTATTGTGGATAATAGATAAATGAGCAAAGTACTGAGATAATTCACAAATGAAGAAATAAAAATGGCCAATAGGGACTTCCCTGGTGGCACAGTGGTTAAGAATCCACCTGCCAATTCAGGGGACACGGGTTTGAGCCCTGGTCTGGGAAGATCCCACATGCCACGGAGCAACTAGGCCTGTGCGTCGCAACTACTGATCCTGAGCTCTAGAGCCCGCAAGCCACAACTACTGAGCCCACGCACCACAACTACTGAAGCCCGTGCGCCTAGAGCCAGTGCTCTGCAACAAAGAGAAGCCACTGCAATGAGAAGCCCGCACACTGCAGCAAAGAGTAGCCCCCGCCCGTGGCAACTAGAGAAAGCCTGCACGCAGCAACGAAGACCCAATGCAGCCAAAAATAAATTAAAAAAAAAAGTCAGTAAACATATGAAAAATGTCTAACCACACCAGTTATCAAAGTACTTCAAATTAGAACAACACTGAAATTATTATTATTATTTAAATTGTTGGCTGCACTGCGCAGCTTGCGGGATCTTAGGTCTCTGACCAGGGATCTAACTCATGCCCTCAGCAGTGAAAGCATGGAGTCCTAACCACTGGACGGCCAAGGAATTCCCTGAAATTATTTTTTAATTGACAAAGATTTTTAAAATGTTACTGTTTAGTGTTACAGAGTATATATCAGTATATCACTCCCAGGTTGCTAATGAGAATATATGCCTTTTGAAACTAATTTGGTATACATGTTAAAAGCATTAAAATATTTACACTCTGTCCTAATACTTTCCCACATAAGCCTCTATCCAGGGTAAATAATTTAAAATACAAGGAAGAATGTTTACTGTTATGCTATTTTAAAACATTGAAAAATTGGATACAACATAAATGTCCGTCATTAGGGAAATGATAAATTACAGTATAGCTATAGGGTGGATATAACCATTTTAAAAAGGTATTTATTTCAAAGTTTTTAATAACATGGGGAAATCAATGTTCAATGAAAAAAGCATGTTGCAAAATTGTATATTATGACCCCAACTATGTAAAAAATGTTTAATAAACACTAGAAAGAATTATCCTGAAGCATTCTCTTTACACTTTTCTCTACTTTTCACATTTTCTATAATAAGCAGAAAAACATAAAGGAATTTTTTAAGGTTTAAAAACTAAGAAAAGTTACCATGGATTTGCATATCCCCATCCCCCCATAAGTGTGCCTCTCTGTCATTTCCTTCTGGTGGCTTTATATAAAAAATACTTACGGGGCTTCCCTGGTGGCGCAGTGGTTGAGAGTCTGCCTGCCGATGCAGGGGACACAGGTTCATGCCCTGGTCTGGGAAGATCCCACATGCTGCAGAGCGGCTGGGCCCGTGAGACATGGCCGCTGAGCCTGCGTGTCCAGAGCCTGTGCTCCGCAATGGGAGAGGCCACAACAATGAGAGGCCCGCATACTGCAAAAAACAAAAAACAAAAAAAACTTAGATATGAAATGGGATTAAGTGATTAGGAGTAAGGGGATAACAGAGAGGTTAGGAATTTGGTGGGGTGAGGGAATCCATTCTATGTTGGGGTGACTAACCATTCCTGGATTGAGGGGGTCTCAGGATGCAGAACTATCTTAAATCCAGGACAGGAGTTGGTAAAGGCAGGTGAGCACGGCAACCTTTAGGGCTTGTGGAACAAAGACGGTAGGTGTACGAAGCCTGAGAAAGAGAAGCAAGTAGTTCAGGGCTTTAACCAGGAAACAGCTGTGTTCTTTTACAGGGTTAACTTTTGGGGTTATCTAAAGTTGAGATGGTCGGTATCACAGCTTAACAGCAGATCTGGATGCTGCCTGTTAGCAAAGCAATCAAATGCTCTTAATTCACATGGTGTCACATGTGAAAGAAGTTGCCCAATGACACTTATTTACTACCCTATGATTCCAAAGATCACTTAGGAGGGTGGATTTCTTAGAAAGGAAGCGAGACTCTCTTTCAACTCCCCTAGCAATCTTCCATGTGTCTGACTTCTAAGAGTCTGTCTGCCTCCAGGATAGTATGCATACTCAGATGTTCTCCTCTGAAGATAATAACCACTGTTTTATGACGTTATTATCAGTTTTAATTATGGGATTGCAAATGTACCCAGAGGTTCCCTTTGAAGACAGAACCATGCAAATCTAAACTATACCTGCTTAGAACTCTTTCTACCTTAGTAGCTAGACTCCACCTCAGATAGGTGTCACTGACCCTTCCCAAAGCATTGTTTTGTTTTGCATCAGTAGGACCTTGATAGGACCCAGAACTCACAGTCACAAGGGACTAAGTTACTTTTTAGAGGTGCCCTACTTCCCAGCTAGCTCAGATTCCTCCCAAGAAGTCAGGTGTGGTCATCCTACAGATACTTGCCAGCTTGCTTGCTGGACGGATTGTGCAGAAAAGAGCAAATCTTTTAAGAATATTGAGCAACACCACCACGTCAGCGTCTACGAATTCTTTTCATTGCTTTTTACTCACCATCAGTTACAATTGACCACCCACTGACCACAGGCTTTCTTTAAGATGTTCATGAGTTCTCAGAGCCCCTCAAACCCATTTAGATGGCTTATTCATGTCTCCTCTCTATCCAGCTAGGTATAAAGGCTAATTTTTAAGTCCAGCTTTCTTTTTTTTTTTTTTCCCACTGACTCCCAGCTTTCTTAATTAAACTTCTATACTTGTATATCCTTCCACTAGGGAAGAGGAGGAAGAGGGAAGAAAGACTGGACAATCATTGAGTACCCCCCCCCGCCGTGTCAGACACTGAGCAAGCCACTCTATATACTTATCTCATTTAATCCCCACAAATACCCTTTATCCACATATTGTGGATGAGGAAACTGAGGTTCAAATCACTTTGAAAAGTTAATCAAGGTCCTCATTTAACAAGGAGCAGAGCTAAGAGTCTGGTTTTTTTTTTAAACACGTGTGCTCTTTCCCCTCTCGTCAAACAGCCAAATAGGTCTTTCTCCCTCTCTCCCCTCTCCTTTCCTTTCTTCTCCTGGTCCCCTTCTCTCCCCACCTTCCTTCCACCGATATTTTATAATTGTGATAAATGCCATTAAAGATACACAGAATGCTCTGAGGGCTTATATCATGAGAACCAGAACTAGTATAGGAGATGAGGGAAGGTTCTGGAGGAAGAGATATGCTAAGAGATGGGTAAGAAATAAGCAGGTAGAAAGCAGGAAGGTGGGTCAGACACTTTAGGCAGAGTGAACAGCATGAGGGGAGGGCCCCAAGGTGGGAAGGAGACAGGGTATCCGAGGAACAAAAGAAATGAAGTGGGCTTCCCTGGTGGCGCAGTGGTTGAGAATCTGCCTGCCAATGCAGGGGACACGGGTTTGAGCCCTGGTCTGGGAGGATCCCACATGCTGTGGAGCAACTGGGCCCGTGAGCCACAATTACTGAGCCTGCGCGTCCGGAGCCTGTGTTCCGCAACAAGAGAGGTCGCGATAGTGAGAGGCCTGCGCACCGCGACGAAGAGTGGCCCCCACTTGCCACAACTAGAGAAAGCCCTCGCACAGAAACGAAGACCCAACACAGCCATAAATAAATTAATTAATTAAAAAATTTTAAAAAATAAATGAAGTGCAGAGAGTAGGAGGGCTGAGTGAAACTTGGTGGTCGGTGAGGCAGATGGGGCCAAGGGGAGTGAATGCTTGTAGGAGGACTCTGGTCCTTCACTGAATGCACCTCACACTCACCTGAAGCACTAAGGAAGAGGAGTATTTTCAGTCTTTGTTGAGAAAGCACTTTCTGTCTTTAGAGTAGTGTTTCTTAATGAAAGCCCTATCGGCACTAGATGTGATTAATCTTCTATGTACAGGACTGGTTGTACTTTGCTTCCAGGCTGGTCTCCAAGTAATAAATGCCAGCAGCAACTTCCTCCTCCCTAGTCCAGGCACTGTGATGACCCCAAACACCCCACAGATTTCTGGAATCCTCTGGAGTGGTCCTGCCTCCTACTGAGAACCATTGCTCTAGTTTGGGCTGCAAGAGTCACTGCCACCAACTTCATGACCATGCTTTATCCCTTCGTCTATCAACATCCAAACTTCTCTTTTGCTGGATGTCCTTCCTACAGACACCCTAATGGCTCTGATGTTTGTCTCCATTACATACTGCGAGCATTTTAATTCCATGCAGTAACTGTTGAGTCTGTTATATGCCAAGGTTGGGAGTACAGACAGGCTAGTGACATAGACAGACTGGAAACAATTACTTACCATACGGTGGGGAAAGTGCAACTAAGGAAGCTTGCACAAGGGACGGGGTTGGCAGAGGAGGAAGTGATGACCTCTCCTGGACCAAGAGGGCAGGGAGGAAGGGCATTCTACAGGTGGAGAGGGCAGCAGCATATTTTATGGAGACATAGAACACCTGGTGAGCTTGGCAGCTATAAAGAGCTTGGCATTGTTGAAGCATGAATTTCAAGTCAAGGTGTGGCAGGAAGATAGGTTGAAGAGGGAGGAAGCCACAGTTCACCAGGGGTCTCATGTGCCATGCTAAGGAGCTCAGATAACATGCAGAAGAAACTCCCCAATGTGTTATACTTGCAAATCTTCAATCATCCTGAAATGATAACATCTGAATAAGGTGTTTGAGAATTTTCTGAAGAGCTATATAGATAAGGTCACAGCAGTGTGATGCAGTTTCTCTCTGGCTCTATAACCTCATTTATGAAGTTCTTGTGTGCCTTGGTAGATTTTGAAGTTTCTTTTCATGGAGTTTTTAAAAACAGCTTTATTGAGCTATAACTGGCAAATAATAAACAGCACACTTGAACAGCATACTTGAAGTGCATAATTTGTTAAGTTTGATGTTTAAATGGCATACGTACACATCTGTGAAACTATCACCTCAATCATCATATCCATCCATAAAAATTTCCTCATGCTCCTTGGAAACCCCTCCCCTAACCTCCATCTCAACTCCAGGCAACAACTGATCTGTTTTTTGTCACTATATATTAGTTTGCTTTTTTTAGAATTTTATATAAATATGTGCTCCTTTTTTTTTGGTCTGGCTTCTTTCAAAGAGCATAATTATTTTCAGATTCATCCACATAGTTGCATGTATCAGTAGTTTTTTTCATTTTTAAAAAACTTTCCACTTTTGAGGTATGCCCTCCTACAGTATTTACTATATCTCAACAAATTTGCTCCATGGAATAAGAAAGCTCCACATTAGGAGGGGCTTTGGGGATAATAATCCCCCCTGGAGGTACAAGAGATACTGCTTGGGGAAGAAATGATGAGGCAGAGATTCTAGTTTTCTAAGAATTCTCCAAAATGTAAGAGTACTGTGATAAGCAAAATAATGGTACCCATAGATGTGCACATCCTTGTCCCTGGAACCTGCGAATATACTACTTTATATGTCAAAGAGGACTTTATAAATGTGATTAAGTTAGGGATCTTGAGATGAGGAGGCTATCTTAGATTATCTGAGTGGAACCACATTTGTAATCACAGGGGTCCTTGTAAGTGAAGAGGGAGGCAGCAGAGTCAGAGTCAAAATGAGATTTGAAGATGCTGTCATGTTGGCTTTGAAGATGGAAGAAGGGGTCACAGGCCAAGGAATGCAGATAGTCTTTAGAAGCCAGGAAAGGCAAGGGAATGGATTTCCCTCTAAAGCCTCTAGAAGGAATGCAGCCTGCTGACACCTTGATTTTAGCTCGGTGAAACCCATTTTTGGACTTCTGATCTCCAGAACTGAAAGATAAGAAGTTCGTGCTGTTTTAAGCCACAAGTTTGTGAAAATTTGTTAAAGCAGCAGTAGGAAACTGATACAATCACCAATACTGTTAAAAAAAAAATAGAGTCTGACCACTTCTATTTCCTCTTCCATTTTGTGACATGTGGTCTGATAGGAGAGGAAGCAAGTTGGATTTGGAATCAGACTGACCTATCCTAGCTGCTCCTCTGAGCTCATTCCCTCATCCTAAAGGAGGGATGATACAGTATTTATCTTTGGGGGAGGCCTGGAGAGAATTGATGAGAGGATATACACAAAGGGCCCAGCACATAGTATGCCCTCAATAAACATTCACTTTCTTTACTTCCCACCTAGTACTTGAATCCAAGGAACTAAATTCTCACTGCTAGTGACCTGCTGCATAATTTTGGCTAAACTGCTTCTTCTCCTTCAACCTATTCCATGAGGTTAAAGGGAGATACTTATTAAGTCTCTGAGAGTGTTTTTATTAAGTCTCAGAGTGTTTATTAAGTCTCTTAGAGTTTGTAATGTGGCTAGATACTCTTGGTTAAAAAGCATTATTTAGATGCAAAGTGCTGTTATCTTTTGAGCAGGTAATTATTTCCTGTCCTAAATTGTTTAGCACTGTACTGAGGTTCCATCTGAGATGATGATATTGCTTGAGAGGGTGAAGAGATACCTCACCTGAGTGTTGTGAGTCTTAATTAATGGTTGTTTATTAAGCCTACACAAGCCTATCATAAAAGGCTAAATGTTGAGTATTATTTACTTTTTATATGTTTATCACTACCAGTATTTTAATATAGCAGCTAAAACTGTCCAATAAAAGTTGGCATTTTGGTGTTGGATTAGGTAATATTCACTTTACTTGGGGGGAGTCTAATTGATTACTATTTAGAGAGCTTTGTGCTTTTTATAAGAAAGGGGTTAGGGAAATAGTGCTGTTATTTCTTTTTTCTTTTTTTTTAAATTTTTGGCTGCGTTGGGTCTTCGTTGCCATGCGCAGCCTTTCTCTAGTTGCGGAGAGTGTGCACTACTCTTTGTTGCAGTACGTGGGCTTCTCATTGTGGTGGCTTCTCTTGTTGCGGAGCACAGGCTCTAGGTGCGTAGGCTTCAGTAGTTGTGGCACACGGGCTCAGTACTGTGGCACACGAGCCTAGTTGCTCTGCAGCATGTGGATCTTCCTGGACCAGGGATCGAACTCGTGTCCCCTACATTGGCAGGTGGGTTCTTAACCAGTGCGCCACCAGGGAAGTCCCGCTATTTTTTTTTCTACAAGGGCTTAATTTTTAACAGATTTACATTTTAAATCCTTACCTTTTAGATAAAACTACAGATGGTTTAAAAAGCTAAAATTTTGAAGTACTGAAAGAGATAGTTTATATAATAGTTAACCATTTTTTTAAAGGTGGTATTTATCAGACATTATGTGCCACACACTGTTCTGAACTCTATGCATGCATTAAAGCTAAAATAAGCATAATCCAGCCCCAACATGCTACAATGATTTAGAGAGCATTGCTATCTTCATGGATTTCCAGATATATAACTGGTTCATCAGGATGAGGGTAAGGGTGGAGGATGATTTACACAGCTTAAGACTTTGGTTCCATAGTAATGGTTACCATTTATTGGACACGCTACATGACAGACATTGGACTAAGTAAATGCATTGTCTTATTTTATTCATATATTAAGCCTTTGAGGTAGAGTTGTCATCACCATTTTACAAAGTAGGAAAATAAGTCAACTGCCCAAAATTGTGAGTCTAGAAAGTGGCAGAACCAGGATTCAAAATCATGTCCTGGGCTTCCCTGGTGGCACAGTGGTTGAGAGTCCACCTGCCAATGCTAGGGGACATGGGTTCGTGCCCCGGTCTGGGAAGATCCCACATGCCGCGGAGCGGCTGGGCCCGTGAGCCATGGCCGCTGAGCCTGCGCGTCCGGAGCCTGTGCTCAGCAACGGGAGAGGCCACAGCAGTGAGAGGCCCGCGTACCGCAAAAAAACAAAAACAAAAACAAACAAACAAACAAAAAATCATGTCCTGCTGTCCCCAGAGCATGAAGTGTCTGTATGAGGTATAGAGAACTATTGTTAAGTACTCAGTAAATGTTATTTGACTACAAGTATGTTTAAACCATAGAACAAGGGCGATTATTTTTCTACATGTTTAGATAATCATCTTTTCATAGTTTTCAATGACATGTATATTTCCTTTTCTGTTAATTCATGTCCTTTGCTCTTTGGGGTCATTTCCTTATTGATTCAAATGACCTGTATTATAAAATACTTGGAAGTACAAGAAAGCATGACCAAGGAGTCATGATAAATTCCTCCCTTATCCTCACCTACCTTCACAAACACAGTGCCAGGTTCTGTTGATTTTTCCTCCAAAATATGCCTTATGTCTTGAAGACATCCATTTCTTTCATCTTCACTTCCATCACCCATGCTAGCTCCTTTTAGCTTCCCCAATACACAGAGTTATTTTTCATCTTCCAGTCTTTGCATACATTTTCCCTGTGCCCAGAACACTCTGCCCCAACTCGTTGCATGGCTGGTTTTGCATCCTTTGGGCTCCATCTTGAAAAGTATGTCCTCAGAAAGCACTTTCCTGCCTATCCTATCTCAAGAAAGATTTCCTTCCTTTCTCACATTCTTTTCCTATCTTTCATAGTAATTATCACCATTTATAATACACAATATTCTAAATCCTTTGCATGCAATTAATGAATTAATATTTGTAAAGTGCTTAGAACAGTGTAAGGCACATAGTAAGTACTATATAAGTGATGATTTTAAAAAACAACTCCCATGATCCTCACAACGCTATCTGTGCTATTAATGTCACCTTTTTACAGATGGACGAACTGAAGAACAGAGAAGTTAAGTAACTTGTCCAGAGTTGTGCAGCTAATGTAACAGAGTCTAGCTACAAACTCAGTCTGGCACCAAAATCTACACGCCTAACCATTTTCTATATTTCCTTTTCAGTCCACGACCTAGCATAGTGTTTTGCACCTACTAGGAATTTTCAATAAATATCTGTTTAATAAATGAAGGGACAGCTCTAATAATAAAATAAAATTTACCTGTAATCCTACCACATAGAGATTTGGGGATTCATCCTTTAGATGTTTTTTCTAATGCAAGGTTAGACTTTTTACCAAAATCATAACGTTCAGAAATCACTTTGAGGAGCATAGATCAGGCATTGGTGTACAATATATTTGACATTTTATTCTTTAAAACATTTATTGATAATTTCAAGTCAATGTTCTTCCTTTAGACAGGAGGTAAAATGTGAGGGAAAGAAGGGCAAGTCTTTAAACAAAAGAGAAAGAATTTTCCTAAAATATTCTGGCCCTTCTTATCTCTAGGCAGAGGTTGCCAAACTCAAGCTAGAAAGTTTAGGGAAAGGATGAGGTATTATACTTCTTTAAATCAAGCGTGTTTTGAAATTTGTGGTAAGTATTATTTTTAGAAAATCAACTGGTAAGAGTTTTCTAAACGTTCCCAAAGCACAGCAAAGGTCCATTGTTTACCATACAAATCCAACAATCTATGATGATTACCTGGCTATGTCAGTGGGAAAATTGGATAAAAGGACAGCACTGACCACCAAAGGGCAAGGAAAGTAAGCAAAGGCTGCTGGTAAAACACCAAGAGGAAGCTTCTCCATACACTAGTTTACTCAGTCTCAAAAAAATTTTTTGTTCTTTTAAAACAGTTTCAGGATAGATAACTTGTAGCAGCTGGTCATCAAATTTGCGTACACTCATGGAAGGCCTACATTGCTAAGACTGACTATGAATAATACATCTATCGGCTCTCCAGGGAGGATTGGATTGGTTTGTTGCTCCTTCACAGTGTCTTCCTACTGCCACTCAACAATAGCTGGATGAAGCCAGACCGTCGCCCTGAATGGTGTGTGGTTACAGTCACAGACACTGCATTTGTGGGCACCCTACATTTCTGAGATAGAGTTAGCTGATAGAATTACCAGAGCGTAATCAAATGCAGTCATTGCAGAGGGAGCCTTCTATCACATTACCTCTGAACATATTTTAATCTAGAAACACCATACACTGGATACAAAATCCATGACTACCTGACCTCTGGGCGTGGCCTGGGATATACTACTCTGAGCCATCTCCTATTTGCTTTCATGGGTAAATAGAAATCTTGAGCTAGGAACAGAGGGAGAGAATTTGAAAATTAAAACAGAGTCAAAGTCAGTATTTTTGAAGGCTCTTAAAAGAACAACAAAAGCAACAAAAAAAAGACAAGTTTAGATCACATCAGAGGTTCCCTATGTAGTCTTCAAAGCTGATTTCTTACAGTCAAAGCTACCCAGAAGAAGCAGGCACAGCATGATCAGGTTTTGCTCTATTATTCAATTTCAGCCAACTTCCAACTATTAAAAAAAAAAAAAAAAAGAAAGATGATTTAGAATGACAGGATTGCTCATCTGTATTTCAAGGTCCTTCAACCAGTTTACTCCTTGATGTTCAGAGACCCCAAGATGGAGGTGAGTTTCTATTGCTACCGCTGTCGTTTTATCTCTTCGTGTTGACTGCAGCATGTGTTGGTTGAAGACTTAGAGCATATTGGTTTATGGGCAAGAAATATCATTGGATCATGTATTTGAAGTTCCTAACTGTAATCTAGTCACATTCTTAATGACACACACAAAAAGGAGTAAGAAGATTTTGGATTGTTGAATCATTGTTTCCAACAGTCAACTCCTATTATCATTACAGAAGGTAGGGTTGATCTTAGAAGAGTGGGGTTCAGGACCTGAGTGTTAAGTTCTTTAGTGGAAGGAGGCAGGGAAGCGTTGGTGGCAACAACGCCTGTTTTCTCCTCTGCCTCGGGGCCAGGTGCACCCTGTTGGAGGCTAGCAGAGATCTAAACACAGAAGAGAGGGTATTGGGGATGAGGCTAAGAGACTGTCACAGGCACACAGCCCCACAGTTTTCCTTTGAAGATGGAAAGAGTCCTCTGATACATAACATCATATATTACATCTGTATTACCACTAAATGGGCCTGGTAGATAGAACAAACATCACCTACCAGCCAGAAACAATGATTCGCTGACCATCTTTGGTCTCCAACCACCAAGGAGTTTTGGTTTATCCATCTATAGACATTCTTAGTTGAATCCATCAGATTTGCAGTCATCCCAGCCATGGTTATTTTCTTCTCTTAAACTAGGCATATTAGTGAGGTTAGGCCAGCACCTCAGCACCAAATTTGGACTTCATAATAAAGTAAACTACACAGGGGATAGAGGTCAGCATGGTGAGCACTTTGCTGTTCATCCCTATTTGGGGCCCAGACTGAACTGTTTCCAGAGGGCCAGGTCGCTGTGATGTGCTGACCTCTTTTGCTCAAAGTATTCACTCTCAGGGTGATTTGTGAGCTGCTGCTGAGCACGTAATGATCAGGACAGCTGCAAAAGCAGTCATGGCCCCACATATGTTCACCTGAACTCAGTAAATCAAATTGGGTTCTATAGAAAAGTTCTGTTGGGTTCTGACTGGAACCTCTTAGGATTCACCTTTGGATTCTAAGATGGAGCTGAGTATTGGTATGGGAAGATGGTCTAGTTGCTTCCAGCTACCTGTAAGGGGCCCATGATGATTCTAAGGCTGTAGCTTGTCCTTTAGCAGAAAAAATCCTTTTAATATCTTGCAATCACACACAAAAATAACTATAATAATAACAGAAGCTGTTTTCCTGTGTGTAATGAGAGCGTTCCTCAAGCTTCTACCTTGTCTTGGTGGTTGCTCTTTTTTCTTTTTCTTAAGAGTCATGGCAAAAATTAAATTTTATCAGTTTAAACAGAATGATATTTTAGAAATTAGAATCTGGCTAACAAAGGGTCTTTTCTTCCATAGCAAGAAGGGCTTCCATAGCAAGAACTGCTCAGCAATGAGTATCTCAAGATACAAAGAAGGCTTGAGGATGAGTTTCAGGCTATAGCTTGGGTCATTAAAAGTCCTGCAAAACTAGAATTCATCTTTCTTTTCTCTTTTCTCTGTAGGCATTTAAAGATGCTTTTTCCCCTCAAAAATTAGACAACTTTAAAAAATTAAAATATATTTGACATATAACAAGGTGTAATTTTAAGGTATACAATATGTTAATTTGATCCATTTACATATTGTAATATGATTACCATTTTAGTGATAATTAGACCTCTATCATGTTACATAATTATCATTTTTTTAGTGGTTGGGATACTTAAGTTCTAGTCTCTTAGAACGTTTGATGATTATAATACAATATTGTTGTCTATACTCATCATGCTGTGCTTTAGATCTCTAGGGTTTATTCACTGCTCGTTGCAAGTCTGTACCCTTAAACAACATCTGTCTTATCCCCCCACCCTCCATCCCCTGGTAACCACTATTCTACTCTCTGTTTTTATGCGTTTAGCTTTTTTTAGATTCCACATATAAGTTATACCATACAGTACTTGTCTTTCTCTGACTTATTTCACTTAGCACAATGTGCTCAAGGTCCATTAATGTTATGGTAAATGGCAGGATGTCCTTCTTTCTCATAATATATATATATGATAACTTCCATACATGCACCCCAATGTTCATTGCAGCACTATTTACAATAGCCATGACATGGAAACAACCTAAATGTCCGTTGACAGATGAATGGATAAAGAAGATGTGGTACATATATACAGTGGAATACTACTCAGCCATAAAAAAGAATGAAACAATGCCGTTTGCAGTGACATGGATGGCCCTAGAGATTATCATACTAAGTGAAGTAAGTCAGAAAGAGTAAGACAAATACCATATGATACCACTTATATGTGAAATCTAAAATATGACACCAGTGAACTTATCTATGAAACAGAAACAGGCACACAGACATCGAGAACAGACTTGTGCTGCCAAGGGGGAGGAATGAATTGGGAGTTTGGGATTAGCAGATGCAAACTATTACATGTGGAATGGATAAACAACAAGGTCCTACTGTATAGCACAGGGAACTATATTCAATATTCTGTGATAAACCATAATGGAAAAGAATATGAATAAGAATGTATATATATGACATCTTCTTTATCCATTCATCCATTGATGGGCACTTAGGTTGTTTCCATGCCTTGGCTATTGTGAACAATGATGCAATAAACATGGGAGTGCAGGTATCTTATTGATAACCTATTTTCATTTAATTTGGGTATATATCCAGAAGTGGAATTGCTGGATCATATGGTAAATCTATTTTTAATTTTCTGAAGAACTTTCATATTGTTTTCCATAGTGGCTGCACCAACAGTGTACAAGGGTTCCCTTTTCTCCACATCCTCGCCAACATTTGTTATCTCTTTTCTTCTTGATGATGGCCATTCTAACAGGTGTGAGGTGATAGCTCATTATAGTTTCAATATGCATTTCCCTGATGATTAGCAATGTTGAGTATCTTTTCATGTACCTGTTGGCCATTTGGACAACTTAGATAATGTTTTTTGTTTTGTTTTTGCGGTACGCGGGCCTCTCACTGCTGTGGCCTCTCCCGTTGCGGGGCACAGGCTCCGGACGCGCAGGCTCAGCGACCATGGCTCATGGGCCCAGCCGCTCCGTGGCATGTGGGATCTTCCCGGACCGGGGCACGAACCCGCGTCCCCTGCATTGGCAGGCAGACTCCCAACCACTGCGCCACCAGGGAAGCCCAGACAATGTTTTATCTAAAATTATTTGGTGATAGTTTTCACGATCAAACAATAAATTCATTTCCAGGTAGATTTTTAAAGTAGTTTTAAGGCTCCTATAGAGATCATGTCTCATATATGCCATTTATTCCTTTATCCTGTAAATATCCCACAGATAAAGAGTACCTAGCCTTCCATACCTGGGCGTTCTTCAGCACTCCAACACTGAGACTGTTTTTCTCATTTTTAAGCTACCATAATTGTTTGCTCACTCTGTGCTGAGCACTGTGCCAGGAGCTTTAGATCGCTTATCTCATGTTCATCTAGCAATCCTGTGAGCTAGGTATTATTATTCCTATTTTTCAGAAGAGGAAACTAAGACTCCGAAAAGTTAAGGAACTTGCCTGATGGCACAGAGCTAAAGAGTGGAAAAGCCGGAATTCAAATCCAGGTCTCCCAACGCCTGCTTCCCCTCTGTGCTTTTGACTTTCCTGGGAAGCATTTCCCTTGTTCTTCACGTTCAGTTGGAGTAGCCTGTAATTTTGTTCATGTACCTCACTTTACAGTAAATATTAGACTGGTAAAGTAATCCTGCAGTGATGATGATGACGATAATTCTTCTTTTTCTTCTCTCTTTCTCCCTCTCACTTTAAACAAAATATTTTTTTTGAGTTCTCTAACATTGGCATTTATCTATAAATTCAAATTTTTGTACAATGTTTTATAGATATCTTTACCACATTTAGTGTTTACTCTATTTTTTGCTTGGAGAATTAATCTTACTTTTTTTAGGTTATATAATAAAGCAGAAGTCCACAGACTCATAAAAATTTAGATGGGGAAGAGGCCCTCAGAGATCTGTTCATCCAACCCCATCATTATATGGGCAAGGGAGGCCAGCCAGTGGTTGTGGGTCCCTTGGTTGAGTCAGAGCCTCAGTTACTCCCTTAAAACTGGAGGTAATTATACTACTTCTAAAAAGTTGTCCCAAAAGTTTGCAAATCAAGAAGCGATATCTAAATGGATGCTTTAAATTTTATTTAAAAGAATAAAAGACTCTTACCAAATGGCAGCTGGTTTTGCTCTGAACATTTTCAGGAGTATCGCTGAGACACGTTGCTACCACCAGACTGTGGCAGCTTGACAGGACTGCTCAGAGCAAGGCAGCCTCTTGAACTGGGTTCTGCCTGGGTTCTAATCAGAAGAGGGATGCTTGATGGCAGATTGGCCTCTGGGTGTTCAAAAGACCTTTTGGTTCCTTGCTCATATTTCTGTCAGTCCTTCTCTGCCTTTCTCCAATATACAAGGGAAAATCAGAAGAAGGGGACCAGAATGTCTGGGAGGACAAATGAAAAAGCACCAGAACAGAGTAGGCTGGTGGTTTGTTTGAGTTGAGTCTGCTTTCAGTGCCACACAAAGAGACCCATCAGTGATGTGTGGACAAGTGACAGCCGTGGTACTTAAAAAAAAAATCAATCCTTTACTTGCATTCCAAGCTCCTATTTGGGGAGAACAAATTTCAAATAGTACTTCCTAAGAGAAGTTGGTAAATATTTGGTCATTAACTAGAGACTAATGTCTCCCTCAAATTTTAATGAATAAAAAATTTAGCCCCCCTCCTTTCTAATTCCTTGCTTATATACCACTGATTATGTTCATGTAGGCTTTAGGATGAGTTACTCTTGGCTGTGCTTCCTGCCTTCATGTTTATAACTGCATTTCTCTAAATGAAAAGCATCCGTTTTGTTCCGGCATAGACAGTAGGATAAGCATGGTTTCATACGTTAAATAAATTATATTTAAAATGAGGCTCTTTTTGTTTTGCACGGACTAAGACACACAACGAAGACAATCAATGAAAACCAGAAGGTCTGTTGCTACAATTAAGAACATCAAGACCAGGCAGCAACCGATAAAGGAGGTCAAGCCGCACATACATGGATGAAGCCGATTTCTCGGAAGATGCAACTTCTAAGAAACAGGAGGATTTGCCTTATGATGGGGACTTCTCCCAAATTCAGATGTACAACGATTACAATTTTACCTCAAAATATGACATCCTTGATGTCTCAAATCAAACGAATTTAACAGAAGAGGACCTTCAAGAAAAGGCTACACATAGAGAGACTTGCAGAAAGGCAGATATGGCCATGACTTTGGATAAAACAACTGAAAATGCTGTCAGCAAAAAATATAATAAAGAGAATCAATGCACCATAAATCTTCATATTCCATCTAACCAAGGAGACCCTTCAAAGTCAAACATTCCTGATATTTTACTCCATCATGTTTGCAAAGAGGAATTCTCAAAAGGTCAAGGCATTAATTGTGAAACTCTCCCAGAGATCTCTAATGCTGACAGTTTTGACCGAGCTATTATTAAAAGTATTATTTTGCAGCATGTTACGAATTCTTGGCCAACAGAGCAAACCTCGGAACTCACTGACCAACTCAACTCCAAAAGCAATGGTGAAAACAGCAATAAGCCCAGGTGTTTGCCAACCACGACAGAAGAAAACACCTCTGATTTAGAAGATCCGGTCGCTGCTGGAGAAAGCAACCATCAGGAAAATTCAAATTTTCTAACTAAAATCAAGAGTCCAGGTGATAAAGAAAAAAGTTGCCAAGGGCAGACACCCCAGAAACAGCAGGCTGAAAAAGCAAGTTCAGGCAACAAGTTCAAATATGGCCAAGGTCAAGTTCATTACTGGTTCTCTGATTCCTCTAAGGTTGCTCCTAAAAATAACATAACTGACAAACCACTTACAACTGATAAACAAGCCAGCTTTTCTCCTAAATTGAGAGATAAGTCAGCTATTGTGCAAGATATTTCAGAAAGCATGTCTAGATCAAACGGTGTTGAAAAACAAGAGCAGAAATGGAAAACTCCTGAAACTTCACAACAGATAGAGGTAAGTGAAAGCTGTCTCCAGCAAACATATAAGCAGGGCCGCTACTCATCTATATCAGTGTGGGTCTCTGGAGGGTGCATAGAACTGAGGTGTAGGTCTGAGGTTCTGGGTTCTAGTTCTGGCCCAATACCTTGACCTCTCAGAAGCTCAGTGGGTCTTCTCCTGAGAAGAATCAGGGGCTGAACTAACAACAACACATAATAGAATAAAATCCAAGTTCTTCAACCTGGAATTTGCGTTTCCCTGTTTTTCATGTCATCCTACTCTTCTAAACTAAACTCCCCCCTCCCACCCCAGGAGTCATCCTTAGGTACCTGGCTGGCCCTGCCCTCTCTGAGATCCTGCCTTACGTGGAACATCCCACCTCTGCTTACCACAGACCTGCTCATTTTCATGGCCTCCTTCAATTCCCCACTGGCCACAGGACTTCTCAGAACCCCCTAGTCACAGTCTTTCCCATCCTTGTTTGTTTAGTATTCTGTCAGAGCATTTATCTCAGCCCGCTTTGGATCCTAATGATTTAGAAACATCTGTTCCTTCCACTAGATTTGAAGACTCTGGAGGCAGCCACCTCGTCTCCATCTTTCCTTTGCCCAAGTTCCCCCAGAGGCCTAGCCTTCTGTTTGCACATATTATGTCCTTGGTTATGAATGCTCAATTGGACTGAATTAAGATCTTTAATAACACGCTTCAAGATTGTTATATTGGTAACTATTTAGTACAAAATTTTGCTAATGTTTACTTTACACTATTTCCCCTTTCTGCATCTTCCCATCCTTCCACCCACCTTCCCAGCATGCTGAGGTTCAGGATCTCATTGATTGTTTGAGGTTCAATGGTTAGGTAAGTTCACAGTAATGATCAAAGTAAACACTGTAGCTCTCTGGCACTTTGCCAGGACTGTATGATCTTTCCTTTAAGCATTCTATGAGGAGCCCCCTGACTGAACGTTCTCTGCCTATTTCCATTTCCACCTCTTTATGCTTCAGCTGCCTTCCCTTTCAGCTGAACGTTCTGGGGAGTTTGAGCAGAAGCCCCCACCCCTGATACACACACACATACACACATACCGGGAGCCAGCAGCCCACCTGGCCTCGACTGGGACGCTTCTCTCAGTCATGGAGAAATCTGCACCCCTGTGACACTGGGAAGTCTCCACGTTCCTCATTCTGCTTGCAGGAGAACACCCCTCGGTGGGCACAGTTCTCAGTGCCCTGTGGTTAGTAGGGGCAGAATGAATATCAAGTTCATCTGTCTCTGGCAATGGGAGCCTGAAGTCAGGTGTCTGATTTTCTCTCGTCCTGTCAGTTCAGGTTGGAGAACTGGACTCTATAGGTTCCACAGCCACGATATAATTGAGATATTCGTAATAACCACAGTCTAGTTTGACCACTACAGTAGGTCTCTGGCACTAGCGTGTTTGTGAGCTGTGTGTGTTGGGAACAATGGGAAGACCCTCAAGGTGAATCACTCCGGAATCTGAACTCTTATCCAGTTAGCCTGTGGTGAGTAGAAAAGGGCTGTGTGAACAATCACTATCTTGACACATTTTGGAACTTAACGCTTACTGTTATTATTCTCTGGAGTGTGGCTACCATGTGTCTGAGTGTTAGTGAGAGCGCCAGCAATAGAGCCGGTGACGAGATCAACAACGGTCCTTTGTGGAACCTATGGTCTAGCTGTAGGAGAAATATGTGAGTATTCCTCGTAATAGTAACAAACATGATAGTAGTAACAGCTAACATAAACGCTTACCATATGACAGATACTATGGTAACATTTAATTCTCATCACAACACTATGAGGTAGGTTCTATTACTATCCCCATTTTACTGTTGAGGAATTTGAGGTTTACAATGATGAAGTAATTGCTCTGGGTCACCTGGCAGATAAGTGTCAGAGTGGAATTTAACCTTGGCATCAGGGCCCCAGCTCTTGACACAACTGGGTGGCCTCCATGATGACCAGAACACATCGAGTCATACTGAGTAATGGCGTCATGATCACTATCAACAGTCACGTTTTCTTATCCTTTAAATGCGCAGATGGAGCCCATGGTACACATCCACCAAGAACATCTTGCAGGTACTAGCATTTTAAAAAATATTTATTTATTTAATTTTTGGCCGCATTGGGCCTTCATTGCTGTGCGTGGGCTTTCTCTAGTTGTGGTGAGCGGGGGCTACCCTTCGCTGTGGTGCTTGGACTTCTCATTGTGATGGCTTTTCTTGTTGTGGAGCACAGGCTCTAGGCGCACAGGCTTCAGTAGTTGCAGCATGTGGGCTCAGTAGTTGCAGCTCGCAGGCTCTAGAGCGCAGGCTCAGTAGTTGTGGCACACAGGCTTAGTTCCTCCAAGGCATGTGGGATCCTCCAGGACCAGGGATCCAACCCATGTCCCCTGCACTGGCAGGCAGATTCTTAACCACTTGTCCACCAGGGCAGTCCCAGTACTAGCATTTTTAAACCTCTTTGATTTAGATATACATTTTGAAAAAAAAAATTTTTTTAAATAGTGATTGGTAGTGATTGCCACAGACTTCTGTTTTCTGTACTTAATAAAACTGCAGTGCAGCTGAGATGAATGGTAACCAAAACTTATTCTTTCTTACATAGGAATAGAATCTGAGACAATCTCTCTAAGATGCCATTGACTTCTCAGAAAGACCCTTCCTCAAGTTCTTCTTACACATTTCACACGATATCCCAAGGGAAACAGATGTGTCAGAAGTTAAAAGAACAGACTGATCAACTGAAGACTAAAGTAATACTTTTTTTTTTAAAGTAATACTTTTAAAGCTTATTATGAAAGATAGAAATAACCAAATTCAAACATAAGACACTATGCCCTTAACGAAATATTGCATTTTTTCACTGCAGGTACAAGAATTTTCCAAAAGCATAGCACAGGATTCTCCCTATCATTTGCAAGATAGGAGGCTGGTAATAAATTTTATCAAGTTTTAAAAATCTTTTTAGGGAATTTGACATGGGAAAATACAAATGACTTTATAGTATCATGTTTTCTCTACATTGGTGGGAATAGAAATGCTCTGATAAGAAATGCTTTGCTGAAGATGAAACTATCTTTGTGTTACAGGGACTAAAAGAGCTTAGAGCTTTCTGTTTCTATATGTATTTAGCCCTTTCTCCTTCTCAGGGGATCTATTACTTATGGCTGTCTTTCCTCAGCAGTCATCCCATAATAAATATGAGACCATGGTAAGTTCAAGAGAATAATATGTCAGCTGTTGTAAAGGGCAAGCACATCCAGATTTGATGGGTCCTGGGGGATACAGGCTACAAAAATCACCAGTATCTGGCAACTCAATATGTAAAACTTTGAAAACTTAAAATTAATCTTGAAGCCATGCTCTTCAGATCAAAACCTTTGACTTTCACATCCTTGCTTGCTGTTGCATTTAATCAAATCATTAATTTATGTTGTAACCATAGCCTTGTTCATCAGCGTCAGGGTCGTGGGAAGTGGGGGTGAAGCATGGCAGTGGGGCAAAAAGCTGAGACTACTAGAACCAGGGATGTGTGAAGTTGAAGATGTAGTTTAGGCCACTGGGTCAGCAGCAGGACAGATGGCCAGAAGTCCTGACATAAAGGACACGAGCAAAGCTCAGGGCAGTCTGTGCTTCAGAAACCAAACAGTATAGACAAAAACTAGGAGGAGGCAAATGTTGAGACACAGTTCATTATTTTTTCACCATAGTAATTAAATAACTCATACATTCATTCGACAGCATTTGTGGGGTACTTCCTATGACTCAGACTCTGTATCAGGCATTAGGAATTTGGAGGTGAAGAAACACTTCTTTTTCAAGCGACTTATCGTCTCCTAGGAACAGACCAGTAAATCAACAAGTAACATGCAGCTTGGGAAAGGTTACATATGATACTAATGGCAGCACTGAAGAGGCTCACCCTTGCCAGTGAGACGGTACTTTAGAAGGCTTCCTGGAAGGGACTTCTGAGCTGGGCATGTAGGAAGAATATGGCAGAGTAAGGGCAAAGGTGTATTCCAGGAAAAGGAATCAGCAGGTGCAGTGGCACAGTGCTGAGAGTGTGAGGAACTGTGTGGCGGTGTAATTGACCAGATGGAGCTCAGGGGGAAGGGAGGAGACTGGAGAGGTAGATAAGGACTACATCATGAAAAGCCTTTACACCACGCTAAGGAGCTTAGATTAATTTCATCCTGAGGTGGAGTGATGGGGCAACACTGGAGGATTCAAAGCTGAGAAACAGCAAGCACCATGGGGGCAAGACTGTAGGGACAGAGATCGGCTAGAAAGCCATAATCCAGGTAACAAGTTATATGAAGTCCTAAAGCAAGGCTGGCAGTGAGGATGGAGAGGGCACAAATCCAAGAGTTTAAGGAAGTGGCGGCAGATTGAACCAGGTAAAGAAGAGAGGAGGCTTGGATGCATTCCAGATTTCTAGCTTGGGTAACCAAGGTCAGGAATAAAAGTGGAGGATCCAGTTCAGAATGGGTGTGCCAGGTAGGCAGGAGGCCAGATGTCACATTCAGTTTGGGACATTTTGAGGTACCCATAAGACATCCAATTGGAGAGGTCCAGTAGGCAATTAGAGCAATGGATCTGAAGCTCAGAGGAGCTGTTTGGGCCAGAAATGTAAATTTGGGTATAGTTTTATGTTGAAGCTGTGGGGTATAGGCGATTGCTCAGGCAAACACGCAGAGTAAGCAGTGAAGAAATCCAAAGATAGGATCATAGGAAGCAGAACCAGGGGCAGGGAAAAGAAGAGGGGTCCTCAAAGGAGATCGATGAGGAGAGACTCAAACGGTCGAGGCAGACCTGGAAGGGGCAGAGCTATAGAAGCCAAGAGAAAAGAGGGTTTTGAGAAAGAGGGAGTGGGCCACACCATCAAATCTTCAAGTAAGGAAGGTAAGCAAAATGTGCATTGGATTTGGCAACTGAGAGGTCATGAGGGAGCTTGGCAACCCTGATTTCAATGAAGTGGTGGTTCTACAGAAGCCAGATTGCAGGAGTTAAGGAGTGAATGATAAAGGAGATCTCCTAAAACCCAGGCTTTCAGAAACTGGGAGAACATAAAGTTTTAAAAGGCCAAGCAAAGCAGAGGAAACTGGTTCAAGGCATTAGCCTTCTTGAGGAAGTTTCAGGAAGTTTCTTCCTATGTTAGAGGGTATGTGGGGATTCGTGTCGGGACTGAGAGAAGAGGAGAGAGGTGACTCCTTAGGAAGGTGACTCCTTAATTCCGGGCCCATCTGGTTCAGTGAAGGAAGGCCAGACAGGGCTAAAACTAACTTTCTCAGGGTGAGCAGCACACGGAGAAAGCTTTTGGATTTTGCAGCAAACATCCTGGTTCTATGTGTTGATTGTACAAGCTTAGACATGTAGCATGTCTGCCTATCTTAGTTAAGAGAGTTAAATGAGGTACATTTATGGCAAGAAAACTATGCCCTATCTTCTTCTGAACACAATTAAAATTCCAAGATCCCAAATTATAATTCATAATTGGCTTGCTTCACTTTTCTCTTTCCTTTGAATACCTAATTCCTTCTCATGGCTTTAACCACCATTTTCATGCTACCAATTCCTAAATTACTAGTCCTCACTTCTCATCTGGAGCTCCAAATGTTTGTGTTGATCTTCCTTTGGATCTCCCACTCTTACCAAAAATTCTACCTTGCCCAACATTGACACCTTCATTCAAACTTGTTAGCCTTTCCAAATTCCTCAGTTTCATCAGGGGGTTCACATTCTTCCCACCTCCCACAGTAGAAACCTTTGAGTGTTGTCTGTGATATTTATAGTATCAGTCAGGGTCCTGGCAAGAACAAGAAGGCTTACTCCAGTGGAGTTACTGAGGAGAGCTTAGTAAGGCATTATTTTACAAAAGCATGGGCAAGGTTAAGGGAAACCAATAAGGGATAGAAAGCATCTCATGGAAGGAACAGTGGGGCAGAGGGACGGAGGAAGAGCAGATAATGGAGCATAACAAGAATAGCAGTAGCTGTAGGGGTAGCTGACAAGTTCTGCGGCTTTTGATAGAGACACAGCCAATCCATGATGATACAGACAGGAGGAAATCAAGGAAATAAAGACCCTACCTCATCCTTCTTCAGTTCCTCTCTCCTGCTGTTGTCTTCCATTGGCTGAAATCAACCAAAGCCAGAGGCATGGGAGCCTATTGATACAGTGCATTGAAGGCCAGCCTCCTGGCTGAGGCACAGAGAAAGTTGGAGGGTGGATCTGGGGTGAGGAGAAATGGAAAACATCTACCACACTTGCCATTTTTTATACCTGTATAGCCAGTATGCTTCTAAACTTGTTTGTTTATTTTAATAATAGTAAGAACTAATAACAATGAAGATGAGAGCTACCATCTATTGAGGGTGTACTATGCTCCTGGCACTAAGCATTATCTCATTTAATTTTTACAATATGAGGTGAGGGCTATTATCTCAAATCAGAAAACTGAAACTTAGAGTTCAAGGTGACTAAAATCATACAATTAGTAGGTGACAGTCTGAACTTGAACCCTGGTGTGTTCGATTCTGTAATCCCATGATGCAATATTCTTGCCTTTGGCAATATCTCTCCAATTCATCCTTTCCTCTCCATTTTCACAGATACTGCCTGATCCAAGCCCTCTTGAGTCCTTTAAGCCTGACTTAAGTCTCACTTCTTCCATTGAGCCATAGCAAAGTATTCCATCCCACAGTCTGTTTTCCCAACTGGAATAAAATCCCTGAGACCAGGGACTGTGCCTGATACAGCTTTTGTGTCTCTCACACTTTTGGCCCAGGACCAAACATGGGCAGTGCTCAGGGAATGTTTAGTGACTGGGGCTGCAGGGCTGCAGCCTCTGTGCATCGAGATAAGACCCTGACCTGTACAGTTTAAACATTCATCTGCATGAGGCTACATCTGGAAGACCCATTTGAAGCTTTTGACTAAACTTCCCGATGTTCCTTCCCCATTTCATCCCCCAAGTGCCACAGATTCAATCCCAGGTCCTCTAACTTCAGTTCTTTTCTAATATCTATGTGACTTCTGACATACTTCCTAGAGCCCCAGTTTCCTCCTCTATAAAACTGGGATAATAAATCTACTTTGCCACGTTTACAACATTGATGCATGGATTAAATAAGATAATGAATGGAAAAGTGCTCTATGAGCTAAAAATTATTCTGCAAATATGTAGGATTATGAATGTCCCATTAATAAAAATTTAAACATCTCCAAGTGGGTTCTAGGAGAGAAATCAGAAGTGACCATAGTTTTCAGCTATGTGCTATGAGGTGTCATAAATGCTGAGATGGGTCTTGGGTTGTCTATATTTTAGATGTCAGACTCTGAAACAAAACAATTGCCAGGAGAAGGATGACGGCTTTGTTTTGACACTACTGTGGGGTACATCCTCATTGTGTTTTGGGGAAAACCAACTACACACACAGGCTTACCTGTGAATGATTCCAGTGACTCCACTGTTACAAGTCCTCGAGAAAATGCAGGGACACCTCGAACTGCTGGAATAGGAGTTTCTGGCCAATAAGGAAAAGCATCTGACTTTGAAACAGCAAGTCCACAAGCATGAATCCCCAGCTGTCGATGAATTTGATCCAGAAAGGTGAGGCTTAAACTGTGTAAGGTGGAAGGGTCAGAGGTAATCTCCTTCAGGTGGGATTCTGATGCGGCTGATGGCTTAGTGCTTGGAGAGCCATTGGTCTTGGGTCAGCAAAAACTGTGCTCCCATTGAATAAGTGTCACCCCATGCAACAAGCAGTACGGAATTCCTGCTATGTGTAAGGTCCTGTGCAGGGCACTGACCCAGATAGAGTGCCCCAAATGAACAATGGTCTCCTGGAGGAGAGACATTGTGCCACCACCTTGCATTTTGTTGGATGTCATTATAATTGGTTCTGAGACTCAGAAGAGTACAAGAAACTCTAGAAAGGCTCACGTGTTAACCCCAGAGGACCCTCTCCTCTCCAAGCTCCTCCTGTCCTGTCCTCTCCTTCATCCCACTCCTGCCTTTATTTCCCCTGCCCGGTTCTTCTTTTCTGTCCCTCTTTTTCCTCATGCACAGACAATTCCAAAGAGACAGCAGGCAGGAATGAATCATTGTTACATTGGTTAGTGTTGGGGTAAGGGACACACAAATCCTGATAAAGGCAAAATGTTAAGGCTTGAAGTCAAATGATTCCTGAATTAATTCACATTAGAAACTTGGGCGCACAATCATATCGAATGAAGATTCCAGCTGGCCATTCTGATGCCACCATGCCCCTCTCTTTCCAATCTAAATAATTTTAAGATGTAGTCCAGGACTCAAGGCTAGGCTTGTTTCCATATAATTTCCTGGGATGAATTTAAAGAACCCATTTAGTAGGCTTAATATTTGTAAGTTCAGCTCTTTCTATTCATAGCATTTTAACACGAATTCATTCTTGATGCCAAAATATTTTAATGGTTTATATTTTGGCACTAGCGTCCTGAGATATTACTTCTTCAAAATGAATGAAATCTCTGTCTATTGTTATTTCAATACTGAGTAATTAGACAGCAAGGATGAGGTTTTAATATTGATTTTTTTCCCCCAAAGTCTTTTTTTCCTTGGAAAAAAGGATCTCCACATGCTTTCACTATTTGTTTAAAAACTAATAGAGTAAGGATATTTATTTTCCAAGAAATCCCACTTGTTTTGGCAGTCGTCTTAAAGACAGGCCTCTGTGCGCATTAAGACCAAAGTTATGCAATGCCTTATTTATATCCTAGTTACACCCACACTGCGCCTGGCCCCAGTATAAATCAAGAGAGTTTCAACTGCAATTATATCCCATATACAGGAGAAGCTGTCAACACTGGGGCAAGGGAAGGACTCAGCCTCTCCCAAAACTCACCTCAGAACTGCCTCAGAGCGAAGTGTGCTCAGCTCCTCTTGTTCTCAAATGGGCAAAATGTGGCAAAGAGCAGAACCCAATCCAGCCCTTGAGGTCGTGGTGTGTCGAGAACCTTCTAAACGATGGGTCCAAAGGCTATTGTTGATGGCTTTCTGTAAAGGAAAGAATTGTGCAAATTAATTGGCTAATTGCTTAAGTCAGCTATTGTGCTCTTATTAAAACCTTCTTATTATTGCCTTTGAAAGGTAATATTCAAAAACGTTGTTTGGATTTCATGTATCTTGTTTGTCAGACTGTAGTCTGATGGTCATTTGATTCTTTCACACACTAGCACCAGAAGCCAAGGAGTCAAGAAATGGGGTTCTGCCTCCATCAATCCTTCCTCCCTGATACTATCGGCATACACTTTTGTCTTCTATTTTACAGAAAAGATCACAAATTCCCTCAAGAAATGTCTTTTCTCCACCTCCAGTTCTGCATGTTTTCACCTCCTCTTTCTTCCTTCACTCACCTTCCAACCTCTCCAGCCTTGGTCCTTGAGCCTATCTCTTCCCGCTACCTTGAGGCCTCGCTCCATCATTTCACTTCCTTTAAATTTTCAGTCTCCCCTTGTCACCTGATGAATTCCCTTCTGCCTGCCAGACTAGAACATATTTTCCTATATTTTACTTATCAGTCTGGTTTTCCAGGTTTAGATCTTTGTCCCACCACTCGTTGAATAGGGCAGCCTTTCCCCATTGGTAAAAAGCCACTTTTATCATATACAAAACCCCCATGTGTACATGGGATTGGATCTATCCTCCCCATTGTTCTGTTTCTATTTCTACATTAACCACATAGTTCTAAATTACTATAGGTTAGTGTATATTTTTAAATGTTTCTTCTTTTAAACTTTCTTTAGCTATTCTTGTATACTCTTCTTACTAATAAACTTTATAATCAGCTCAGCAAATTTCTTTTTTTTCATTGATAGAGTCACTTTTATTGAGAAATATAGTTTTAGGAACCAAATTTCTTTAATAAAATTCCATTTGAATTTTGTTTAGGATTTTGTTGAATTTACAGATCAGTTCAGGAAAAATTAAAATCTTTGCAATGAGTATTCCCATCCCATTCCCATGAAAACATCCCCAGCATGTTTTCTTCATGTAGATTTTACATGTTTTGTCAAATTTGTTCTTAGCTATTTTATACTTTTTCTGTGTTTTTTTTTAAGAGTCAAGATTATACACATACCTTATAAAAAATATTTATTTGGCTGCATCAGGTCTTAGTTGCAGCACGTGCGATCTTCCTTGCGGTATGCGGGATCTTTCACTGTGGTGCATGGGCTCTTTGTTGTGGCACGCGGGCTTCTCTCTAGTTGTGGCATGGGCTCTAGAGCACGCGGGCTCAGTAGCTGTGGCATGTGGGCTCTCTAGTTGTGATGCATGGGCTCCAGACCGTGGCAGGCTCAGTAGTTGTGGCGCACAGGCTTAGTTGCCCCACAGCATGTGGGATCTTAGTTCCCAGACCAGGGATCGAACCTGCGTCCCCTGCATTGAAAGGCAGATTCTTGACCACTGGACCACCAGGGAAGTCCCTCTGTGTGTTGTTAATAGATGTTTTCTCTAATCCATATACAGGAAATAAAGAAAATTGTATGTTTAACTTATACGGGGCTACCTGACACAATCTTGTTCTTACTATTTCGTTGATTTTCAGTTTGACAGTCTTAGTTTTTAGGTATGACAATCAGAAACAAATAATAGTTCCCCTCAACTTCACTTTTCCCCTTAAATATTTATACATTATATCTTTTCTTCCCACCAACTTTTCTATATCACATTTCTTTTTATTGCTTTATTTCATTTGCTAGGTTTTCCCAAAAAACATTGAATAATACTTGTGAAAACAATCATTCTTGTCATGTTCCTAATGGTATCGGGAATTCTTCCAAGTATAATGACTGCCGTAGGTTCAAGTAGATAAGCTTTATCGAGAAAGTATCCATCTATTCCTAGCTTACTAGAATTAGATATTTTTAAATTTAGGAAAAAGTTTAATCAAATGGGGTTTAGAAATCTAGTTAATCTCCTTTATGAATCTAGTGAAATATATTAATAAATATCCTAATGTTTATCTATAGAATCAGTTGGGAAAATTTCCCCTTTCTTTTTATGTTCCAGAAGAGTTACTTAAGGTCTTTGGTAAACTCACCCATAATTCCACTTGGATTTGATGCTTTTGGGGGGGCAAAATCATAAAACCCCTAGAACATAACAAAGTAGAATACCTAGATGACCTTTGTTATGGTGATGGTTTTTGAGATACAACATCAAAGGCACCACCCATGAAAGAAATAATTGATTAAGCTAGACTTCAAATTAAAAACTTCTGCTCTGCAAAAGACAATGTAAAGAGAATGAGAAGATGAGACACTTCTCGTAAAGGACTGTTATCCAAAATATGCAAAGAACTCTTATAACTCAACAGTAAGAAAAAAACCCAATTAAAAAATATACTAAAGATCTTAACAGACACCTCACCAAAAGAAAACATACAGATGGCAAATAAGCATATGAAAAGATGCTCCGCATCATATATCATCAGGGAAATGGCAAATTGAAACAACAATGAGATACCACTACACACTATTAGAATGCCCAAAATCTGGAATGCTAAAAACACCAAATGCTGGTGAGGATGTAGAGCAATAGGAACTCTGCTTTATTGCTGGTGGGAATGCAAAATGCTACAGCCAGTTTGGAAGATAGTTTGGCAGCTTCTTTCAAAACTAAATATACTCTTACCATATGATCCATCAATCATGCTCCTTGGTATTTACACAAAGGAGATGAAAACTTATGTCCAAAAACATGCACATGGATACTTCAAGCAGTTATATTCAGAACCATCAAAACTTGGAAGCAACCAATATGTCCTTCAGTAGATGAACTGCACTAATTAACTGTGGTCTATCTAGACAATGGAATATTATTTGTGCTAAAAAGAAATGAGCTATCAAGTCATGAAAAGACATGGATGAAACTTAAATGCATATTACTAAGAAAGAAGCCAATCTGAAAAGGCTACATGTTGCATGATTCCAATTATGTGACATTCTGTAAAAGGCAAAACGGGCAGAAACAAAAAGATCAGTGGTTGCTAAGGGTTAGGGTGGGGGGAGGGTTGAATAGGCAGAGTACAAAGGATTTTTAGGGCAGTGAAAATACTCTGTATGATATCCTAAAGGTGGACACATGTCATTATACATTTGTTCAAACCTATGGAATGTACAATACTAAAAGTAAATCCCAATGTAAACTATAGACTTTGGGTGATTATGATGTGTCAATATAAGTTCATTAATTATAACAAATCTACCACTCTGGTGGGGATGTTGATAATGGGGGAGGTTATGTATGTGTGGAGGCAGTGGGTATATGGGAAATCTCTGTATCTTCCTATCAGTTTTGCTGAGAAGCTAAAACTTCTCTAAAAAAAAATATTAAAAAATTATACCACTCACATTCTCTGATCACTGGAAATTAATAATAAAAAGATAGTAAAACTCTAATCAGAAAATTTTAACGCTCATCTAAATAATTCTTGTATTAAATAGGAAATAAAAATGGAGGTTAGGAATAATCTACAAGTCAATAATAAATGAGAAAATAACATGAAAACCAATGTAGTATAGCTAAAGTAGTACTCTGAAGAAAATTTATAGTTTTAAAATGCATTTATTAGGGGGGAAAGTTCAAAACCAATAAACTAAGAATTCAAACCAGGAAGGCAGAAAAAGAACATCAAAATAACCCCCAAAAAGGAAGAGATTCATAAAAGGAAGGAGAAATAAATGAAGTTTAAAATAATTTAATCAATAAAACATTTTCTTTGAAAGTATCTATAAAATAAACCACTGGAAAGTCTGACTGAGAAGCATAAATAACATAAAGAATGAGAAAGGAAAAATATCAGAATAAAAATTTTAGATCAAATGGGATTGGACAATTTCATATCAACACAGTTTAAAATGTAGATGAAATGGACAAATCTCTAGGAAAATATAAATTATTAAACTCTACTCAAAAAGAGGTAGGAAATCTGAAAAGACTAATAACCAGACAAAAATAGAAAAGATTGTAAACAGTCAAACCCCCAAAATGTACCAAATCCAAGTGGGACTATGAGTGAGTTCAACAAAGACTTTAAATAACTCTTCTGGAATATAAAAAGAAAAGGGAAATTTTCCCAACTCATTCTATACATAAACATGATCCTTCTATTCCTGGTCTATGATCCATTTGGGGCTGATTTTTGTGAAGAGTGTAAGGTCTGTGTCTAGATTCATTTTTTTTTTGCACATGGATGTCCAGTTGTTCCAGCACCATTTGTTGAACAGATTATCTTTGTTCCGTTGTATCACCTTTACTCCTTTGTCAAATATCAGTTGACTAATTTTATGTAGGTCTATTTGTAGGCTGTCTATTCTGCTCTTTGGTCTCTCCATATAAACTTTATTTTTTAAAACATTTATTTTATTTATTTTTTTGGTTGCGTCAGGTCTTAGTTGTGGCATGTGGGATCTTTCATTGTGACACAGGCTTCTCTCTAGTTGTGGTGTGTGGGTTTTCTCTCTCTAGTTGTGGCATGTGGGCTCTCTAGTTGAGGCACGTAGGCTCAGTAGTTGTGGTGGGCTTATTTGCCCCACGTCATGTGGGTTCTTAGTTCCCTGACCAGGGATCGAACCCAAGTCCCCTGCATTGGAAGGAAGATTCTTTACCACTGGACCTCCAGGGAAGTCCCCATATAAACTTTAGAGTCAGTTTGTCAATAGCCACAAAAGAAGTTGCTGGGATTTTTACTAGGATTGCACTGGATCTATAGATCAAGTTGGGAAGAACAGATATTTTGATAATATTGCGTCTTCCTATCCATGAACATGGACTATCTCTCCATTTATTTAGTCCTTTGATTTCACTCATCAGAGTTTTGTAATTTTCTTCATAGAGACCTTGTGCATATTTTTTTAGATTTATACCTACATATTTAAGTTTTTTGGACCTTAATGTAAATGGTACTATGTTTTTAACTTCAAATTCCACTTGTTCCTTAAAAGAATGTAGGAGGGCTTCCCTGGTGGCGCAGTGGTTGAGAGTCTGCCTGCCGATGCAGGGGACACGGTTTCGTGCCCCGGTCCAGGAAGATCCTGCATGCCACGGAGCAGCTGGGCCTGTGAGCCATGGCCGCTGAGCCTGCACATCCGGAGCCTGTGCTCTACAATGGGAGAGGCCACAACAGTGAGAGGCCCGCGTACCGCAAAAAAAAAAAAAAGAATATAGGAAAGTGATTGACTTTCATATATTAACCTTGTACCCTGCAACCTCACTATAATTGCTTATTAGTTCCAGAAGTTTTTTTGTTGATTCTAATTTTCTACACAGATGATCATCTGTGGACAAAGACAATTTTATTTCTTCCTTTCCAACATGTATACCTTCTCTTTCTTTTTCTTGTCTTGTTGCTTTAGCTAGGACTTCAAGTACAATGTTGAATAGGAGTGGTGAGAAGGAATATTTTTGCCTTGTTCTTGATCTTAGTGGGAAAGAACTGGTATAATTTTTAATGTTTTGGAATTTGTTGAGATTTTTCTTTGTGGAGTAATATGAGATAAATTTTTATAAATTTAATGAATTTGAGGAAAATTAATTCTTTGGGGGCAAAATATATATTTATATTTATATATGCATGTACATATATACACATATACCTATATGTACATATACCTATGGATCAAGCTTGTTAATTAAGTTATTCAGATTTTTCATATCATTCTTTTTCAGTTGATATAAATCACTATTTTCCTAGAATCATAGCTCTTAGAACTGTAAGGGACTTCAAAATAATCAGATCCAGATAAGCAAAATATTGTTATCTCATGTTATAGTTGAGACATTGGAGGCACAGAAAGATTAAGTGATTTGCCAAAAGATACACAGCTAATGAATAACAAAATGAGAATTAGAAATATAGAACATGATAAATATAATTAGCACTACTGTACGTTATATATGAGAGTTGTTGAGAGTAAATCCTAAGAGTTCTCATCACAAGGAAAAAAATTTTTTCTTATTTCTTTAATATTGTATCTATATGAGATGATAGATGTTCAGTAAATTGTTGTGATAATCATTTCGTGTTGTATGTAAGTCACGTCATTATGTTGTACACCTTAAACTTGTCCAGTGCTGTATGTCAATTATATCTCAATAAAACTGGAAGAAAAAATTGAGTATTAGAGCCCAGGCCTTTGCAGTGAAACTATAAACAGGATGCCTGTCAGGGAAGGTGTCCATTACCCTTCCTGTCTGAAGATAGATGGCATTAAAAATGTAGATCAATGTTATATTCAAGAACTGTTGTTACTAATTAGAATGTTGACTGCATACTCAATAAGATGCCTGTGTGTTTATATTTACCTAGAAAAGTAGAAGGTGAAATCTTCACATTGGAGATGCTACTTGAAGATTTTAAAGAGAAAATTAATAAAGGCAAATACACTTCAGCTGTCTCTCTTCCCGTGAGTTCTCAAATCAACCTGGATAACTTGTCATCCACATCCTCTCCATCCTCAAATGAGGTAATATAGCAGCCTACAGCCTAATTTCATGCCAAGAAAAATGGTTTTTATGTATTTATAGAATCCTAATTAATGGAATCACTGAATTCTATCTTAACATTTCATGAAAATTTAACTTTCCAAAGGCCTATGAATCATATTATTTAAAGTGGAACCAGCTTTTAAGAATTAGAAGCTATTTCAAGTGTTGGTTTTTGAAATATCTTATTGGTTTAGGATGTAACAATGCAGCTTAAACTGATGAACTGCTAAAGAGCTATTTCTTCTGGATGAATAGTAACATTTTTTGTAGATCTTGCATGCCTGGAAGAAATAATTTTTCTTCTTAATAGTTTTGTACTATTTCTGCTACATAAAGAATAACACACTCAGTGAAAGAACCATTTCTCATGAGTCCACTTCTACATTTTCTTTCTCTCAAGTTAAATTCTTTTGGATTGTCTACATATGCAAAACCAGGAATTCAAATCAATTACCAGTGTCTTTCTATAGTACTTTTTGTAACCTCAACTATCAGAACATTTCAGAATACATGAAAATTCTGACAAATGGAATCATCTGGATAATTGCCTTAAATTGACTGTATTTAAAGACACAGCCCTTGGCTGTTATTCAAAACTTGAATAGGTTTTTGTCAGAGTTTAGGACAGGATATTGAAGATTATATAAATGTTAGCCCTTCCAAACAAGTATGTTTGCCTCCTCAAAAATCCCATTCATTCAAGGCCCATCTTCAGAGTTAGCCCACTAACTCTGAAGGTTAGTTATATAACCTTGATGCATAGCCGCCCACTCCAGGCAGGATTCTTCATCCCAGCCTCTGTGCCCCCATAGCATCATGTCTCATTTGTCCTTGTGCCTTTGTACCCATCTTTGTAGCCCGAACAACTGACTGAATGCCTGGTATAGAGTGAGTACTCGGTATAGTAAACTCTGCACCACTGTGGATTTAACAAATGATCCCCAAAGTTCGCAGCTGGTTCTCTCTCTAGTCCTGAACCGAAATTAGCTTCAACATGGTGTGAGTGAGCCTAGTGAGGCAGCCCAGGCTCCTGTTCAGCACTCCCCTCAGGTCTGGGTTCGCTCTTCTTAACTGGCCCCAAGTGTATAGCAACTGTTGTGAGATGATGAGGACTCTATAACTTTGTGATAAATAGCCCTGAAAAGAGAGTCTACCTCTAGTATTAACCATTCATTCGGTAAATATTTCTTGCTAAATGCTAGGCACTTTTCTCTGTATTGGGGATACAATATAAACAAGGCAGACAAACCACCTGCCCTCAAGATGCTTACATTTCCATGAGGGACACATACAACAAACAGATAAAATTAACGTGGAATTACAGGATGTTAAAAGTGCTATGTAGGTGCAAGTAATAATGCATTCCTTAGGACTGTGAAGCCAGACTGCCTGGGTTCAAATATCAATATGAGCTCTGTCATTAATCAGCTTTGTGACCTTAAGAAAGTTATATAAACTCTCTGTGCCTCAGTTTCCTCCTGTATAAAGTGAGGATAATAATATCTGTCTAAGCTTCCAACTCCTTTAGCAAAAAGTCTTTGCAAACTGTAAAGGTCTGAGCCAACGGAACTATTATGTCTACTATAATTTTGTCATTATCATTTTAGACCCAGGGGTTTTTAATTCCATTATTTCTAATTCCTTTATAATGAAATATCTCAAAGCTGGCCCCCAGACCAGCAGCATTGGCTTCACCTGGCAGCTTCTTAGAAATTTTAATGATATTATTAGGACGTTTAAATGAGTTAATATACGTACTTAAAACAGGGCCTGGCTCACAGTAAGCACATTACCTTGGTGTTAGGTACCGTGACAATTAGGTGATGGGATATGACCAAAAGTAACTCACAGTGGGAGGGTAGGGTCAGAGGTGAGATCTGAATTGAGTACTGGGGGATAAGAATGAGGTAGCTAAGTGAGGAGTCCGGGGAAAGGGACTCCAGGAAGGATATGATGCTGCCTTAGGTGTGGTGTGGAAATGCAGAACCCATTTTGAGTCACCTCCTGTGCAACAGCAGCCCTAATGGCAAGTCCCTCTATGCGGCTCCCCAGTTACCCAAGGAGCACCCTGGCCGTCCTGCGTGGCGCCGGGGCCATGTGGGTGAGAGGGGACAGGGTGCCGCCCCCACCCCCCACCGGCACAGACACAGGAGGCCCCCTCTTCCGAGGAACTTGACAGGCTGGTCCCACAGCTCAGCAAAGAGGGCAGCGACGGGCCCCTCCTGAGGGTCCGAGAAGGGAGACGTGGACTTGGACCACCGCTTCCACCTCCGGGAGCCTGGCTTCCTTGGGGGCCCTCTCTCCGTAGAGACGCCCAGGGGAGGGAGGGTGGGAAAAGGGCAAGTGGTCACTTGGTCCCACTGTCCCAGGAGTGCTGAAATTAAATTCCCAGTGACTCTTCACCAGATTAAACAAAACCCAAATAATCCCCCAAAGTGGGGCGCCCAGGTAGCTCAAGAACTGACTCTAAAATTCAAACTGCTTTTTTTTAAAAAAAAAAAAAAACTAGACTAACCAGATCAAATGACCATGAGGTTGTCTTCGGCTTCCGGAGTAACGTCCTGCAGCCCCGTCCTGGCTCTGCTCAGTTCATTGCCTTGGCTCTTTAACCAACCAGTATGGCTGAACGTGACTCTGAAATTGGCATAATTAAGATCACTTGGCTCTTATACTAACCGGCGCCCTGGGTGTTAGTGCTGGTGAGAGCTGCCTGTATTGCTAACCCTCTCCACTCTTTCAGAACTCAGGAGAAACCTGCTTGAGGTACCTGTTCTAGATCAGGGCTTCTGCAACTGCAGTCTGCCGTGGACTCACCTGCAGATCTTACTGAAACGCTGGCTTTGATTCGGTAGGTCTGGGGTGAGCCTGCAATTCTGCATTTCTAACAAGCTCCCAGGTGATGTCAATGCTGCTGGTCTGGGGACCACACTTTGAGATGATTTCATTATAAAGGAATTGGAAATACTGGGATTAAAAGCCCTGGGTCTAAATTAATAATGACAAAATTATAATAAGCAATAAACAGTAATAATTCTGTTGGTTTGGAGTTTTGCTGTTTGCATAGACTTTTTGCAGAAGAAAAATTGGAAGCTTAGAAAGGTGAAGAGATTTGCCCAGTGCAAATGACAGGAGACACTGGATCCCAGGTCTCCCAGTTCAGGCGGAGGGCACCCCCCCTACATTCTGCTAATGTAAATCTGCCTTAACTGTGAAGTGCGGAGATACTCCCTGAAGGCCCAGAAGTAATAAAAGAAAACACAGGGGAAAAATGAAGCAAAAAAAAACCTCATTGTTTTTTAAATTATAAAAGTGATACAGGCTTATTGCAAAAAAATCAGAAAATAGAGAAAAGTATACAGAGGAACATTTCACTGACAGAAAAACCATTGCTAATATTTTAGGGTATATCTGGTCTTTTTTTTCCTCTGATACACATACACATTTTTACAAAAATGGGATCATACATGTATTGGGGGCTTTTTTAAGAATTTTTGATGTGGACCATTTTTAACGCCTTTACTGAATTTGTTACAATATTACTTCTGTTTTACGTTTTGGTTTTTTGGCCGAGAGGCATGTGGGATCTTAGCTCCCCGACCAGGGATTGAACCCGCGCCCCCTGCATTAGAAGGTGAAGTGTTAACCACCGGACCGCCAGGGAAGTCCCCATACATGTATTGTTTTAGGATATGCTTTTTACATTTAACATTATATCATGGGCCTCTCAAAAGTTATTGAATAAACCTACAGCTTCATTTTTAAGGACTGCACTGTATTTCATTGTATGGGTGTACCCTGATTCATTAAACCAATCCCTTATTGATGGACATTTAGTTTTTTCCACTTCTTTGATATTAGAAACACTGCTTCAGTAAAATCATTTTATATGCAAACCTTTGGCCATAGTTGATTAGTTCCTTTGAATAAAAACCTAGGGTTGCAGTTAATGGTTCAAAAGATACACAGTGAAAATTTGGATAAACTGGCCTTTAGCAAAGTGGTGCCCACAACAGTGCCTGGGAGTGAAGGTGCCTTCCAACCTGAGCCAAACCAGGGTATCTGTTTTCTTTTTCTCGCCAAACTTTGCTAAAGTGATAAAGGAAAACTGATACCTCATTGTGTTAATTTGTATTGCTTTGACTATTTGTAAAATTTACCCATTTTCATATGTTTCTTGGCCATTTCCACCACCTCTTTGACAATGTCAACATTTCAACTAATGTTTGCAAAACTGAAACCACAGTAAATCTTTTTAAGAAAGGCAGACAACTTGAAAAATAGTAAGAGCAAACACTGTTCAGGATGAAGATTTTTATCATACAAAGTTGCTCTGACAAGGGCACGAAGGAGCAGTAGCTCTGTGGTTAAGGACACAAGTGTACGGGGAAAGGCTCAAATGCCAGCTCTGCCACTCACTCTGTGTGACCTTGACGAGCTGCTTAAATTCTCTGAGCCGCAGATTATTCATCACTAAAATGGGGACGACATGCCAGGATGGTGGTAAGGAATAAAGGAGGTGATATGAGAGGTACTTGGCACAAGGAGCAATCAACAAATGGTTGTTTTTATGAATAAGAAAACACTGAAACCCTCCAAAAAATTAATGGATAAAAGATTAGAACTGAAAGTCACAAGTAGGATATACAACCAATAAATAAACATATGTGGAAATGTTTATCTCCTTTAATAACAGAGGAAATGTTAACACAGGGAGCCACCCCTACTTTTTAAATTAACAAGAACATTTTCAAGGGATAACTCCTGATGCAGAGGAAGGTGTAGACAAACGAGCCACCAACGTTGATGGCGGCTCTGTAATTCGTACAGCTTTGGTGGAAAGAAATTAGGCCACACGTATCATCACACAAGCACTTTCACAACCTTCGACCCAGACATTTCCTAAGGAAGTAATTCAAAATATAGAAAAAGCTGTCTGTACAATGATGCTTATTTCTCACTATTGTTTATAATGGTGAGAAAAGTATGTTTATTTTCTGTTTACATAAAGGGTAAAACCATAGTAAGGGTGGTGTCAGCCTTTTCAGTTCCATAGTGTGATTTTTTTGTGTGTGTTAAACAGGGACATATAAACAATCATTGAGGCCTCTAGATAGTCCCTAAACCTTGTTTTAATTCATAGTTGAATACATTGCTTTGGAAAGGCTTTTAGATTCTGCTAACCAGTGGTCAGATTGAAGGATTTAAAAATCATCTTAAATTGGTTCATCCTCTGGTGGAGCTTGGTGTAATTTGAAACTAAAGGAAAGAGAAAACAGGGTGGGGAGAGTATTCTCTCATCTGTACTAGATTTTTAAATGTCTGGAGAAGGAAGGAAGTCAAGGCAGGGTGGAAGTTTTCTTTCTCTAAGCCCCAGGCCGTTACAGCACAGGCCCCACTGAGCCAGAAATCAGAGTGGAGTCCTGAGATGGTGAGTTTGGCGGGGTCCGCGCGGCTTGCTGGGCTGTGCCTGAGCAGCCGAGGGGTGAGTCACTTCCTCGGTCACATCCACATCTGTGTGTGCTCTGTGGTGCAGGAGGAGCCTAACAATGCTGCGGGGAGGCAGGACAGCACAGAGACGACCGGTGCAAGCTGTGCCTTCTGCCACCAGGTCCTTGAATGGTGAGGGCTTCCAGCTGCTAAATTCCCAGGGTGGGTGGGAGCCGGTCCTGGGATAGTAACTCCAGTGAGGATGGGCATCAACTAACTGAACAGGTGCCAGCAGCCACGGGCCGAGTTATAGAATCGCAGATCTCAGGGCTGGACACGCAGCCCGGTCTCCCTCCCAACTGACAAATCCCTGGAGCAGCGGCTCTCAACTGCGGAGAGCATCAGCCTTACCAGGGCACTTGAAAATAATGCACATGCCTCAGCCCCACCTACTGTATCAGCCTCCCCGGGGTGAAGCCCTGGTGGGAATCTTTTTTTAATATTTATTTATTTGTTTGTTTGTTTATTTTGGCTACGTTGGGTCTTTGTTGCTGCGCGCGGGCTTTCTCTAGTTGCGTCGAGCGGGGGCTACTCTTCATTGTGGTGCGCGGGCTTCTCATTGTGGTGGCTTCTCTTGTTGCGGAGCATGGGCTCTAGGCACGTGGGCTTCAGTAGTTGTGGCGCATGGGCTTAGTTGCTCTGCAGCGTGTGGGATCTTCCCGGACCAGGGCTCGAACCCGTGTCTCCTGCATTGGCAGGTGGATTCTTAACCACTGCGCCACAAGGGAAGCCCGGGAATCTTTCTTTTAAATCTCTCCCAGATGATTCTGATAGGCCTCTTGGTTAAGAATCATGACCACAGCGTATGGAGGGTGGTTTGGCCTTTAGGCTCCCTTTGAACCTTGCCCATGTGGGAGATTATTATACACCATTGTGTAGCAGCTCGCAGCCTCACTACTCTCTCCTCACAATGAATGAAAACTTACCCTGTTGGGTCCCACCTCTGCCCCCCAGTGCCACCGGAAATAAGCCTAATCCCGTGTCCCAGGGTTTACTTCTCCACATCCCTCAGCAAGAAATCTTCCGGAGGTGACAAGCTGTAAATCGGGTAAAAAGCTGTAGAGGTGAAATCCTAAGGAGAAATTCTTAATGGTTTTGAAACACTCTTTGGTCAGCTGTTAGCCCGCGTGGATTCAGAATCATTTATTTGAAGCTTCTATCAGTCAGCAAGAGGCGCCTCCTCCAAGCTTGAGAGGCACTGTGGACTGGAGCCAAAGCTTGGCTAATTGACCTTAGGAAGGTGGAGAGGCAAGGAGGGAGGGGCTGTTTAGCCACCACTATTACCTGAACATAATGGATTCGAATAGAGGCAGATGACAAGGTCTGAAAGACTGAAGTTTCCTGTTGGAAAGCATGCCAAGCACGGAATGAGCACTTGTCATAAGGGTCCTATTGAGTTTCCGCCCTCTAAAAAAAGAAACAGCATGGTTTTGTGGTTAAATATCCGTGTGTCATCTGGTGTGAACCATTATTTTAAACCAACATGTCCATCATCAGCTTTGACTCTCCTTTCAATACAAAGGTCACAAATGATGCCAAATCCCTGAGTCATCCCAGATCCACTATTTTTTTTAATTGAATTAAAACCTACGTTTTGACATTTTTTTTTAGGTTTTAGTAAGCATAATAAAAATAGCTTGACATTAAAAAAACGTTTTGATTAAGCTTTCAAGATACTAAATATTTCTCTTCCAAATTCATAGTCTAGACCTCACAGAACCACTAAAGTAGCAAGACAGGGACTGGCGTTCTAGACTACATTTTCTCTTTTATAATGAACAAGATGGAAGGCAAAACACAACCAAGTGTAAAATCAGATCTAACAGTAAATCAACTGCTGGGGTGTGATGTGGCGATATGCATGATTCATAAATTGAAATCTTGGTAAACTATATCATCCCTGAGGAATTAATTGAACAGAGGGTTATATATACTCTTTACTCTTTTAGAAGATTAGCTCTCTCTCAGATGGGATGTGTTCTTTATTTAGCCTACTGATGTACGTACTGTTTGAAGGATATTTATATATATGCAGATAAATAACATATATACTATGTGTAAAATGCTTATCCCTTTATGTCTGATGCAGAATTTTGGATTTAAGAGTACACTTCAGCTACTTGGTCTTGTTGAAAAACTGTCTTCTCAAGTAGAACCGCCCTTAACTGTTTTTGGCAAGAAGATTTTAGTGCACAAAGAAGTTTAAAAGAGGCAGAAAAAGAAACTCATGTGTTGGACTAAACTCACTTGAGTGCCATCCAAGTTTTCCACTTTGGAGAGCAGATGTTCAAATGCCCCAGAGGAGGAGGGTGGAGACAGAAAATGAGGTGTGAGAAAATATGTGACTCATGAGGAGAGCATATTTTTCCAAGAAGAGGGAAAGGGCCTGGCTTCTCAGCCCCCAACCTCACAAACTCCAAGCACTGCGCCTCTCTCCACCAGCAGCAGGCCCAGGCACAGTGGGACATGCACACATTTGCAAGCAAGGCCTGAGGCTCAAACTCCATCCCCGGCAATCAGTCTCATTCCTGACTCACTGGCTACATCCAGGACATCTTGGGCTACATCCAGGACGTCTTGGGCACGGTGCCCTCCAGGCTAAGAATGAGCAACGTTCCCTAGGGGCTATTATAGTATTCCAGGGGCTGAGCTAGAGCTTTCTTAAGAATTGCTGTCAACTAAAATTCCTTTGGAGGAGTTAGAATTTCTGTGAAGAAGGGAGACAGAAGCTACAGACAAGTCGGAGGAAGTGTCCCGGTAAATGACAATCGAAGGGCATCTTTCTGATGCCCCCTGGTGGCCTTGCACAGCTAAAATTAACCCCACATGCTCTCATAGCCTTTAGCCCCATAGACACTGGACAAAATCCACCTTGCTGGAATTTTCGGATCTCTCAGCTAGTGCTTATGGATCCAAAGCCATGTGATCTGGTATTGACATGTAGTACAGCTTCTTCCCCTGATAAGAACTGATTTTGAGACAATGAATTAAACTCCAAATTTTATAATTCCATACTTCAAATTTCTATATTGTTTATGTGTATCATGACTAGATATTATCCTCAGGGAAACAAAACAGATTTACTTTTAATGTTTGGTATGCATGTTCTTTTCAGGCCAAATTGTGCTAGGTGCACTTTCTCACGGGGAAGCTCTCAAACAGGCAGGCAGAGGGATAGCTGTGTTGAGGATGACATGCATCCTCCATCATTCCAGGCTCTGACACAAGAAATTTCACATTTCAGTTTTACCAGACCTCTCACTATCGCTATTAGCAGTATACTAAAAGTTTATGGGATTTTATGCACCTTTTTTAGGAAGCAAAAAATGGAGAAAAAAGGCCACAGAGGAATCAGCCGTGGAAGGTTTCCTGTTGCCATTCAAGACAAGGCACGGCACCCAGACTCAGTTCTCGGTAAGTTGAGGGGTCTGGGGCCAGTCGTCATGATCCCTCTTCTTGGGGTCCGCTCACTGCCAGCAGACCATGTGCCATGTAGCTTTACTTAGACTAGGGTGTTGCACGTTGGTTATTATTATTATCGTTGCAAAATGTAAAGAATAATGAATTGATTCAAATGAGATGTGGTCAAGCAGGGTGAAAGTGCCCACACCTGTCTCGGCCTGGAGTCACAGGGCTCCGTGACTCAGTCACGAGGCGGCCTCAGTTCTGCGTGGCAGCCCCCCAGCATGACCCGTAATCTGCACCTTGGGAGCTCCCCCGCCACGGGACAGTTGCTGCTGACTTGTCCATACACATTTCATAGGAGCAAAGAAAGTTAGAGCGGGGAGCAGACCCAGAGAGCACCAGTGCATGGAATCCAATGAGTTTTAGTCATAGGGGCCCTTCTCCAAAGATAATTTAAGCAGAAAAACATCCCCTGGTAGGACTGCCCTGGGTGAGGAAGAGGTGGAGTTGAGGCCTGCTGGCTTAGGTAGCTCCTGAGAAGAAAATCAGCGGCCGAGCCTAATCTACCCAGTTTATACAGCAGGAAGCTGGGGGCCAGAGAGCTAACCAGGCTTGCTTTTTCCTTCAACTCAGTATTCTTCCTGTTATGACACATTTGGTTCTATTTCTGCTCTGTAGATGACACATTTTCTAATAATAATACTATTAATCGATCGAACACTTACTGTATACCAGACACCAGAACAGAGTAGAGATTTTCAAAGTGTGGTCAGAGGGCCCCCGGGGGGCCGTGAGGTCCTCTCTTTTCTGTGCAAGAACAATATTTCAACAGACTGAATGGAGATACAGCTATAAAGTCCAGCTGCCTTCCGTTAAGCTAGATGTTTTGTTTTTTTTTTTAACATCTTTATTGGAGTATAATTGCTTTACAATGGTATGTTAGCTTCAGCTTCACAACAAAATGAATCAGTTATATACATACATATATTCCCATATCTCTTCCCGCTTGCGTCTCCCTCCCTCCCACCCTCCCTATCCCACCCCTCCAGGCGGTCACAAAGCACCGAGCTGATCTCCCTGTGCTATGCGGCTGCTTCCCACTAGCTATTTACCTTACGTTTGGTAGTGTATATATGTCCATGCCTCTTTATCGCTTTGTCACCGTTTACCCTTCCCCCTCCCCATAACCTCAAGTCCATTCTCTAGTAAGTCTGTGTCTTTATTCCTGTTTCACCCCTAGGTTTTTCATGACATTTTTTTTTTTAAATTCCATATATATGTGTTAGCATACGGTATTTGTCTCTCTCTTTCTGACTTACTTCACTCTGTATGACAGACTCTAGGTCTATCCACCTCATTACAAATAGCTCAATTTCGTCTCTTTTTATGGCTGAGTAATATTCCATTGTATATATGTGCCACATCTTCTTTATCCATTCATCCGATGATGGACACTTAGGTTGTTTCCATCTCCGGGCTATTGTAAATAGAGCTGCAATGAACATTTTGGTACATGACTCTTTTTGAATTATGGTTTTCTCAGGGTATATGCCCAGTAGTGGGATTGCTGGGTCATATGGTAGTTCTATTTGTAGCTTTTTAAGGAACCTCCATACTGTTCTCCACAGTGGCTGTATCAATTTACATTCCCACCAACAGTGTAAGAGGGTTCCCTTTTCTCCACACCCTCTTCAGCATTTATTGTTTCTAGATTTTTTGATGATGGCCATTCTGACTGGTGTGAGATGATATCTCATTGTAGTTTTGATTTGCATTTCTCTCATGATTAGTGATGTTGAGCATTCTTTCATGTGTTTGTTGGCACTCTGTATATCTTCTTTGGAGAAATGTCTATTTAGGTCTTCTGCCCATTTTTGGATTGGGTTGTTTGTTTTTTTGTTATTAAGCTGCATGAGCTGCTTATAAATTTTGGAGATCAATCCTTTGTCAGTTGCTTCATTTGCAAATATTTTTTCCCATTCTGAGGGTTGTCTTTTGGTCTTCTTTATGGTTTCCTTTGCTGCGCAAAAGCTTTTAAGTTTCATTAGGTCCCATTTGTTTACTCTTGTTTTTATTTCCATTTCTCTAGGAGGTGGGTCAAAAAGGACCTTGCTGTGATTTATGTCATAGAGTGTTCTGCCTATGTTTTCCTCTAAGAGTTTGATAGTTTCTGGCCTTACATTTAGGTCTTTAATCCATTTTGAGCTTATTTTTGTGTATGGTGTTAGGGAGTGATCTAATTTCATACCTTTACATGTAGCTGTCCAGTTTTCCCAGCACCACTTATTGAAGAGGCTGTCCTTTCTCCACTGTACATTTCTGCCTCCTTTGTCAAAGATAAGGTGACCATATGTGCGTGGGTTTATCTCTGGGCTTTCTATCCTGTTCCATTGATCTATCTTTCTGTTTTTGTGCCAGTACCATACCGTCTTGATAACTGTAGCTTTGTAGTATAGTCTGAAGTCTGGGAGCCTGATTCCTCCAGTTCCTTCTTTCGTTCTCAAAATTGCTTTGGCTATTCGGGGTCTTTTGTGTTTCCCTACAAATTGTGAAATTTTTTGTTCTAGTTCTGTGAAAAATGCCAGTGGTAGTTTGATAGGGATTGCATTGAATCTATAGATTGCTTTCGGTAGTAGAGTCATTTTCACAATGTTGATTCTTCCAATCCAAGAACATGGTATATCTCTCCATCTATTTGTATCATCTTTAATTTCTTTCATCAGTGTCTTATAATTTTCTGCATACAGATCTTTTGTCTCCTTAGGTAGGTTTATTCCTAGATATTTTATTCTTTTTGTTGCAATGGTAAATGGGAGTGTTTTCTTGATTTCACTTTCAGATTTTTCATCATTAGTATATAGGAATGCCAGAGATTTCTGTGCATTAATTTTGTATCCTGCCACTTTACCAAATTCATTGATTAGTTCTAGTAGTTTTCTGGTAGCATCTTTAGGGTTCTCTATGTATAGGATCATGTCATCTGCAAACAGTGACAGCTTTACTTCTTCTTTTCCGATTTGGATTCCTTTTATTTCCTTTTCTTCTCTGATTGCTGTGGCTAAAACTTCCAAAACTATGTTGAATAAGAGTGGTGAGAGTGGGCAATCTTGTCTTGTTCCTGATCTTAATGGAAATGCTTTCAGTTTTTCACCATTGAGGATGATGTTTGCTGTGGGCTTGTCATATATGGCCTTTATTATGTTGAGGAAAGTTCCCTCTATGCCTACTTTCTGCAGGGTTTTTATCATAAATGGGTGTTGAATTTTTGTCAAAAGCTTTCTCTGCATCTATTGAGATGATCATATGGTTTTTCTCCTTCAGTTTGTTAATATGGTTTATCACATTGATAGATTTGCGTATATTGAAGAATCCTTGCATTCCTGGAATAAACCCCACTTGATCATGGTGTATGATCCTTTTAATGTGCTGTTGGATTCTGTTTGCTAGTATTTTGTTGAGGATTTTTGCATCTATGTTCATCAGTGATATTGGCCTGTAGTTTTCTTTCTTTGTGACATCCTTGTCTGGTTTTGGTATCAAGGTGATGGTGGCCTCGTAGAAGGAGTTTGGGCGTGTTCCTCCCTCTGCTATATTTTGGAAGAGTTTGAGAAGGATAGGTGTTAGCTCTTCTCTGAATGTTTGATAGAATTCGCCTGTGAAGCCATCTGGTCCTGGGCTTTTGTTTGTTGGAAGATTTTTAATCACAGTTTCAATTTCAGTGCTTGTGATTGGTCTGTTCATATTTTCTATTTCTTCCTGATTCAGTCTTGGCAGGTTGTGCATTTCCAAGAATTTGTCCATTTCTTCCAGATTGTCCATTTTATTGGCATAGAGTTGCTTGTAGTAATCTCTCATGATCTCTTTTATTTCTGCAGTGTCAGTTGTTACCTCTCCTTTTTCATTTCTAATTCTATTGATTTGAGTCTTCTCCCTTTTTTTCTTGATGAGTCTGGCTAGTGGTTTATCTATTTTGTTTATCTTCTCAAAGAACCAGCTTTTAGTTTTATTGATCTTTGCTATTGTTTCCTTCATTTCTTTTTCATTTATTTCTGATCTGATTTTTATGATTTCTTTCCTTCTGCTAGCTTTGGGGTTTTTTTGTTCTTCTTTCTCTAATTGCTTGAGGTGCAAGGTTAGGTTGTTTATTCGAGATGTTTCCTGCTTCTTAAGGTGGGCTTGTATTGCTATAAACTTCCCCCTTAGAACTGCTTTTGCTGCATCCCACAGGTTTTGGGTCGTTGTGTCTCCATTGTCGTTTGTTTCTAGGTATTTTTTGATTTCCTCTTTGATTTCTTCAGTGGTCACTTCATTATTAAGTAGTGTATTGTTTAGCCTCCATGTGTTTGTATTTTTTACAGATCTTTTCCTGTAATTGATATCTAGTCTCATGGCGTTGTGGTCAGAAAAGATACTTGATACAATTTCAATTTTCTTAAATTTACCAAGGCTTGATTTGTGACCCAAGATATGATCTATCCTGGAGAATGTTCCATGAGCACTTGAGAAAAATGTGTATTCTGTTGTTTTTGGAAGGGGTGTCCTATAAATATCAATTAACTCCATCTCGTTTAATGTATCATTTAAAGCTTGTGTTTCCTTATTTATTTTCATTTTGGATGATCTGTCCATTGGTGAAAGTGGGGTGTTAAAGTCCCCTACTATGAATGTGTTACTGTCGATTTCCCCTTTTATGGTTGTCAGTATTTGCCTTATGTATTGAGGTGCACCTAAGTTGGGTGCATAAATATTTACATTTGTTATATCTTCCTCTTGGATCGATCCCTTGATCATTATGTAGTGTCCTTCTTTGTCTCTTCTAATAGTCTTTGTTTTAAAGTCTATTTTGTCTGATATGAGAATTGCTACTCCAGCTTTCTTTTGGTTTCCATTTGCATGAAATACCTTTTTCCATCCCCTTACTTTCAGTCTGTATGTGTCTCTAGGTCTGAAGTGGGTCTCTTGTAGACAGCAAATATATGGGTCTTGTTTTTGTATCCATTCAGCCAATCTGTGTCTTTTGGTGGGAGCATTTAGTCCATTTACATTTAAGGTAATTATCGATATGTGTGTTCCTATTCCCATTTTCTTAATTGTTTTGGGTTCATTATTGTAGGTCTTTTCCTTCTTTTGTGTTTCTTGCCTAGAGAAGTTCCTTTAGCAGTTGTTGTAGAGCTGGTTTGGTGGTGCTGAACTCTCTCAGCTTTTGCTTGTCTGTAAAGGTTTTAATTTCTCCATCATATCTGAATGAGATCCTTGCTGGGTAAAGTAATCTTGGTTGCAGGTTTTTCTCCTTCAACACTTTCAATATGTCCTGCCACTCCCTTCTGGCTTGCAGAGTTTCTGCTGAAAGATCAGCTGTTAACCTTATGGGGATTCCCTTGTGTGTTATTTGTTGTTTTTCCCTTGCTGCTTTTAATATGTTTTCTTTGTATTTAATTTTTGACAGTTTGATTAATATGTGTCTTGGCGTATTTCTCCTTGGATTTATCCTGTATGGGACTCTCTGTGCTTCCTGGACTTGATTAACTATTTCTTTTCCCATATTAGGGAAGTTTTCAACTATAATCTCTTCAAATATTTTCTCAGTCCCTTTCTTTTTCTCTTCTTCTTCTGGAACCCCTATAATTCGAAAGTTGGTGCGTTTAATGTTGTCCCAGAGGTCTCTGAGACTGTCCTCAGTTCTTTTCATTCTTTTTTCTTTTTTCTGCTCTGCAGTAGTTATTTCCACTATTTTATCTTCCAGGTCACTTATCCGTTCTTCTGGCTCAGTTATTCTGCTATTGATCCCATCTAGAGTATTTTTAATTTCATTTATTGTGTTGTTCATTGTTGCTTGTTTCATCTTTAGTTCTTCTAGGTCCTTGTTAACTGATTCTTGCAATTTGTCCATTCTATTGTCCATTCTATCTCCAAGATTTCGGATCAACCTTACTATCATTATTCTGAATTCTTTTTCAGGTAGATTGCCTATTTCCTCTTCATTTGTTAGGTCTGGTGGGTTTTTATCTTGCTCCTTCATCTGCTGTGTGTTTTTCTGTCTTTTCATTTTGCTTATCTTACTGTGTTTGGGGTCTCCTTTTTTGCAGGCTGAAGGTTCGTAGTTCCTGTTGTTTTTTGTGTCTGTCCCCAGTGGCTAAGGTTGGTTCAGTGGGTTGTGTAGGCTTCCTGGTGGAGGGTACTAGTGCCTGTGTTCTGGTGTATGAGGCTGGATCTTGTCTTTCTGGTGGGCAGGTCCACGTCTGGTGGTGTGTTTTGGGGTGTCTGTAGACTTACTATGATTTTGGGCAGCCTCTCTGCTAATGGGTGGGGTTGTGTTCCTGTCTTGCTAGTTGTTTGGCATAGGATGTCTAGCACTGTAGTTTGCTGGTCGTTGAGTGAAGCTGGGTGCTGGCGTTGAGATGGAGATCTCTCGGAGATTTTTGCTGTTTGATATTATGCGCAGCTGGGAGGCCTCTTGTGGACCAGTGTCCTGAAGTTGGCTCTCCCACCTCAGAGGCACAGCACTGACTCCTGGCTGCAGCCCCAAGAGCCTTTCATCCACAGGGCTCCTTAATTTGGGATGATTCCTTGTCTATTCAGGTATTCCACAGATGCAGGGTATATCAAGTTGATTGTGGAGCTTTAATCCGCTGCTTCTGAGGCTGTTGGGAGAGATTTCCCTTTCTCTTCTTTGTTTTGACAGTTCCCAGGGGCTCAGCTTTGGATTTGGCCCGGCCTGTGCGTGTAGGTCGCCGGAGGGCGTCTGTTCTTTGCTCAGACAGGACGGGGTTAAAGGAGCCGCTGATTCGGAGGCTCTGGCTCACCCAGGCCGGGGGGTAGGGAGGGTCACGGAGTGCGGGGTGGGCCTGCAGCGGCAGAGGCCGGCATGACGCTGCAGGCTGAGGGCGCCGTGCGCTCTCCCGGGGGAGCCGTCCCTGGATCCCGGGACCCTGGCAGCGGCGGGCTGCACAGGCTCCCCGGAAGGGCGTGTGGCTAGTGACCTGTGCTCGCACACAGGCCTCCTGACGGCGGCAGCAGCGGCCTCAGCGTCCCATGTCCGTCTCTGGGCTCCGCAATCTTAGCCGCGGCTCGCGCCCGTCCTTGGAGCCCTCTCAAGCAGCGCTCTTAATTCCCTCTCCTCGTGCACCAGGAAACAAAGAGGGACGTAAAAGTCTCTTGCCTCTTCGGCAGGTCCAGACCCCTCCCCGGACTCTCTCCTGGCCAGCCGCGGCGCACCAACGCCCTGCAGGCTGTGTTCACACCGCCAACCTCAGTCCTCTCCAGGCGCTCCGACAAAAGCCGGAGCCTCAGCTCCCAGTCCCGCCCGTCCCGGCGGGCGAGCAGACAAGCCTCTCGGCTGGTGAGTGCCGGTCGGCCCGATCCTCTGCGCTGGAATCTGTCCGCTTTGCCCTCCGCACCCCTGTTGCTGTGTTCTCCTCCGCGGCTCCCAAGCTCCCCCACTCCGCCTCCCAAAGTCTCCACCTGCGAAGGGGCTTCCTAGTGTGTGGACACTTTTCCTCCTTCACAGCTCTCTCCCGCTGGTGCAGGACCCGTCCCTATCCTTTTGTCTCTGTTTAGTTTTTTCTTTTGCCCTAACCAGGTACGTGGGGGGTTCCTTGCCTTTTGGGAGGTCTGAGGTCTTCTGCCAGCGTTCAGTAGGTGCTCCGTAGGAGTTGTTCCACGCATAGATGTACTTCTGGTGTATCTGTGGAGAGGAAGGTGATCTCCGCGTCTTACTCTTCCGCCATCTTCCCAGAAGTCCCTAAGCTAGATGTTTTAGAAATTTGCCAAAACGTAAAACACTGCCATTTTACTCACTGATTTTTTTTCAAAAGTAGCTATTTTTCATAAAAAATGTTATTTTGTGAACATGAAGTGATTATTACTGTTTTTAAATGACAAAGTATTTTTTAAATGCTTCAGTTTAAAATTCTGAAAAAAGAAAAAGCTTTGAGACTGCCCATTTAGTCTTAGGAAAATCTGAATGATTCTACACAGCAAAAATGACTTGAAATTTATAAATACCTCTCTACCAAGCCACATTCAGTTGACTGAATGTTGTATGATGGCTCTTCTGCAATGCAAGGGGAGGGTGGATTTTTACTACAGGTATAAAAAATTTCATATATTATATGATAAAAACTATAATAAGCAAAAGCTCTTTAGGGTTCTCAATTTTAAGAGTGTAAGTAAGAGTGTTCTGAAATTAAAGAACTGAGAATGGTTGACATATAGTGTACATCACTTGACTATCATAATACCCCTGTAAGGTAGGAATTACAATCTTTATTTTATAGATAAGTAAATGGAGGCTTGGAGAAATTAAGTGACTTGCCAGGGTCAAAGAGCCTGGTGTGTTATTTGTTGCTGTGTAATGATGTATCCCAAACCTTAATGGCTCAAAACAACAAACATTTGCTATCTCATAGTTTCTGCAGGTCAGGAATTTGGGAGCCATTTAGCTGGGTGGTTCAGGTTCAAGGTCTCTCATGAAGCTGCAGTCAAGATGTCGGCCAATACTGCCATCATCTGAAGGCTTGACTAGGGCTAGAGAATCTGCTGCCAAGATTGTTTACACACATGGCCACTGGCAGGAGGTCTCAGTTCCTCACCATGTGGACCAAAAGGCTGCTTGAGTGTCATTAAGACAGGGCAGCCAGCTTCCCCCAGGCAAGTGATCCAAGAGAAAGACTGAGATGGAAGTTTCAATGTCTCTTATGACCTAATTTTGGAAGTTATACACCATCGTTACCACTTTATTCTATTTGTTAGAAGCAAGTCACTAAATTGTGAGTTGTCACAATCAAGGAGAGAGGAATTAGGCTCTATCCTTTGAAAAGCATGTTAAAGAATTTGTGGACATACTGTCAACCAATATAGCCAATAAGTGGCAGAGCCAGGCTGCAAATCAGGCCTATGTGAACCCATGTCCTTTCTCCTGTACAACACAACCTTCCCAGAGTGTAGCTCCTTCTTCCTCTATTTGTAATTTCCTTGACTTCTGGATTAGAAGGCATTCAATGACCATTGACTGAGATTTGGGAAAGAAAACATCCTTCCTAGAGCTCATTCCATTTGTGATTTACACTTTGGAAGATAATGTTACAAATGAGTGTAATCATGAGTGCAGCAAGGCAGGTAGCATTGGCAGAAGCTTTGTCCCCAAGCCTCGTCTCTCCTGGAGCTAAGACGTTGCTTGGACACCCAAGTGTGATGTGCTCACCTGCCGGGCCCATGCTCCCACACTCTGGCCTAACCTGGAAAACTCCACTGCCCACAGCCTACCGAATAAGACTCAGACCTGCACCAGACACACATGCTCTCTACTGCTAGCCTCTCTGTGGTACTGATGAGGGCAAAGCTATGATTCAAGTTCCCATATGGACTCATGAACGTGATGTGAGGAAAACCATCTTTCCAATTGCCTGGATGACAAAACACAAGCTCTTCGCCACCGCAGGGTCTAAGAAGAGAATGTGGATGTATCAGGGCTAATCTGGAAAAATAACTACAAATGCAAGATCGTCTGATAATTCAATGGACGAAATTCTCACAGATCCATCCATTCAGAGGACCTTTACTAAACACCTACATGTGCTAGGCAAATCTTAAGACTTTCCTATCAGAACTGTTTTCTATCAAAACATCTCTCAGTTGTCATAAGGGGAGTCCAAATGTCACCCCTAGGATGGCAACCCCCCTTGGTAAACTTCCCCTTGGGGAAATTGAACACTCTGGGACCTAATGCATACCTTGCACGATCAGAGCTCTACTCTCCAGAGCATATTTTAGGACTATAATAAAAAAACCTCACACTTCCTTTGTGTAACTTGGGCTTTTTCAGGTTCTGATACAGGATTCAGCTGCTATTCTGCTTCTGGGACTGGACTGCAGAGTAATAAATGTGAGAACTGAAGCACTAAGATTTGTAACTCCCGAGAGTCTGCGGTAAAGCATTATCTAAAGGTGAGAGTGACTGGGCCGCCTCAGAAAACAAGGCATAAATGGGGGCAGCTGTTGCTCCCAGGCAATGAGTTGTATTTTTAATCTTTTCTTTTTAGAATTTCATTACATATTCAACACCCCGGGACAGAATTTCTTTAATCACAGCAAAAGAAGTGCCTTTGCCCAGCTCTGTTATTTAAATGAAAATAAATATTCTTCACCTTGTAAGTACATCTGCAAGATCCCATCTTTGTACACAACCTAATCTCCCTGCATGGGAGACCTACATCATACCAGCCACTGCTTCCATATGGGGAGCCCCTGCCCTGTTTAGTCTGCCGCCAGGTCTCTAGCACTCATCTGACACTTGCACATCCAGCCCGACACCTGGATGGCAAGAGGCTGGGCTGGGACTGGGAGATATGCAATCCTAGCAATAAAGGACTTTGAAAGTTACTAAGTGCTATACCAGTGTAAGTTGGTAACAAGTCATAAATATTTGCTGAACAAGTAACTGACTGAATAACTGCCATTATTATTGTTATTGTTCAGAAGGGGCAAAAGCTTTAGATCTATCCCCACTAAAATTCAGCACATAAATAGACTATTTTACACTCCTTAAACATCATATTGCTAATTTCAATGCAAAATTTTGCTGTCTTTGGAACTAAGTAAAATCCCACAAACATTTATTTATAAAGATGAATAAAACATGGCTCCTTGGGCTTCCCTGGTGGCGCAGTGGTTGAGAGTCCGCCTGCCAATGCAGGGGACACGGGTTCGTGCCCCAGTCCGGGAAGATCCCACATGCCACGGAGTGGCTGGGCCCGTGAGCCATGGCCACTGAGCCTGCGCATCCGGAGCCTGTGCTCCGCAGCGGGAGAGGCCACAACCGTGAGAGGCCCATGTACCGCAAAAACAAACAAACAAACAAACAAACATGGCTCCTTCCTCCCAAGGAGTTTACAACCTATTGAGAGAAAGGAACTCCTACCCAAATAAGGAAAGTTCATGGAAAAATGTGATAAGAGCTAAGAGCACAGAGTGTGCTAAGGGAACACAAAGGAGGGAAGGGTACACCCTTCTCTTGCTTCTGAACGACAGCTGTGTCTGGTTCTCTGACATCCTTTCCTCATGGGTGAGTTCATACCTTCAGAGCGCTTTCTCTCCATCACTGGGGACAGGGCACCAGAGAGAATGTTTCTGACCTTTCACAACTGCCAATGTCCAAGACTAAAGAATGGTGTTTATCTGGCTGACCTCAGCTATGTCTCCCCTACTCACCCCTAGCTGCCAGATCGTCCAGTTGGATGTGTTCTGTTGAGACGACAGTCCCTAAGACTCTGAAGAAGCAACAGACAGATTTCTTTACTACTGCCTTGGTTTTGGGGTCTACAGCCCACGAGACCTCTTATTCCAACATACGAATGAAGAAAGCAACTGAGTCACTTGAAATGTGATCTTGAACTCCATTAGTAAACATATAGTGGCCAAGAGGGTAGAAGTCCCAGGGAAGCATCTTTTGCTCGGTGTTAGACAGGAACCTCCAGAATGGACAGAAAATGGAGCGGGCTATTGCAGGAGGTCGTGAGTCCCACCTGTAGACTGAGAGGCAATGTACTTTGTCAGGATGTTGTAATCTGTAGACTATGAGAACTGGACCAGATGACCCTATGACCCTTTCCAACTCTGAATTTCTATGTTTCAAATAAAATCCACAACTATATTTGGAGGTGACCAAGGGGTTAAGACTGAGCTCATTAGTGCCTCTGTTCGTCATGACTTAAGTCTGGGTACAGCATGACTAAATTTGGACTTTCTGACTTCTGCCCTGCCTTCCGTGTCTCTCCCTGTTCCTTTGTCAAATGGGACCCTCCTGAGGGGGAGTGAAGCCAAGCTACTAGAGACCAGTGGATATGACAGAAGAATGAAGGAGAAAGAGGGGAAGATAGAGAAGAGAGGAGGAGAGGCAAGAGAAGGGGGAGAAGAGAGCCTCAGCGACAGAGAAGGCAGATTTGTTGGCTATTGACTTCCTTCTCTTCCTTCCCCTGGCATTCTTCTTGTCTTCCATGGTGACATTTATCTTCTTCTCTGTTTAGTCTCTATTTTCTGGAATTGTCTTAGTAACATAATTTAGTTTCTGACTCCTAGAATCCTTGCTCCTAAAGTGGAGAGGACTTCAGAAATCCATTCAGTTCAAACTCTTGGAAAATATTATCCCTCCATTTGCCAGATGAAGAAGTTGAGCCCGTAGACATGCCCAGGTCACACAGCTAGCACCAAGGGAACCTAGAGTCCTGGTCTCTTGTCTGCTAATAAAACTTTTAAATGTTGAATTTCTTTTCTTGAATTCAGAATACTCGATGGCTATTTTCCGTGTTCTGGTCTCTTGTCTGCTAATAAAACTCCTTTTAAATGTTGAATTTCTTTTCTTGAATTCAGAATACTCGATGGCTATTTTCCGTGTTCCCTAGTTTTATTTACTTAGTAAAATTTTATGAAAGATTTCATTCATACAGAAAAGTTCAGGGAATGATACCCATATATCCACCATTTGGGGATCATTTTTGATGCTCTGAATCTGATCAGAGCTAACACTTTTCAGCTCATTCAAAACCAAAATGGATCTGTTTCCAGAGTGCAAATTCAAAATCCTCTCATGATGAATGTGAACTCATACCAGGAGAGTAAGTATGATTAACAAAATGGCTACCCATTGTTTGGATGCATGCAATGCACTTAGTGCATTAGATCACCTGCCCAAGATCACCTAGATCATAAGTAGTAGAGCCAGGATTCAAACCTAAGTCTGGCTAATATTTCAATCATTCAGTTATTCATTCAACAAATACTTGAGTGTCAATAGCAGGACACTGCGCAGGTGCTGAGGACACAGTGACAAAGTCAACTTCTGTCCCTGCCCTTACTTTTTTGGTAGAGGAAAAGGGGGCATACAGAGTGCTATTACCTAATTTGGGGGTTTAGGGAAGCTGAGTTCCAAAGGATGAGTGAAGTAGCAAGGGGATGGGGGAGTAAGAGAGAAGAACATGCCAGTCTAAGAGAGCCTTCTGGTGTGGAAAAGCCCTTGGCAAGTTCAGAAACAATGTAGCTGGAGCCTAAAAGAGGGAGAGGCAGTGGGGGAAAGATGGGGTGGTGAGATGAGCAGGGCCAGGCTGTGCAGGGGCTTGTCAGCTGCATGAAGGATTTCAGACTCTTAGGTATAATGGGAAGCCAATGAGATTTTTTAACCAGAGTGTTTTTTAAAGTTTTCCAGTGTTTTAAAAATCACTCTAACTACTAAGGGAGAGGGAATGGATTAGAGGAGTCAAGGATTGGAGCACAGAGACCAAGTAAGAGGCTAGTACAGTAATCCAGGTGGAATGATGGCAGCTTAGTCAAGGGTGGTAGAAAAGGAAAGAGAGAAGTCTAGTATTCAAGAGCTACTTGGGAGGCAGAATCGACAGTGTAGCTGAGTGACCAGAGTTCAGGCTGTGTGGAGTCACACTCACTCAGTCTGAACCCCACTACTCACTACCACAGTGCAGTGCAGTGTGTATGAATGTAGCCACTGGGGAGTTCTTGGGTTTGTGTCTTGGTTGTGTGTCCTTGGGCAGAGGGAGCACAAACTCCTCGCCCCCCCCCAACGCCCACACACACAGCCACTACTGGACCACAGAGTTGAGGATGGCACTTTATACAAGTATCAGTGTGCTTTTGCCTTTTTTACAGTTCAGACCTTGCTACACCCTCACCCCATTCCCACTCCTGCAGGATTTCTGAAAGCACATCCTCAAGCAACTTTACCGGTATCGAAGAAACGGAATCTGAGGTGAGGACTTAGAAAAAAACACTCTAGAATCTTTGCAGCTTGTAAGTTTGGTCTTGATGACCACAAAACTGATGGCTTTTAAATTATTATAGTATGAGAGCATCAGAAAATGCTCTGCTAAAACAACTTGTGCTCAGCACTAACATAAAGACAGCCTGAGCAGCCACATGGTTTGTATTATTCCTAAATTGGTTCCAAGGGATATTTCCTGGAGAAAACGTTTTTTGGGTGGTGCCTCAGCTACAGGATTCCCTGGCGCAGACCTGAAGGCATGCCGCTCACAAGTTTGTTCCAGGGACACTGGGGTTAGAGCTATCAGTAGATTCCTATTTTCAATCAGGTTACTTTCAAATGCTGCCACAGCATGTGCTGCATCCCTGGGTGCCCTCTCAGTGGTTATGGCCCCTAAATCTCCTTCAATGCCCCTCCCCCCAAGAGCTTTTCTTCTTTGTCACGGATCTCTTTTTCCACAGCAGGGAAACAGCCCAGCAGGTTGCTGACTTCACCCTCTGATTCATGCTCATCAGTCACGTGTTGGTCTTTTTTCTGTCCCTTTCTCTACAAAATATATTCCATCTCAGACTGGTTTCCTAGGAAACCAAGCCTCAAAAACAGAAATAGACTGGGTGGAAAACAGAATACTCCAAAAATTCCACTTTGCAATGTTCAATAATGAGGGAACCCAATTAACAGAAGCAGTAGTAAATTTATGTAACTAAAACGTGTGGACTTTTCCTCTGTAGATTTTAAACTCGTCTTTGGATCATGCCCTAAGGACAGCAACCATTTTGAAACAAACTACTGATCAAATGATTAGAACTATTGCAGAAGATCTTGCCAAAGTAGAGAGATGGAGGAACAGACTGAAATACTAGTTTGACTCAAGGCAACGAAGGATTAAAAAAAATGCAGAGAAAACTTGGTCTTCACCCCAGAAGTATTTTACTTATTACACAAACTTATGAAGATGACTTCCTAGAGAAAACACCAAAACTGCAAGAAATGGGGGACACAATGTGCTAAAATGAAACAAAAAATGGACCTCTGATTCTTAAAAATCAAAATCAACACATATTTCCTTAAAAATAAATGTGTTATTCCTAACTCATAATAAAAGAAATCAAAATAATGAAATATAATTTTACCTATTAGTGTGGCAAAAACTAAAGTTTGAAAGGAAGTAAAAATGTGCTTCAGAGATAGTAAATCGTTTCAGTTAGGAGCAACAACGAAAAAAGTCTTTTTCAAGGTCTTGATACCAGAATCTGTAACTGCTCATTCTACCGAGGGTGGAGTGGGGTAAGGAATCAGCTTATAGTAGGAATTTATGTGTGATGACCTCTTATGTCTTCAAATCCAGTAAGAAATTTAGGAAACAAAGGGTCTCTCCAACTCTAAGCCTAAAATGTATGTGAAATTTGAGGCCTAAAATGTAGGCCTCAAAGGATCTCCTATCAGTGTGATAGGGCAGAGTGATCACTGAGGTGTGCAGTGATTGAATGAATGGACCAATGTTTGCTGTCATCACACTCTTAGCTCCATTTGTCACAGGGCATTGGATTACTATGAATCTCTGTTCCACACATGTACTAACCCTGGACAGATAGTTACCAAGGCATACAAAGATCTCAGATAAAATGCAGACACCAAAAAATTAACCCTCTCACTGGCAATGTACTGTTCTCATGCTCAGTCTCAAAGAGAGCTGTTTGTTACACTGGTGGTTGCCAAGGGGCAGGGGGTTGGGGGAGGGATGCAGTGGGAGGTTGAGGTTAGCAGACGTTAAGCTTTTACATATAGAATGGATAAACAACAAGTATGTATAGCGAAGAGAACTATATTCACTATCCTATGATAAACCATAATGGAAAAGAATACATTAAAAGAAAAGCATATATATGTATAACTGAATCACTTTGCTGTACAGCAGTAATTAACACAACATTGTAAATCAACTATACTTCAATTAAAAAAAAACAAAGAGAGCTGTTTATTAATGTCACCTTTCCTCTCCACATATACATGTCATCCAGGTTAAACTGTATTACCTCTCTGTGCCTTTTGTTTTTCTCAGCTTTAAAATAGAGATGATAATAGTGCCTATCCTCACAGGATTAAATGAGAAGACTGAATGAGGTAATATAAACACTTAAAAACAGTGCCTCACATATAAAGCACAAAGTAAGCATTTGCACATTATTATTTTATTATCATTACTTAGTAAAATATCAAATTCTAAAATTAATATATCAAAAACAGAAACCTTCCTATATATAAAAAAATCCAGGGCTTCCCTGGTGGCGCAGTGGTTAGGAATCCGCCTGCCAATGCAGGGAACACGGTTTTGATCCCTGGTCCGGGAAGATCCCATATGCTGCAGAGCAACTATGCCCGTGCGCCACAACTATTGAGCCTGCACTCGAGAGCCCGCGCGCCACAACTACTGAAGCCTGCGCGCCTAGAGCCGTGCTCCGCAACAACAGAAGCCACCGCAATGACAAGCCCGCACACTGCAACGAAGAGTAGCCCCCGCTCGCCGCAACTAAAAGGAAAGCCTGCGCTCAGCAATGAAGACCAAACGCAGCCAAAAAAATAAATTAATTAATTAAAAAACATCTGTTTGAAAAGCATAATAGAAGATCCAATTCACATGGAACCATGAAAAATATTATGGCGATATGCAGGATCTATATAAAGAAAATAATGATTCTTAAGGTCATATTTTCCCTAAATTAACCTATAAATTTACTGTACACCTAATGAAAATATCAGAATAACTTTTGGTATTAACGAGACTAAAGTTCATTTTTAAAAAATGTAATACCCAGGGAATTCTGAAAAATAACGGTAATTTTGGTATGGGAGGAACAGAGATTACGTCCACATATTAACACACCATGAATCAAAATAGGGAATAAACTGGGAGCCTGGGACTGACATATACACACAACTCTATATTAAATACATAATAAGGACCTACTGTATAGCACAGGGAACTCTACTCAATAGTCTGTAATGCCTTATATGGGAAAAGAATGGTATATGTATAACTGATTCACTTTGCGGCACACCTGAAACTAATACAACATTGTACATCAACTATATTCCAATAAAAATTAAAAAAAATAAAATAGAGAAAAAGAGATACAAACTATAAGTCAATAAAACAGAATCCAGAAATAGACCAAAATACAAACTTAGTTTATGAGAAAGGTAGTATTTCAGTTCAGTTGGGGAAAGAGGGATTACCCAATAAAATTTGGTATAGTATCTGACTATTTAGAAAGAAATAAGGATGGATCTCTGTTAAATACTGTATCAGTCAGGGTTCACGGGAGAACAGAAACTCCTCTAGATATTTCAAGAAGTGTTTTAACATATAGAGAATTAAGTCCTTAAAACTCATGGAAAAAGCTGTAAGGGCAGAAACTAGGGGCCATATTTTTAGATTCAAGGTCATATCACCATCTGATCCAGAGAACAGGAAGTTAATGCCACCAGTTGCCACCAGCATTGCCTCATACCCATGAAGCAGGTGAGAGACACTAAAATGTGGAGTCTGGTTGCTACAAACAACTCCTGTCGGCAGCAACTTGCTTGTCCATTGGCACAGCTGCAGCAGATGGCCTCTGCCTCCCTTCTAACTTCAAAACTTGACCAAATGCAAGTCGTTGGCAGAATCTAACCTGTTCAGAACCCCACTTACCTTTGAGTCTGCAAAACTTCCTTTTTAGCTTTCATCCCCTGTGGTATGGAATGGGGAGGCATGGGACATAATGCCAAGTGCTAAGAGACAATATCTAGCACACATTCTCATACTAAAACCAATTCCAGATGGATAAAAGAGTTACCTGTAAAAAATAAAATGAACCTATCAAAATGCTCTAGAAGATCGATGGGTGAATTTACAATCTCAGGTGCAAAGATATTTCTAAGTACAACATAAATTTGCAAGCCACACAGGAAAAGTGATGGATTGATCTACATAAAAATTTTATTTTTTTAGTATTTATTTATTTAATTAATTAATTTATTTGGCTCCATCGGGTCTTAGTTGTGGCACGTGGGATCTTTAGTTGCTGTGTGCGGGGCCTTTTTAGTTGTGGTGTGGGGGATCTTTTAGTTGTGGCATGCCAACACTTAGTTGCAGCATGGCAGCATGTAGGATCTAGTTCCCTGACCAGGGATTGAACCCAGGCCCCCTGCATTGAGAGCGTGGAGTCTTAGCCCCTGGATCACCAGGGAAGTCCCTACATAAAAATTTTAAATGGTGATATCTATCAGTATTTTAAAGCACAAATACTTTAGACAGCTATGTCCTTGCTAGAAATTTATATTATAGAAATATTTGTGTAAGTTTGCACAGGTATGTACCCAAACAATGCCGCATTATTTGTAAGAGCAAAACCCTGAAGACGAGTGATATATAAATTACAGCCCACTCTATAATAGAACACTATGAGGCCAGGTAAAAGGAAAGATTTGAAATGAAGGTGTTCCCTTTGTGTAACACATGTGCACACATATCCTTACATTATCCAACCATATACAAAGATTACATTATTATTTTCTTAGGTCAAAGGGAGTTATGTTGGTGGGAAGATTATGATGCATTCTTCTTCTTCTTTGTAATTCTCTGACTTAGAACTTTAAAATTTCCCAATTTCCCCTTCCTCCCTGCCAAAAAAACAGAGATAATTTTTGTAAGTATATATTTATTTTCTCTTAGAATGTTCATGATTATTTTTGTTTGCTAATTTAACATACATTATTCAGAATTATACAAAATTGTGTTCTTCAGAAGTATCTAGCAACAGTATATGCTGTGAAATCATTCTATTCCTATTAATGACTAAATTACTTTACATATAAAAGAAGTTATGAATCTCAGTTGAAAGGAAAACTGCACTTATAGGAAATCATTCTATCATACATACAAGTTCACAGTTTTTACTTTTACAACCTTTTCATTTAAAATCATTCTTTCCCAAAAAACTATACTTCAGCATTAGACAGATAAGTATCTAATAAGTAATTAGTATGTACATAGGTGGCTGTGAAAAATTACCCATAACTGTAATATATTCTGTTCCAAAGCTGAAAATATTTCCTTTTAGAAAGCATTTTAACGTTTCTTCTCATCATCTATAAAGCAGCAACAATATTTAAATTAAAAATGGCAAATCCAGGGCTTCCCTGGTGGCGCAGCGGTTGAGAGTCTGCCTGCCGATGCAGGGGACATGGGTTCGTGCCCCGGTCCGGGAAGACCGTAAGCCATGGCCGCTGAGCCTGTGCATCGGGAGAGGCCACCACAGTGAGAGGCCCGCGTATCACAAAAAGGCAAATCCAATGATATGCAATCATAAACAGTCCCTTAAGAAATATATTTGAAAAGTCATTATTCCTTAAAATATTTACATTTTTTAAATTACATGACAGCCACAATGTCTTGATCTACTTTAGTTGATCAAATTAATAAGAATCTCCAAATCCCTTCCCCGCTAAAATGCTATTCATCTTTAATAAAGGAGACTTTATCCTTGGGTTTATTCAGCATCTTTATATCATCCAACAGCTTTTTGGGTGTTAAAATATGCGTGGAACCTGGTAGAGGAAAAGAGAAATTTTCAGAGGCCAGCAGTTAAATCAATTTTCCTTGGCTAATTATATTGTCCTGTCCTTCAAATATGCAAAGTGCAGTAGCTTGGGGCAACTTAAAATTTCTATAGGATGCCTTCCTGAAATCTGCCTGAACTACAGTATTTCAATCCTTCCTCTTCATTGAGCACACTCAGTAACCCTTCAAAAACACTGTCCACTCCTACAGCTTTGTCCACTTTGTGCTATATATTGATAAACTGAAGACCAAAACTGGAGGTTAGTCTGTCCTCCTGACAAAACAGCAACAGGCACTGTGAGTTCAGTCACAGAGAACTGTTAAGCAGTGCCGCAGATCGAGGCTTGGCGTATAAACGCGGCACCTCCACGGGTCAGGAGAGTTTCAGTATCAGTGGCTTTGACTGAAACTCTTAAAACTAAATTCCATACAGGCCTGGCCAATGTCAGGTCCACAGACAGAAAAAATTACAAAATATTTCTGTAGTAGAAATGTATGTTTCAAAAATTATTTAATCATGAGGGCAAGAAAAGGATAGGATGTAATATTTTAAAGGATATATTCTTTATGTAATATTTAGAATATTATAAAGAATATATATAATATATAATACATTATATAATATATATTATAAAGATTATAAAGAATATAATATTTCTGAAGCTCATTCTCTCAAAATCAGAATTTTAATTAAAAAAAAAATCAAAAAAGTCAACCAGGAAAAAACTCTGGTATATCAGATAAAATACACTATGATTTAAAAAATACTTTTTTGCACTCAACAATTTAGTCCTAAATGTAAATTACAAGATAAAGTTTTACATATATATTTTTGCATTTAGAGTTTGTTTTAAAAAAACAGAAAAGAGGAAAACACAAGTCTTACCAATAATAACTTCACAGGATTTATGTGCCTGAGATACTTCATAAGCACAACGCATTTCAGAGTATGTAATTCCTCCGATTACAAAAACAATCAGCTTAGACCCATTTTTTCGATCCTCTAAATAATTAGCTCTGGGTTTCTGCCGAGCACTAAAAAATAAACACAAACACATTAAAAATATTTCCAAAGCCATACTGCTTTTAGTCTTTTAAAAGAGCCCAACTCAAGCAAACTCAAATTTGGCACCAGCTGCATTGATTTTAAGGAAATGACTTAACTATGGTATGACTGGAGCATCAAGGGCCAGGCAGGACAGCCCCACTTTAAGTTCAGTTTTGATCTACAGAGTTTGAACAAATGACTCATAATCTAGCTCAGCACTTTTACCTATAAAATAGAGCTAAGGCCCTGTCTTATTTATTTCAGATAAAGACATAGTATACCTGAAAATCTATGACTTCCTGAAGTTAAAAAAGGGCGGGGGTGGCATTGAGACAATAGGGTTTTAAAGACATAGAGGGGGTGAGGGAGGCACAGGTGCTGCTTTGGAGCTGACGTCGTACCAGAACGTCCCTTGCTGGAACTCTACTAGTAAAGTATGATCATAGGAGATATCGAACACATATCTGCACTCCTGTGGTCACTGCTGTATTATTCACAATAGTCAAGATATGAAAACAACCTAAATGTCCATCAATGGATTAAAAAAATGGTATATATAGAGAGTGGAATATTATTCAGGCTTAAAAAAGAAGCAAATTCTTCCATTTGCAACAACATGAATGAACCTGAAGGATATTATGCTAAGTGAAAAAGGCCAGACTCAGAAAGACTGCATGATCTCACTTATATGTGGAATCTAAAATAGTCAAACTGCTCTTTGGTCTTGGCGGCAGAAGCGAGATGATGAAGGGAACGTCATTGTTTGGAAAGCGTCGGAATAAGACGCACATGTTGTGCCGCCGCTGTGGCTCTACGGCCTACCACCTTCAGAAGTCGACCTGTGGCAAATGTGGCTATCCTGCCAAGTGGAAGAGAAAGTATAACTGGAGTGCTAAAGCTAAAAGACGAAGTACCACCCGGACTGGTCGAATGAGGAACCTAAAAATTGTATACCACAGATTCAGGCATGGGTTCCGTGAAGGAAAAACACCTAAGTCCAAGAGGGCAGCTGTTGCAGCAACCAGTTCGTCTTAAGGACTTCAATGACTAGTCACGCAATAAATGTTCTGGTTTTAAATAAAAAAATAAAATAAAATAAAAAAGCCAAATTGATAGAAGTGGAGGATACAATGTTGGTTGCTGGGGAATGGGTGGAGAGGAAAAAGAGGCAATGTTGCTCAAAGGGCACAAAGTTTCAGCTATGCAAGATGAGTAAGTTCTAGAGATCTAATGTACAGCATGGTGACTATAGTTAACAAAACTGTACTGTATATGTGAAATATGCTAAGAGGATAGATCTTAAATTAAGTCTTTATGCCACAGAAGAAGGAAAAGAAAAAAAAAGGAAAAAAAGGTAATTATGGATATATTAACTAGTTTGTGGTGATTTCCCAATGTATATGTATCAAAACATCAAGTTGTATACCTTAAAAATATACGTTATGAAGTCAATTGTAACTCAATAATGCTGTTAAAAAAAAAAAAGAGAGCCACCTGGGTTTCAACTCTGATTCTGCTTCTTTTTAATTCTCTATGATTTTTAGCAAGTTCCTTAACCTCTCTCTAAACCTAAAGGGTTGTTTTCAAGATCAAATGAAATAATGTACAGAATACACTAAGTATGGAATCTAGTACTAGGAAAGCACTAAACAAATAGAACTACAATTTCTACTACTTCCCCCCTTAGATTGCTCTAGATCTGCGCACTGGCCAAGATAGCAGCCACTAGCCACATGAGGCTATTTAAATTTAAATTAACTAAAATTAAAAATTCAGTTTCTCAGTCATGATATGTGGCCAGTGGTTATCATATAGGACAGTGCAGATATAGGACATTTCCATCACTGCAAGAAAGTTGTATTGGGTAGTACTGCCCTAGGTCATAGAAACCACTATTTTTGTTCCCATACCCCACTGGTAAAAATTCTGAGCTTTTATTTGAAAAGTAAATAAATATTTTAAAATAAACATGTACATCTATTAAAAATATATATTAGTTTATAAATTATATATGTGTACTAGTATATACTAATAAAGCTTAATTTCTCCTTTTTCTAGTATAAAAATACTACCCAACAGATCACCTTATTACCCACTTTGGAAACCATATACTAGATGACCTCTAAGACCCTGCAATGTAGGATATCACGGTAAACTTTTTTAAAAAATAAATTCATTTATTTATTTTTGGCTGCACTGGGTCTTTGTTGCTGCACGCAGGCTTTCTCTAGTTGTGGCGAGTGGGGACTACTCTTCATTGCGGTGCATGGGCTTCTCATTGCGGTGGCTTCTCTTGTGAAGCACAGGCTGTAGGCGCACGGGCTTCAGTAGTTGTGGCTCGTGGGCTCTAGAGCGTAGGCTCAGTAGTTGTGGTGCATGGGCTTAGCTGCTCCATGGGATGTGGGATCTTCCCAGACCAGGGCTTGAACACGTGTCCCCTGCATTGGCAGGGGGATTCTTTTTTTTAAGTAAATTTATTTATTTATTTATTTATTGGCTGCATTGGATCTTTGTTGCTGTGTGAGAGCTTTCTCTAGTTGCAGCGAGCGGGGGCTACTCTTTGTTGTGGTGCGCGGGCTTCTCATTGTGGTGGCTTCTCTTTGCTGTGGAGCACAGGCTCTAGGCACGCGGGCTGAAGTAGTTGTGGCACACGGGCTCAGTAGCTCCACGGCATGTGGGATCTTCCAGGACCAGGGCTCGAACCTGTGTCCCCTGAATTGGCAGGCAGATTCTTAATCACTGCGCCACCAAGGAAGTCCCGGCAGGCGGATTCTTAACCAGTGTGCCACCAGGGAAGTCCATGGTAAACTTTTAATAATGTTCTCAGTCTAGCCTTTGGATGGTAATTTCCATCTGCCATCTTAAGGAACGACGAGGTAGTAAACAACAGAAATAGTAAAGACACTTAGTAGTTTGCTTTGAAAGATGAAACAGGAACAAGATACACTCTTGGTTCCCATACAAAATAAATCAAGGACATACTAAAAGTACAACCTTGGTTTAAAAACTTTCCAAAGAGAGTGAAATAAAGTAAGAAAGCAAAAGAAAAGGAATTAATATTGCTCAAAATGATGATGTGATTGTAACGATTTTTAAATTTCTGAATAGCAATTTTAGGACAATAGGATTACATTTAATTTGTTTCACATAAATGTGTAAGACACTGTGCTAGTGGTTTTACACTCTGAAAGACACATAAATAATGATTAAATCCCTGTATCCTGAAAATCTCACTCTAGAAAGCACCTAGAGGCATTGGTTAAAATAAGAGCAAACATCTTTTTAAAAGCATAGCTGAAAGTAAACAAGTAAGAGCAATCTTCAAGGGCCAGCAGCAGCACAAAGGAAACTAAAAACTAGAGTGGTAAACTGAGTTGAGGCTTGCTCTGCCTTACAGTGTTAGTCTAATCTTAGCAAACAAGGGGTCTGGGTGTTTCCCTGTTTAATGAACACAGAAGACAAAGTCTTGGATATTGTGCAAGGTAGAGATGGGGAGGTGACACCCCAGCATAAGGTCAGGACACACTCAAAAGCAAGGGGAGATGACAAAGAAGCTTCTTGCCTGATAATTCAACACAGGCCTGTCTCGTGAGAGCTCTAATTTACACTACCTTCATAGGCTGGGGAACCCCAACTGAGAAATTAACACACAAAAGAAAAAAGTCTCTAACCTTGGCAGAAGCAAATGCAAAACCTCTCTGAAGGTACCCACTCTCAATCCTGGCTACTGAAATAAGTTCAGAATCCAAAATTATGAAGCACATGAGGAAATAAGCAAGCATAAGTGTCTGTGGAAATGAAAAAGCAGTAAAATTAGACCCCAAAGAATGTCAGATGTTGAATTTAGTAAAAAATAGTCTAAAATTAAGTATGTTGAAAATGATAAATGATAATAAAGTAGAACAAAAAGCATGACAAAATAACAAAGAAGTCCAAGCATATTTGAAAAAGAAACAAGGAGAACTTCTAAAATAAAGGAAAAGTAAAGTCAATGAACATAGAAGCTCAAAAAATATATACATATATACAGTTTACTCAGCAGATTAGGCACAAATTTAAGAAAGAACTAAAGAATTGAAAACTAAATCCAAAGAAAAATTTCCAAAAGGAAACACAAAAAGTAAAAGAAATATTAAAACTTGAGGGATTATGAGGCATGAAGATAAAATGAGATGTTTGAATAAAACCAAGACTGCAGAAGTGGCAATATTTGAAGAATTTATGGAAGATATGAAACTTCAGATTTTAGGAAACACACTGAATCCCAAGGAAAGAAATAAAAATAAACCCTCAGGTAGACACAGCACAGGAAATGTACAGAATACCAAACACAAAAAGCACCAGAGAGAAAAGGCAAATTACCTATAAAAGTACGACAAAACTGTCTGAAAACACCCCATCCCCATACACACACCTTCCCAACAGGAGAATAACATTTCAAAGTGTTGAGTGAAAATTAACATGAGCCTAGAAATTCAAAGCTATCATATAAGAACAATGACAAAATGAAGACATTTTCAGACAGACAAAACCACAGAGACCCTACCACCAACAGACTCACACTGAAGAAACTTCTAAAGGATAGGATATATTTCAGAAAAGAAAACAAATGAGCCCAAAAAACGGGATGCAAGGGACTCCCCTGGCGGTGCAGTGGTTAAGAATCCACCTGCCAATGCAGGGGACACAGGTTGGATCCCTGGTCCGGGAAGATCCCACATGCCATGGAGCAACTAAGCCCGTGCACCACAACTACCGAGCCTGTGCTCTAGAGCCCATGAGCCACAATTACTGAGCCCGCATGCCACAACTAGTGAAGCCCACGCACCTAGAGCCCATGCTCCACAACAAAAGAAGCCACTGCAATGAGAAGCCTGTGCACCACAACAAAGAGTAGACCCCGCTCACTGCAACTCCTGTGTGCAGCAACAAAGACCCAACGCAGCCAAAAGTAAAATAAAATTAATTTTTAAAAAAAGGGATGAAAGCAGAAGTGGTGCGCAATATAACTGGTTAGTATGCACACACAACTAAAAAAATAATAATGCTCATCATTAATTTGGGAAATAAAAAAGATATAAGGTGAAAACAAGAGAACATTTAAAGGGTGTGTAGTTTGAATTAAGTTGTTCTAAAGTTCTGTATTGTTCATGAGAAGGGCAAAGATAACTAATCTCAGACTTTGTTGAGTCAAAGAAGTGTACTAAAATTCTAAGGATAATAGCTACAAAAGTACAAAAAGGCTATATAACTTCCAAACCAGGAGAAAAGGGAAAAATAAAACTAAAGAAAAAGTCCTCAGACCAAGAGAATCACCCTAGAGAAATACTCAAACACACGTAAATGTACAAGAATGCTCATTGCATATTGTTTGTAATGCTGCCAGTTTTGACACAGCCTAAATTTCCTTTGTGTGGAAAATACATGAATAAACTGTGATACTCACATAAGAATACACCAACCAGCAGTGAAAATTTATGCATGTTATCAATTTGGGATAAATTTCACAAACATAATGTTGAGGGAAATTTAAAAAGGAAGTTGCAGGAGGACACATACAAGATGACACCATGTATATTAAGATTAAAAACACAGTCAAAGACAACTTGTGGTCATGGTGGAATAAGATGGTCAGAAGATTGCCCTCCAAGAAAACAAGTATAAACCTGGATGAAGTTGTGGGGGGAAAAACCAGTTCAGGTCACTTGGAAATCAACCACAGGCAAACAGCAAATTGAGAAGCATTTACTCTTAAAAAATATGTTAGCATATTGGTAAGAATGGTGGTAGTGACTACGTGACCGTCTAGCCTGAGGCTACACTCAACCTGCACTGTTCTTCCAACTCAGTCAGCAAAAACTATAGCTTTACTGACCTGAGGCTGGCTGAGAAAACCACCAACTTTACTGCCTGAGATGGAAGACTTGATTCAAGGTAGGGAGCGAAGGGAGTACAAAATCCTGCAGCTTTGCTAGTTAAAAATGGCAGACCTGGTTTAGAACAGGAAGACCTGCAGCTCTGGTAGCACAACATCTTGATCCCAGTATGGGATACGTGGCACATCAGCCAGAAATTTAATGGGGAAATCCTGAACGTACGAAAGCCAAAGCAGACAAAGACAAACTCTCCCCACATCCTTAGCTGACTGCCAAATTGTGCTTGTGCCAGGACAAGCCAGAGAAAGCCCAGGGAAAGAATAGGAAAAAAAAGAAGGGTGGTGGTGGTCGGGGGAAGACTCAAGAACTGACTCTGACTTGTAATGCAGTTCTTAACCCACACTCGGATTGATCAGCAGATGATGGAAGGCGTGAGGTGTCTAAACACAACCTCTGCCCAGGTAACTGGCTGACCTCTAAACTATTCAGACATAGGGCAACCACTAGGAACCAAGCAAAAAAATTAAATTTAAAATTAAAAACCCCTGCAATGACATCAGTGGCTAAACTGCAGGGGGCAGTGATCCCACAGCTTAAGTCCATACAAGTTACTAAAACAAAGAACAATTTAGAGTTGCTACAGTACAGTATCTAAAAGATCCAACTTTCAAGCAAAAATTAGTAGATATGTAAGAAAACAGTAAAGTGTGTCCCACACGTTGGAAAAAAGCCATCAATAGAAACTGACCCTGAGTGAATCCAGATGTTGGATTAGCAGACTTTGAAGAATCTATTATAAATATGATCAAATAATTAAAGAAAAGCATGCTGATACTATGTTAATCAATGGGGAATTTCAGAAGAGAAATGGAAACTAAAAAAGAAGCAAATGGAAATTCAAAATGTGAAAAGCACAATAACTGAAATGAAAAATTCACTAGATGGGCTCAATAGCAGATTTGAGATGTCAGAAGAAAGAATCAAAGAATTGAAGATCAATAGATATTAGCATATCTGAAGAACAGAAAGAAAAAAGGTGGAAGAAAGGTAAACAGCCTCAGTGACCCATGAGACAAAGTCAAACTTTCCAACACATGAGTAATGGAGTTTCAAAAGAAGAGGGAGAGAGAAACAGGCAGAAAAAAAATTTGAAGAAACAGCAACTGAAAACTTCCCAAAATTTGATGAAAAATATTAACTTGTAGATCCAGGAAAACTCAACTACCCCAGGTAGAATAAACACAAAAAGAACTCCGCCTAGACACATCATAGTTAAACTGCTAAAAGCCAAAGACCAAGAGAAAAATCCCGCAAAACACAACTCTATACATAATTTAGAATACAGATATATGTAGAAAATGTATAAAGATGCACAGGTGAATGGTAAACACCAAATTCAGGATAGTGAAGAAAGGGAGAATAAAAATCAGAGAGTGATATATAGGAAGCTTGAACTGTATTTATGATTCATTTGTTAAGCTGGGCACTGAGTATAGGTATAGGGTATGCATTATAATATTGTCTATAGCTTTCTGAATGTCTCAAATATTTTATCACCAAAAAAATCATCAAAGAGGATTATGTCCTCTGCTAATGTGAAGAAAAAAAAAGATGAGTGGAGAAATTCTTCTCTAGTTTCATGAAAGTTTCTTTTATAATAAGGCACATTTTCACATTGCTTATCTGGACTCATCTAAAACAGGTTACAGTTAAAGAAAAACTGCCTTTTAAGTGACTATATGCTTCAAGAAGTTACCAATACAGGAATATCTGTGTACCTTTTCAGTTATTAGTCTGTAATTTCATAGTGAAAATTTCACTGGCTTTCATTTATAGGTTTTACCTTACAGCTCCTGAGCCATTCCATACTGCTGGACACTGGGAACAATATGGCCACTCTTTTGAATCTAATCTATTATCAATGGCATCCTAGGAAAGAAAAGAATCAAAACCATCAAGAAAATATTGTAAATTCCAGGATTTTGTTTGTTTTACATAAAACTCAAAACTTGTGTTTACAATTAAGGAACATAAGGATATATATTTAATAAAATAAGGTTAACCCTCTTTTTGAAACTCACAAATCTTAATTGCTACAAAAATTAATGAAATCATTTACTTATTAAACTAATATTTATTGCATGCCTGTATTTCTTCATCTGGAGGGTTCCCACTTTGGTGTGAGAATTCCAGGTACCTTATAAGGATCTTTATCTTTAGAGTGCTAGGGGTTCCTTTTTTAAAAAATAAATTTATTTATTTTATTATTTATTTATTTATTTAGGCTGTGTTGGGTCTTTTCTTGCTGTGCACGGGCTTTCTCTAGTTGCGGTGAGCAGGGGCTACTCTTCGTTGCAGTGCACGGTCTTCTCATTGCGATGGCTTCTCTTGTTGCGGAGCATGGGCTCTAGGCACATGGGCTTCAGTAGCTGTGGCACACGGGCTCTAAAGCACAGGCTCAGTAGTTGTGGCATATGGGCTTAGCTGCTCCGCAGCATGTGGGATCTTCCCAGACCAGGGCTTGAACCCGTGTCCCCTGCATTGGCAGGCAGATTCTTAACCACTGTGCCACCAGGGAAGCCCAGTGCTGGGGGTTTCTAAATACCATCTTAATCCTGACAGACCTCTTAGGCTACTGGAGTCCAGGCCTTGCCCTTCATAGCGGTGGCTCTAAAACAGAATGTGGCCTAGGTGTATTCAAGACAAGCCAATGGGATGAGCAAGGCTTTCCTTTTCATTTCATTTTTAAAATTTTCCTTCTTTTTAGGGTTAATATTTTATTATATATTTTTGTGTAATTGTATATACTGTACACATAGTATTTTATCAATACAGAATTTATATAGTTTATAAATAAATAATCATATACTCTAGGCTCCTGATCACATCTATTATGATTAAGTGTGCATGATCAAGAAAGTTTAGAGACCACTGCATTAGAGCATGGTTGTACAAATGGTATCAATAAGTAGGAATGGACAAGGAATGGGCACAAGGTACTCAGTAGTCCTAGAATATTTCAATAAGACTGCAAGATGTGAAGAAACCAAGTTTCAGGAGAAACCCTGAAGGCCATAGACTGCCCCTGAGGTAAAAGTGGGTTTTCTGAATTTAATATGCAAATTCTTGTTAAAGGGTTTGAGAAGGTCAATTCTTATTTTTAAAATACTAGCAAAGAAAAACTACTTAGTTCTATATCCTTGTTATGGATCAGGAAAAAAAAAACAACTTATGCTGCAGAAAAAAAAGTCTAAACTCTTTAAACTTTTCATCTATATTAAGCATGTGTGAATGACATAGAATTAGTCAAGTAAAACAGAAAAATCATAGGAATAAATTGTACACAATTAGTTTCCATAGGAAAGTAGAAATTAAAGTTTAAAAGCTAAAGGCAAATTAGAATAAATAGAACTATCTGATTATGACTGAAGAATCAATGTCATGACTTTATTGAGCTCATAATGTGATTTTTATTAGTTCATTTTCTAATTTCCTATAATTGAGTATTACTTTCTAAAAGTAAACAGTACTAAAGGCATCAGCCATCTGTTGACTATAAAAGCAAACTATAGTGAGGCTTACATTTTTTTCTTAACATCTTTACTGGAGTATAATTGCCTTACAGTGGTGTGTTAGTTTCTGCTTTATAATAAAGTGAATCAGCTATACATATACATATATCTCCATATCTCCTCCCTCTTGTGTTTCCCTCCCACCCTCCCTATCCCACCCCTCCAGGCGGTCACAAAGCACCAAGCTGATCTCCCTGTGCTGTGAAGCTGCTTCCCACTAACTATCTATTTTATATCTGGTAGTATATATAAGTCCATGCCACTCTCTCACTTCGTCCCAGCTTACCCTTCCCCCTCCCCGTGTCCTCAAGTCCATTCTCTACATCTGCGTCTTTATTCCTGTCCTGCCCCAGGTTCTTCACAACCATTTTTTTTTAAGATTCCATATATATGTGTTAGCATATGGTATTTTTCTCTTTCTGACTTACTTCACTCTGTACGACAGTCTCTAGGTCCATCCACCTCACTACAAATAACTCAATTTCGTTTCTTTGTATGGCTGAGTAATATTCCATTGGAGGTTTACATTTTAATCACAAATACATTTCCAAGAATACTGGAGTCTAACACTTTCTAATAGTGGTCATAAACAAATGTTATTTTGTTGAACTTTCATTCAACTAAATTATTTATATTTCTGCTACATATAGTTATTTCAAACAGAGTTTTTTTCATAAAGCATGTTTGTACTTTATTTTTTTAATTTATTTTGAGTCAGTCAGTGGTATGAATTTGCAGTCTTTAAGGAGAGAATCTTCAAGAGTTTCCTTTCCTCCCTTAACACCAGATACAGCCTTCTTTTGTGAACTCTCCCAGTACTGCAGATAATTCCTGACCCATAGATATGCTCAGACTGACAGATAAATATACAAAGAGTAAAAAATATTGTACAGAAGGGCACTCAGGGTATAAATAAAATTTAATTAATTTTACCTCCAAAATATCTTTGATAAAAGGTGTCCATCGAGAGAGCTGAAACGTTTCTTCTGCAGACCGATCCTTTCTTAATGGTTTGCCTTGTTGAGACTAATATAATTAGAGGAAAAAATTAAAAATCAGTAATTTTATTTAGTGATATTCTCTTAAGTTTTCTAACAAGATGTTTAATTTACAACAAACACTATGGTGCAGTTGACTTAAAACTAAGAGTGGAAAAGCCTACTCAAAAAATCTGAATAGGTGTGGTCATGTAACTTCACAGTATTTTGTGCATTAATGATAAAATTTGTGATAGTATCAGAAAATATGTTTACTCCAAAGTGCTTATATAAAACTCGATGGGAAAGAGTGAGATTCTATACAGAGTTCTTCAAATTCTGCTATAAATGAATCATAAAAAGAAAAGCGTAAATAGCAAATTACAACAGAAGCTGTAAGATATAAATTCACTAGAAAAATGTACTTGTCCAAATTACTCATATATGGAAAAAAATGAAATTATTAATATTTTACTTACCAAATCAACAGAGTAAAATTAAGAAGACTGTCCACATGGATTCCCACATAAGAAAACATATTTAATGCAAATGACCACACATGCGTATGTATAAGTATATACAGAATGTAAAATTTCTTACGGGAGGGACAATGGGAACACCAAGGTAACTCCAGTTACGAATCATGTCACTCTCATTTTCTATCTTTACATTCTGGATCAACCTGTCCAAGTTTTCTTCCGTAGTTCCTTAGATAAGTAAAATACGAGTGCACAGTCAAATAATTGCTACCATAATCATTTCCAGGTTTTAGGTATCCAAGAATAAAGCTTTTTTTAAAAAAGCAAACATTTAAATTATATACCCTTCAGTACGCTCCCAATTTCACATTTTTCATTTTATTTATCTTAACCAACTGTAGCCACTACTTTTGAATTTTCTAAGATTTTCTTATGATCAAATAGTAAACCACTTATTGTAAAATGATTTTAGAGCTGGGTATTTTAATATATTCAAGAAAATAAACAGTCTGCATTACCATTAATACTGAATATATAAAGTAGGATTGCTCTTATTTTATCATAATTATCATGATTTTTGCTGAGTAGAACTGGAAGGAGTACTCGCATAGCATCTTTGACTTTCTGTCCTTCTGCGTCAGTTCCAAGTGCCAGGTCCTTAACGAAAATGAAATATAGTCAGTGGTCTATGATCCAAATTCATTTTTCAGTTAAAAAACACCTATTACTAAAACTTGCCAAATTTTAATGGAACACTGATGCCTTTTCACAGGAAAATGTGAGTATCACTTGTAAACTAATACTGTACAAAATGTAAAAAGTCAAAAAATAATTCAGAGAAGAAAATCATTAATCTATACCTTTGCTAATATGGTAGACATGAGCCGCATGTGGCTACTGACCACTTGAAATGTGTCTAGTCTGAATTAAGATGTGCTCTAAGTTAAAACACCAGATTCTGAGGACTTGTTTGTGAAAAAAAGGATGTAAAATACTTCAATAATTGTTTTATATTGATTACATGTCGAAATAATATTTTGGATGTACTGGGTTAAATCAAATATATTAAAGTTAACCACACTCATTTCTTTTTACCTTTTTAATGTGACTACTAGAATATTTAAAATTATACATGACTTGCAATCTATTTCTATTAGACAGCACTGATCTAAATAGTTTTGGCATTATAGAAGAGACTTTAATTAAATGTGCCTACACAGTACTCTGCAGGATGCTGCCTTAAATGCTGCACCCACTGAAAAAGGCCTGCCAACAGTGCTACCCTGAATTAATGCTCCAAACACTTAAATCATCCCATTGAACCAAAAATGCATAATCACAGATTAGGAGGGACTGCTTACTATGATAGTGTATAGCTACCTGTTAGCGTTGGTAAGGAATGATGTATTAAACCAAGTGGGTGAGTCTCCTTCTAAAAGAGGTTCTGTGATCTAGTGCACTGTATTGAACAAAAACTTAGGTTTTACCTTACAAAGTTAATTCTGGAAATCTATCCTGAACATAGGTATTTCTGGCTCTGCACATACCTGTTCAGTTTTGCAGAGCTTTTCTATATTAGGCTTGAACTTATTCATGCAATCTTCTGCTAAGTTAAGATGAACAACTTGCTGAAAAACAGAAGAAATCAATCATTTAAAGCATTTTCATTTCTTTCTGTGTAACTGGTAATATTAAACTTTTGAGATGGGCCTGAAGGAAAGCATGGGCTTTGGTGGGAAGGAGGTACCATGTAGATCAAGGGAAACATCTCGAGAATGGAAAAAAGTGAAAATTACCATGATCTACAGGGGATAATCAACAGACCACAAAAAACAGAATGGAAGGGTTGAATTTGTGTTGGGCTTATGAGTAGTGAAAAATAAGGTGAGAAAAAAATAGTGAAGTCCTTAAAGGCAAGCAGAAAAAGTTTGAATTTATGTTATTGATTCTTGATTAGGAAGCAATATGATAAAAAATATGTAAATATTATTCTGATAAATACTTGTAAGAAGGACTGGAACAGCAAAAAAACAAAACTTTACCTGCCCACACAGCTTTGATTGCTCTTAAATCTACTGATATATAACTATTAATTCAGACATCCCTGGTGGCGCAGTGGTTAAGAATCCGCCTGTCAATGCAGGGGGACACGGGTTTGAGCCCTGGTCCAGGAAGATCCCACATGCCGCGGAGCAACTAAGCCTGTGCGCCACCACTACTGAAGCCAGCATGCCTACAGCCCATGCTCCACAACAAGAGAAGCCACCACAGTAAGAAGTCCGCACACCGCAATGAAGAGTAGCCCCTGCTTACCACAACTAGAGAAAGCCGGCATGCAGCAATGAAGACCCAATGCAACCAAAAATAAATAAATAAATAAATAAAAATTTTAAAATAACTATTAATTCAACGAACCAAGTATAACAACCACCACTTGTCAATCCAATGTTGAATTTTCTTATTAAGTTGATAAATATTAAGCTTTTTCTGTTTGGCTATTCAAGATAAAGATATAAATCAAGAGTATATATAGAGAGAACTCTATTGGGGAGCTTAGATATTTGGGGTATTTCTCAGACCTAAAGTAAGGTTTTAGAGGACAACTAACACCAAGTATTCCATGACACCCACTGCTAAACCTGACTACAGAACTGGATGGACTAATAAACTAAAAATGATAACATATCTTATGTATGATACTGCTTACCTTAGTAATCTGTTTACGGAAATGGGGCATCTTTTTCATCAGTTGGGCAAGAGCACTAAGTGATGTCTAGGAAAAATAAAACATTTTTTAAAACAAACTTATGATTCAGTTATTTTTATATAACAATTTTAAAATCCTGTAGTTTTAAATATTTATTAATTTACTAAATACTTGGCAATTTTAAAAAGAAAACAAATTCAAGGTTTCCAGTTACAGCCATGATAAAGTAACTGATATAAAAATTATTCTCCGGGGGGTTCCCTGGTGGCGCAGTGGTTGAGAGTCCGCCTGCCAATACAGGGGACACGGGTTCGTTCCCCGGTCTGGGAGGATCCCACATGCCGCGGAGCGGCTGGGCCCGTGAGCCATGGCCACTGAGCCTGTGCGTCCGGAGCCTGTGCTCCACAACACGAGAGGCCACACAGTGAGAGGCCTGTGTACCGCAAAAAAAAAAAGAAAAAAATTCTCCCTCCATAAACAAAAACAAAATTGGACAAAATAAAAAAGACAACAGCTTTCAGGCAAAGGATTTTTCAAAAATAGCTCAAAACTAGGTTACTTGAGCAAAGGAAAGCATAGACGGTGATCCCTGCACTCATCCTGGCTCTTCCCTGAAACATTTTCCAAAACACAGTGAAAGGAAGTAGAGTTTAAGTAGAAAGCAAGTCTCTCTGGGCAGAGGAAAAAGAGATCAGAGTTTGGGGCTATTGAGGTAGGGTTTGGGGTCCAGGGTTAATACAGAAAAGAGCCAGTCACAACATAATTCAAAGACGTGTAGAAGGGTTGCCTTAGCATCCCTGGCCAAATACTAAGCTGCACATATACAGGGCATAACTCTTAAAGGCCTAGCAGAGAACAACTGCAGAGATTTCAGAGGGGTCTTAATGCAAGACAATATCGGCATTCTCTGATCCAGACAAAGTAGACAGTTCTAAGTGAACATCCCAGACATTTAGTCCTGGAAGGACTATATCTTCAGACTAAATGCAAAAGTGAAATACACTCAACATAACAAAAGCCTGACATGAAGTCTCGACAGAATCAAGGTTATTCACTAACAAATTAACTGCCTGCCAGAACAGAACTCAATACTCTTAGTAAAGAGAACATCATCAAGAGCCTTTGCAACATAGCATCCACAATGTCTAACATACAGTAATATATTACTGGACATGTAAAACAGGAAAAAGTGATCGATACTCAAGTGATGAAACAGTCAATAAAAGTAGACCCAAGAAAATCCAGACGCTGGAGTTAGCAGACAAGGACTTTAAAATATCATACTTATGTTAAAGAAAACAGGTGAAAAGATGAACTAAATGGATGAAAAGATGGAGTATTTCAATAGAGAATTATAGACTTTATTAAAAAAAATTCAATGGGGCTTCCCTGGTGGCGCAGTGGTTGAGAGTCCGCCTGCCGATGCAGGGGATGCGGGTTCGTGCCCCGGTCCGGAGGATCCCACATGCCGCGGAGCGGCTGGGCCCATGAGCCATGGCCGCTGAGCCTGCGCGTCTGGAGCCTGTGCTCCGCAGCGGGAGAGGCCACAACATTGAGAGGCCCGCGTACCACAAAAAAAAAAAAAAAAAAAAATTCAATGGATGCCCTAGAATTAAATGCAACTTTGAAATTAAAAACACAACGCATGATTCATACATTGTTGGTGAGACTGTAAAATGGTACAGCAAATTAGGAAAACAGTTTGGAAGTTTCCTAGAAAATTAAATATACATTTACCATATGACCCAGCAATCTTACTCTTATTTATCCAACTGAATGAAAACATTTGTTCACACAAAACCTGAATGTTCACAGTGGCTTTATTTGTAATTGTCAACAACTTGGAAAAAACCTAAATGTTCTGCAACTTGTGAACAGATAAAATGTAGTATATCCATACAATGGAATACTACTCAGCAATAAAAAGTGTTGAAGCTCCTGTTACATGTCACATGGATGAATGTCAAGTGCATTATATTAAATGAAAAAGCCATATTGTATTATTCTATTTAGCTGTCGTTCTGGAAAAGGCAAAACTATAGGAAAGAAAATAGATCAGTGGTTCTGAGGGGATCAGAGTTGAGTGGAGAGGTTGCCTACAAAGTGGCACAAGGCAATTGTGGGGGGAGGTGTTGATGGAATTGTTCTATATCTTGGTTGTGGTTATATGAGAGTATACGTTTGTCAAAACTCATACAATTTTATACTATAAAGGGGGAACTTTACTTTCTAATGCAGTTTAAGAAACAATATGTTGAATGGGTTTAACTGCAGACTGGATACAACAGACAAAAGTAGGGGACTCGGGCTTCCCTGGTGGTGCAGTGGTTGAGAGTCCGCCTGCCGCTGCAGGGGACACGGGTTCATGCCTCGGTCCGGGAAGATCCCATATGCTGCGGAGCGGCTAGGCCCATGAGCCATGGCCGCTGGGCCTGCGCGTCCGGAGGCTGTGCTCTGCAACGGGAGAGGCCACAACAGTGCAAGGCCCGTGTACCACAAAAAAAAAAAAAAGTAGGGGACTGAAAGTCAGGTTAATAGAAAATATTTAATTAAAGCACAGAGGAGGAAAAAAGTGGGAAAATAAGGAACAGAATAGAAGAGATGTAGAATATGGTCCAAAAATCTAAAACACAAGTGAATGGAATCCTAGAAGGAGAGGAAAGACAGACTAGGACAAAATCAAGATGTGAGGAAATAAGAGCCAAGAATTTTACAAATATGAAGACAGTTACCAACCCAGTGATTCAAGAAGCTCAATAAACCCAAGGAGGATAAATACCAACAATAACACATCATAGTAAGGCATATTATGGTCACATTGCTAAAACTAAAAGATAAAGACAAAAATCTTTAAAAAGACACTTTATCTTCAGGAAATTAACAGTAACATGACAGCTGGCTTCTTTAACAGAAATGATGGTAGCCAAAAGGTGACATATTTAAATCTTTAAATTGCTGAAAGAAAAAAAAGAACTGCCAACTTTGAATTCTAAATACAGTAAGTGTCTCTGTAAAACCCGTAAAACACAGATATCCTTAGATAAAAACAAAAGTTGAGAGAAATCATCCAGCCCAGATGGAAACACTGAAGAGCAATAAGGAATAAATAACAACAGATTTCAAATTTATGTGGACAATATAAAAGTCTATTGAGAATTTAAAACAAAAATAACATCCTGACTTTATAACACATGTTAAAGTAAAATATATGACAACAATAGCACAAAAGACAAAGGGAGGTAAATGGAGTTAAACTATTATAAGGTTCTTTAATTCTTTAGGACATGGCAAAAGTATACTTTAGGTACACTGTGATAATATAAGGATACATTTTGTAGTACCCAACATGATGACTACAGGAAGGATACCAAAAGGTAAAACAAAAGTTTATTTTGGAGACAAAATGGAATAGTTTAAAGAAAAAAAAAAGGCCTATATATATAAAGAAGGCAGAAAAGGAAAAGGATAAAATAAAGAGAAAACAAATAAGATGGTAACAAATTCAACTATATCAATAATTACATGAAATACAGATGGACTTAAACATTCTAATTAAAAGATAAGGATCATCAGATTGAATAAACAAACAAACCTCAACTATCAATACAAACTCTTTTTAAGAAGCACACTTTAAACATAAAGGCACAAATTAGTGAAAATAAAGGATGAGAAAAGATATACCATGTAAACACTAGCCAAAATAAAGCAGGTATGGCTATATTAAAATCAGACAAAGTAGAGCTTAAGTCAAGAAATATTGCAAATGAAAAACAAAATTACATTTTGTATTGATAAAAGATAAATTCAACAGAAAGGTAACTATCTTAAATTTATAAAGACTATAATTAACATGGCTTTATCAGTTGATATAGCTTTGAAAGTTGACAAGATTCTAAAAAAAAATAGACTAATTCATAGCCGTAAGCGATACCATTCTCAGTAACTGATATAAAAACCAGATAAAAAATAAGTAAAGAAATAGAATATTTGAATAACATGATGAACCAACTTGATTTAATTGACACACATAGAATTTGTATTCTTTTCAAGTACACATTGGGTACTTAACCACAATAGATCGTATGATAGGTCACAAGTCAAGTCTGAACAAATTTCAAAGGACTGAAATCATACATTGCACATTCTCTGACCACTATATAGTTAAATTACAATTCAATAACAGAAAGACAAGTAGAAAATTCCCAAACTCTTTGAAATTAAAAAACATATTCCTATATAACACATAAGTCAAAGAAGAAATCACAATGAGAGTTAGAAAACATTTTGAGCTGAATCGAAATAAAAATAGGTTATTCCAAAACTTGGGGAATGCAGCTGCAACAATGTTAAGAAGGAAATAAATAAATATATATAGTAAGAGAAAAAAGGTTGAAAATCAATGCTGTAAACATCCAACTCAAGAAGTTAGAAAAAGAAAAACAAGCCAAAGAAAACTGAAGGTAGGAAATAAAAATGAGTAGAAATCAATTCAACATAAAACTAACATACAGTAGAGAAATCAGCAAAGCCAAAAGTTGGTTCTTTGAAATACTAATTATATATATAGGGATATTAATAGTATGTAGGCTAAAACACAAATTAACAATATTAGGATTAAATAAGTAGCACACAGCTATAGGTTCTACAGACACTGAAAAGATAATAAGAGGATATTTGAAAATGAAGATATAATAGACAAATCCCTTAAAAATGAACACCCCAAAACTGATATAAAAAAATTAAAAATCTGAATAGTTCTGTAACTATTAAAGAATTTGTAAGTAAAGACTTCCCCATAAAAATGGAAAACTCCATGCCCAGACTGCTTCAGTTGTGAAGTCTTCCAAGCAATGATGAGACAAGTAATAACAATCTTACACAAACACTTCCAGAGAATGAGAGGGAAAACATTACAACTCATTTAAAGACCAATATAATTTTGCTGCCAAAACCTGACAAGATTATCTCACTCACTCACACACACACACACACACACACAAGAATTATTACAGGGAAATACTATTGTTCATAAACCTAGAAGTAAACATTCTAAGCAAAATACTAGCAAATAGAACCTAGTGAGATATAGGAAAAGGATAAAGTATCATGACTAAGTGGAGCTAATTCCAAGAATGCATGGTTGGTTTAATGTAAGAGAATCAATGAATGTAACTTATCACATTAAAAGAATAAAAGAGGGAAAAAAATTTCAATAGGTGCTGATAAAGCATTTGATGAAATCCAACACCTACTGCTGATTTAAAAAACAAAACCAAAAAAAAACCTGTTGGCAAATATGGAATAGAAGGGAACTTCTTAATCTGACAAAGGATGTATCTAAAATAATCTAAAACTACCATAATACTCAATGATGAAATATCAAACACATTTCCCCTTAGGTTGGGAATGAGACAAGGATATCCTGTCACCAGTTCTAGTCTACATTATACAGCTAGGAGGTATTAACTACTAAGAAAACTAGTTTAAAAGGTATACAGATTCGAAAGGATCAGGCTAAATTTTCTTTATTCACAGATATTATTGTGCAACTTTCTGAAATGATAGAAATGTCCTATACCTTAATTTAGGTGGTAGTTCCACAGGTATGTGTGTGTATGAATACATATATATGTATGTAAAAAGTTATTCAGTATACACTTAAGATTTGTGCACTTTACTTAGGTAAATTATACCTCAATATAAAAAATCTAACAAGAATGCATTAATGCAATTGGCTAAATGGCCTTTTAAAAATAAATTTTAATGGAGCAAGACAGAGAAACTGTTGCTAACTGTTGAGGCTAGGTAATGGGTACATGAAAGTTTATTTTCTCTACTTTTGTGTATGTTAGAAATTTCCCAAAATGGAAAGTTAAATAGATAAAAAATTTTACACAGACTTTAAAATTCACCTTCATTGTCATCTTGAAAGTTAAATAACACTCTTACCTTTCCTTCCGTTGCTTTCTTTGTTGATGAAATTTCTTTCATAAGCTTGGGAATTTCCCTGTCAAATTGTAAGAGGATTCTTTAAATTTCTAAGGTGTAATTCTTTACAAAAATATTTTAAGATTACAAAATGTACTATCATGTATTTAGTATTTTAAAAATGTGGAATAAAAATTAAAATGAGTTCACATACTCTAATACAACTGCAATATGCCGATGTCGAATTCTGACCCAGAGGTCATCATCTTCTTCAAGGACTGCCTCCTTTTCTTTCCCATCGGTTTTATATCTACAAGTAGAGAGAAGTATGAACTTTTTGATTATTTTCCCACCCAAAAAGTGAAACATTTTTATAAACAATAATTTTAAGATACAGCTCAAGAAACTGAAGAATACATCCACTATTTGGGGGGATAATGAATACATACTCAAAACTAAGGCATATTGCTATCCATACAATAAAAATCAAAGTGCTATGTCTACCAAGACCTTTTTACTTCCGTTAGGTTTAGCTGTCATTATTATAGAGTTTTATCTCAGCAAAGTGGTATCTTAGAAACAAAAATTCAACGTTCCACAATCAACTTTAAGAACAAGAGTGAATACACTAACAATTTGTATTCTAGTTGCTCAAAACACTACTTTGACATACTAATAACCATCAACTCAACTATCAAACATCCATTAAGAAAAGAAATGTCACCCCCTAATGTAGCCTATTAAGTACTGCAGATGTTTCAGAGTTGGTACAAAATTCACAAACATATATCATCTGTTTCTATATTCTTCCCTAACCCTATAACCACATCTCCTTTAAAGAATGGGAAAGGAAATGAGAGAAAAACTAGTGTAGCCATTAAAAACCTTGATTGCTTTAATGAGTTCTACTGAACTGAGAGGCAATTCAAGAGGTTCATGAAATTACTCAAAATGGGCTTCCTGATTGCTTCCCCAAGAGTAATTCCTCGCTTCTCTTTTTATGCAAATAGCCAGCCTCCTTCCATTTGTGGAGCTGGAAAATTCAATCATCCCTGGGACTGTCAACGTCCTCAAGATCAGAATGGACAGCATTGAGCTTTCCTAGCACTGGATAGCAGACAATAAATGGAGATTTCTGCTGTATAAATATAATCATTTCTACAATCCCCCAAATTTCAGGCCCCATCTATGAAACCATCTACCTATTTGGTCTTAATTACAGATGCCCAAAGGCAGAACGACTGTGCTTAATTACCAGACTGCACTAAGGACAGAGGCCTTTTTGTCATTTAAAATGCTACTTTGTACTTCTTTAACCTTTGATTTATAAACAAAGATTAAGGTAGCAGGCCTGACAATACTAAAAGATGATGACAATCCTAAGAGTACATTTAAAGAGGTCACCAAGATGAAGAACACAGTCTGGATACTTAGAAGTTTCTGCTCTGCATTACTTCCATTAAAAATTGGGATGGAGCACAACCCACAGGGAGTTCGTGCTTCCACCTAGTCTTATCCCTGGACTTTTTCGATTCATTCAAAAAATCTCTGACTTCTTTGTTTTTGTTTTTAAATAAGTCTCTCTATTACTCTTAAAAAATTAAACCTTGCTTTGCTTGCCAGCAAACCTAGGGAGATCATTTTTTTAAAAAAGTACTAGGTTAGAAATGTCTGAAACTTATGTCAATAGTCTGGAACCAAATTCTTAAGTGTCCATCAGTTTAAGTCGTTTCTAAGTCTCTTGAGCAACGTAGGTTTAGAGACCTAAAGGATAAGAGAGGTAAACAACATGCTTTCTGAAAATTCTGAAAAAACTGCTTAAAACTACTTTTATATTAGAATAACTACTTTTATATTAGAAAAACTACTTTTATATTAGAAAAATGTTGATCTACGTCATCTAACATTAATACAAATAAAGAAAAACTCAGAAGCCAGGATCTGACCAGAATGCAAATAAAAATACAATAGAAAATACAAAATTAGTTTAACAATATTTGGTTTAAGAAAAAATATTAAGTATTATAATTAGCACAAGTTTTTGGATCTTTTTAATCTATTAAAATTACTAAATTAATTTAAACATAAAATTTCAGAAAACTAATTTTCTTTTTTATTACTATGCTCAAAGCAGTAAATCTTAGCCGAAAAATGCCAATCTGGATTTAGAAATTATGATATCAAACAACATGTTATATATTTATGTGTATATATATATATATATATGTATGTGTGTGTATATATATACACACACTCATAAATGATGCACAAAGGTACAATAAAATGGTTCCTTAACAGAAAAGTGATTTCATTTTTCATTTAGCTACTTGATATTACTTTTAAAGTTAATATGCTTATATCAGAGTTAAGTCAATAATAGGTACCAAATTGGTAAACTTGTATCTATTCTCAATAACCATCCTAATGAGGTTCCTAGTCTTCTAATCTTTTTAAATACACTATGTTGACAAGACACACATATAGATAACTTTTGGATGTGTGATTCAGAATAATCACAGCCTAACCAATTTGAATATGGTTTCCACTTCAATAAATATAGTAGTGAGCCTGGTATTTACTGAAAAGTACAAATTCCAGCTGTTTAAAATCTATTTTTGTTGTAGACACAGTTAAGGAAGCAAATACACCGAAAAAGCTTCAAAGCAGTTAAATTACCCATTAACTAACAAGGTCAAGATATTTTTAACAGATTATGATTATAGGGGTAAGAGAAAGATAAAGTCTCTGAATGAAAAAGGTTACAGGGGCTTTAGATTTCCAGTGCCTGCACGAATCATTAAATGCTAATATCCTATCCTGTTTGTATATGCCCTATATATTCCCTTCAAGTTATACTTGCTTGTATGTATCATTCTCAATCGGCAGTAGATCATATGCCATTGCCTGAAAGGTCAGTTCATGCAGGACAGTGGACACAGGATCAAAGCCACGATCAATTATTATGAGCTGGGAATGAGTTTTACCCTGGAATAACAAAATAAAATTATCTTAAGAAACTTCAATTTCTTTGTGTGAACACATTTTTAGTATCTTAGAAAACAAAAGCAGACTTTTCCTAAGTTCTGCCCCATTCCTAAGAATGTGAAGTTATATTAAAACAGAAAAATCTGAGTGGTATAACAGGGGAAAAAAATAAGACTACAAAACCAAAAGCTTTCATAATTAGAGTAAGAGGCTATACTCAATATTACGATATTGTGAAAATTCCTTTAAAAAAAGTAACATTTGGCCTGCACTAAATCTATTTCCTTAGGAATTCAGCTCCATAAACACTAAAACTGATATAAATTATGAATAGCAGTTATTACTTGAGCTCTTTATGCTACACACTGTGCTAAGCAAGAAATATCCATATTATTTAATTCTTATAGCAACCCTGTGAGACAGGAATTATTAACTCCATTTGACAATGGGGGCATTAAGGCTTAAAATTAAGTAACTTGCCCAAATCACATAGCTAGCTAGTATGTGGTAGAATGGAGATTCAAACCCAGGTCAGCTTCACTCCATGGCCTGTACTCTTAACCTTTACGCATTTTAAAAGATTACATTGATGCCAGCTAAGATGGTAAATTACAATGAAAGCTTTGCTATCATTAACTCACAAACAGCACTAATCATTAAACAGTGAATAATAGTGCTGGGAAAAATCATTGTTAATATCAGTATCTTCTATACTTCATTTTAAAAAGTAATAAATTCTCTGGATTATTATTTGGAGCAGTAAGAGATAACTACAACTCAGACAAACATTTCTTATTTATTTACTTCCAGCAGACAAAGGTAAACTACATAGAATAGATCTTTAAAATTTTTTTTAGTTAACCATTCACTCATTTAAATAAACCTTGAGATAGTATGGTATAGTGATTAAGAGCACAGCCTCTGGAATCAGGTAGATCTGGGTGTGAATCCAGCCTTGACCACTTTCTCTCTCATTTTTTTTTTTTTTTAATTTTTTGGCCATGCCACGCAGCTTATGGGATTTTAGTTCCCTGACCAGGGATCGAACATGGGCCCTTGGCAGTGACAGCATGGAGTCCTAACCACTGAACCTCCAGAGAATTCCCAGCCTTGACCACTTTCTTGTTGTACAACTTTGGACAAATTGCTTAACTTGTTAATATCTCAGTATTCTCATTAAAAAACAAACAAAAATATATATTTAATCAGAACCTCTGCCCTACAAGATTACTGTAAAGATTAAATGTAATAATACCATGAACACTTATCACAGTGCCTGGCACTTAGTAAGCCCTCAATACATGTAAGTTATGAGTCTTCAGAAATATGAATAGGAAAAAGACTGTGCAATATAAGTGCTATATCAGGGCGTGGGGCTATGAAAGTATGTGAGAGGAAGAATCGCTTGACCTGAAGAGTGAGGAAAGACTTCAAAAAGGAGGTGACACTCTCTCAGGTCCTTGAATGAAGAAAAGGTATCAAGCATTTCCAAGGTGTATAATTTCTGAGGCAGAAAGAATGGAAAGGACAAGTTTGGTTTTTGTGGATTTTCCTTTTTATCATTGAAATCATGAAGGACTAAAGGGATATTAACTAATATAATGATCGTTTATCTTTCCTCATTCAACAAACATTTATTGACTACCTACTATACTATGTATACCGAGCCATTATCTTCATAACTACAACCAGGACAACAGATTTCACTAGTCCTCCAAACCAAAAACTAGTAACTTTTTAAAGTTCTGAACCAACATTACATCTAATCTTACACCCTCCATTCTGGCCAAGTTGTTTGTGAATTTTGCCTTTTTCTCTATGCCTCTGCCCAAAGAACCCTGTTATCCAAGAAAAAAACTCCCTCTTCTGTTATACTCATTCTTCAAGCTCAAGGGCCTCTTCCTCTAGGATGCCTTCCAAGACTCCAGTTACAATAAGATTAAGCCCCAGCCTATGTTCCCACTACATTTCATGTATTCTTCTCTCATTCCTCTTACTACATGCATTGTAATTGGTGGTTTCCTTGCCCATCTCCTCTTCTAAACTATCAACAGTTCCTTCTTTTTATTTTTCAGCTACTGTAATATGGCTTCCTAGCCCTGTGGCACCACCTCTGGCAGTCTACTCAAGCTCTTCACTCTCCAACCCAAGCTCAAATGCTAGAATTCCCTAGGTTCTAATCTTAGTCTTAGATTACTTTATATTATCTTGATAAGATAGCAATAGCTATCATTCATTAAACTCCTATTATATGCCAAACACAAGCTAATCTGCCTAACCTTCATACCAACCAAGTAAGGTACATATCATCTGATCCATTTTATAGATGAAAATACAACTCAGAGTAAATAATATGTCCAAGAACACAAAGCTGGTGATAACAGGAAAAATTATGTTTATTAACTGTTTACTCAGTTGCAAGCACTATTCTAAAACCTTTTTATGTATTAACTCATTTAATCCTCTATTTTATAATATAGGTATTCTCTTATTATCCCCATTTTATAGGTAAGAAAACTTAGGCACAGAGAAGTTACATCATTTGCTAATTGACATATCTATGAATTAAATGGCATAGCCAGGATATAGACAAAGTGCTTATTTCAAAACCCTTATCTTCTCCTCTAAGCCACACTGTCTATTAAGACTTCTACTACCACTTATATCAGTGATTCCCAAATCAAAATTGGGGATCTGTGTTAATGATTCTCAAATCAATACTGGAAAATGAATGAACAACAGTTTCCTTGGTTTAGAAAGAAATAAGACAGACTTTATGCATAACCACTATTTATCTTTTATATGTTACCTTTATTAGGCTCTTTTCATCAATCTTGTAGTAGTTTTCAAGTTTTTTTTCAACAAGCTGAGCAAGCTTACTGGCATTATCCAGAGGTTTACTAGAAATGGAAAAAATGTTCGAACAATTATCTTTCTTTCAAGACACACTTTACAATATCAAGTTGAATTCTAAAATTAAGCCATAAATTTATTAATTTAAAAGATTTTATAAACATGGAGAAGTTCAGATAATACATCAAATATAATGCTATATCAATTTGTCTGGATTTTATCAATGTAAACCTTATTATATGTGCTTCAGAGTTTTTTTCATATGAAGGAAATATTATAAATAAAACCGCAGCTCCTTTATTCCCCTCCCAATTCTCGGTCTTCTCCCCCACCCCTAGCTACCCCCACTCCAAGGCAATACTATCATGAATTTGATGTGTATTCTTCCTGTCATTACTATTATACATATGTTTACTGTTTTATATGTGTTTTAACTGTATGTTTTTACTGTTATATATATGTGTGAGATCTATGTTGACACATATCAAATTTAATCATTTTAGTTCAATATAGTATTCCATCATATGATTTATACTGGATTCTATACATTCATTCCCCTAAAGATGGATATTTAAGTCATATTCAATTTTATACCATTGCAAACAACATTGAAACAAATATCTTTGTACATACATCTCCATGTACATGTTTCTCTAGATATATTATTTCTAAAAGTATAATTGCTAGATTATATGGTATGTACATTTTCAACTTTTCCAGATATTACCATATTACTCTCCAAATTACTTGACCAATTATCTCTCCCACTAGCAGTATGAGATCTCCCTACATGCTCTCTAACATTCAGTCAACTTTCCAATATAGTCTTTTGCATAAAATCTTATATACCACTGTCTTCTAAAATGATAAAATCATACTCTAAATTGTAACTTCATGACCAGTGACATTAGTATAACTTCTGAGTCTACAAGAAATTGTAAGAAAAGGCTCTTCAATTAGCAAACCAACCTCAAAAATGGAGGCTCTCCTTGTAAGGGGCTTCAAAGTGTTAAAGGACCTTTAGGTTTTATACCTCAAAAGTAAATAAAGAAGCAACTATAAAGAATAATTTATTACACATTTTGCTTTAAAATATTTTCAAAAGGAAATAATTTCATGTTAGAATTACACTTGAAAAGTCCATGAGGCATAAAAGAATACTTTGTGAAAGAACAGGTAGGATTCTAAAAGCCTGATTATTTAACTATTACAATAACTCCAAACAGGTCCAAAGGTGAGCTATTAAATTATAAATTGGCCTCAGTTATCCCTCAGTATCCACAGGGGATTGGCTCCAGGACCTCACTCAGATTTCAAAATCTATGGATGCTTAAGCCCCTTTTATAAAATGGTGTAGTATTTGCATATAAACTATGCATATCCCCCATATACTTTAAATCACCTCTAGATTACTTATAACACTAATACAGTGTAAATGCTATGTAAACAGTCATAAATACAATGTAAATGTTATGTAAATAGTTCTCTGCATGTAGCAAATTCAAGTTTTGCTTTCTGGAACTTCCTGGAATTTTGCTTTCTTAATATTTTCAATCCACGATTGGTTGAATCTGAGGATGCCGAACCTGTGGATACATATGGCCGACTATATTACATACTCATTTCCCTGAACAGAGCCAAACACCAAGAGTAGAAGCTTTAACAGAGACTGAACTCTAGCAGGAGATAAACCACTTAGTTCAGAATGTAATTAGCATATCACCTATAAGAAAAAGAATGTTTCCAACACCTGAGGTATGAGTGAAGAGCCTGTTTGGTCACATCTGAATTAAGGAGATTTACTATATACTTTCTAAGTAATTAACAGAAAATTTTTTAAATGGTCAAGAATAATGAAACTTAAATATAAAGTACTACATGAATTTGAAATTAAACAATTCATCCAACTACCTTGACAAATGTCAATGTTTAAGTTAAAGAAACTTTTAAAACAGAAACAAGTGACATAACTTATTAGTAGTAGTACAGTATATTTACTTCTACTAGTTTATTAGTGTCATACACTATTTTGAGTTCTTTACAGATATTAACTCATTTAATTCTAAAAACAACCTTATAAGGTGAGTACTATGATTGTTCCCATTTCATAGATAAAGAAACTGAGAGCAGAAGGATCACACAGCCAGTAAGTAGCAGAGATTAAAATCCAAGCTGTCTGGCTACACAGAACAACATGAATGTCTAAGAACATAATACTGAACAAAGCCAGAAATGAAAAACATCAAGCTCAAAATCAGGCAAAACTAAAATATGTGTTAGAAGTCAAGATAGTAGTTATCTCTGGGGAGGAGACAGGGGGTGATGACTAGAGGGGATCATGAGGGGGGCCTCTGAGACACTGTTAGTATTCTATTTCTTGACCTTGGTGAAATTAGATAGGTATTTCACTTTGGAATGATTTATCAAGCCATATAAATATAATTTATGCACTTTACAGTAAACTTTACTTTTAATAAGAAACAAATAAATAAAGGTACATAGTACTAAAGTCAAACTTTAACTTTTAAAAAACTCCAAAAATCGGGCTTCCCTGGTGGCGCAGCGGGTAAGAATCCACCTGCCAATGCAGGGGACACGGGTCCGAGCCCTGGTCCAGGAAGATGCCACATGCCGCAGAGCAACTAAGCCTGCGCTCCAGAGCTTGCGAGCCACAACTACTGAGCCCACGTGCCACAACTACTGAAGCCTGCACGCCAAGAGCCGGTGCTCCGCAACAAGAGAAGCCAGCACAATGAGAAGCCCGCGCACCACAACGAGGAGCAGCCCCCGCTCGCCGCAACTAGAGAAAGCCTGTGCGCAGCAATGAAGACCCAGTGCAGCCAAAAATAAAATAAAAGCTGTGACAAAGTGAGAGAGAGGCATAGACATATACACACTACCAAATATAAAATAGATAGCTAGTGGGAAGCAGCCGCATAACACAGGGAGATCAGCTCGGTGCTTTGTGCCCACCTAGAGGGGTGGGATAGGGAGGCTGTGAGGGAGGGAGACACAAGAGGGAAGAGATATGGAAACATATGTATATGTACAACTGATTCACTTTGTTATAAAGCAGAAACTAACACACCATTGTAATGCAATTATACTCCAATAAAGATGTAAAAAAACAAAAAACAAAAAAAACCTCCAAAAATCTATTTAAAATGGCTACTGGAATTAAATATCATAGATATTTAGATACTATAACCAGTATCCAGATATTATGACTATTTAAATTTGGTGGAAATACAATAAAACATTAAATGTAAGATGGTATTCCCCATAGGACAACAAAGACATTCTTCTAAGCATTCCTTAAACTCATGAAAAATATACATGTAAACCATACCAAATTTAAGCTCTGAAATTCAGTAACAGAGGATATTAGTTACTCTGAAATTTAAGCCTTAAACTTTAAATCTCCTATATGTACAGCATAATTTTATAAAGAAAATAAATTCTGCAAACCAACACACAAAAGCACAGAGACATTACTTACCTGTACACCAAAGAGCAAATAGATAGCATAACATATAAAGGCACCACTGAGTGTCTTACCTTTTATATCTTACTCCAGGATTTTCATCCAGGGTAGCACATACTGTAACTATCTGCTCAGCCATCGCTTCCATGATGATATCTTTTCCATTTGCATTACTAGGGTCTGGAGTGTAACAGTAATAGAATGCATCTGGTACATCAAGAGTATATACCTAAGTTAGGCCAAAAAAAGTCACACTGTCAATTTAGAAACTTGACTAAAAATATCTATCTAGAAAAACACAGCTATTCCTTGGGATTCTAAAAAAAAATACTTGCACCAACCATGCTGTTTCCTGAAACAACTGTGTCTTTGCCTTAATCAAATCTCATATTCTCTGTCATCTTGATTTCATCCTTTATTTCTTTTCTCACTCTCCTTTCCTGCTTAGTCTACCTCTCTCCTTCAATTCTTGTTTCATATAAAGATTGTACTCTTTGATTTTCTCTACCTGTGCAGCAGATGAAGAAATCTGAGGTAGTCAAATAAAAATAAAAATCTAAAACCTGGCACAAAGAAATAAAACAAAGCCAAAATTGGTCTATATATTTGACATACATTAAAATCTTAACCCATTAGAGAATAACCTAGAAATTTTCCAAAGTTGATATATATTTCAACTCTTTAGCTTATACTCTTAATGTCCTTAAAATAGAGACATACTTCCCCCAAAGACACAGCATTGTGCCAGACATAGTACTGGTCTTACGATATATACAGTGAAACCTCACAGACATTTTTCAACTAACAAAAGCATTTACTTACATGCAAAGAATTGGATTAGAGATTTACTATTATTGTGTTACTTGAAGAATACAAAAGAAAAAGCTCTCTAATTGGAGTTGAGATTTTCCCATTAAATTAATTTTAATCTTGTTTTTTAAACAATGATAGTAATCCCCCTTAGCCTAGGATAATGTATTGAGTGTAAAAGTAGACATGTAATAAACATTATAGGTTAACTAATGAATTATGAAAAAACTTCCCTGCATTTCCTTTCACACAAAGTAATTCGTTTCTCTGAACATAACCCATCACTAACAGCAGCAGCCTGAACACAGACTGAGATTTAGCTGAAGCTACCACTTATGTCTGTGTTGCTGTATTAACAAAGTCTTAGTTGCTGTATTAACTGCCAACAAGCACCCTACAGCTGGACTGTGGCTTTCTCATAGCATTCTACCCCATTGCAGTAGATAGTATCTGTTCAAAAATATTTATTGCCCTCCTTACAGGGCCTCTCCCTATGGGAGTATACTTCCCACTCTTTGATATCAGGCTTGCTATGGTCACTGGAATGTGAGTAGAAGTGACATGTGCCACTTCCCTACAGAAGCTTTAAAAGCCATTGTATGGCTCCACCATTTCTCTTTTCCCTCTGCTATGTCCCAGACAGGGGCTACTCCTTCAGCCTAAGTCCCAGAATGAAGAGGATGTAGAGCAAAGCCCCAGTCAAACCAAAATGGACACTAACGTGAAGGAGAAATAAACTTTGTTGTTGTAATGCACTGTGATTTGGGGAGTTGTTACCACAGCTTAAATTAATCTTAGCTATTATCTAATACTCTAATGAACCAAATACAATTTTGGAGCTGGTTTTCATTCTATACTCACATTTTCCTTTTCCTTCCTTCTCCTTCCCCCACTTTCCATCACCACCATGACATGTTCCTTTAGACTATTACTAAATGCTTTCTTCATCTCCATGACCCACAATCAGCTCCTTAAATATAGGAACTCTCCCCCCACAACCTCCATCTACTTTTCTTCCTAAATTATAGCCAGCTTAGCTCTGTTTCTACCTAGATACAATCTAGCACCCTCTCCACTAAATATACCAGACTTTTTGTACTCCCTGAGGTCAACTGTAAACAAACTCCCTTATATTCTTTAATGCTTTCCATCTAATTGCCCTAACGTATATGTGACAGCATTAATTACCTTAAACCCTTTGAAAGGGAAAGAGAGCTTTCTTTAATCCCTTTGACTCATGGATTCAGGAGGAGTCAACTACTCTCCTCTCTATGAAACTTCGAAATATGATGAATGTCCAACTTCTCTTCTTCGGAAGACTATCATTTCTGACTTTACCAATTTCTCCTCAACGATCACCCAACTTCTACTTTTCCTTAAAGACTTTAGGACTTTTCTGTACCAGCCCATTTTCTGCTATCACTCTTGATGGAACCTGGTGCCTCCTACAACCTGGTCCCAACCTACCTACAGACACAGCCTTATCTATCATACCATCACCCATTATAATCCTTATTCCTGCTGCTCCCCTGCACTTTCCTGCTTCTGTATCTTTGCACTCACGCTATTCTCACTTCCTAGAATATTTCCTCCCTCTTCATTACTACCTTACGAAATTCTATTTTTCAAGTGTTTTCTCATTTTCCTAGTAAGAATTAATCTCCTCTTTTGGCAGACTATGAGCTGCCTCCTAAAAAACCATTGTTCCCTTACTTTTCAGTAATCATACCAATTATTTGGGGTAAGCAGCCATACGCTCAGCTAAAAGACTACATTTCCATTTTCCATGCACTTGGGGATTGCCATGTGACTAAATTTTAGCTAATAAGATCTAAATGAAAATGTACTTTCTTCTTTCTCTCCTTCACCCTCCTTCCTCAAATGAGAACGTAATAATTCTACAGACATCTTGCGTCATGAGGGCCATCCCTAAGAGACCAGGCCCCTGACAATTTTATACAGCCAGCATACCGGACTTATATAGCCCACTTCCTGACTTTTTGTATATTAGCAAGAAATAAATTTCCAACTTGGTTAAACACTGAAAGTTTAAGTTGTCCTGTTATATGCAGTTGAACCTAATCTTAACTGATATTGTTTTGAAGATGCGTAATACTTTGTATCTCTTTCACAGCTCTCGGATGAGGGTGGGGCACATATCTTGATCATCTTTCCATAGCATACTCTTTGCATCTAGAAGACAATGTCCACAGTACATGCTCTTGATAAACGCTCACATAGGCCTTTGCTTACAGCTCAAAGCAGTTAGCAGTATTTCATTTATATCTTCACTTGCAAACAAACAAAAGGTCACAATACAAAACTGAGAAAATTACAATTTTCACTGTAATTTCCCCATAACAGTTAAATTTATTAAGTAAACTCCCTTAAGATATTTATCAAGGAAGTAAATTAAAAGAAAAAACTTTTTGGGGGAAAAACATAGCCAACAGATAGGACCTTAAATAATCATAACATTTTGCAAAGACTGGTAAGTAGAAGAGTCTCATGAGATTTGTCTATACACACAAAGACAAGTTATTTCCATCAGCCATCAAATTAGTCAGATATATACACAAACCTCTCCTCCATATACAGCAATTACTGAAATTTACTGAATTCTGAGGCTAAAACCATATTTATCTTCTGTGCGGCAAGATGCTCTGGACACATTTGTAATATTTTTCACACCGCTATTTAATCCCACATTTTAGGATGCCCATTTTCACTCTACACTGAACTTACATATCATATGAAAAAGAATAAATCTAAAGGTAACCTTTGGAAAACAGTTTAATGTTAAGCAGGTATCTTAAAATTTTACAAACTTGATTATGGTCTTTCTTTGTCAAAAACAGCAACAGCTTAGGGACTTCCCTGGTGGTCCAGTTGTAAAGAATCTGCCTTCTGATGCAGGGGACGCAGGTTTGATCCCTGGTCGGGGAACTAAGATCCCACATGCCACGGGGCAACTAAGCCCACACGCCACAACTAGAGAAGAGAAAACCTGCATGCCACAACTAGAAAGAGAAAAACCCACATGCCACAACTAGAGAGAAGCCCGGGCTCCGCAAAGAAAGATCACGTGTGCCTCAACGAAGATTCCATGTGCCACAACCAAGACCCGACGCAGCCAAATAAATAAATAATATTAAAACACACACACACACACACACACACACAAAACCCCCAAAAAACCCAGCAACAGCTTAAAAGAAAAATTCATTATCCAGGACCATTCTATTTCTTAAAATATTGACCTTAGAGTTCCAAACAACAGTAAACTATTTCAATTCTATGAAATGTTGGAATCCAAACACAGAGAACAGAGCTAAACAATGCACTAGCTGTGTGATTACGGCAAGTTACTTAACCTCTTTGATTCCCCCATCTTTAAAATGTAGATAGAATTATCATCTGTTCATAGGGCTATTGTGAAGATTACATGCATACATTTATGTAAAGCATTTAGGAAAGTGACACAGAGAAAGTACTATGTGTTTGCAATTATTAATTGAAGGCTCATTAACTATTCCAAAGGCAAAATAAATCTACAAAAATCCTTCATTTTATAAATTAAACAATAGTTTATATAACATTATGTAAAAAGTTTACTAAAGAACTTTGTTTTAATATCACAAATGGTTACAGAAGCGAAAAGTATTTATCTCTTTGGAGTCATTTAACAAACATTATGCTAAAAATCTTTTGGTTTCATAATCTGATAGGTCTGTAAACCTTGACACACCCAGGACTTAGCAGGAGATATGAAATTTAAGTCCACTTTCATTATTAATGTTATATTCCAATTTAGTACTCATGCTCCTCCCTTCATCAGAGGAAATATTTATTTGTGGATTGTTCAAACTTCACCAAATATATAATATATAAAACATCTTTAGGATAAACCTTATTAACAAATAAGTTCATAAAACTGAATTTTAAAATCCATTATAAACTAAACTTAAAAATAAAAGGCATTTGGGTCTTCTGAGCACAAGCTGCCCATTCACCTTGCTTGACCCTTGTAACAAACCTTTCTCTGCTCAAAAAAAAAATTGTTTTAATAAAAAATAAATTAAAAAAATAAAAATAGAAAGTACCTGAGATTCAAGTGGAATGAAGGAAATATTTATTTCTTTACATCTTCTTATTGTCTTGGAGCAAGAAGCCTTAATTTTGTTAAAGAGACTATCAGGGCAAACTGAGAGGGAAAAAAAAAAAATCAAAGCATATAGCTGCATTTAAATTTTCCTTCTTTTGAGTAAATCATTCCAACATCCAAGAATATTTATTTTTTATATATAATTACTGACTTTCACAAAGTAATTTTACTATGAGGACAGAGATAATATGTAAATACTGTTTTTTCACTTTATAGAACAGCTGCATTCTAGTAATGAGGGCTGTAATAGAAATTCCACTTTCCCCATTCATATCCACCGTAACCTAAGATATATTTCCTTAGAGAGCTGCTAACACAGCAAACTAAAATTGTTAGGAGGGAAAATCAAGTCCAAACTAAGGACTTAATAAACTTTCACAGGAACTTCTTAGGAATTTATACTACTTTTCTAAATCTACCATTAAGTGCAGCCACACCACACAAATTTTTAATTTTTCCTTGAATTACAGGATATCCTTTAGTGTCAGGAAATTCTAAACCTCTAAACTAGTAAGTTCTGGACTTTAGAACCTTTCTTTTCCCCCCTTTTACCTAGCTGCTTATATAGTTTCACTAAAACTAGGTTGGAGTATCAACCACTGGCTTCTGCTGTCTTTTAACATGTTGTTCTTTATCCTCAAAATGCCTTAAATTAAAAGAGGCTTCATACTCATTAAATTTTATCAATTCCATAAACATGAATTTCTGTATAATAAGGTTACTTAAATGACAAATACTTATGATATGGCCTTTTAAAAATTGCAAGCTACTACTAGGTATGAGATAAATAAAAATTTACAGGGAAAATAAAAATTTACAGGAAAAATAATATAGAAAGCTGCTTTTTATTTGAATGTACAGCATAGAAAAAGAAATGTGATAGGTTTTCTCGCTTAATATTAGCAAACAGATGGCAGTTTCTTCAGTGCATCTCCCAAAGGTTCTTATTTTTTTATTATATAATCAAATCCCCAGTTGAAACTTTTATTTAAAGAAGAATTCTTCCTGTTATTGGCACAGAATTTGAGGGATAGCCCTCTCCATCAACCCCCTCACCCCTGTACACCACCAGCAAAAATGACTATCTTTTGAAACTAGTTTGGAATGATTTGATTTTCTATCACCTTACCATGAATTAGCATAGAAATAATCTTATATTTTTAGATTCCTTCTAACCTAATTAGAACAAACAATAAATAGAAAGCACTAGTACTAAAATAGCATTACAAGAAATACTTCATAATTAATAGGATTTGAAATAATGAAGCAATAACTTTTACAAAGCTACTTACAGTCAGTGAAGTAGATATACGCTGCTTTGTATTTGTTCTCCGATTTACTTCCGAAATCACGTAAAAAACAGTCTACAGACTTAAAAAAGGTTAGATGTTAATATACATTTTATCAAATACTAATTTAAATATGCTATCTTTTGAAATAACTAAGATTATTTTGATGATAAAGTAAAACCTTAACTGTCAAAAGATTAATTTATAAACTGATTTTTTAAGATGCTATGTTGTCTAGCCAGTTATAGCTAGAAGCATAGTAAGTAGTAGGGTAAAATGTATGAACAGAGTGCTGTTTTGGTGACGAGGAGCTCTAGGAATGGTCAAGTGACTGAGAAGCTGAAGCAACATAAAAGACAAGACCACTGGAAGATAACAGATCAAGGAATTGAGAAATCAATGAACGTACTGAAAGTATTACCTACAGGGAAAATGAAACCATCCAGACTATGACTGGTGAACTGCTGAACAGACTGACAGTGAGCTAGGAGCTAAAATTGTCAAGGGGGATTAGAATGAAAAAGCCAAAGGCTGGCAGACTGCGAAGAGGAGGGAGAGCAGGCAATACAGTCTAATAGTATTTGCCTCTATGCTGGTAGTTTTAAAGATACAGTAGCCTGAAAGCAAAAATGAAGAACAAACAATTTAATTCTCTCTCATCCATCTGTTCCTTTTTCTCCTCCTGCAACTCCTAGAACTAGTATATTTCTGTTAGAGCTCATGAATCTATCCTGCAAGTCTCTTATCCTTCCCCTCATGATTTCAATGATTGTTTTTTTGCTTTGAGATACTCCATTTTTATCTTTTAGACTATTAATTCAAATTTCCATAGTGATTATCCTCTTCAATTAACTCTTTAACTGAGAAAATACACTTCTGAGCTTCAGAAAGTTTATGTGCTATACCAGACTCTTCTTAAGTGTACTATTTTTCTGTTCTGGTTATCATTCTTCCCTCCAAGCCCCTATACGTTGTTAGATGTGATCTTTTTTGCATTCTTACTAAACTGTCTTTCTCTGGCCACCTGACCTACTTAGATGTGTGGTTGCTTCTCTTTGTCAGCTCACTTGAAGCTTAGGTTTAGTTGTTGGAGTATCCTAAATAGAGGCAGTACCATAAGAAGAGGAAGGCGAAGAGGAAGGCGAAGAGGAAGGCAAAGAAGTTTCTCCTCCTGAGGGCTGTAAGTATAAAAGCAAAAATCCACCCAACTGACCTTTCCCCTAGGGTTCACAGATCTCTTATACATAAACTCTTCCTGAAATCTGTCATTTTATGACCCTTGCTTGGGAACTCTCTGATGCTGGTCTCCACGTGCTCACCCAGCCCCTGAGGAAGGAAATCTCACACCAAGTTTCTCTACAAGTACCCAAGGAGCCCAAGGCCTCACATACACCCAGAGGCCTATAGAACCCAAGAGCTAATTGATTCAGGACAGGAAGAGAAACTGGAGTTGGTTGTGGTAGATAAAGGAGTCACATTCAGGTATCATTTTCTTTAAATCCTTTGATACTTTATTGAATACATAATTTTGTATCCTGCTTTTGTCACTCACATTAAAAATGAACATTTATATAGATCATTAAAATTTTCTAGAAACCTCATGTTCAATGGCCACATGGTATTTCATACCAGTATTTGTTAATGCTAAGAATTTATCTGGATATCTTTATTGCTTTTGAAATTTAGCTTACAATTTGATTTTTTTTTTACAATAAACTCCAAGATTCAGAACGTTTCAAGGTTCTTGATACAGCGAATTATTTTCCAAAAAGGCTATATTAATCTATACTCCCACTAGCAGTATATAGTAGTTTCTATTCCATTAACCATTGATAATGGGTATTGACAGCTAGAATAGAATACATAGATAAATAAATAAATGTCTACATATACACACTTTTTTTTAATCCCTCTGCCTATTTAGTAGGTGAAAATGGTGCTCTTTCATTTTTTCCGATCATGAATTTTATCTTATAAAATTATATTATGGATAAGATATAAAATGTCATTAAAATCCACCAGCAGCCAATATGTAGAGACCATATAGTAAATGTCTGGGTTTTTCCCTACTGTCTGCTCTGCTAGAGTTAGAAGAAATGAAATTGGAATTGCCAAATTAACATTCTTATTCTAAGAATAAGCCAAAGGATGTGTTAGAAAGTGCATTCTCAGATACTATACAGAATAAAGGAATTTGATACTTTATATGGCTCTACAGTTTTGGCTTTAAGTATGAATTAAATCATGGTTAGATTATAAAGAAATACCTTTCCCATAAAAAATATATATATACATACATATATGCATATATACATACATATATGTGTGTACACCCATACATATATGTATACTATAGGGAAGTCACTAAGATAAATGAAAGATTAATCCAAGACCATTTCTTTTACATACATTTCCATCCTCCTAAAAATTATGGTTGAATAGAAACTGCATGGGTACAAATTATTGAAAGAAACTCTATCATTTTATATAATTAAATTCTGCTTTAATAGACGGGGAGAAAGGAATTCTTTCACTTAAATATTCTCATTGAGAAGAATGCAAATGAAACAATCTTCTAACACAGGGAGACTCTCCTAAGCATCTAATAAAGGACATTTTATTACTTTGAATTTTCTAAGAGAAAATCATGTCAATGGTGAAAATTTTGAAGAACATACTTTTTAAAGATTCAAAACACTCACCTTTGATGTTGGAGAGATAAAATAAAGAGCTTTCATTTGTCTGACAGGTTCTCGATTCTTATAAATATTCTCCACAACTAACCAAAAAAAAAAGTCATATTATATAACCAAATATTTATAAACTTGAAACAATTTTTAAATGAAATTCACTGTACTTCTTTATTTATAATAATATAGAAACACAATTGTATATCCTGGGCTTAACATTTTCTTTGTCTTCACTTGAAAAATTAAAAAGTCCTGAAAATGTGTCTTCCGTAAACTCTGGGCTAAGTGCTCATCATGAGAAAAAAAGATAAAGCAGCTATTTGATAGCTAGGTCTACCAGCATAAGCAATCAACATGCCATGAAGAAACCAAGAAATGCATTTAAAATTAAAATATGTATTTCTTTGGGCTTCCCTGGTGGCACAGTGGTTGAGAGTCCGCCTGCCGATGCAGGGGACACGAGTTCGTGCCCCGGTCTGGGAAGATCCCACATGCCGTGGAGCGGCTAGGCCCGTGAGCCATGGCCGCTGGGCCTGCGCGTCTGGAGCCTGTGCTCCGCAACGGGAGAGGCCACAATAGTGAGAGGCCCGTGTATCGAAAAAAAAAAAATGTATTTCTTTAAAAAAATATTCTACTATAATAATAGAAAATATAATATCAGAAATCAGGCTAAGCATGAATTATCTGTTAAACCTCATAATAACCCTTTATGTATTTTACAAATGAGGTAACTGAGGCTTAAAAAAGTTAAGAAACTTATCCAAGTTACACAGTAAGAAAGAAGAGACAGGATTCCAACCCACATCTGTCCAACTCTAGAGTCTAAGTTTTTAACTGCTATAACATTCTTTAAATAAATTGCCAATTAACTCTTTTTCTTTTAAAACCACACATTAATATAAATCATTTTTCAACAATGAAGTATCACCATAATTTAATCAATTATATTTTTATTATTGAAATTAAGAACTTTATAAATAACTAATATAAAACAAAGTGAATTTAAAACTAGTAAGCCCTAAATTGTCAAATTAACTATGAAGGCTATATTAAAACAATACTAACTTAAAGTATCATTCTACAAATCAAGAGAACCATCTTTCAAGATTCACGCTGGCAAAGGGCCTAGAAAGAATTTAAAACATTAATCTGACATGCAAGGAAGGCTACTGTTGGACTTCTCTTTTAAATACAATGATTCATTTTCTCATCCCTAAATTTATACTAGTATAGTATAGGTTTATCATAGCTTCTGTTAGAGAGGATATCAAATAAGATTTCTAAGGAAATAGTTAATTTTATTTTTATCTCCACTCCCAACAATTGTAATTTCACCTTTAAAAGATTATGGTTAAATCTGTGTTAATTTACTTTTATTGCTTAGTGCCCAAAATAAAGTGTCTTACAGTCATCTTATGCTGTACATACTATGTATTATGTTTGGAGAGTAACGTACATGTTAAAATGTTGTAATATGATTTAGAACACAGACTTTGAAAAGATTCTGAAATGTCTGGTTATCAATAGCAGAAAGTGCCACTTCTTCAATTCACTGAAAAGTGGATATCTATTAAATGATAAAAAAGGAAAGGTTTTTATGATTATTCCTATAATAGTGACAAAGGAATAATCTAATTCCAAGTCTATTTTTTTTAAAGGTTTTTACTTGACTTTAGTGGAGACACTGAGGTAGCATCACACGTGTATTTTTTTCTCATGTTTTTTAAAAGTTCCAAGACACACTGAATATTTTCACAAATGACCTGAACGCAGACAGAAAGTCTGATCACTGAACGGCCAATGCAGGTGAGCTGATGTGGAACTCAAAAGAAATGTGCCATGTTCAAGTTAGTAGATATGATTATGATTAAATCAGAGCAAACCTAGGTGACTGGAGGATATTGAGAACAATCCACAGCAATACGCTCCATGATATACAGTCCTATATAATACTTCCCAAAAAAGGCTTCTGTGGTCAAATAAGTTTAGAAAACTGAGTACTATACCTATTCACAGGGGATCCACATTATCTGCTAGCATATAAAAAACTCCAAAAAAGTCCTAAAGAAAACTGGTTAGCTTTGTTAATGCAGTTTCCCAAACTAACATGGCCACAGAGTCCTTTCCTTGAACAATATCAATCAACACTGAACACACAGTAAGAAACAATGGTCTATAAAAATTCAATAAAACCTCCTTACAGTGCAAAATGGTTCTGTAGCTTCATAGTGCTGTACACATATTATCAAATGGTTCTCTAACTGCACATCAGAGAGACTCTGGGAATGTAACAAAACTTAAGTAGCTTAATCAATATTACACTTATCTAGTTAGTAGAAAAATCAAGGCTTTAATCTTCTAATTTCTAGTTCAGAGCTTAATTTTCTACTGAAGGTCATAAAGACCACAATATGTAAAGACCACAATATGTTGAATATGTAATCAACAATATGTTGAATATGTAATCAACAATAAAAGATTATTTTATTAATAAATATCAAAAAGTAAACATTGCTAAATTTTTAGGTAATCCTCTCATTCTACACAATGCTCACACTTTCTTGAATACTGGGTGTACTTTTGAACCTCACAAGTTAGGAGTGACAGAGGATACAGATATTATACTAGAATCCAAAATATAAAAGAATTATATTTGACTTTGAGTCCCAGTTTTCACTTTACAAATCGGGGTATTAATATCTGTCTTTAAAGGGCTGTTATGAAGGCAAATTTAAATAGATGAGTTAAAGGATGATGAGTTATATAGATGATGATATGATTATGAATGGTTCAAGATATTGGTATTCTCTCCAAAATGTAAGAGAAATTAAAAACTCATTAACACAATCCTGCCCAGTGGAAGACAGCAACTGTGGTAGTGTGATTTTTTCCCCATAATCCCACACTAAAGCTGATTTAAATTTACAATTAATAGTCTCATTTCTAGGTAATAAAGAGAAACGTATACACTTGTAAATATGTACAAAAGTTGATTTTATGACATAAATCTTACTATTCATTTAAAAACAATACATGAAAACCACAAACATTCATCAAAATACTAAGGTAAGCCTAGTGCATCAGCATACAAAACTGTAACAAATACATAAGAATAAAAAATTTGAAGAACAAACTCAATAAGGCAACTTAGTCTTGGTTAGGGGTGCTTAATTATATGTCTCAGCTGAGGGAAAAAACTCTGATTTACAGAGGTTATTCTGAAGATTCACAAAGAAAAGAATGTCCAGTGTAATTATTATGGCTAGAATTACTAAAAAAATAAAACATAACCCCCTGAGAAACACAATTACTAAAATTTATTAATACTTCAAACTCTCCCAATCATAATAAGAAAAGTTTTTCATGATGAGTATTTGTAACACTTACCAGTTATACCCTCTGCTAGAAGATCTGTCATTTTGCAACACGATGCCAAAAGCTTAGTGGTAAATTCATCTAGAAGCATTATCTTAAAATGAATATAAATTAAGAAATACTATCAGCATTTGACTGCCAAGAATTCACAAAAGACAGAATTTAATGCATTAAACCTACTCAAACTTATAAACTTTTTATAATATAAAATTAAAATATTAGGACAGTGGGCAAAATTATCTCAATTCATTTAACTTGCATGACCTAGAAATTTATTTCCTCAATGTACGGACACATGATATTATACATAAGTAAGCAAATAGAAATATTTTCATTTTGAAGCAGAGAACTTGCTCATTTTAAATGTATGTTAACATCAAATTTTCTTAAAATTATAAAATGCCACTTGTAGAATTATAATTGTTCTAGGCACCATTTTAAGCATTTTACATGGATTAATTCATTTAACATTTACAACTACCCTATGAGGTACTTCCATCCCCATTTTATCGATAAGGAAACAGAGGCACAGAGATGTCAAGTAATTTGTTCAAGAAGCCACAGCTAATAGGAGGTAAAGCTAGGATGTGAACACAAGCAGTATGGTTCTAGACTCTATGCTTTTATAGAAGTATAATAAGTAAAATATATAGAAGTCTTCAATAAAGGCTTCTAGCTTCATGCAAATTCTATGTGAGTATGCAAATTCTACCTTCCATTCGCCTTCTTTCTTGCAGTCATCAAACACTGTTGCTTTTATCTCTGCAAAGAAAAAGGGAACTATTTAGGAATTTTAATCAACAGTCAGAATAACTACTCAAAAGGTCCAAGATGGCTGGGGAAATATCAACTGGAATTGCTCAGCTACATAAAAAGCACATTCACATGTTAAACTCGAAGTAAAAATCCAGTTCTCTTTAATACATAACCTATATGGTATATTTAAACTGTAATATATTTTTAATCTTTGAGAATAAGAATATTATTAAAAAGGCTAGGGACTTCCCTGGTGGCGCAGTGGTTAAGAATCCACCTGCCAATGGCAGGGGACATGGGTTTGAGCCCTGGTCTGGGAAGATCCCACATGCTGTTGAGCAAAAAAGCCCGTGCGCCACAACTACTGAGCCTGCGCTCTAGAGCCCATGAGCCACAACTACTGAAGCCAATGCACCTAAAGCTCGCGCTCCTTAACAAGAGAAGCCACCACAATGAGAAGCCTGCGCACCACAATGAAGAGTAGCCCCCACTCAACGCAACTAGAGAAAAGCCTGCGCGTAGCAGCAAAGACCCAACGCAGCCAAAAATAAATAAATAAATAAATAAATTTTTAAAAAAGGCTAACATATTTAATTATATAAACATATCTGGAAAATATTTCTGAAAGTATTATCTCACTTGGTTTTTTTCCTGTTTACTTAAATCCTAAGTAAATAAGATGAAAACAAGAAACTGGGACTTCCCTGGTGGTCCAGTTAAGACTGCACTTCCACTGTTATGGGGCAAGGTTCGATCCCTGGCTGGGGAACTAAGATCCCACATGGCCTGGACAAAACAAAAACAGAAAACCCACAGGAATAGCCCTAACTGGCCCATTGCTAAATTACACCTGACAATCAAAACTAGATAAGTAAGTTTCTTCCTGATTTACTACAATTTTCAAAAATGTGTCACAGCATTAGGATACAAATATTCAGAATTTATTTATAATCAGTAAATATTTATTAATGCGTTCCTTGCAATGATTTTCAAAATTAATGTAAACATATATTTTAAATTACTAAATAAAATACACAGAGGCAATTCACACAAATACCTGTTATTCTACTTTGTAAGATAAAAATTTCCCACATGTTTTATTAATTCTCAATTTTGAAAACTGTAGTAATGTAACACATAAAATAAAATTAAATGTAAATTATAGTAACTCTTGTTTTTCATTAATTCTTTTTTTTAAATTTATTTATTTTGTTTACTTTTATTTTTGGCTGTGTTGGGTCTTTGTTGCTGCAAGCGGGCTTTCTCTAGTTGCGGTGAGCTGGGGCTACTCTTCGTTGCAGTGCGCGGGCTTCTCATTGCGTTGGCTTCTTGTTGTGGAGCACGGGCTCAGTAGTTGTGGTGCATGGGCTTGGCTGCTCTGCGGCCTGTGGGATCTTCCCGGACCAGGGCTCGAACCTGTGTCCCCTGCACTGGCGGGTGGATTCTTAACAACTGCACCACCAGGGAAGCCCCATTAATTCTTGATAATGAGATACTTATATAATTCATTTAAACTTTTCTATTTCTTAATTTATATTTAAGTTAATGCTTTTGGAAATTTACCAACAAGTTTTTGGCACCATGTTAAAAAATGACATGTCCAAGCAGAGGATATATTTAATAAGGGTTACTGACACTCATCATAAGAATTGTGATCTGAAAGGTTTTATTGTGATTGAGAAGGTGTGGAAGTGTTAAGATATTAAGAGGCTTATATGTTTCTGGGAAGACTATGATGTTATATAGATTTATGGCAAAAGCCTGAAGTATTTAACCATAATTTAAGCCTAAAGTAGTGGATTCTGGTATTCTACAGGCAAAGAGGAAGGATTTCCTCAAGTAGCACTGAGGCACTGAAACATTATGGTACTTCCCTTTCTAAGCTTGCTTTATTCCTGTATACCTAAAACAAGCTGAAAATCAAAGACATTTTGCTAATTTTTGCCGAATTTATGTCTTTCTCTTAGAAATGAATGCTCATGGAATTTATGATGGAGCAGACTGAACAGCTCCCTAGTCGAACTCATTCCAGTCTTTACCACCTTAGAAACTGCACTGTCACATATGGCAGAAACTAGTCACATGTGGCTACTGAGCACTTGAAATGTGGTTAGCCTGAACTGGGATGTCCTGCAAGTATAAAATACACACCAGATTTCAAAGACTTGGTACAAAAAGAAATTTAAAATATCATTTTGTATGTAATTTACATGTTTCAATGATAATATTTTGGATAGATCAAGCTAAACAAAATATATTTTAAAAATAAATTTCATGTTTTTTACCTTTTTTTTTTGATTTGGCTATCAGAAAACTTTAAGTAACATATGTGGCTTGCCATTATTTCTAACTAGAATCTGAGGATACCTTAGAATCTGAGGATACCACGCCAGTCAGTGTTAGCATCTCAAAAATGATAAAGAGATAACTAGTTTTGTGGACAGAGATTAGGGGCATCCATGAAAAGTGATGTGGTTACAGGTAAAATGTGTTTGGAGGAGTCAAAGGAAATCACATCAACTAATATGACAGAACTAAAAAGGTATTTCCTCTAATTATTAATGAGAATTATTTAACCTTATAATCCATTTCTCTTGCACCCTAAATATGGATAC